>NC_142070.1:18532500-19132500 GCF_059756535.1 Pantherophis guttatus | reverse complement strand
GGATTTGGTCACATAATAGCTTTTCCCCCCCTTCCTAGCACGTTCCTACAAGTGCAGGGTCTGATTTTGTTTTGCTTTGGATCAATCGACTACTGATCTATTTCACTGCTATAAGAATTGATCAACTGGCTTCTCAACTGAGTCTGATGGATGAACTGAAAGGGAGTGACAAGTCCAAGATCAACCAGCTGATTTTCACAGCTAGGGCAGGGATAGAATTCATAATCTCCTGATTTCTAGCCTGGTGCCTTAACTACACCAAACTAGTTCACACAGAATCATATAATAACACTAAAACATATAATTATATGACCATAATCATTCACACACAAAAATATTTCAAATATTTCATTAATATTATAATAACCATGGTGGTGCAGTGGTTAGAATGCAGTATTGCAGGCTAATTCTGCCAACTGCCAACACTTCAATTCCCCACTGGCTCTAGGTTGACTCAGCCTTCCATCCTTCCAAGGTCAATAAAATGAGGACCCAGATTGTTGGGGGCAATATGCTGATATGGTAAACTGCTTAGAGAGTGCTATAAAGCATTTTGAAGCAGTATATAAGTCTAAGTGCTCTTGCTATTAAGTTAGAATGTACTTATCTCATATCTCACAGCATGAGAGGAACATAGGAATTAGTATATTATTATTGATAGCTCTAACCAAATGTTTTAATTGTAAACCATGTTTTTCAGTTGGAAATACTACAGAAATGAATGTACTGTACAATATTTCATGTGGATATCTCTATCTATCTATCTATCTATCTATCTATCTATCTATCTATCTATCTCTATCTCTATCTATCTATCTATCTCTATCTCTCTATCTCTATATATCTACATCTACATCTACATCTACATCTACATTTACATCTACATCTACATTTACATCTACATCTACATCTATATCTATATCTATATCTACCTATATTGTGTGCTAAAGGGGAAAAAATTGTAATTTCAGCAATTTCAATATCCTATTTACTTATTTATTTTCGTATAACAGGAACCTAATATGCAACTAGCTCTTTTGAAAAATCATTGGGAGAATATGAGTGAAGTGGAGAAATATAATTATCCCC
Organism: Pantherophis guttatus; assembly: GCF_059756535.1. NCBI lineage: Eukaryota > Metazoa > Chordata > Lepidosauria > Squamata > Colubridae > Pantherophis > Pantherophis guttatus. The sequence continues at coordinate 19,131,411 of NC_142070.1, read as the reverse complement.
GCTCCATCACAGTCAAATTACTCATTATTATGCTCCATCAAGTCAGTGTTCACTCTTGGTGACCATATGGATGGACCTTCTCCAGAATGATCTGTCCCCAACCCTGCCCTTCAGACTTACTAACAATGAATTCATCCCCACTTTAATTGTCTTTCTATAAGATTGTCCTCTGTTTTTTTCCTTCCATATTTCTCAACATTATGGGTTTCTCACAAGAACTGGGTCTTTGCATAATGTGTCCAAAAATATTATAATTTTAGCTTGGTTCTTTGGTCCTGAAATGAGAATTCTGCTTTGATTTGTCTATTATCTGTTCTTTTGTTTTGATTTTTTTTCTGTCTAAAGACCCCGTCTGATGTACTGATTAAGTAGCTAGACCAGAAATGAGTTTTAGTCCTCCCTTAGATAATAAAAGCCAGTGAACAACTGTCTACCCTAGACGGGTTCAAATCACCAGGACCAGATGGATTATACCCCAAGGTTCTGAAGGAACTGGCAGATGAGATCTCAGAACCACTAAACTATATCTTTCAAAGATCCTGGAGCACCAGGGAACTGCCAGAGGACTGGAAAAGAGCTGATGTAGTTCCCATCTTCAAAAAAAGGAAAAAAATCAGATCCAGGAAACTACAGACCTATCAGCCTGACCTCAATACCAGGGAAGATTCTGAAAAAGATAATCGAGCAACAAATCACCGAACACCTAGAAGCAAACAAAGTAATAACCAAAAGCCAACATGGGTTTGTCAAAAACAGATCATGCCAGGCTAATCTTATTGCATTCTTTGAGAAAGTGACAAAATTAGTGGACCAGAGGAATACTGTTGATATAATTTACTTGGACTTCAGTAAGGCATTTGATAAAGTAAACCATAACCTACTACTACATAAAGTAGAAAAATGAGGGTTAGACAGCATCACCACCAGATGGATTCGTAACTGGCTGACCAACCGCACTCAACATGTAGTCCTCAATGGAACTGCATCTACATGGAGGGAAGTATGCAGTGGAGTACCCCAAGGCTCTGTTTTAGGCCCAGTACTCTTCAACATCTTCATCAATGACTTGGACGAGGGGATAGATGGGGAACTCATCAAATTTGTAGATGACACCAAACTGGCAGGAATAGCCAACACTCCAGAAGATAGGCTCAAGATACAGAAGGATCTTAACAGACTTGAACATTGGGCGCTATCTAACAAAATGAAATGCAAAAGTGAAAAAAGTAAGGTTCTACATTTAGGGAAGAAAAACAAAATGCACAGATACCGTTTAAGTGGTACCTTGCTCAATAGTAGTAACTGTGAAAGGGATCTTGGACTCCTAGTGGACAACCATTTAGATATGAGCCAGCAGTGTGCAGCAGCTGCCCAAAAAGCCAACACAGTAAGACAATAAGCAGAATAAGCAGAAACAGTTCTGGGCTGCATAAACAGCGGGATAGAATCAAGATCACGTGAAGTGTTAATACCACTTTATAATGCCTTGATAAGGCCACACTTGGAATATTGCATTCAGTTTTGGTCGCCACAATGTAAAAAAGATGTTGAGACTCTAGAAAGAGTGCAGAGAAGAGCAACAAGGATGATCAAAGATGACTGGAGGCTAAAAATATGAAGAACGGTTGCAGGAACTGGGTATGTCTAGTTTAATGAAAAGAAGGAGTAGGGGAGACATGATAACAGTGTTCCAATATCTCAGTGGTTGCCACAAAGAAAAGAGAGTCAAGCTATTCTCCAAAGCACCTGAGGGTAGGAGAAGAAGCAATGGGTGGAAACTAATCAAGGAGAGAAGCAACTTAGAACTAAGGAGAAATTTCCTGACAGTTAGAACAATTAAAAAGTAAAACAATTTGCCTCCAGAAGTTGTGAATGCTCCAACACTTGAAATTTTTAAGAAGATGTTGGATAACCATTTGTCTGAAGGGTTTCCTGCCTGGGCAGGGGGTTGGACTAGAAGACCTCCAAGGTCCCTTCCAACTCTGTTATTCTATTCTATTCTATTCTATTCTATTCTAGTCTAGTCTAGTCTAGTCTAGTCTAGTCTAGTCTAGTCTAGTCTAGTCTAGTCTAGTCTAGTCTATCTCACTGTCATTAGCTCTCAGCCAATTTCACCTCACAGGGTGTTATGAGACATAATGGACAAAAAAAATATCATTTATAATTAAGAGTCTCTTTTCTAGCGCAAAGTTCAGAAGCATAACCCTCTTTCTATCCTGCTTCAACTCTCACATTCATAGTGTTACAAAGAAAACAATTACCTGCACAATTCCAATCTTTGCACTTATTATACCATCTGAATATATTTTCGAAGACCTTCATTACTCCCCTACCAAGTGCTATTTCTTGACTGCTGATTCGTTTATTGTTTATACTTGAACTTAATATGCGGAAGCTATGTACCACTTTAGTATCTCCACTGTGAATTCTACGGTTGTTGCTATACCTTTGTCATTATTTTTTATATATTTTGATTCACATTGGTTCAAAAATAACAAATGGGCTACATCTGTGTTAATGTCTAGTCTTAATGATTTTTTTCTGTCCTCCATTCACCTTTTCCCACAATTTGGCTATTTTGTCCTATGTCCAAGATCTGGCAGGCTCAGACTTATAAGATGTAGACTTTTTCTATGCAGACTGCCAAGAATCATTTTGATTGAGGCAGCACAGAGATCTGTGCAATCCATTTGTCAATCAATCAAACAATCACTCAATCAATCAGAGAACTTATGCCTTCCATATTGCCAGGAGCTCATAAATTTTACTTGAAAAACTTTAGAATCCAACAGGATTTGAATGAAAAATCTGATTGTTTACAAAAATGTCTTGATATTTTATTGTCCTTTTGTGACATTTTGGTCATTCTGTAACATTTTGAAAACTTTGATATGTTTTTACAGGTATTTAAGGGATACCATGCCCTAAATCATAAGAGCTTGCTGGAAAATGCATAAATGACCTCTGTTGGTAATAATGTGAATGTTACTTTAGGAGATGAACTGGTATAAGGACTAGTTTGGGTGATGTCATTTGACTCTGCAGTAGTGTGTTAGAACAAATTTGTATTTTGAATATATATCTGGGTTTGTTGCCTTTTTGTTTTGAATCCTCAAAGTCTGTTGTTGCATCTTCTTTAGGCTGGAAATTTTAAACAACTATAGACTTTGCACACAAGATGGTGGGAGAATAGCATCATTGTTTATAGAAGGTATAATCATTGACGTTATATTGATTTTGAGACAAGGCTGAAGCTACCATACCTAAAGATGAAGCAAGCATGGACAAATGTCAGGAAAAAATACCTTAGACCAGGGGTGTCAAACTCATGTTATCACAGCGCCATCATGTGACATATCGGGACTTTTCCCCCCTTTGCTAAACCAGGCGGGGGCGGAGCCAGCACAGCCTGCGGGTAGTGAGTCTGACACCCCTACCTTAGACCTAGTAGCATTAGAAGGAACCAAGTCATTAAAGAAACAATGGGGTGGGGAGGAAATCACATGAACCTGTTTTACTGACATTTAGATTATATATGTTTATATAATGCAAGTCCCTTGGACTGCAAGGTGATCAAACCAGTCAGTCCTAGAGATCAACCCTGACTGCTCTTTAGAAGGCCAGATCCTGAAGATGAAACTGAAATACTTTGGCCACTTAATGAAAAGGAAGGACTCACTGAGAAGAGCCTAATGCTGGAAAAGATTGAGGGCAAAAGAAGAAGGGGAGGACAGAGAATGAGACAGTTGGATGAAATCACTGAAGCAGCTGACGTGAGCTTAAATTGTCTCTGGGGGATGGTAGAGGACAGGAAGGCCTGGAGGAACGTTGTCCATGGGGTCACGATGGGTCGGATACGACTTCACAACTAACAACAACAATATGCTTATATTTAAAAACATTTTTTAAAAGTTTGAGAAAATACCCAAAATGCTATAAAATAAAACATAGCCTTTTGGCATCAGAGTATAGTTTGCTAATATCCATTTAACAACCCCAAAGTCCCTCATTGTGTGTCACTTTTCTCTTCATCTCTTCTTCTGTTGTGTGCATGGATATTTGTAGAATATAAACAATTCTCTTTCTGTTTCATTGGGCCTAAAAATGAAATCTATAGCAAAATGTGTCTTAAAGCTTTTTAAAACAAGATTAGGATATATTTTTTTAATAATAGAAGGAAGGTTTTCTTCCCAAAAAGCACCAGAAAAAAATTATAATTTTCCAATTTAAGAAATAAAATTCAGAAGACCTCATCATTTGAACTAATGGAAAGATCCCATCTCCACCACCTCCTCCTCCTCCTCCTCCTCCTCCTCCTCCTCCACACCCCAACTCCTCATGTATCAGTGATCGTCAACTTATTCATGGATTCATCTATCTATCTATAGATTATCCTGCCCTTTCATCGGTGGATTTTTCACTTTCCTGCTAGACAACCACTTTCCATCCAATACGATTGCTTATGCACTTAACACCACAAACACTAAAGAACTTATAATTGACTTCAGGAGGAAGAGAGATGTACATCTACCATTGTACATAAATGGTGAGGAGGTGGAGAGGGTGGGTACTTTTAAATTTCTGGGCATTTATATTTTGGAGGACCTCTCATGGACTATGAACGTTAACATACTTGTGAAGAAGGCACAGAAGAGGCTGTACTTCCTGAGAATGCTCAGGAAGTTAAATCTATCTCAGCATCTACTTCTGTCCTACTATCACAGCACCATTGAGAGTGTCCTGACATACAGCATTCTTGCATGGTATGGGAGCAGCTCTGTAGCAGACAAAAAAGCTCTACAGAGAATCATTAAAACTGCCCAGAATATCATCAGACTCCAGCTACCAGCCCTTGACGACATCTTCGAATCTCGCTGTTTGAGAAAGTTGCATAACATTCTCAGAGACTCTTCCCATCCTGCTTACAATCTTTTTGGACTGTTGCCTTCTGGTAGAAGATACAGAACAATTAAAACTCGGACCACACGTTTTCTGAATAGTTTTTATCCCAGAGTTATAATTGCATTCAACAATGAACTAAAGGGCCACCATCAGTGAGCTGTTGGACAGTATTATTTGGCCTGTTGTGTGGATGTTTGGGTGGTTTCGGGGTGGAGAATTGTGGTGGGTGGGAGTGTGTTTGGGGATTGTTATGTGTGTTGGACCTGGTCTTTGGGTGTTAAGTGAATTTCGTTGTATGGGTATACTGTGTATACACATACAATGACAATAAAGTTAAAAATATAAAAAAAAATTAAAAAATTATGCAAACCTTTTGATTCACATGGAGAGATCTGGCCTGGCCACCATATATGCCTCTCTTTTCCACTCTAGGATCTCCTCTCAGTCATACTTTTCTTTTTCCTTTTGAGATTGAGGTAGAAATGGCAATCCCATAGAAGGAATTTCAGAATATTGCAATTCCACCTAGTCATCTTCACTGACTGGACCTGATTTCCATTTTGGGGCTGCCAATTTTGATGGCCTTCAAAATACCTTCCTGCTGCAAAGCACAGTATTCAAAATAACTCTAACAAAATAATAATTTTACGAATTTAGCACGCTTTCCCATTCAGGACATGATTTTTTGCTTTTTACATCAAAGCCTCAAAGACTGAAATAATACTTTCTCTGCATCAGAAAATCCAAGGCAGGGAGAAAAATCCCCTTCACTGTTAAATAAATCCTCTAGAGCTGGACACCCTTATTTTTTCCACATAATTTCTTTTTCCAATTCTTAAATTTAAATTATGCCAAGCGACTGCACAGACTAACCAAGATAACTAGGATTTAACAACATTCAAGAATGTCATATCTTTTGGTGTTCCCAGTGAAAGAATGCAAATTCTAACTATAAAAGTGTAGTTCCATATCAAAACCTAACATAGATTTAATGTTTATAGAGTTAAAACTTGAGATTTTGCAGAATCATGTCTTTAAGACTAATCAGATATTAAACTTGAGAGAGTGAAGCAAGTTCTGGAAAACTTTAGAAAGTCTCTATTATCTTTTAAATGAGAAATTGCATGAGATGATACTTAGTAAGTAAAATGAGACTTGTAATGGACCCAAGTAGAAAAGCTTATTTATTTTTTATTTTATTTATTTATTAAATGTATATGCCACGCAGTCATACCTTTCTTTGATTTTCATGGTAAACAATTTCATATACATGGAATCAGTGGTGAAATTCAAATTTTTTTACTATGGGTTCTATGGGCATGACTTGGTGGGTGTGGTGTGGCTTGGTGGGCATGGCTTGGTGGGTGTGGCAGGAGAATGATACTGCAAAATCTCCATTCCCACCCCACTCCAGGGAAAGGATACTGCAAAATCCTCATTCCCTCCCCACTCCTGCGGGAAGGATATTGCAAAATCTCTATTCACACCCCACTCTGGGGCCAGGCAGAGGTGGCATTTGCCGGTTCTCTGAACTACTCAAAATTCCCGCTATCAGTTCTCCAAACTACTCAAAATTTCTGCTACCAGTTCTCCAGAACCTGCTGGATTTCACCTCTGCATGGAATCAACATGGCTTCCTACTTCAGATCCCTAAGAAATACAATGCTTCTATGAAATGTCACTTGGTTCACACTAGTGAACAGAAAAATGATATATGAATTTGCTATACAAATAAATTGTGAAAACATCTACTAAAATGGAGCTATGACATCAGCAGACTTAGAGTTCCCTTTCAATATTAAAAGTATCATTTATGCTTTTTAGTTGTGTCCTTCACATTCATTAAGATAGGACTAATTTTTATAGTTTCAGGAATCCAGACAAGTTCAGCCACTCTTCATGGCTTCTTTTTGAGTTTGCATCAGTGTTTTCCCCATCTTTATACACAAATAATGAAGGGCAAAAATTTCAGGATTTTTGTTACTTCTTTCTTGCTGCATTATGAACCACACAAGACCATAATTGATTCTTACGTTCAGTTCAGTGGTGGGTTTCAAAAAAAAATTACTACCGGTTCTGTGGGCATGGCATGGCTTGCAGGGTGTGGCTTGGTGGGCGTGGCAGGGGAAGGATACTGTAAAATCTCCATTCCCTTCCCAGTCCAGGGGAAGGTTACTGCAAAATTCCCATTTCCTTCCAATCAGCTGGGACTTGGGAGGCAGAGAATAGACAGGGCGGGGCCAATCAGAATTTTTACTATCGGTTCTCCGAACTACTCAAAATTTTCACTACTGGTTTTCCAGAACTGGTCAGAACCTGCTGAAACCCACCTCTGGTTCAGTTCAACAAAAAATCTTGTTCACAATTGATCTCACATGGATGCCTGTTTCCTTTTTAACCAATAAGTCTGAAGTCCCCTAAAATCTGTTCAACTGTGATTCCTTCCTCTAGTTCTGCATTCTTTACAAAGCACATCTACATCAATGCTACCTAGTGTTTGTTAATAATAGCTTTAATTTTCTTTGGCAAATGCAGATATACTGTCTCAATTTGTTTAAAAAGCTAAAAACACAATTTACTCCTAGAAAGTGGTAGGAGAAAAAATACACATGCACAAACCCTTCCTATTGTGTGAACTACCTGATGTGGAAATTCATTTGCTTTTTCATGTTTTGGAGTCTAATCTTTTCTCCAGAATCTGGACAAATGTAGGAAGTGCATAACTTAAATCCCAGGTGTTAAGTGGTGCATATGACTGTAAAATGACATGCACGTAAATACGTCTAGCAAATGCTGTTTTTCTCAGAAATATAGCTGATTCAATATACTCCCTTCCCCTTTAAAAAACAATTGGATGCAAGAAGTGTCTTGCTGGGATAAAAAAACATATAGCGCTAATTAAACTCTTATTAAAATGTCACAAAGAGGAAGAACTGATTCAAGTTATACTTTGCTCATATACAATATACGCTCATTTTTTTTATCAGAGGCATAAGAAATTGACAAAAGCAAGATTGAAGCAACCTGACTGAAATTTTGACTTTTGAAATCAATACACTTTCTATAATCACATGATATTGAATCTTGAGAGAACTCTAACCCATATTGTAAAATGCCATATTTTATTAAAGAGTTGTGAATGTTAATGTGAGACTGGAAGAGGCTTAAACAATTATAAGGCATGTCTAGGTGTTAAAATGAGTGGGCATAAAAATCTCCAAAGCGCTGAGATATACCGTTTCATAGTGCAGTCCTCTCTAAGCGATTTACAGAGTCAGCATCTTGCCCCCAACAATCTGGGTCCTCATTTTGCCGATCTCAGAAGGATGGAAGGCTGAGTCAACCTTGAGCCTGTAATATCAATGTAGTAGAGGTTAGAAAGGCAAGGAAACATTCCACTTGTAACCACAGAATTCAGCACAAGAAATTCTTCAAGGTTTGGGCAGACGACAGAGCCTTTGTTAAGTTGCATTTACAGAGGGATACAATCAAAATCAAGTGAGGTACTAATACCACTCTATAAAGCCTTAGTAAAACCGCACCTAGAGTACTGCATCCAATTTTGGTCACCACACAATAAAAAAGATGTTGAGACTTTAGAAAGAGTGCAGAGAAGAGCAACCAAGATGATTGGAGGCTAAAACATATGATGAACGAGTGCAGGAACTGGGCATGGCTAGTCTAGTGAAGAGAAGGACCAGGAGAGACATGATAGCAGTGTTCCAATATTTGAAGGGCTGCCACAGAGAGGAGGGGGTCAAGCTATTTTCCAAAGCACCTGGATGGAAACTGATCAAGGAGACATTTAACCTAGAAATAAGGAGAAATTTTCTGACAGTGAGAGCAATCAACCAATGGAACAGCTTGCATTCAGAAGTTGTGGGAGCTTCATCACTGGAAGCTTTCAAGAAGAGACTGGATTGCTATCTGTCAGAAATGGTGTAGGGTCTTCTGCTTGGGCGGGGGGTTGGACTAGTTGACCTACAAGGACCCTTCCAACTCTGTTAATCTGTATCTATCCAAATTCCATCTAGCTCTGAAGTTCTAGCTGAGCTCCACCAAGAGTAATTTGATATGCAATTGCTTGGAAACATGATTACATTAATCTCTAAGGTCATTGTAACTTCTTTTTGCAGGAAAAGCTTCTTGGAATTTGTGATAAGCACATTCTTAAGAAGCTATATTTGGATTAAACTATTTTTTAACAACAAACTATTTTGGAATCTAATACTCCAAGTTTAGCCAAGCTGGTGATGATGATGAAGGCACTACAGGTCTGACAACTCTTCAGTGAATCATATTGTTATATTCTTTGGTCTTTTAGGTTTTGATTTGGCACAGACATAGCCTTGGTTGCCATGAAGAAAAAACTATATCATGAGAGAAGCCGTCTGCATGATCTGTTGATATTCTTCTATCTACCGTGTTTCCCCGAAAATAGGACCCTGTCTTATATTTTTTGAACCCCGAAATAAGCGCTTGGCCTTATTTTCAAGGAGATCTTATTATTTTGGGGCATGTGGAGCAAGACGGGGATCCTCTTGCCATCTTATCTGATTTCCAGCTCTGTCTCCCTAACCCTAACCAGAAGAAATGGTGGGGACTGGCTGGGCATGCAGTTAAATATTTTCAGGGAGGGCTTATTTTCAGGGGATGGCTTATTTTAGCACATGCGCTCAAAAGCCCGATTGGGCTTATTATCCAGGGAGGTCTTATTTTCGAGGAAACAGGGTATAATGATTTATGGTTGCCAACTATAGCATTTTGTGGATGCACTTAAGAAAACTGGAGCTTGAGGGCTCCAACTCTTTGGGCAATATCGGAATCTGTCACCTGGATACTTCTACTCAGTTCCTTAGATACTCTCCTTTGTGGTTTTGAAAAGTTTTATTTCCCTGTATTATTTAATCTGTTGTATAAAATCACTTGGGATATTTAAGAATTTTCTTCATTTTTAAAGTTATGGTATGCTTACTTAAAGGCATACTTTACTATTCTCATGTCAAAATGTCAGAAATGAGACCACCGAATTTTAGTAATGATGATTACACAAACTTCTGGGGCTGAGATATGGTCCTTCTGGATCCATCATTGAAATTTGTGATCCATGAAGTCAGGCTAAAAATGGTGAGTCGTGCCTTCTGAGAATCATACATAATCCTCATGTGAAAGTTGCTTCATCATTTTTATACCAGGACCAAGTCAAGGTGTTTACAAGGCTTATCTGATTTGGGACGATGCTACTTGCAGGATACTCTATTGCTGTACAATCTACAATTCATTAAACTAGACATACCCAATTTTAGCAACCATTCTTTATATATTTTAGCCTCCAGTCCCTAATCCTCTTTGTTGCTCTTCTCTGCACTCTTTCTAGACTCTCAATATCCTTTTTACACCATGGCAAGCAAAATTGGATGCAGTATTCCAAGTGTGGCCTTACCAAGGTATTATAAAATGGTATTAACACTTCCTGTGATCTTGAGTCTATCCCTCTGTTCTTGATTTAATTAAATTGTTTTGATAATGTGTTTTGGGATTGTTTTAATTGCAATTCCACTGTTTTAATTGTATTTTTCTAAATTGTCTTCCTTGAACCATTAAAGGAATTGGTGACAAAATAATATGAAGTTAAGTAAAATAAAATAAGTAAAATGTTTAGTTTTTACATACATAGTAGACACACAACTATTTTTTTTCTTCAGAAACCAACTCAATTGCAGACCAGAGGCTCAAGCATTGTGCGATTGGGTCACAAAGTCAAGTAGCAAATTGAAGTTATTACTTTATGCATCAGTGTCACTGCAGATTATTGAAGCCAATTCACCCACAAGGACCACATTCTATTTAAATTAAATATAAGGGTAGGAAGTGGTGTTCAACTGCTGTTGCAGATATTAACATTTCAGTATTTGTTTCAGATATTTACCTGTGGGTTGCTCTCAATAATGATAACACTTCTTGTTTCACCACTTAAATTCCACCATAACATAGATAATTGAATATTTTTCTCATCTGTTATCCAGATTACAAAAGTCATTATCCAGTCATATCCCGATATTGACAAAAGAACAAAATGTGGATTGTTACATCATGATGCAAGTTCAGCCTTTTCATAAATGTATCCTAGCTTTGCATACAAGTATATATAGCAAAGAACTTGAATTGTGACATTGTACTGTCTATTTCTTAACAGGGCACCTTTGTCTGTCTCCGCTGACACCTATGCATCTATTTTGTTAATCCAAAAAGAAGATAATATATGTGGGTTTATGCATAATTTTGTATTTATCTATTTATTTTGCCGTGTATATGTAGTGTATATTAAAGGTGGAGACCCTTTGAGAGCTGTACGCAATGAAATTTCATTTTAATGTATGCCGACTATTCAAAGTGACAATAAAGTTATTCTTTTTTAAAAAAAAGATTTTATTAACGATAAACAAACATACATATACAAACATACACACATAAAAACAAACTATACATAAACAAACTGTACACTAAAATCAAGTCATGCAACTTGAGCTTTGTGAATGGAGCTACATCGGTAATTTGTATATCCATATATCTATATATATATATATCCTTCATTATATAACGATATTATTGCAGTGATATTAATATTGGTTCCTCATTTTTGTGTCCTTGAGTGGTATTCCCTTATTTCGTCTTCTTTTTCTCTAACCAATCGTACCATTTTTGCCAAATCAAATAGTAATCTGAGTCTTCTTTTTCTTGAATTTCTTTGGTAAGTTATTCTAAGTCTTTCTGTCTTCTAAGATTGTGAACTCAGAAAGTGAATTTCCCTTATCTATAAAAGTTAAGAAGATTGATTATATTTACTAATTAATGACCATATGATTTTGGTGATGATACAAAATGTCAATATGTGATACCTGTAATTTAATTATTATTTTCAGGTTGTTTAAGCATGTTATTCATTTTCATTCATTTTTAAAACTATATTATGCCAACTTCAGAGCATTCACCTTAAAATGAGAAAGATGAAAGTTGGAACCACCAAATTGAGATGAAACCACCAAATTTCAGGAATCACAGTTAGGCAGTGCTGGAAATTAAAAATGATTGCAGAATGTACCTCTTTAATTCCTAGCACTGAACGTGGTTTAGGATGATCCAAAAGACTGAAATTATTAGATGAAGAAAATGTTAGTGGACTGAATGTGAGTCAAACTTAGCAACAGCATAGTAGCATAATAACGGGATTTTTTAAAACCGAGACTCCTCCTGGGTCAGTTTACCAATGGCTTGCATAAACACTCTGCATGAGGTGTAATTAACCCTTGTTCAAGATGCCAGTAAGGTGCCAACCACTTCTGAAAAACCTTGCCAAGAAAACTGTAGGCTAGTCCAAGCAGTTGCCAGATGTCAACACTGACTCAAAGACCCCAACACACACACAATCTGTGAGGCTCAATCTCAACAGATTTCATAGATGCAAATTAATATTATCCTTGGTGCTCTCTGAGCTTGGTCATTTACTTGCAGAGGTTTCATTACCCAGTAGGTAACATCATCAATGCCAGATAGTGAAAGGTTTGCTCCCTATTATTCTACAGAGGAATTATTGAATCTGTCATCTGCACCTCTATAACTGTCTGGTTTGGTTCTGCAACCCAACAAGCCAGATACAGTCTTCAGAGGATAATCAGAACTGCAGAAAAAACAGTTACCCCCACCCTGCCTCCCATTGAGGACCTGTATACTGCATAAGTCAAAAAAAGGACTGTGAAAATATTTACAGACCCCTCGCATCCTGGACATAGATTGTTTCAACTCCTACCCTCAAAACGATCCTATAGAGCACTGCACACCAGAACAATTAGACACAAGAACAGTTTTTTCCTGAACGCCATCACTCTGCTAAACAAGTAATTCCCTCAACACTGTCAAACTATTCACTAAGTCTGCATTACTATTACTATTAATCTTCTCATCGTTCCTATCACCCATCTCCTCCCACTTATGACTGCATGACTGTAACTTTGTTGCTTGTATCCTTACGATTTATATTGATTGTTTCCTAGTATGATTTGATTGCTTATTTGTTCCCTATGACTATCATTAAGTGTTGTACCTTATGATTCTTGACGAATGTATCTTGTCTTTTTATGTACACCAAGAGCATATGCACCAAAGACAAATCCCTTGTGTGTCCAATCACACTTGGCCAATAAAGAATTCTATTCTGTTCTGTCTGTTCTGTTCTGTTCTGTTCTGTTCTGTTCTGTTCTGTTCTGTTCTGTTCTGTTCTGTTCTATATACAGTAGATTTCCCCTGATAGTGTTTGTGGGGGTGTGGTTTTCTCTTAGCAAGTTCCTTGATTAGGGTATTATGCTACTGTTTGCAACAGCAGCACTAATACATCTCCTTCATCTTTGCAGTTACCTAGCGTACCTTCCTGATATCACACTTAATAATAGCAACCATCTGCTCTGTTGTGTCTGTCATTTCTTTTCTTTGTAACTTATTGTGACACGGGCTTCATTTACCTAAACTTGTCTTGGCAACTTGTACTTCATTAAAGGGAATCCTGCAATCATCAGTTTAAGCTCTTCCTCTCTCTTCCCACCACCCCCATCTGGCCATGCATAGCTAAGCTTCATAAATCATTCTTTCACTTTCCATTATGTGGCTCTTGGAAAGGTAACATTATTGAATTCAGATCACTTGAACTGACTGATGCTAAAATGTTTATTGACCAGCTTTTAGGCCCTGAGTTTTTGCTTTTGAATGCAAGCAGTAATACAAGCTAAAGATTTATTTTTTCTTTAAAAAAAAAAAAACAAGGATGTCGTTAATACACATTATACATAACTATAAATATTCTCAATGGCTGACACTCCAACAAAGCTGCAGAAGAAACCAAGCAGCCTTAGTGTACGAGGACTTCAGCCTTCCCGCCTTATGCTTAGTTAACTCTTGCAAAGAAAGAGTTGTATATATTTTGCAGGTTCTACATAGAAAGGAATGCGGTGGCTCAGTGGCTAAGATGCTGAAAGGTTCTAATCCCTAGTGCCGCGTAATGGGGTGAGCTCCCATTACTTGTCCCAGCTTCTGCCAACCTAGCAGTTCGAAAGCACGTAAAAAATGCACATAGAAATATAGGGACCACCTTTGGTGGGAAGGTAAGAGTGTTCCGTGTGCCTTTGGCATTTAGTCATGCCGGCCACATGACCATGGAGACGTCTTTGGACAGTGCTGGCTCTTCAGCTTTGAAACAGAGATGAGCAGTGCCCCCTAGAGTCGGGAACAACTAACACATGTGCAAGGAGAACCTTTACCTTTACAAAGATAGGAGATCACTAGCGATTTCAAGCAAAGTAGAAGACATAAAATACTTCACAGCAGCTTTCTTTAATCTCCTGCCTTCCAGATAGGTAGGATATTTTTTTTTATTTTTTTTTTATTTTTTTTTTATTTGGTTTATATGCCGCCCTTCTCCGGAGACTCAGGCTAACTTGATTCCTAAATGAATTTCTGTCACTCTCTTACAACTGGAAAAAGAGCATTCTGGATTGACCAGGCCATCTATTATACATATATGCCAGGCATTCAGCACTGGTTGGGTCAAGAGAATAATATTTGATTTAGCAATACTTCAGGCTTCAGCTTCTACAAATCTATGGCTTTTAATTTTTCCATCCTTCCAATTATGATGCCCAATTTTGACGACTGAAGCAGTAAATAACTTGATTCAATTGTGGTCAACTGAGCTTCAGGACTGACCAGCCTCATTGAGTCACATATGTGAGATGAGAGGCTATATAAATTGATTGAAGGAATGAATACATGCATGCATGTATATTTTAATTTGGTTATATTCACCAGGAGCAACAGATTACCAATTGAATACATATCCTCAGATCCTTTATTATATGGGGTTCAATCCCTCATATAATTTATATGAACCTCATTGAATCTCATATACTTCAATAATTTCAAATTGAACTGACTTTGCACTTGACATAATTATATACAGCGCATTAATTTTAGAAGGTACCCAGCAAAAAAATTTACTACCGGTTCTGTGGGTGTGGCTTGGTGGGCATGGCGTGGCTTGGTGGGCATGGCAGGGGAAGGATACTGTAAAATCTCCATTCCCTCCCAATCAGCTGGGACTTGGGAGGCAGAGAATAGATGGGGGCGGGGCCAGTTAGAATTTTTACTACCTGTTCTCTGAACTACTCAAAATTTCCGCTACCGGTTCTCCAGAACTGGTCAGAACCTGCTGAAACCCACCTCTGGTACCCAGGTCTTGGCAATTGTAAGAAAGGATATGTAGAATCTCTATCAATATAATATATACAATCTGCTTCCCTTAAGCTCTCCAGGGATTCAGATCTTACGTTGAGTCATATTTGGGGTTTTATTGTACTGTACACTGTACACTGTACTACCTCATTCTTGGTGGTGTGAATTTCTTACTTTGATACAATGTTTATCTTAGCTGGTATTTTGTCATTGCCCTTTAGGAGACACCACACAACCAGTTTCATCCTTAACGGGACTTTTCAAACATGCCTAGCCAAATGTTATTTTATTGAATTTTACCCTTAAATGACACAGTGTAACATTTGCATATCTCTGCTTTGAGAGTTTAAGAGAAGGTGGACTGTATATGCTATCAATCTGCTAAATTTTCATTATTCATAGTATTTAAAACTATATATCTATTGGAGGGTGTTAGGATATGGTGTAAGTCTAACAAGTTGTACAGGCAATATATGTGTTCTATAACTTTAAATGTATTCTGTAACAATATATGTGTTCTATAACTTTAAATGTAATGTTGAGTAATTGTACTGCTGAGTCATTGTAATGACTAATGACTGCTGACTGACTGCTGAATGCAATTATCATAATTGTACTGTTGAGTCATTGCACTGCTGACTTCACTTATCTTAAGTGGATAATTACTAGTGTAAACTGTATATAAGGAGGAAGCCGAGCTATAGTCATTGTTGGACTTGCTCTCATCATTTCTTGATTTGCTGCTTGACTTGCTGGTTGAAACTGTTACTGTCGTGTGTGAAGACGTGGATGGATCTGCTACCATTGTGATTTGTTACCAGCGTGAATTACTGCTGTTTGTCTGATAAGAAGATATCTGTAACTTCGGACTGATTTGAATGGCTAAAGACTTGGATTGACTAAAAGACTATGCAATTGTTTTTCACTACAAAGTAAAAGCTTTGTTAAACCAGTTTGTATGTACTGTATTCATTGCTCTCAGTACCGTTTCTCTGTGCACTTACTCTGCTGGTTGGTAACACAACAATATCCTTAACAGAGGGCCTGATAGAAAGTCAAATAAATATGGGACATTTTTATGGCATATGAGAGTTAACTATGTAATCATCCTTTACTTCTGCTTGTTAAGTCCCCAGATGCAACGTGCCGTGATATAAATTGTTGGGCAAAATGAGGCCTTTGACCTCATCCAGCATAACTTCTCCTATGTTCCTATATTTTGAGGCAATTTTTGCAAGTTCATACA
The DNA here is from genome assembly GCF_059756535.1 of Pantherophis guttatus. Classification (NCBI taxonomy): domain Eukaryota; kingdom Metazoa; phylum Chordata; class Lepidosauria; order Squamata; family Colubridae; genus Pantherophis; species Pantherophis guttatus. Next base: position 19,114,985 of record NC_142070.1, on the reverse strand, counting down.
TGCTATATGAACCATAGTGGTCTTTGATTAGAAAAGAGGCTGATGACAATTCCAGATTCTATCATTCAAGTTTCACGGTTGTCTTTACAATTTGTTAAACCGTGTCATAAACCTTTGGAAAGATTTTTTTTAAAAAAATAGTTAGCAATAATGATCTAGTGTCAAGGCTCATCTAGGAAGTAAGCAAAATGACTAATTTTGAACTGAAACATCTTAATATAAGGCTCTGCATGAAAAGAACACTAGCAGATTGAATAACACCTCTGTCTCATTTTACAATGGAACGTACATATACCTGTACTTCATAAATAAAGAATTATTTCCTCATTATCCAAGATTAGCTTATTGGTTTATTCAAGATTTGTTTAGCATAAAATATGTGCAAGTGTAAAAGAATGAATACGATTGCTTATTCTATTTTGATTCCTTCCTTCCTTCCTCCTCTTCCTCCTCCCCCCTCTTTCTTTCTTTTTTTAAAAATAATTTTCAAAAAACAAAAAAGACTCTTTAAACAATAGTTTCTTTCCAACAGTTTCGCAATGGGTAAACATTTCTTACTTATCCATTTTTCTTCCTTATTTCAATGTATCCTTTATACAGACAAGTCTAATATTGATTTATTTACATATATACATATAAATAACAGTGTACACAATTTCATTTCTACAAATTTTATTTTTTCTGTTTCCTCTTATTTGTTGTTACATTTCTACTCCTATATCTTCCTTATTTGATTTTTTCTTGCCTTTTATCTCTCTCGTGTAGCCATTCGTACCATTTCTCCCACACTATATAAAATTCAGTTTCCTCTTTTTCTTGTATCTCCTTTCATCCTCATTCTCTCCTCTCACCCATATTTTCTTGCTTAAGTTCCAAAAATTGCAGGAAGCAAGGAAAAATCATTATTTATCTGACTTATGAACATCAATATCCATATCAGTAGCCATTTAAAGATACTCATTATATAGATAGATGAATTCCAAATATCTCCAGAATGGAGGCATCAAGAAATAGTCACAGAATTCAGTCTGGACTTTGCAGTCCTCAATATTTTTTTCATTAATGATTTGGATGAAATAGTAGTGGGCTTCTCTTTGTTGCATGTGATCAAACAAAGGCTGTAGAAATGTTTTCATAGATAGATAGAATTCTTTATTGGCCGATTGGACCCACAAGGAATTTGTCTTTGCTCTCAGTGTACATAAAAAGAAAATACACATTCGTTAAGAATCATAAGATACTGATATTGATATTGATTTTAATTGAAATGTTTTAAATTATGGGCCAAACTTTATTTAATTATTTTAAATCTATTTTAACTTTTGTATACGAATGTTTTATTTTGGCTGTTCACTGCCTTGAGTCCGAAAGGAGAAGGGCGGTATAGAAATCTGAATAAATAAATAAATACAATACAATACTTAATGATAGTCATAGGGTACAAATAAGCAATCAAATCATACTAGGAAGCAATCAATATAAATCGTAAGGATACAAGCAACAAAGTTACAGTCATACAGTCATAAGTGGGAGGAGATGGGTGATAGGAACGATGAGAAGATTAATAGTAATAATAATGCAGACTTAGTGAATAGTTTGACAGTGTTGAGGGAATTATTTGTTTAGCAGAGTGATGGCATTCAGGAAAAAGCTGTTCTTGTGTCTAGTTGTTCCTGATCTGCAGTGCTCTATAGCGTCGTTTTGAGGGTAGGACTTGAAACAATCTATGTCCAGGATGCGAGGGGTCTGTAAATATTTTCACAGCCCTCTTTTTGACTCATGCAGTATACAGATCCTCAATGGAAGGCAGGTTAGTAATAATTGTTTTTTCTGCAGTCTAATTATCCTCTTTTAATTTGGATTCCTGAAAGGAGTGAGGCACTGGACTCCGTTCCTTCCAACTCCATGATTGAAAGAGGATGGGAGAATGCTTGTGTTCAGTTTTTCATCCTCCCTGACAGTTAAACTGGCGGTTAATATTAGCTTGGGGCTTGTTATGTCCTTATAAGGACATCCGCCCGGATTGGCTGCCAGCCATCGGGCGGGAAAGTTTGAATCACTGTCAGGGCCGATGTGACTGCTGGAGCGAATATAAGGAGAGCTCCGGCAGCGCGCAGCCAGTCTTGCTACTGTTACTAAATAAAGTTATTAATGTAACGAGCTGGTCGCGTCTTCCATTCCTGCGCCGATCTAACACTGGCGACGAAGGACTAGAGAAAGAGACGAACCTCATGGCACCAAGCCAACAAGACCAAGACTCCGGCACCTGAAACCACAGTAGGCATTTCCGAAGGCATGGCATCTGCTGAAGTCACGTTGCCAGCCCTTACTCCATTCCGCCCAGGGAAGGACAAGTGGAAATCCTATGTGGTCAAATTTCGGCAATACCTGAGAGGCAACAACATCAGGGATGCCGATGATGACCGTAAGAAGGGCATCTTCCTGGCTAACTGCGGCTCCGAAGTCCTGGACATGGCAATCGACCTCGTAGCACCACGAGACATCGAAGAAGTGCCATGGACGGACCTGTTGCAGATCCTGGAGGACCACTATGCCCCAACTGGAACACCATTAGCGAACCGCTTCACCTTCCATCAGAGGGATCAGAAGGAAGGTGAGACCATCAAAGAATTTGTGGCTGCCCTGCGCCAAATCGCAGCCAGCTGTGAGTTTGACCACGTGGACAACGCCATCGCTGACCGCGTGGTTTTCGGAATGAGGGACAGAGGCCTGCAAAAGAAATTCCTGAGCAGGAAGAAACTCATGCTCAAGGATGTGGTGGAGGAAGCCACCGCATCCGAAATCTCGGAGTAAGCGGCTGCCGCAGTAAGCAGAGCAAAGGGAATCCACAAGATTCGCTCCACAACGCAATCATCAACTGAGGATTCCACAGCTGGATCAGAGTCGGAGGAGGAGTCCACCGTACACAAGGTATCCAGACCCCCAAGGTGGGAAACCGCCCAAAGAACCTACAAGGGGGAGTGCTGTGCCAGCTGCAGAGGGGACCATGCCAGGGCAACCTGCAAGTGGAGAGATGCGACCTGCAGACACTGCAACAGAAGGGGTCACATCGCCGAAGCTTGCAGAGCCGAGGAGCCAGCCCCAGAGCCTTCCAGCCACCATCCCCGCGAGAATCGGAAGGATCACCAGAGATCATCCAAACGGTCCTCTGGCCCATCCAGACGCAGAGACGATGATTTTCCCCTGAGCGGAGCGGTCCACCAGACGACCACCGCACACACAAACTCAGACAATGCCACCAAGTTCCACGTGACCATCCACGTGGAGGGAGCACCCTGCTCAATGGAGGTAGACTCGGTCTCGGTCTACTCCATTATGGATTGGCAACAACTGAAGCACCTGCAACCCAGCATCACCAAGCGAGACCTGAAGCCATTACACTCCAAGCTCGTCGATTTTGGGGGAAACCCCATTGGAGTCTTAGGAAGAGCCAACATCCGAGTCTCCTACAACGAGTTCAAAGGTAAGCTTCCCATCACAGTCGTGGAGAACAGCCGACCGAACCTGCTAGGAGTGGAGTGGTTTAAGCCGCTGGGGCTATCAATCGGAGGCATCAACCAAATTCGCAGGGACGAACTCGACAACCTCATCGAAGAGTTCAAGGAAGTCTTCGATGGTAAGCTGGGGAAATTTGCGGGGAGGCCAATCTCTTTTAATCTGGACAAGGGAATCACCCCAATTAGGCTGAAGCCCCGCCGGGTTCCATTTTCCCTGCGGCCAAAAGTAGATGAGCAGCTGGATAAGCTGATCGCCCAGGGCGTCCTGGAACCGATCGATCATGCCTCATGGGAGACCCCCATTGTGACCCCACTGAAGCATGATGGGTCTGTGCGCATCTGCGCCGACTATCGTTGTACCATCAACAAGGCGTTGGCACAGAGCGCATACCCAATCCCAGTAGTGCAGCATCTGTTGCATTCCCTAGGAACTGGCACAATTTTTGCTAAACTGGACCTGGCCCAGGCTTACCAGCAACTGCCAGTGGACGAAAAAACGGCGGAGGCACAAACAATAGTCACACACAGGGGGGCATTCAAATGCAACCGTCTCCAGTTTGGAGTCAGCGCTGCCCCCGGCATCTTCCAATCAATGATGGAGCGCCTTCTCCAAGGCGTTCCAGGGGTGGTGCCATACTTCGACGATGTACTAATCTCCGGAGATTCACAGGCACAACTCCTTGAAAGGCTCAGGCTTGTCCTGCAGCGCTTCAAGGCCAAGGGCTTGAGAATCAGGAGAGATAAATGCATCCTAGGAGTACAGGAAGTCGAGTTCCTGGGCTATCTCATTGATAGCACTGGCATCCCCCCACCAAATCAAAAGTGAAAGCAATCCATGAAGCTCCGAGCCCCAAAAACAAAACGGAACTTCAGGCATTCCTTGGGTTGCTCAACTTCTATGCAATGTTTCTTAAACAGAAAGCCACAGTTGCTGAGCCACTCCACTGCCTGCTGGGGAAAGCGGCTTCCTGGAAATGGGGCCAAGAAGAGGAAGCAGCATTCCGAGCCGTAAAAGGACTTTTAACTTCAAAAAGCGTCCTCATCCAGTACAATGAGATGCTCCCCATCAAGCTAACCTGCGATGCGTCGCCCTACGGGGTGGGGGCAGTCCTCAGCCACGAACTGCCCAACGGCTCCGAAGCCCCAATAGCATACTTCTCGAAAACCATGTCCGGCGTGGAACGCAACTACAGCCAGCTGGACAAAGAAGCCCTGGCCATTGTTGCAGGCGTGAAACGATTCCACGAGTATCTCTACGGGAGGAGTTTCACCATAGTCACCGACCACAAGCCACTCCTGGGGCTCCTCGCAGGCGACCAACCCACCCCGACCTTCATGTCCCCGCGGATAACGAGATGGGCCATCTTCCTAGCCGGCTACTCCTACAGGCTTGTGCACCAGCCAGGCACAGCCATAGGAAATGCCAACGCGCTGAGCAGATGCCCATTGAAGGATCCAGTCGAAGACCCAGCCCCCACGCTCCACCTCTTCCACATAGATGATGACGCCAGCTGTCCAGTCTCGTCCGCAGATGTGGCCGTCCACACCCAAAAGGACTCCACATTCCGCCAAGAGAAGTCCTGGATCCTCAGGGGGTGGCCATCTGAGAAGACGGAGGAGAAGTTCAGCCCATTCGCCAGGAAGCAGAAGGAGCTGTCCACCATGAAGGGCTGTTTGCTATGGGGAGACAGGGTGCTGATTCCAAGCACTCTGCAACGGTGGACGCTAGAGACTTTATATAAAGGGCACCCAGGCATCGTCCGCATGAAGGCCCTGGCACGGAGTTACGTCTGGTGGCCCTCACTGGACAGAGACATAGAAGAATGGGTCTCCAGATGTGACCCGTGCCAGGAAGTATGCCCAGCGCCGCCACAAGCCGAAGCAGCGAAGTGGGAGACCCCCAGCAACCCCTGGTCGAGGATCCACATCAACTTCGCGGGTCCGATGCAAGGGCGCCACCTCCTCATCGTGGTAGATGCTTTGTCCAAGTGGCTCGAGGTGGTACCCATGGCATCTACCACAACAGAAGTGACGATCCGGGCCCTGCGCCGCCTTTTCGCCACCCATGGAGTACCGGATGTGCTGGTCTCCGATAACGGGCCACAACTCACATCCCTGGCCATGTAGGCATTCCTGGCAGGACTGGGCATCCGCCATGCCCTGTCCGCCCCGTACAGGCCGGCTGGGAACGGACAAGCAGAACGAATGGTGAGACTCACCAAGGAGGCACTCACCAAGATGGGCACGGGCGACTGGCAGGAAAGAATAGACAACTTCCTCCTCACCCAGCATATCACGCCGCATGCCACCACCCACAAGAGCCCAGCCGAGCTGTTGATGGGCAGAAGGTTGAGGTCACCACTGGACCGGCTGCACCCCCAATACAGCCCAGAAGTGACCGCAACGGCCAGCCGTCCGCTTCACGCCTTCAGCAAAGGAGATTCGGTTTTTGCGCTAAATTTCCACGGCTCTCCTAAGTGGCTGAAGGGGAAGATAGACAGCACAACCGGCCCAAACTCCTACACCATGGAGCTGGAAGATGGACAGGTCTGTAGACGTCACATTGACCAGCTCCGGAAAAGGTGGGGGGGAGCACAAGAAAACCAGCCTGACGAGGGAGGCCTGCAACACCCCGACGAGGTAGGCCTGCAACACCCCGGCGAGGTAGACCTGCAACAACCCTGCGAGGCCGGCCTACAACACCCCGACGAGGTAGGCCTGCGACACCCTGGTGAGGCAGACCACCGCCACCCCGATGAGGCCGGCCAAGCCCACTACCAGGCGCTGAAACACCGACAGTCCAGAGCGGTAGACCGGGGCCAGCCGCATGGGGGATGGCAACACCAACCCAGCGAGGTGGGCACCCGGCACGACAGGGCGAGAGACTACCAAACCACCCCACGAGTAGACCGGGACCTGCCCAGGGGGGAAGCATCACACCCCCCCAGCGAAGGCAGCCCACGACAGCCCTGCCAAGGAGACCTCCACTCCAGGCAAGTAGACCGGGGACCATCCGAAAGAGGCATACCGCAGCGCATGGGTGAGGGTGGCACACAACACCCCGGCGAGGGGGACCCCCGCCCAGCACAGAGAACAACCCGGCAACAACAACCCAGCCCAGATGACCCCAGACACCAACCTGCAGTAGACCAGGGACTAGGGCGAAGGGAAAGCCAACAACAACCCAGCCAGGGAGGCCTGCGCCACCCCGGCAGGGGAGACCTCCACCGACCCGCGGAGGTAGCCCCACAATGACATCCTGACCAGGTTGACCACCACCAACCCGACAGGTAGGCCAACGTCAGCCTGACCAAGGAGACCTGTGCCACCCCTGCGAGGTCGGACATCACAACCCGAGCCAACACCATCCACGGCTGGCAGACCGGACCCGAGGGCACCGACCCGAACCACCCCCCAGATGACAGCAAGCCGAACCGCAGCTGAACCGCAGCGCCCGGGAGACCGGGGAGGAGCAAGTGATAGCCTGGGCCTTACCGAGACTCAGACGCTCTTCCCGGGTCGGAACCGAGCAGCCCCAACGAGGCGAGAGATCCACAGGCCAGGAGGAAGACCACCAGAACCAGCAATCCAAGGTTTGCGGTCCGGCCAGAGGCGCTGAGGGTGACCCCGCACACTCGCCAGCCGAACCGAGCCCGGTTCCGGGGAGGGAACCAGGAGACAAAGGAGCCCCGTCCGTCCAGGTTGGGGACGAGGAAGAAGTGAGACTGCGCAGGTCAGCTAGGGTGCCGAGGCATCCTACGTACCTGCGTGACTACGTGACTTTTGTAAATGAACAGTGACTATTTGCGGACTAAGAGGGGAGGAGTGTTATGTCCTTATAAGGACATCCGCCCGGATTGGCTGCCAGCCATCGGGCGGGAAAGTTTGAATCACTGTCAGGGGCGGTGCAACTGCCGGAGCGAATATAAGGAGAGCTCCAGCAGCGCGCAGTCAGTCTTGCTACTGTTACTAAATAAAGTTATTAATGTAACGAGCTGGTCGCGTCTTCCATTCCTGCACCGATCTAACAGGGCTGATGGTATTTAGAATAAGAAAATGACTGGAGAAGACTCCTATTATTGGCATATATAATCACATTTTCTGAAGGTTTTGTGGTATGGGTTTGTTTGGTTTTTTGGGGTAGAATTACTGGAGATAAAATGGGTTCCCTCTCTTTGCTTATTTCATTACAAGAAAAATATTTGCGAGTAAAAATAAATAAAATAAATTCAAGGAATATACGATTACAAACCACAGACATTTTGTTAGCAAACTTCTGTTGTATCCTTTATGGAATTCTTTATATTGTTTGCCCAAAAATATATCTAGCTCAGACACTTAATGAGAAGTAAATGCACATGCAGTATATAAGACCATTCCAATAAGCTAAGATAAATATTTAAGAATGTATCTTATTTATTTTTCAGGTAGAGTTGGTCGTAAAATCTAATCGTAAAATAAAAGGATTTTTTCCCTGCTTTTCTTCTCATTTGCAATGATTTTTTTGCTGATAACAGTACTTATTTTTCTCCAAAAGAATGTGACATAAGCACACGTTAATATTTGCAAAAACAAAAAACACTGTGCAGATGTGAATTGTATTGGCTTAAGGTAATATTTGCTTCTGCTTTTTTTAACAGTTTTGCAAATTCTGCCTAATTGCATTAGATAGAGTGAAGCTACCTCAGTGTAAGCAGACACTTCCCATTTGCATATATATATATATATATATATATATATATATATATATATATATATATATATATATATATATAATCTTCTATTGGAAAGGTACATTATCTTGGTAAGTTAATATTTTGTAGCTGATATAATATATTCATATTGTTGACATTCTGGTCAAGGGTTAGAGCAGGGGTGTCAAACTCAAGGTCCGGGGGGCTGGATCCAGTCTGCGAGGTGCTTAAATCTGGCTCACGGGGCTACCCTGGAAACAGCAATGGACCACTGTGGCCACTGTGGCTCTGCCACCAAAAATGGAGCTAGTGAGGCTGCAGGCGGCCCTTCCAAACCTCCATTTTCACTGGCAGTGGGTTTCAGGAGGCCGTCACAGCCAAAAACAGACCTTGGAAGCCTGTTTTCTCTGGCAGAGTGCTCAGGCCACCACAGGCACCCCAACACGAATGATATTGAGCTGGCCATGCCCACCCTGGCCACACCCACCCTGGCCCCTGAAGTCAAAAAAAACCCTGATGCAGCCCTCAATGAAATCGAGTTTGACCACCCCTGGGTTAGAGGAGTCAAGAAATGGACCTAAATGTAAAATCACGCCAATGTTTATATGCGGGCTGTACCAAAAGCCTTGTCCAATAGATTATCTAAAGGAGACCGTCGCATTTGAATTTGCAAACATCAAAGAAAATTTTACTGCACTTATGAAAGTACAAAGCTTATGTGTCAAATGCAGAAGAGAGAGCTTTGAAGAAAATAGCAACCTAAGATATACAGATAGAAAAACACATACTTGAAAGATAATTCTTGGTTTACGAATTTGGTTGTTATTGTTTTGTAAGTGCTATTACAATGATATTAATAAATGTGGCAGAAAATTAACTGAGAATTTTCTTTTATTTTCAGAATAACCCATTCATTAAAAATATCTGGCCTGATTAATGCTACTCACTTGCATACATCTCAACACAACTTGTAGCCTTAAATGGCAAGTACATTTATTACCATCCTCATCAAAGAAAGCAATTCTGCAAAGGTGAAAAATGTACATTGTGACAGATTGTTTCCAATATATTTGTAGAAAGCTCTTTCTATCCACAAAGATTAATTATAGTATTGACTGGATAAATGAATCAATAACGTTTGGGTTAAAGATGAGAGAATTTTTCCTTGTTTCTATTGCTTTTTTTTTTTTTAGGGTTGTATTTGTTTTTGTTTTTTAATCAAAATTTCTTTCCTGCATCTGAAGTTCTCAGTTGTGAAACTGGAGAATATCAAATTTTTCATGGCTTTCAATTTCTTAAGTTCCATTTCTATTCTCCACTTTACTGATGGGCACCTGTAGATGCTGAAAGAACATTTTTAAAAAATGCACCAAGATTTGCATAGATATCCCCATGGATTACTGCCTTTTTGTGGCGAAGTAGCTTGTGCAGCGCAATGAAGCTATGAGCTATGCCGTGCAGGGACACCCAAGAAGGACAGGTCATAGCAGAGAGTTCTGACAAAACGTGATCCACTGGAGAAGGAAATGGCAACCCACTCCAGTATCTTTGCCTTGAAAAGAGGAACTAGAGATCAAATTGCCAACATACGCTGGATCATGGAGAAAGCTAGGGAGTTCCAGAAAAACATCTACTTCTGGTTCATTGATTATGCTAAAACCTTTGATTGTGTGGATCACAACAAATTGTGGCAAGTTCTTAAAGAGATGGGAGTACCAGACCATCTTATTTGTTTCTTGAGAAACCTATATGCAGGTTAAGAAGCAACAGTGAGAACTGGACACGGAACCACTGATTGGTTCAAAATTGGGAAAGGATTCTCACCCTCTCAATTCCTGACAAATAGATGGGGAAGAAATGGGGTAGTGACAGATTTTATTTTCCTGGGCTCCAAGATCACTGCAGATGGGGACTGCAGCCAAGAAATTAAAAGATGGTTGATCCTGGGGATGAAAGTTATGGCAAATCTAGACAGCATACTAAAAAGCAGAGACATCACCCTGCTAACATAAGTGCATATAGTCAAGGCTATGGTTTTCCCAGTTGCAATGTATGGCTGTGAAAGTTGGACCATAAGAAAGGCTGAGCGCCAAAGAATGGAGGCCTTTGAACTATGGTGCTGGAGAAGGCTCCTGTGAGTCCCTTGGACTGCAAGGTGATCAAACTGGTCAGTCCTAGAGGAGATCAACCCTGATTACTCTTTAGAAGGCCAGATCGTAAAGATGAAACTCAAATATTTTGGCCATCTAATGAAGGACTCACTGGAGAAGAGCCTAATGCTGGGAAATATTGAGGGCAAAAGAAGAATGGGACGACAAAGAATGAGGTGGATGGATGGAGTCACCCAAGCAGTAGGAGTGAGCTTAAATGGACTCCAGAGGATGGTAGAGGACAGGAAGGCCTGAAGGAACGTTGTCCATGGGGTCACGATGGGTCGAACACAACTTCGCAACTAACAACAAATACATAGATATATTTGTGTGCAGATATATGCAGTATGTATATGCACAGACAAATATACACATACCTCATATCACACCCAGTGATACACACACACACACACACACACACACACACACACACAGAGTCTGTTCAGAGTCAGGTGACACAAACATTGAATGAATAATAAGGAAATGTTGACAAAAATTTTCAGTAAAAAAATTGAGATAAAGTTAATCTTACAATAAGTGTTTTTTATCAAGGCAACCTGGTCTACCCAAATATGGGACGGAGCATACTGCTTCCGCTTTCGCCTTTCAGCCCCAATCCAGGAGCCTTCAGAGGCAGTCGCTTTTGCAACAAACTATTTTTGGTGTTGAATTTATATTTATCGACAAAGAAATAAAGGGAGACTAGTATAGATCAATTTCAATTCATCTATTTTAGCTCTCCTCAGCTGGCCATACCCTACTGGGATTCGAACCCATTTTACAATATTATAAATAAACTTAATCTTACAATATTATAAATAAGGCTCAAGTCAAGGATGGCTGGGGTCTTTTTGCTGACTTCCTCCTATCCCCACTCCATGTAACTATAAACCATGTTACTAAATGTCATGAACTTTTAGGGTCTTACTGAAAGGAAATAATAGACTGAGTAAGTTTCAGAGCCAGAAGTCTGCACTTTTTTGAGAATGAGGAAGTACTCATGGCTCTCTTCTGTTAAATCTCCCCTGAGATAAAGACATCACCCTCTCTCCTAGGATTTCAGAATGCTCTTAAAACCTGGCTTTAGTCCCAGATCTGGGTTAATGTATTATTGGAGACGACAAAAGGTTGTTTGATGTGTGTTATTTTTAGATTGTTTTCGTCTGGGCTGTCTCTGTGGCTTTAAGTTTTATCTGTTTTTATAGGATTTTATGGTGTTTTGTCCACCACCCAGAATCCATTGGAGCTGGGCAGCCATAACAAATTTAAATAATAAAAAATCAATCAAACAATTTCTTAGGTATTATTTCTTCAAAGTTTTGTCTTCTGAAAACCTTGCAGTTTTCTCTGTATATATGGACACTTGTCTATTGTTTCTCTGTGGATTCATGTTGGTTTCCTAACCATCCATCCATCCATCCATTCATTCATTAATGATATATTCCAGGGTTTTTTTCTTTTTAATAAATTTACAGACATTTCTAAAATTCTGTTTTCCCTTTGTCGTTATCAGGGACTGAACGTAGATTAATGAGAAAAATTGTTGAATTTCAACAACTCTAGAACCAGGCTGCAGCATATCAAAATTGACAAAAGTGAAAGGGATCTGAATACTTTCTGAATTCACTGTTTATCATCAATCAGCAAAGTGGATTTTTTTTTCAAAGATAACAGTTGTAAAGAGACAGTTTTATCAACATGTACATTTTTATTCCTTATGATAACTTCCCTTGCATTTATTCACATTTAATAAATGCAGTCTTTCTATCCTCACTTTAAGCAATGGCCCAGGAGACTAAGCAAATCTTACAATATTAAATAATCATCACAATGTTTTTTTTAAAAAATGTGTTGCATTTATCTGGAGCAACACAGCCTTATGTTCCTATGAAAAAGTAGCACTTTCCAAATATGCTAAGACTACAAATTACAGTTTGCTGTAAGTTAGCAAAATCCGTAAAACCTTTGAGAATCAAGACATATTGAAAATCTATTTTGCTAGGTATGTTTTTATTAAAAAAAACAACAACTTTTAAAAGCATTCTTTGTGCCAAGAGGAAATAAAAAGCAGTCAACGTAGAAAGACATTATTAGAGAGGCATTAGTTGGCTTTCATCTGAATTTTTTCTACTATTGTTAAAAAATACCTTTTGATGCTTCTTTTTAAAAAAAATAAAAGCTCTGTGTTTCATTTTCCTTTCCCCCCCTTTTTAAACTAAATTTTATAATTTCTGTTGAAAAAATAGTATTGGACAATCTAGGTCAGTGTTTCTCAACCTTGGTGGCTTGAAGATGGGTGGACTTCAACTCCCAGAATCCCCCAGCCAGCAGCGCTGGCTGGGGGATTCTGGGAGTTGAAGTCCACCCATCTTCAAGCCACCAAGGTTGAGAAACACTGATCTAGGTTTAATCGTGTGATGGCCACCAACATGCAGAGTATGCTGATACTGTCCGCTCTTGGAGAAAGAGGGTCAATCCTATTTCCTTTCATTTTGTCCTCTTGAGGCAGACCCATAAAGTAGCTTGGCCTTAGTAACTGAGCATGAACTAGAATGTAAAAGTAAGTATTTGCACTACTTAGTTATGATATATGTCAACTGAGCCAATCCACATGCATGAGACAACTTCCATAGTATCCAAGAGGTATAGGATAACAGCAACCACAGCAACAGAGGGTAAAAGAAATATAAACTTGTAAGTTTCTCAATCCTTTTATTTAGTTATTTACATGACTTGTCCCAGCTTCTGCCAACCTAGCAGTTTGTAAGCACGTAAAAAATGCAAGTAGAAAAATAGGGACCACCTTTGGTGGGAAGGTAACAGCGTTCTGTGCACCTTTGGCATTTAGTCATGAAGGCCACATGACCACGGAGATGTCTTCGGACAGCGCTGGCTCTTCGGCTTTGAAACGGAGATGATCAGTGCCCCCTAGTCAGGAACAACTAGCACATATGTGCGAGGGGAACCTTTACCGTTACCTTTTAACCTGCCTAGAGTCACCCTGGAGAGATGGATTGCATAGAAGTTTATAGATAGATAGATAGATAGATAGATAGATAGATAGATAGATAGATAGATAGATAGATAGATAGACAAATAAGTAAGTAAGTAAGTAAGTAAGTAAGTAAGTAAGTAAGTAAATAAATAAATAAATAAATAAATAAATAAATAAATAGATTTTATTCACCACTTTGTGATGAACAAGGACATTTCCTATACAATAACTTCACAGAAATCTGTGAGCTGCGATGGTGCAGTGGGTAGAATGTAGTATTGCAGTATCTGCTCACTGCCAAGAGTTCGATCCTGATCACTTCAAGCTTGACTCAGCCTTCCATTCTTTCAAGGTGAGAAAAATGAGGAGCCAGATTGTTAGGGGCAATATGCTGACCTTATAAACTGCTCAGAGAGTGCTGTAATGCATTATGAAGTACTATATAAGTCCAAGTGCTATTACTATTGCTATCCTTTTCTCTTTTGTAAAAGATTTTAAAAGTGAATTTCCAGTTATCCACGTGGATAAGAATAATAGGGGGGGGGAGATCTGATTTTTTTTCTCTCTCACAGCACTACTGAGAATTACTCTTAGTGCAACCTACGTTTTATGTCCAAAACATTGGAGAATCTGAGTTACAACTCTTATCCAGATTTGAAACTGCTATACTGAAATGCTGACATAAAACTTCAACATTTCAGTATAGCAGTTTCAAGTCTGGATAAGACTTGTAACTCAGATTCTCCAATGTTTTGTTCTCTGGCCTTTGCCCCCTCATCTGCCAGAAAATCTTTCTTTTGGCAGACTTTAGAATTAGCTGGATATTTCTATGGTAGAAGACAGGGGTGAAATCTAAAATTTGTTACTATTGGTTCTGTGGGCGTGGCTTGCGGGGGGGTAATGTGACTGGGTAGGCGTGGCCAACTTTTTTTCTTTTTTACTTTTAAAGGCATTTTTTTTCTACAGCCTCTTCAGCCGAAGAGGTTGCAGAAGAAAATGCTTTCAGGAGCCTCTGACGATCAGGCAACTCAGCTGGGATCACCAGAGGCTTTTAAAGGCATTTTTTCCCTACAACCTCTTCTGCCTAAAAAATGCTTTTAAAAGCCTCTGGATGATCCCAGCTGAGCCGCATGATCATCAGAGGCTTTTTTTTTTTTACTTTTAAAAGCATTTTTTTGGCTGAAGAGGTTGTAGAAAAAATGATTTTAAAAGTAAAAAAAACAGCCTCTGATGATCGTGCAGCTCAGCCGGGCATGGGGGCAGGGGGCAGGGATTTTTGCTACCGGTTCTTCGAACCACCCACTGCCATTGCTACCAGATCGGGCGATCCAGTCCGAACCAGGAGCATTTCACCCCTGATAGAAGGGATGTGCCTCAATTTAATTTCCTCCAACTAATATACTTGCTATCCATGTTAACTCCCCATAATATATTTATATATAAAATTCATTGCACTATTACTTTTCAATGGGTAGTCCTGTGAATTTTGCAAAATGTTTTGCTTTTCCATATGAATGTTCTTCCGCTAAATTCTAAGCAGTTCTTCCGCTTAGGAACACACAATGTTTTCCACTTTTTGTGTTACTTTCTTGCACTTTCCACTTGAATTCAAACCTTTTCGCTGAATACATATTGATAAGTATACACTGAAGCGAAAGAGCAAAGGTGCAATATAGATATGCTTTGGATCTGCTCCAAAAAAGCACTTTAACTTTTAAACCAGACTTTCCTATATCTTATCTGAACTGGAACAAAAAGAAATGTAAACATAAGGGTTTTCTGTCATTCTAAACAAATGCGCAAACAGGATTTTTCTGTTTATTTCAATTGTTTTTGGTAGCCAGATTTCTGTGATTGGCTTAATATTTCACATGTCCTATTTTATTAATAACATTTTACATTTATAGTTATATTTTTGCTTTCTTTCTCTTCTCTTTACTTTCCTGTTCATAATGTTAGTGTCTTCAGAAATATTACTCTATGTCAGTGGTGAAATCCAAATTTTTTTTACTACCGGTTTTGTGGGCGCGGCATGGTGTGGCTTGGTGGGCGTGGTTTGGTGACGTGGCAGGAGAAGGATACTGCAAAATCTCCATTCCCACCAGTGGTGGGTTGAACCGGTTCAGACCAGTTCTATAGAACCGGTAGTAAAACCAGCGGAAGGCTCCGCCCACTGACCCGGACATCATCAGAAGCAATCTGTGCATGTGCAGAAGAGCGCACGCGCAGCCACGATGCGAACCTGTAGTAATGATAAGTAGAAGCCACCGCTGATTCCCACCCCACTCCAGGGGAAGGATATTGCAAAATCTCCATTCGCACCCCACTCTGGGGCCAGCCAGACGTGGTATTTGCTGGTTCTCCAAACTATTCAAAATTTCCACTACCGGTTCTCCAGAACCTGTCAGAACCTGCTGGATTTCACCCCTGCTCTATGTCTTCCATCATTCCAAATTGTTATGCTGGCCTGGACAAATGAGAACTGAAGCCAATCCTAAAGGAACTGCAGCCTACGCTGAATATTTTATGCACAAAATAAATGCAATATGCAGCTAATATCCTACTAAATTATTATTCAGTTTGTATGACTTTGCACTCTGTGTGGTGAATAGGAAGTTCAATAACAACAATACAATTATCAGAGTATGGATGACCAAATCTCAAGCAGTATGCTATTCCATAGGACAAACACGAAAGTAGAACACATGATATTAGAGATTAAAATCAGTGAGCAATTTCAATATGTTTCCATTTCCTCTAACTTCAACAGTGTAATAACATACATTCCAGTGATCCATGGAGATTCTCAGTCATTCAGGCCATAGTTGCCCCAAAGCTGCTTTATAATGATGATTATAACAATTATAATAAAGTTAAAAGTTTTCCTATCAGTCTTGTCCAACTCTTGACCACAATGGTCATCTCTGTTTCTTGATCAAGAGAGCCAGTGTTGTCCAAAGACAATTTCTATGATCATGTGGCCAGCATGGCTATATGCCAAAGGCTAATGGCATGCTGTTACCTTACCACGAAAGAGAAACCTATTAATCTACTTGCATTTGCATGTTTTCAAACTGCTAGATGAGCAGGAGCTGAGGCAAGTAACGAACTCACCCTGTTGTACAGAACTCGGGTCTCGAACTCAGACTGTCAGGTCCCCAGCTGACAAGCTCAATGTCTTTAACAGCTAAGCTATCACACCCCTCCAACAATTATAGCCCACATCAAATAGTGTCATTTTTACATGGGGGAATCAAGTAGATGCATGTTCAGTCCCTTTTTAAATATTAGGGACTCTGGCAAATGAAATGGGAGAGTTTGTTCTAAACTTATAACTTAATAACACAAGCAAGTGCATTAATAAGTTTGGTTCTTGAATTTTAAAAATATTTTTGCCAAAATTTTTATTCTTCTCTGAAAAAGGTGCTTATTTTACTGTCTCAGTTTCAGGGTGTGTTAGCATTTCAGTAGCATCACAACTTCTTCAAATTGTATTGTTTTCCAGGTTCATAATATAAAAAAGATGCAGGGTGGAAGTTCCCAAAAGATGCCCACATTTCGTTTATCAAGGAAGCTTAATGGAAAAAGACTGTACAGGAAGAGGCAGAATAATCTCCAATCTTATGCATTTCATAACTAAGAAAAGTATAAAGATCACATGTACATATCTGCAAAATTGATGAAATATGAAGATGCAAAATGAGGACTACCTCTAATATTGAGGTAGTCTCAATATTAGACTAGAGAAATATTGTGGTTTTTCAAATTATCCATATTTGGCTATTTATTTATCTCTTAGAATAAAATTAAGAGAAGAATAAATACTGTTGTTGTTTTTTTACGAACGTTTCATTACCAAATTAGGTAATATTATCAGTTTGGTATTGAAGCATTCAAACTCAAAGAGCACCAAGGACCCTACAGTTCAACCCCTGAGCTACGAATATGCTCTTCTATTGGTCTTCAAAAAACTGTAGGAGATATTACTCTGAAGAGAGGGGGGAAAGAGAGAGGGAAGAGAGAGATGATATATGAATGAATGCAGCATATTTTACTAAATTTAGAACACCATAAGAACTAGAAATAGATACTTGAAATAGACATAGATAGTGGAAGCATAATTTTATCTGACAGAAAGATTTAAACAGTAAGTTCTATTTTTGAATTTTAAAAAACTCAGGTCTATTGCGTAGGCAAATGTTACTGATGGAATTATTTTGCAACAGCAGTAAAAGCATATTATGGCTATTGAAAACCCATGTACCAAATCAATACTTTTCCTAAGAAACCTAGCATTATGAGAAATTGCCTTACATTCTTCTATTCCTTATTATCTGCACCATTGTCTACCTTCTCAGTCTAATTGCAAGGTAGATGAAGGAACAGGTGCATATTTCAAGCTCTGTTAAGCACTACAAATTTTAAGTGTCTCCCCAGACTGATGAGTGATGTGCCATGAACCACTTGGAAGCCTTGAAATTTTCAACAAATAACATGGACAGCTTCCCATCACGTTTCTCCTTGCAGACTTCTCTCTCAGCAGTTAGCAAGCATTATCACTTTTGCTAATTAAACTTACAGTGCAGAGGAGAAATTGTAAATACAATTGACCACACAGCTTTCTGCGGAACAATCTATAGCAGACAGCAGGAAACCAAGAAGCCGTCCTCCTGAGCACAAGATCTTTCTCCAGCAAAAATAGGACAAAAGTGTATTGATGAAGACAAAATCATCCTTGGTCAAAAGCAACCACAATAAAATACTGTTTTTCGTCAGGAAAAAGGGTCTTCTGTAGTTGTTTCAGACAACTGAAAAGAAACCCAGTTTGCCCATTTTAGCTTGGCATTTCCGAATTGTTACAGAAGCTCTGAGAACAATTTACAAATTTTTCTTTTGTTGTGCTTTGTTTTCCTTGCACAGTTGGGGATTAGCTGTTCTAGGCAAATAGCATGTCATTAATTCAGTAGTTTTGAAAACAAGGCAGTCAGGAATCTATTTGGAAACATAAAAGGTCATATTTAACAAACATTGCCCTATGATATATTTCAACATAATGTGCCGGGGGAAAAAACCCTGCATAATATCAGAGACACAGCTGTGGGAAATATCCACTTATCCTTCAGGTGATTCAAGAAATATGCTGAACTACCTACAACTGATAGCTAATGATGAGTGCACATTCCATTCATACATTCAAAAGCAAACGTCTCGATATTCTTAACTATCAGACTGAACAAATTCAAGTTATTTTCTTTCTTTCCTCCTAAGAATAACATTAAATAAGGACTCGTTTACTGATCTGTAAAATAAAAATTCAGACTATCCTTCATTCCACATTATCAGCTTGTCACTAATGACCGTAAACAATCCATACTAGATCCATTTTTATCAATATTGCTCAGGTTAGACAGTTTATTTTTCATCCTGGATCAATTATTTGTGCTTTTTTTATTATTTAATTTATAAATCTGTCCCACTCATACTTTGTATTCTGAGCCAAGTATATGAATAACATTCAAAACAGAGTTTTAAAAAGGGATTAATATAAAGCCAATATAATGAAATCTAGTAGTCTCTGGTCACTGCTGAACTTAATTTGCTAAAAACTTGGTTTGCAGCAGTCTTGTTTAGTTACTCTCCAAATAAGTAATTATTTAGGTCCGCTAAGAACAAAAAAGCAAAATGGTAAAGCTATTTTTCTTTCATGAAACATGCAGTATTCAGTCTGATTATGTAAATCCAATCCAAACCTCAGGAGAAATCTATCTGACATATACTAACAGTTATGACTCTGGTCAGGGACAAATGCAGCTGGGTTCAACAGTGTGCAGGCATAATGGGATGATTGAGTCAATTTGAGGTAAGAACTTCCATCAAAGACAGAGATATGTATTTGGAAGACTATTCTTGCCTTTCTGTTATTGTTTACATCTTCAGTATCTATACTGACAGTGATGTAATGTTGCTTCTTCTCTCTTCTAATACTTATCTGGAATTTTTTTGGTTATGTTTGTTCCTGAGATCTTTGTCTGTATTCATTTATTTGAAGAATTCTTTCCTCATTTTTGCAGCTTTGATTTCATTCCACAATTTCACTAGTTCCCTATCAATGGGGTCACAGAATGTTCTTCTTGAAAATGAAGGTATATGTTCAAGATCATATCATAGAAACTGTGAGATTATTCTTCCACCTTAGATTTATCTGGAACTGGCAGGTGAACATTTTATCATCTGTTTCACAGACAACATTTGGCTATATATTGCTATCTTTGTCATTTCCACCTTCTTGTACCAATGATATAGAAACTCAATTTAATTTCTATTCACTTTGATGATAACCATACATACTTGTTACAATATTTTGACTGTTGGATGACTGTGTTAACAATAAAGAAATAGATAAGTAATTATCCTGTTTCATTTCTGTTTTCTAGACCATAAAGTCCAACTATACTTTCTTCCTTAATATTTCCAACTTCAACATTTCAGTCTTCAACTACACATCTTGTTTGCATATCTGTCAATTTCAAATTCAATAAGACCGTAAACTTGTATATTTGCTCTTCTGCATCCATGGTTGAAGTTTAAATTTGGACAACTGTCATATTAAACATCTGCAAAATTTAATAGGTATTATTCTGTCACTGATTGTACTGAATGCAAGACTTGAGTTTTTACTATTATTTTCTTGATTACAAAAGCAACACCATCTCTTTGTTGTTGTTGTTGTTGTTGTTCACATCCTGAGCAGCAAACATATATGACTTTCTGACTGAAAGTGTCAAATTCCAGCCCTTTTCAATTTTTTTTTAAAAATTTGATTTATATGCCGCCCTTCTCCGGAGACTCTTCGGAGACTCAGGGCGGCTTACAATGCATTAAGCA
Source organism: Pantherophis guttatus (assembly GCF_059756535.1). Taxonomy (NCBI): domain Eukaryota; kingdom Metazoa; phylum Chordata; class Lepidosauria; order Squamata; family Colubridae; genus Pantherophis; species Pantherophis guttatus. Next base: position 19,094,743 of record NC_142070.1, on the reverse strand, counting down.
ATAGCCTTCATCCTTTTTGTATATTTATACAAAGTCAGCTTATTGCCCCCACAAACTGGGTCCTCATTTCACCTACCTTAGAAAGGATGGAAGGCTGAGTCAACCTTGAGCCTTGGAGAGATTCGAACCAGCAGTAATTGCAGGCAGCTGTGTTAATAACAGGGTGCTTAGACCACTGTACTATCAAGGATCCAATTCATGGATCCTCATGAAGGGAATGTTTTATTGAATCATTTTTGGTGCATTGAATTTCACCATGTATATGTCTCCGTGTCCCCAATGTAATTCTGTCTTTACAGCTTTAACTTTCTTTTCCTGCATAAGAAGTTCAGCAAGTATACAGCCCATAGATTTTAATCTAGTTGCATCATAAACAGCTGTGATGACCCAGGGCAGGGCACAGAGATAACATATACAGTTGGCAGTTCAAACCGTTCCTTTATTGCTCCAAATTTCCCCAAACACTCCCATGTTTCTGGCAAATCCTAGAGCAGAGTGATAACAAGCCCCCACACAAACCTCAAGCAGCCTCTGGCTGCAATTAGTCCAGCCCAGCGCTGTCTGTACCAAGGCTGCACAGCAATACATCCCAAATGTATTTGGCAAAACAAGAGCAAATCAAGGAGTTCAGGGAGCAAAAGATCCAGGTAATTAGTCCAGAATGCCAAAAGGAATGCAAGAACTCTTGGCAAGTTCAAACATTGGTACACAACACTTCAGGAACTCAGAGTTTGTTCCCGACAAATGCCCCTCTCCACAGCATCTCCTTAAGTCTCATTCCCCAGGTGTGCCTTGTGAAGATAGGCGGGGCACTTTCCTCTCGAGTAATCTGCTCAGACTGCGCTGATCACACCTTCTCTGCACTTTCCGAGCCCTTGGATCAGGAGGGGGTGGTCCATGCTCCTTGCCTGAGCTCTGTCTCTCATATTCATCCTGCCTCTGTTCCTCCCTGCCTGCAGGCCTTACTAATTCAGAAAAGCTTGCCTGGACTGACTCTGCCCTTCCCCAGTTTCCTTCAAGGCCAACGGAGCTGCCCTCTCAATCGCCCTCAGTTCTTGTTCCAGCTCATCTTCCATCGCAGTCAGACTCCAATGGGGCATGATAACAGCATTAGTATTTGGAAAAATCTTTAGGTCTTCCTCAATCACGGTTGAGTGCCCTGAGACCTGAAAGGCCCATCATCTGGAAGCGCATAATCACTTTATGTTTCCTGTCTAATAGAGGAGCACAAAGAAGACCATGTACAACGAAGACCATGAGGGACATGGCAAATTTTAGTAAAACATAAACTTAAACAAGAAAATGTGAAAAAGTAACTACAGATTGCTTTGCCCTGGTTCCCTTTGATATAAGTGCCCTTATATGATTATCACTAAGTGTTTTTGTTTTTGTTTTTTATTTGATTTATATGCCGCCCTTCTCCGGAGACTCAGGGCGGCTTACAATGCGTTAGGCAATAGTATTATATCTGATGATTCTTGACAAATGTATCTTGTCTTTTTATGTATACTGAGAGCATATGCACCAAAGACAAATTCCTTGTGTGTCCAATCACACTTGGCCAATAAAGAATTTTACTCTATTCTATTATGGAAGGCAAAATGCTATCAGGCTTTCAAAATTTTATTAATACAGTCTATATCAAATAAATAGATTGTGATGTCTGGTACATACACACACAGGACAATGATCTAAAGTAATATTCTACCTCGCTAATCAACAGAAACATAGTCAATCTCGGAACCTGTACACTTAACATTTTGACTATAAAGTCAGTATAGTAAATCAGATATATGAAATAAATGTTAGAAGGTTATATAGTGCTGGGAATTAAACCATTTTGAAAAGGCTCTTGAGGAGTGCCTATGAAATTTGAAAGTGTACCTTTGAGGAAGGAGGGTAGAAAATGAATCAGCAATTTTGAACTTAGAAAAGAATACTCTGGACTATGCCATGGTTAAGTAAAATGATCAAATATCTATTTGATTCATACTTTCATGAATGTATGGTTCAGTTAAAACAGCTCTCTTGGCTATCTCTCTAATTAGACCTGAATCAGATTGTAGCTTTTAATTTACAACATTTCTGCCTTGCCTTGAATAAATGGTTGATCTTGTAGTGAACATTTATTGTTGTTGTTAGTTGCGAAGTCGTGTCTGACCCATCGTGACCCCATGGACAATGTTCCTCCAGGCTTTCCTGTCCTCTACCATCCTCTGGAGTCCATTTAAGCTCACACTTTCTGCTTCAGTGACTCCATCCAACCACCTCGTTCTCTATCATCCCCTTCTTCTTTTGCCCTCAATCTTTCCCAGCATTAGGCTCTTCTCCAATGAGTCCTTCCTTCTCATTAGGTGGCCAAAGTATTTGAAATGAACGTAGCAATAGCAATAAACTTATATACCACTCCACCGTTCTTTACAGCCCACTCTAAGCACTTTAAAGAGACATTGTGTTGCCCCTCAACAATCTGTATCTTCATTTTGCTGACCTCAGAAGGATGGAAGGAGTCAGTCTGCTGTGTTGCATTCTAACCACTGTGCCATCATGGTTCCTACAACATTTTGGGTATAGTCATAAAATCTAAAAGTGTAGCTGAAACTGTACTATTAAGACCTGATGAATATAGATGATGATGATAATGATGATGATGATTAATTTCTTTTATTCATTAAACATGAAACTCAGTCAACTTCACATTTTAAAATGTTGTTGTTGTTGTTATTGTTGTTATTATTATTGAATTACCTTATAGGAAAGATGGGCAGCAATAAACAAACAAACAAACAAACATATTAATTGACAGAACTTGGGAAACAACAGCATCGGCTCATTGCAAACATTATACTTAACAAATGGAAATCCTAGAAGCCTAGTGATAAGAGAGGGACCCCAATTGTCCAGGCTAATAGTCTGTGGCCTCCTATATTATTCATAAATTCTGCAAAATGTAACTTTATTTAAATCAGCATCTGGAATGTGTGTGTGTGTGTGTGTGTGTGTGTGTATTGTATATAATGTATATGTATCTAGATAGATAGATGAGAAAGAGAGAGAGAGAGGGAGGGAGGGAGAGAATATGGAGCATTTTTATATCATAATTTGCATCAGAGATCTATTTATTCAGTCTGTTTAAACCAAACGGTGCAATATAAGAATTGTGAATTATCCTTACTTCCATAAATGTCTTTCCTATATGTCTCAAATACGGAATGTGTGGTTTCATTAAATAAAGAGCAATTGACCAATGTCTTAAATTTATATTCTTTCTTAAGTGCCTTGCTGGATCGCAGCCTTGGTCAATACGCAAGACTAAAATTACTTATCACTGTTTTTCAAATTCTTTCTACTAAGTATCTATTTAAAGAATCTCCTAGACCTAGAGTAACCAGTTTGCTTCTCCTACCAAAGTTAAAAGAGAAAGGTTAGTTCAAATGAAAGAAGATACTAATCTATCTCTCCCTCCCTCCCTCCCTCCCTCCCTCCCTCCCTCTCTCTCTCCCCCATACACACATACACACATACACACATACATCATAGACTAGATAGCTAAGGGATACAAACTCAACAATTGATTACTATAAAGGTTGTGACTCTCCTAAAATCACCTCAGATGTTTTTAGAAATTATTGCAAACATCTTTTAAGTTGTGATATAGCAATAGTTACATGAAAGCTTTTTAAGAACACAAATAGCTTTCCATTAAAAACTTACCTACAATATACAACTATTTGAGCACTGGGTTCTTAATGTTCCTTGAACTTGTTTTCCTGTAATTTCATTTCAAGAGTAGGTTGCATCATTAGTGTATAAGAAAATGGGATTTGTTGTTTCTATTGTCCTGCCATTCTTGGTTGGGATATGGTTTCCTTCTTGATGTACTGTATCCTTAATTAAACTATATTTTTCCTCCATGATTGCTTCTCTCATGCCGTTTCCTCCTTATCTGATGTTGGCTACTATGGAGGATGTGCTCAGGGCTATTTGCTTCCTTTCTTGAGTTTTGATTACATGATTTTAATGTAAGTAGATGGAGTTTATCTCTATGTGTTTGCTGATAGCACATGACTTGCAGACAGTTTACTAACTAAGATTTCCAAAAACAGGAAACTGGTTATCTTTATAATATCTAGCAACACAAAGGACAGCCACATAATGTAACATCTAGCAGCACAAAGGATAGCCCCACAACTTCATTAAAACATGCTTTGCTCTGAAACTCATTGCAACCCAATCGTCATAATTCATGAAAAATATAATTCTTCCATAGATCAAAAACATCTCTGAGATAATCTCTTGACATCAGACTCTTGGCATCATTGTAAAACAGAAAGAAACAAAAACAAAAGTCCTCCAAAACATTGTAAGCACCCAGTAACCAAAGAAGAAAAAACAGGAATCATCTAGTACAACATCCAAAGTAAGGATTGCAATAACTATTAAAGGTAAAGGTAAAGGTTTCCCTCACACATATGTGCTAGTCATTCCTGACTCTAGGGGGGCTCAACTCTGTTTCAAAGCTAAAGAGCCAGCACTGCTGAAAGACGTCTCCATAGTCATGTGGCCAGCATGACTAAACGCCAAAGGCACATGGAACGCTGTTACCTTCCCACCAAAGGTGGTCCCAATTTTTCTACTTGCATTTTTAACGTGCTTTTGAACTGCTAGGTTGGCAGAAGCTGGGACAAGAAATGGGAGCTCACCTCGTTACATGGCACTAGGGATTCGAACCGCTGAATTGTTGACCTTTCGATCGACAAGCTCAGCATCTTAGCCACTGAGCCACCACATCCCACACAATAACTGTTATGTAGGACAAAAAGGTAGAAGACTGGCAGAGCACAACCATGAACATCAACTGGTACTCATAAGACATGATGATAATTCTTTCATCTCTCAACACATTAACAAATTCAACCACAGTTTCAATTGGGAAATTTGGCACCAAATCCAAATCTCCAAATGCTAGGGAATTCTTGGAAGCTTGGCATTCAGACTAATCAGTCATCAAATATGCATAGAGGTAAACCCCTTCTACGTATACCATTTAAAAGATGACAATAAAAAAGCAGGCAGGCAGGCAGGCAGGCAGGCAGGCAGGCAGGCAGGCAGGCAGGAAGGAAGGAAGGAAGGAAGGAAGGAAGGAAGGAAGGAAATGAAACATCCCAGAGCACATCCTTCCTGGCATCCCACACCAAGATCAGCAGATCAATCATGGAAGTAGCAATACCCTAGTCAAGGAACCATCAAGGTATAAAATACCCTCCTACCAAAACTTGCAGGACACATTACCATATATAAAGGGGCAATTAACTTTAATTTTCCATTCATTGATGATGTTATCTATCCTAGTAATGAAACATCTGCAGGAAAACAAGCAGAAAAGCTCAAAGAATACCAAGAATGCAACACTTCAACCCTGAGCTACATATATTCTCTATTACTGAGATTACCTGGGTATATTTTAGCCTGTTCCAAGGTAGTGTTCTGCCAGTATGTAAGTCTACCTTCTAATATTAGTAGGTCTTCTAAAATATTTCCAAGTTTCAGGATGTCATGGCTTGACATATCAACAGAAAAGATTTCCTGAAGTTTGAAATGGATTGTTGTTGTTAGTCGCGAAGTCATGTCCGACCCATTGTGACCCCAAGGACAACATTCCTCCAGATCTTCCTGTCCTCTACCATCCCCCGTAGTCCATTTAAGCTCACACCGACTGCTTCAGTAACTCCATCCAGCCACATCATTCTCTGTCATCCCATTCTTCTTTTGCCTTCAATCGTTCCCAGCATTAGGCTCTTCTCTAGTAGGCCCTTCCTTCTCATTAAGTGGCCAAAGTATTTCAGTTTCATCTTCAGGATCTGGCCTTCTAAAGAGCAGTCAGTGTTGATCTCCTCTAGGACTGACTTGTTTGTTCGTCTTCCAGTCCGAGGGACTTGCAGGAGTCTTCTCCAGCACCATAGTTCAAAGGCCTCAATTCTTTGGCGCTCAGCCTTCCTTATGGTCCAACTTTCACAGCTATGCATTGCAATTGAAATGGATAGTTATGTATATTTAAGTTGTTGTAGTCTCTTCACTTCGTTCACCTCCACACAAATTCAAATTTCCACTTTCCTCCCTTAAAAGAGCTACTTTAATTTTATTAGTGGTGCTCAATGATTTATCTGAGCCAAATAAAATAGCAGCTAGCAACAAGAGTTGATTAATTTTAACGATTGATAATTGTTATATGCTTTTTGATATATGCTTTTTTTAGTATTTGTGATTATAGCTTTGGAAACAGTTTTGGCATAAACAAACTAGATATAAAAATGTGAAATAATATATTCTGGATCAATTTTCATAAGATTAGAAAGTAGCACTCTGGTACTGATAAAATGTACTCAACATGAGTAAAATGAGCTAAAGGTATTTATGAGCCAAACATCAATTCTTGATTTTCCTCTTGGTACAATACCTGTTGAATGGCATGGCATTCTCTCTTCCCTTTGGCATATAAATTATATATTTGGAAGTAATTTAAACTTATAATGTGAGCCAGTTTATTGTAGTGGTTGCTGGCCTAAAAGCCAGGAAACTGTGAGTTCTAATCCTACATGAGGCATGAAAGCTGACTGGGTGACTTTCGGCCAGTCATCTCTCTTAACACAACCCATCTCACAGGGTTATTGTGAAAGGAAAATAGGAAGAAGAAGGATTATAATGTAAATTCAATATTTTGAGTTACTGAGAAAGTAATAAAAGCAGTGGTGGGATTTAGCTGGTTCAGGCCAGTTTGAGCGAGCCAGAAGTTAAATTGCTGGCTGCCACCCCCTGCCCTGCCCCGCCCCTTCCAGGAGTCCCCAAGCACCCCATTTTGGCTCCCAGGAAAGTGCAGGGAGGCCTACTAGGCCCAAAACGGAACATGGGGGTGTGGCACGGTCCCCCAGAGCCCATTTTTGCTCCCAGGAGGCTGCAGGGAGGCCTCCTAGACCCAAAACGAGGCATGGGGCAGGACGCGCGTCCCCTCCCCCCCCCCCGTGGCCCATTTTTGCTCCTGGGCGGGTGCAGGAGGCTGTGTGCTGCCTGTCACACCCCCTGGCCATGGCCACCATGGCCACACCCGCCCAGCTGGTTATTAGTGCAGAGAACCGGTTGTTAATTATTTAAATCCCACCACTGAATAAAAGCATGATAAAAATCTAATAAATGCAGATTAGGACATTGTTATGCTTCAGACTGACACAAATCCCTTAATTTTTTGATAAGGAATTTGACTCAAAAGAAGAAAAGGGAAACTAAATGTTTTTTTTAAAATGTGAAAATAGGTACAATTATGTTTCTTTTTAATGAATAGAATAAAACCGAATGGAATAAAACATCCTATGACTAGCATTGAAGAAAAATAAACAGCTTTAGTTTTGTCTGGTGGCTTTTTGGGAATGGTTTTTGGTTCATCTGGTTGAATACTGGAATCTCTACCTGGAAATACCTCTCTGAGGCAGTTTTCTCACAACTATGCATTATTTGAGACCGTCTTCTGCCACCAGTAGCCTCCCACCGACCAGTCCGCTCCAACAGAGAGGGTCTCCTCAGGGTGCCATCGGCCAAATTATGTCGGCTGGCGACACCCAGGGGGAGGGCCTTCTCTGTGGAAGCCCCTGCCCTTTGGAATGAACTCCCCCCAGAAAGAGATTCGCAAAATCTCTGATCTCCGTGTATTTCGCTGAGCCCTCAAAACCATGTTGTTCCGCTATCAATATATAGCTTTTGGGCTATAGCTATTGGGCTATCAATATAAAGATTTTAATTGGTTTTTTAAATTCAGGGTTTTATAAATTGGGCCTACTATTTAATAATTTAAATTATTTTTAAATATTGTCTGTCTTTGTGTTTTTAATTAGGCTGTACACCGCCCTGAGTCCTTTGGGAGAAGGGCGGTATAGAAATAAAATAAATAAATAAATAAATAAAAATAAATCCATAAAGGCTATGATTACAACTCCTGATTTGGAGTTCTAAGAATTATCACAGAAAGTGTTAATACCACTTGATAAAACCACACTTGGAATATTGCATCCAGTTTTGGTCACCATGGTACAAAAAAGATGTTGAGACTCTAGAAAGAGTGCAAAGAAGAATAACAAAGATGATTAAGGGACTGGAGGTTAAAACATATGAAGAATGGTAACTGGAATTGGGTATGTTTAGTTTAATGAAAAGAAGGACAAAGGGTAATATGATAGCAGCATTGCAATATTTGAGGGGCAGCCACAAAGAAGAGGGGTCAACCTATTCTCCAAAGCACCTGAAGGCAGAACAAGACTGTAGAAAAGTAAAACATCAAACAGCTTGCTGATATATAATAGGATTTTATGCATCATCTACTTCTGTAGATTCAAGTTGGTTCATAAACAAGGAAAATATAGTTTTATGAAAGCTGGAATGGTTAGAAAAGCTAGCTATAATTAAATGGCTTTTGGCCCAGGTTTTCTGCCACATGTCATCATTGGGATTGAAGTCCATGGAGTTGAAAGGCTATAATAAATTTTACAAATATAGAAATAAATAATGTTATTTCTATTTTAATTGAAGAAGTAAAATTATTTGTAAATAATACTTTATTGCTTCATAATGTATAACAAAATAAATATATATAGAGCGGATCTCATCTGATTCATTTGATTAATTTTATCTGTTTTCATTTTTAATTTTTATCAGCCTTGGTCAGCATCACTTTTGATATCAGAATATGGATCTCTCTGTGTTTAATTAAGGATGTAAAGTTACCTTACCAATAAGGTAAGCAGTAAATATACACATTCCATTCAAATAGATTATTTAAAAAATAGTCTGCTCATACTGACACTTTGATTTTTTTTTCATTAAATGAAAGTGTAAACATAAAAAGTGTATTACTTGTATAGTTTAAATCTAAGTAACATTGAACAAAAACTCTCTCTTTCATGATTTAAGGGCTCCAGTGCAGAAACTTAGAAAAGCCCATAGATTTGCACAAAATGCCCCACCTACAAAAAAAAAGAAAGAAAAGAAAAGTTAGGTAAAAGTTCCACTCGCACATATATGCTAGTCGTTCTCGACTCTAGGGGGCGGTGCTCATCTCCGTTTCAAAGTCGAAGAGCCAGCACTGTCCGAAGACGTCTCCATGATCATGTGGCCAGCATGACTAAATGCCAAAGGCTCACAGAACACTGTTACCTTCCCACCAAAGGTGGTCCCTATTTTTCTACTTGCATTTTTTACGTGCTTTTGAACTGCTAGGTTGGCAGAAGCTGGGACAAGTAACAGGAGCTCACCCCATTACACGGCACTAGGGATTTGAACCACTGAACTGCCGACCTTTCGATCGACAAGCTCAGCATCTTAGCCACTGAGCCACCACATCCCTAGAGAAAAGTTACATTTCAGTTAAAGGACTGCAATCCTATATTCAGCATAAGCTTACATGCTAGTAAGGTCAAAGACAGCTAAAGTAACATGATTTTGAATGAAATAAAGTGAGTATTGCCTATATTATGGTAAATTAGGAAATTGTAACGGGAGAGGGATACTTTCATTGGATTCAATAACAACTTTTCTGCATCGGTATCTCTCGCCTATTCCTGGTTGGAGAGTAAACATAAAACTTAAGGGATGTTTTTGTTACAAGATTGAATTGTAAATAGAAGTCAAGATAATTTAGATAAAGATGTAAGTTTAAAGTATAGATATTTAGAAGTAGAATTTGTGTAAAGGGGTTAAATAGGCTAGAGATACCGATGCAGAAAAGTTCTCATCTGACTTTTTTGTTTGCAAATGTTATTCTTTACAGATAAACAAATTAAAATTAAAATTTTCAGTATCCACCCTTCCTTGCTCCCTTCTTCCCTCCCTCCTTCCAAAATATATTGACAAATGTTTTCTTGCTTTTTGCGACTCCAATGGCCACCTAGAAAAGACAATGTAATTCATCATGTTCACTTCAACTGTTCAGGTTAAACCTTTTAGAAAATGCTGCAGGGAGTTACACAACATAATTGCCCCAGCTCTATGGCTCACTCTTTGATTTGTCCACTTCTAATCCAGTTATCGCTGTGAGTAGATTTTCCCAAGAGCTCACATTACTACAGACTACCCCAAAACATTAATTTAGTTCACAGTTTAAGTCACTGGGGATAAGCAATTATCCCCAAACATTGTCAATATAGTGGCACAAGGAGGGGGGAAGAAGGAGAATTAAACAAATTTAAAACAAGGTTAAAACTTAAATTCCATGATTAGAGCGAAATGAGGTACATTCCTTTAACCATTTGACTGACAAATTGAAGGCTGATATGTAAATGATTATATATGCTACAAATTATCACAAAACAGTAGTCTACTTCTTCTCATTCCGTTTGATGGGGAGAAATGCTTTAGGTATTATTCAAGGGGGGGAAACACTCTTTTGGGTAGAATGTGTTCTTACATACATTTATTTATTTATTTTTATTTATTTAGTTTGTCAAATATGTACGAGATAACAGGTATAAGTATAAACATGGACATGAGCCCCTTACAGACCTCTTGGGAATGGTGTGAGGTACATGGTAGATAGTTTAAGGTTGAAGTTATGGGGGTTTGAGGAAGTAACAACGGAGTCAGATAGAGCATTCCAGGCATTTACCAGTCTATTGCTTCAAGTTTGGAGTGGTTTACCTTGAGTTTGTATCTATTGTTTGCCCGTGTATTATTGCGGTTGAAGCTGAAGTAGTTGTTGACAGGTAGGACGTTGTAGCAGACAATTTTGTGTACTATGCTTAGGTCAGATCGTAGGCGGTGTAGTTCAAGATTGTCCAAGCTCAACATTTCAAGCCTGGTGGCATAAGGGATTCTATTGTGAGCAGAGGAGTGGAGTACACTTCTCATGAAATACCTCTGGACCCGTTCAATTGTATTAATGTCCAATATATAGTGTGGATTCCAGGCAGACGAGCTGTATTCGAGGACTGGTCTGGCAAAGGTTTTGTATGCCCTAGTTAGAAGTACAGTGTTACCGGAGAAAAAGCTTCACAAAATTAGGTTAACAACTCTTAATGCCTTTTTGGCAATGCTGTTACAGTGAGCTCAGGGGCTTAGATCACTTGAGATGAGTGCTCCTAGGTCTGTGACAGAGTGAGGCTCATCTATGTTAAAAAGTAACCAAGGGATGTGGAAATTTGTGAATGTCCTTTCTTCAGTGTATGATAATGTTCCCAGCAGTCTAGAGTCTCTCTGTTTCCTATGTTTCAATAAAAGTCTGTGGGAAGATGTTTCTACTGTTTGACTTTTCACTCAAATTACCAATAGGAAGGAATTTTTGAAGGAATCATTCAGAAGTTCTCCTTCCTCTGGAAAATTTTTGGAGAAATCATCTCAAATTTCTTTTACCAATTTAGAGAGAAATATTTAATGTCATTTGTGTACAGACTGCCCCTCAAGTATCAGAAGAGAGTTATTGTGTCACCCCTAATCTTCATTAGGTTAGACATACCTAGTTTCCTTAACCATTCCTCATATAGTTTAATCTCCAGACCCCTTATCACAGGGCTCAAAGGGACCTGCTCAAAACTCCACTTTCTTAGAGTCTTGCGAAAAAACAAAGTGGAGCAACAATTGATGATCTCCTTTTACCGTTCCACAATAGAAAGTGTCCTCACTCGGTGCATTATGGTGTGGTGTGCTGGCTTGATAGCCGCGGATAGAAAATCATTACAGAGGGTGGTGAGCACAGCACAAAACATTGTGGGCTGTCCCCTGATACCACTAGATGAGATTGCTAGGGCTCTCTGCCTTAGAAGAGTGAGGAAAATCCTCAGGGACAACTCACACCCTGGTCAGCACTTCTTCACCCTCCTACCAGGGGTGAAATCCAGCAGGTTCTAACAGGTTCTAGAGAACTGGTAGTGGAAATTTTGAGTAGTTTGGAGAACCAGCAAATACCACCTCTGGCTGGCTCCAGAGTGGGGTGGGAATGGAGATTTTGCAATATCCTTTCCCCAGGAGGGGAGGGAATGGAGATTTTTCAGTATCCTTCCCCTGGAGTGGGGTGGGAATGGAGATTTTGCAACATCCTTCCCCTGCCACGCCCACCAAGCCACGTCCACAGAACCAGTAGGGGAAAACATTTGGATTTCACCCCTGCCTCCTACCATCGGGCAGGAGATATAGAAGGATAGACAGCTGCACAAACATGCTGGAGAACAGTTTTTATCCGTGGGCTGTCAGACACCTGAATGAAAAATAACCACAACAACTGTTGCAATATTTTCAGGATCAGACTCAATAAGATCAACAAGAGTTAAAGATTTAACTATATATTCCTTTATTTACATTAGGCATTCTATATTCACTGAATATTCACAGATAGAAGCAAAGGAAAAGGTGTGGGTAGCTCCTTATATATACAATGGGTGGAGCTATGTGTGGGAGTGGTGAATTATGAATACATTAAGAAGTGAAGAATAAGTTAACCCCTGATACCCTGTCTGTACACTATTTACACATTGGAGAATAAGGCATTTATATCTGACAAATCCCCCTCTAAATGCCGATTCGTTATACAACACCAGTTACATTCAGATTCAGGACAATACAAAACATACAACTTAGAGGTTAAGTATTTATGCTGTTTAGAAGGTAAAGGCTTTGTTAATATATCAGCTAATTGTTCTGAAGTGTCGCAATGCACTGCTTTAATAAATCCATCCTGAGATAATTGTCTCACATGTTTAAATTTTATATCTATATGTCTGGACCTTTGTCCAATGGCATCAGATCTAGATATTTCAATGGCTGCTTTATTGTCTTCATGCATAACAAAAGGCAGAGCAGGTTTTTTCCAGACATCTGAAATTAAATCATTAAACCATACAAGGTTATTTGCGGCCTTGGATAAACAAACATATTCCGCTTCTGTTGTTGAAGTAGCCACTAGTTCTTGTTTACCAGTGTACCAGTAAACTGGACAGTCATTTAAGAGAAATACATAACCAGATGTGCTTTTTCTGCATGAGGTGTCTCCAGCCCAATCTGCGTCTGCATAACACGTAAGCTTTGGTTCTTTAATATCATTAGGCTCTAACATTAAACAAAAGTCTAGTGTACTTTTTAAATATCTTAAAATTCTTTTAACAGCTTCCCAGTGGTACATTGTTGGTTTGCTGACATGCCTAGATAATAAATTGAGTGGTAAGGCGATATCTGGTCTAGTCCAATTAGATATGTAAAGGAGTGAACCTATGATTGATCTATAGAATGTATTGTCCTTGAACTCGGGAGAAGATTCATCAGAATTTCTTAGAAAGTCAGTTTGCATAGGGGTATCACAAGGTTTGGCATTGTTTAAGTTGCATTTATTTAAAAGATCTATGATCTTATCTCTCTGGGTAAGTTTGAATCCCCTTTTTGTCTTATTAATTTGGACACCAAGGTATTTGTTTACCTTGCCTAAAGATTTCAATGAGAAATGTTCATTTAGTTTAGTTACAAAAGTTTCTCTTCTTTCTTTATGTTTTCCTATGTATAAAATGTCATCCACATAAATCAATACAAATTCAATGTAATCATCACCCCTCTTGACAAAGAAACAATTATCAGCAGTGGTAGCGTTGAAGTCCATGGTCTTAAGTACTTTTACTAAACAATCATACCACCGTTTACCAGATTGTTTTAGCCCGTATAAACTCTTGTTTAACAACCAAGTCTCATTTCTGTTTGTGTATGGACTATGAGGTGCTCTCACGTATATTTCTTTATCTAATTTTGCGTGTAGGTACGCAGTCTGTATGTCATATTGGAATACATCTAGATTGAGTGCTGAAGCTACCACTAGAGCTGTTTTGACACTCTCTGTTCTTACAGTGGGGGAATACGTGTCAGTATAGTCCTCTGGATATTTCTGTGCATAACCCTGTGCAACCAATCTAGCTTTGTATAGAGTATTTCCTCCCTCTAAATTCTTAATTTTATATATCCATCTGGTACCAATAATTGTCTTATCTTTAGGTGCAGATGCAGGTGTAAATACATTTAGTCCTTGCAAACTTTCCATCTCTTTCTTCATTGCTAATTCCCATTTTTCTTTTTCTTCGTGAGGAAGTTTTAACACTTCCTCGTATGTATTGGGTGTTGTTGGTTCACCATTCATATGCATTACATAATCCTTGTATTTATTTGGCATTTGATTTCTGGTGTTTCTAATGATTTTCTCAGGTTTACTATCGTTATCATGCAAATATCTTGCTTCCTTTTTTGTTAGTGTGTCTGTCTTTATTTTGAGTTGGCTATTTGTCCAAGTTTTGGTTTTGTTTTTATATTTGTTGATATTTTGTTTTTCTATAGTCCCTTTCTCATGAGATTTCGTATCTTCATGTTTATTTGGGAATATCTCATTAAGATGTAATTTAGACCAGTTAGCTTGTTCATGGAACACAGCTGTTCTGGAGACTATAAATTTGTTGTTACTATCAATGAATCTGTATCCTTTAGTGCCAGTCTCATATCCCATAAATCTGAGTCTCCTGGACACATTTTCTCCCTTTCTTCTTAATTGTTTAGGTATGTGTACGTCTGCTGTGACTCCAAATATATGCATGTGTGCTAATTTTGGTTTTCTATTATACATCACTTCATATGGTGTCTTATTTATAATGCTGGACCATGTTCTATTTTGTGTGTAATTTGAATAATGTAAGGCTTCTGACCAGAATTGTTTGCTTAAGCCAGCATCTTCTAATGTGCATCTAATCATGGTTTGTAATGTGGAATTTTTTCTCTCTGCAATCCCGTTTTGGAACGGGGAAAATGGACTAGATGTGTAATGTAACATTCCTTTGTCTTTTAACCATTGTGAGAATTCTTTAGACATGAATTCGCATCCTCTGTCTGTCATAATTTGTTTTATTTTGATGTTGTGTTGTGTTTCTATGCGTTTGTAAAATTCTTTAAATTTTTGAAATGTTTCATCTTTGTGTTTTAATGTGTAAACAAATCCATAGCGGCTATAATCGTCCACTATTGTCAGGAAGTACCGTTTCCTATAAGTGATTGATGGAGTTAATGGACCAACTAAGTCCATGTGTACTAAATCAAAAATTTTGTTAGTTGATCTGGTAGATTTTCTTGGCCTGGGACTGGTTTTTAGTTTTGTAGATTTACATACTGAGCATTCCAGATAATTTTCACAATTTTTTATTTTAACACCTTCTGCGTGTTCAGTCATTTTTTGCACTACAGGAAAACTGGCATGTCCTAACTTCCTATGCAATATGTGAGCACACTCATCATGAATTGGTTTACCTATCTTTGGCTTCTTATCGTTGTGTGCATCTGTGTGATTATGAGATATTTTACATTCATCATTGTCACTGTTGCTAACATTCTCATCATCTATTTCAATACAATCTTCCATATTTGAATCAATGTTATGTAACCATTTTTCTTTTGTTATTAGGTAAGGTAGTCCTCCCTTAGTCACCACAGTGCCTACATTTATTTTATTCTTTTCCAAAGTTGCTTTTCCTTTTGAAAAGACAATGTTAATGTCAGAATCTCTGCTTAGTTTTATGGCACTTAATATGTTATGAGGTATTTCAGGTATTAGTAATACCCCCTCTATTTTTCCTAAACCAGGCAAGTTTACATTTCCTCTACCTAATACTTGAACCTTTTCTTGGTTAGCTACCTTAATTACAAATTTATCTTCTGCAAATGAAGACAATATACTTTTGTTATTAGTGGTGTGATTAGTTGCTCCAGAATCAATGAGCCAATTATTGTCCTCACTTTGTTGTGTGTTAGTGTTGTCTTGTTTATTTAATCCATTCAGTGAACCAGACTTTCTATCCTTTGAATTGTCTCTGCCCCCTCTATTCTCTCTGTGATTTGGTGGGCTCCTATATCTATGCCTTTCTATGGAAGGCTGTCTATAATCGTATTTGTTTCTGTATTCTGATCTATATCTTTCTTTTAAGAATTTTGGGCAATCTCTTCTATTGTGTTCCCTGGATCCACAATTATGACATTTAAATGTTCCACTATATTTTTCTTGGAAAGCTACTTTCCTATATGGTTTATGTTCTGTGTGATTGTTAGAACGATTCCTTCTAGAATTATCTTCTGTTATCAATTTGTTAGATAGACTTTCTATGGATAAATACCCTAGATTGATTGTGTCTAAATGTGACATAAAATTGTCCCATGATGGATCAAGTGAGTTGATAATAACACTTTTCATTGTTTGGTCTGAAATCACCTCCCCCCTTAAGTGCAGTTCAGCTCTTATTTTGTTCAAAGATATTAAATGTTCACTTATGGAAACCCCTGGTTTTATCCTAGATGAAAAGAAGTCTTTAGATATCCTTGTGGTGGTAGCTACACTGTCACTGTGATACAAATTAAACATGCATTGAATAATTTCTGAAACAGTCAAATTTGGCTTAATGCTGTGATACATTGCAGGAGACACACTAGATATTATTAAGAAAAAAGCTCTATGGTGTAAACAATCTATTTTTAGTGTCCAAGGTCTTTTTGGGGGACTAGTGATAAAAAACAGTAAGTTTTCCTTCATAAAGACAACCTGGAGCTGTTGATACCATTCTTGTAAATTAATGCCATCAACCCTTAGTTTTGGGAAGTCACTGGGTAAATTTCCGACATTATTGGGTCCATTACTTACAACCTGAGGTAGTCCGTGGTCTCGTAAATGCAGAAAATTGCAAAACGGCGTGGGGATGCTCGCTACGAGTCTGCATGATCTTCTCTCCTGTTCATGTCTTCTCGGATCGTCAGCGTAGTTTCGCGCATGCGCGTTGCTCATTTCTTCTTCGGCGTCGTCGTGGAAGGTTCTCCTCACCGCGGCCTGCTCGCTCTGCTCTTCTTCAGATGAGTCGGTCTCTGGTTCGACTTTGGGGGTTCTGGTGACGGTGGCTGTTCTTCTTCTTTTATTGAGAGCGTTGGTGCTTGCTTCGGTCTGCGGCGTAGGGCGGTATCGGCAGGGCTCTCTGGGTTCCGGCGTCAGCGCTCTAGTAGTCAGGATGGGAGCGGGCAGGTCTTGAGGCATTGGCTTGCTCGTTCGCTTTTTTGGTGTCTTTTTAGTAATTTTCAGTTTTGGCCCAAATGCAGCAAAGAGCGTTTTCATCGCTGAATTTATTTGGTGTTTTGTTGGATCTTCCTCGCTTTCTGGTTCTGATTCTTCTGAGGTGTTTGAATCTTCCTTTTCGTTTTCGTTGTCTGATAATGTTTTTCGCGCCAGAAATTTTGAATTGAGCTTGCTGATTGGCTCTGCTTCGTTCATCTTGGAGGCCGGTTGAAACCAAGATGGCCGCCATTCAAATTTTTGCGCGGGATCATCGTTTTTCTTCTTTGTAATGATTTTTTCCGCAGTCATATTACTCACTATTTTTGGATCTTTGGGTTTTTCATTGATGATGTTTTTCTCTCTCGCTGCTCCGCTGTTCTTCAGCATATCTTGGAGGTTCGCGATGAGGCTTTCATCATTCTTCTGGCTTTTTAATAGTTTTAATATCTCTGACCTGAGTTCGTTATTTTCTATTTCGATTTCCTCCTGGTCATCAATTATTTCTTCGTCTTCAGTGGTGTATTCTTCGGATTCTCTCGAAATCGCATTCGTGGATTCGTTGATTATTTCTTGTTCCGTTTCCATTTCTTTGCTGTAGGCCCTGGTGTTGGGCCTATCTTTCTTAGACATTTTAAAGCTTTTTTATTGAGTCAATTAACCATCCTCTGCTACCAGTTTGTTGCAATATTTTCAGGATCAGACTCAATAAGATCAACAAGAGTTAAAGATTTAACTATATATTCCTTTATTTACATTAGGCATTCTATATTCACTGAATATTCACAGATAGAAGCAAAGGAAAAGGTGTGGGTAGCTCCTTATATATACAATGGGTGGAGCTATGTGTGGGAGTGGTGAATTATGAATACATTAAGAAGTGAAGAATAAGTTAACCCCTGATACCCTGTCTGTACACTATTTACACATTGGAGAATAAGGCATTAATATCTGACAACAACATAGTACAATTGACTTCCGGGGCCAACGCAACGTGCAGTAAATTCACATGGTGCAATAGGATTGGGTGTTTGTTAGCAGCATTCACTGGGATAGAGATTTTCTGTCTTTCACTGTCAGTTGTATTGTGTTGGGGTGGGGGGTGCACGAAGGGAGGCTCAGCCAATTTCATAGTACACATGTTGTACTCTGACAATAAAGGTTTGGATTGAATTGAATTGAATTGAAGACAGGAGTTCTTATACCATTATAGAGAAATGTTTGTCCAGTCTTTAATCGCTCTGCTTTTAACTTCCAAAGACCGTGCTGAAAACATCTCATTAATAATAACATTTTTCAGTGATAAAGTTCCCTTTTCTTTTTGTGGAGAACATAAGTGTGAGGAATAACAGAGCTCTCCAATTTCCTTGTGTAATCACCTTTATGCAGCAACATTTCAGTGTTAAGTCTTTGCTTTCTTTTTTCACCCTCTCTCACTCTCTGACACTTGAAATAGTATACGTTAAAAATGATGGTATAATTATCATATGATATCTAACAACACACTTCCTATGAAGGTTTAAATATTTTTATTTGCGGTGTGTGTGTGTGTGTGTGTGTGTATATGTATATGTATATGTATATGTATATGTATATGTATATCTATCTATCTATCTATCTATCTATCTATCTATCTATCTATCTATAGTATCCAACATAGACCATTATTCAAGTCCCATGTGTACATTTATTTAATTTCAGGATGAATCATCTCAACAAAAATTTGCAATTTGTCACCAGACTGTGATCTTAGAAACATGGCTGCAATGAACTAGATGAAAATTAACCAATGGAGTTTTAATCCAAACAGATTATCAGGACTATTAAATTTAGTTCCTAAAACTGGACATGTTCAATTTAATATGTTCTCAAAACTGTCCTAAGACTCATCACTGTCATGTTATGGGGTACTTCAATACAGGGGTGGGCTTCAAAATTTTTAGCAAGGGGTTCTCTGCCTGGTTGCTGGATAGGCGTGACCATGGTGGGTGTGGCCTAGTCAGTCTCCTGCACCACATCGGGGGGGGCGGTTGCTCTCCCAGGGCTCCAGAGTCTTTCCTTGAACCTCCGGGAGGGCGAAAATGGCCTCCCTGGGCTCTGGAGCCCCTCTGGAGACTGGAAATGGGCCCATTTCCAGCCTTCCCAAACTTCCGGTAGGCCCGTTTTTCACCCTCCCTGAGTCTCCGCACATGCCCTCGCTTACCTGCATCCAAAATGGGCTGCGTGGGGACTCCTGGGAGGGGAAAGGTGGGCGAGGCCAGCCAGGAGTGGGATTTGGGGATTCTCCGAACTGCCCAGAACCTTAGGTAGAGGTTCTCCCAAACCCCTGCAAACCCCCAGCAGCCCACCCCTGCTTCAATAAACTGGGGAGGGGGAAAAAAGGAAAAGAAGTAAAATCTCAAGTACATAGCATGCTAACATAGTCTATTGCATTAAGATATACAGTACTACATTAGTTCTTAGTATTACGCAGGCTTTTATCCAAGCCCCTAAAATACTGTAAAATATTATAACATTTCTTTGAGGATGAGAAGCTGATTTGAATTGACCTAGCAATAAATAATGAGAAGAGAAACTGGACACTCACATCCATGGAGCTTTCTTAACTGATAAAATCAATTCAAGAAAAGAATTTGGGTGTCTCTACGGTATTAGATTATCTTCATTACACGCAGACGTGCTTTTGCTGAATCAGTTTTAGTTATATGTGGTATCGTATCAATTCCAGGAAAGAAAAACAGAACTCGTATAATCAAAACATTGCGAATCTGAAGTTGAGATATAGAAGCTGCATATAAAATCATTAAAAACCTGTATCTGGGACAGATCTCAGCTTTTAAAAATACTCAACGAGACGTTTTCTGAAAAGTAGGCTAAAATCCAAGTTGTAAAGGATGATGACTAAAATATAAGAGAAAGAAAGAAAGAAAGAAAGAAAGAAAGAAAGAAAGAAAGAAAGAAAGAAAGATTGTTCATGATTGTTAAAAATAGGAGTCAATACTGTAATATTGCATAGACCATGCATTAGATAAGACAGAAAATTGGATATTGATATAGCTATTCTGAAGAGTCAATAAGCTTTTTGATGACTGATAACTTCAGGCGGGCTAGTAGTATCAATTTCACTATTTGGAAACTAGAGAAAGATACTGTAATGCAATATTCTCTTTGTGGCATCCTTAAGAGTAACCCTAGCTCTGACAACTAGCAAATTGCCCAGACTCTAGGGTTTTTATTAATGTCTCTTTAGTAGTAATGCAATGAACAGAAAATTAATCCTTCTTTGGCTTTTTTATATGCCAGTAATAGATTTTAAAAATACAGAAAGAAAAGTCAATTAAAAGAAGATTTTAAAAGATGCAAATAATAGAATAAAATTGGGTCATGGTTTTGCAAAAATATACTCAGCAGGTAAATTCTATCAACCTGAATCTATGAACTGATTTTCTATTAATTAAAATATCCAAAGATATATGCAAAACAATAAACACATCATGTTGGTTTTCAAACAAAAGGAACAACACCTAGAACAATTTTCCATTAATAGCGTCTCTCTTTCTAGCAATCCCTAGTTTAGCAGAACAGACAATACTACTTATATTTTTAGGAGTATAAAATACAATCCCCCCCCCAAAAAAAGTGGGTGGAAATGTCTGTGCATCTTATACAGCGAATGTTGCCGAAGCCCTGCCCACCTGTTGGCACCCACCCTTTGGCCATTTTCAGCCTCCACATGTCGGATTTTTGGCCTCTGCGCATTGCATTTTCAGCCTCCTCAATTTTAGACCCATTCCAGGTTGCAGGGATCACCACAGCACATTGCCACCAATCACCGCCTCCGCGTGTCATGTTTTCGGCCTCCGTGCATTGTGTTTTCTGCCTCTGCACGCACCATTTTTGTTTTTGGCCAGTTCCTGATGGTGGAATTGGTGGCAGCGGCAGGGAACGGGCCAAAAATGCGATACTCAGAGGCCAAAAATAGGGCGTGCAGACGCCAAAAGCATGACATGTGGAAGTGGAGATTGGCGGCGATATGCTGTGGTGATCCCAGCAGCCTGGAATGGGTCTAAAACATGGCGTGTGGAGGCGGCAATGGGCTGTGGCGATCCCACAGCCTGGAACAGCTGATTGGCAGTATCCCGGGATGCCAATCCAACTGCCAATCAGTTGTTCATGCTGAATTAGGCTGCGATAATGTGCTGAAGCTGAGCAGGCTGTTTGCTGTTTGCTGCAAGGACGCTAGTCAGATGAATACTGATGGATGCTGGTGGGCAGAGGCAGAATTTTTTTTTCTTGTTTTCCTCTCCAAGAAGTGTATCTTATATTCTGGAGTGTCTTTTACTCTGAAAAATATGGTATTTAAAAAATCAGAACCTGAAATAATAGAAGTATTTATATCCAGTTAAAAAGATCTTTAATTAGGATCCCAAATTAATTGATTGATTGATTATGTGCCATCAAATAATGATCAGTTCTTAGTAACAATGTAGAAAGATTTTTTTTTTCTATTGATGATCTGACCCTGACTTGGTCTTTCTGGTCTTCCAATAGTGTATTCATTACAGCTGTAACTGAGTCTGTCCACCTTTGTTGTTGGTTACCCTCTTCTTTTTCTTTCCATCTTTCCCAGCATTATAACTTTCTCCAGAGAGCTAGGTCTTTGCATAATGTGTCTGATGTAGAATAATTGAGCCTCATCATTTGTGCCTCAAGTGAGAATTCAAGGGTTGATTTGTTCAATATACATTGTTTTGTTTTCCTTCACTGGCTATGATAGTCTCAGGAGTCTTCTGCAAGACCAAAATTGGATTGGATTTCTGGTGTTAACACCAGAAAAACAATCAAGCAGTAAACAACATTCTAATCAAAAAAACTACCAAGAATAATATAATACCTCCACCAACTGTGACAGAGCAAGCTACTGTATATAAACAGAGACCAAACCCTTCTTGCACTGAAAATGTTACCTTGTCTTCTTCTTCTTCTTCTTCTTCTTCTTCTTCTTCTTCTTCTTCTTCTTCTTCTTCTTCTTCTTCCTCTTCCTCTTCCTCTTCCTCTTCCTCTTCCTCTTCCTCTTCCTCTTCTTCTTCTTCTTCTTCTTCTTCTTCTTCTTCTTCTTCTTCTTCTTCTTCTTCTTCCTCCTCCTCCTCCTCCTCCTCCTCCTTCTCCTCCTCTTCTTATTTATTTATTTATTTATTTATTTTATTTTATTTATTTTATTTTATTTATATACCACCCTTCTCCCGAAGGACTCAGGGCGGTGAACAGCCACAATAAAAACAATGTACAAAAATAGAATTTAAGAGCAGATTAAAATAATTAAATCATGGGCCAAATTTAAAACTCTCATTTTAAAACCAATTTTAAAACCCCATTAAGACCAAATTGAAATCATTTATCCCATCAGAGCGGCTTGCTGAAATAACAGGGTCTTCACTGCACGACGGAAGGCGCAGAGGTCGGGGATCCTTCGTATGTCCTTCTTCTTCTTCTTCTTCTTCTTCTTCTTCTTCTTCTTCTTCTTCTTCTTCTTCCTCTTCCTCTTCCTCTTCCTCTTCCTCTTCCTCTTCCTCTTCCCCTTCTCCTTCTCCTTCTCCTTCTCCTTCTCCTTCTCCTTCTTCCTAGCGTATACCCGTAGATGCACAGTCTGCTTTTTGGATCATTGAACACCACTTTGCATGGTCACCTATGTCTCCGGGTTGATATTGATGGTGTCTTGCCATCTTTGTTTTGCACACCCACGCGCTCCCCGCTATTGACTTCTAGTTGGAAGGTTGTTTTAGCAACGGTGGAAGTGCTGCTCTCTGGACATATCCATACCAGCAGAGCTGGCCATCTTCATCTTCTCTGTAATTGGTGCCACACCAAAATGCTGTCAAATGGTGTCATTTATGATATGGTCAAGAAGGGAGATGCCTGATATCCAACAGATCACGCGCATTTCCACAGCATGGGGATAGCCTTCGGTCCCTGTTGTTGCTGCCCAGCATTCAATGCCCTACAGTGCAACAGGGAGGATGGTTGTCTTATAAATTTTAGATTTAAGATGGGCTGGTATCCGTCACATAACACACCAGTGAGTTTTCGCCAAAGCATCCAGGCTGTTACCTTATCCGGTAATGAAACATCTACAAACAAATAACCAGACTTAGAGAGCATCAAGGACTCCACAGTTCAACCCCAAGCTACAGATATTATCTTCTATTGCTTCAATAAGCTTCCTTAATTTTAGAGGGCATGGAAGACTGTGGTATCCCAGAATGGGATGGGTAGTACAGATGGAAAAGTTCTCAATAGTTGCACACTTGCTTGTTAGTCCAAATCTTAGACATTTTGGTTTCGTCAAACTTGCCCAAAGAATGGATAGAATTATATTGTGCACAAAACACTACAGAATATGCTTTGCAACAGGCATATTCTGTTGTCATGGAGAAGAACAACCTTTCTATTCATTAATGCAGAGGGCTAAGTAGATAGTGCAGCCTATGCTCAAATTTGTTTACTGGTTAGTATTGTATTGCACAACTTCCTTTTAAAATACAAACCTAATGAACGCAGAACACTGCCATATTAAGTGGAGAATAAAAAAAACGTGTGGGTAAACAAATAAGCATAAATTCTTTATTGAGAAAGGAGACTTGGAATAATAGAATCTGAGAGCTATTTCCACCCACCCATCACAATAGGAACTTCAGTGGGTCAACAAAGAACTGGAAATTAAAGAAGAATAGAAATGAACAGCATCTGCCTCTAAAGCAATGGAAGGATTATGTGCAAATAAATGCAATCACCACTTGCAAGGAGCAGCAGACCTACTGTTTAATTCATTTTATTTCCGCCTTCAGGTGCAACAACTAGTTGTACTGATCTGCATCACCCACTGACATAAGTGGGTGCATACAAATATTAGTGATCTCTGAATGGGGTTACTTCCTGATACATCATTATTGAGACAATTGCTTGCTCACATGTTGTCAAATGTGGCCACTGGTCCAGAAAGTTTAGCAGTGCTTGCATTGCAATCAAATAAATATAATGTTTGGTTGATTTCTCACAAATCTGTTGCTCTAATACCTTTGCACTTGGAATCTAATGTAGGACACCTTTGTTTACTTTCTGTATTCTCCTGCTAATTATTCCTTCCCATTCAGGACTTCTTTCTGCATAATTAGACCAATACCTCTTTTGCTGCTTATGTACCTGTGTTTAGTAGTGTTTGTGTGCTAACAGTGTTTTCATAATACTTCTCATATTCAAGAAAGTTCAGAATTAATATTTTGTTTTCTTTACTTTTCCCCATCCACCATCTCTACAACTGGCAGCAACAGATCATGACATGCAATTAACATTCTTAATCTTTAATCTACATATAGTAAGCACTTTCAAACTAAATTTGGTTCATTAGTATCAGTTTTCAGACTGCATCCTTGACATTTCCTAATAAGATAAATGTAACATCAAAACTCTGCATCTAACTTGGCTCAAATCCTCTACATTTACTCAGTATAAAGGTAAAGGTTTCCCTTCCACATATGTGCTAGTCGTTCCCAACTCTAAGGGGCGGTGCACATCTCCATTTCAAAGCCGAAGAGCCAGCGTTTTCCGAAGACATCTTTGTGGTCATGTGGCCTTCATGACCAAACGCCAAAGGCACATGGAACTCTGTTACCTTCCCACCAAAAATGGTCCCTATTTTTCTACTTACATTTTTTACGAGCTTTCGAACTGCTAGGTTGGCAGAAGCTGGGACAAATAACGGGAGCTCACCCCGTTACGTGGCACTAGAGATTTGAACCGCTGAATTGCTGACCTTTTGATCAACAAGCTCAGCATCTTAGCCACTGAGCCACCCCGTCCCTTTATTCAGTATAACTACAGCTTATATAGACCACATAAAAAGAGATTGCATTTAGTATTCTAGTTTCTTATATGCAAGTATGATTTCCATTTAACCAAAGGATGCTGGAAGTAGGAAAGCAGAAATGGGCAATGTTTACATTGAATTAGCTTTGCAGATTCAATAAGCGTCACCAAGCAATGACACTGATCCTACACAAACAAATCACCCAGCAGATTTTCCAAACAAAACCAGAAACTGTACAACACTTCACTGAAATATACAGTTTCTACTAGCAACAATTCAGGACTCGTTTAAAAACATTTTAAGGGAAACATCTTAAGAAAGTTCAATATTTGTCAAGATGTTTAAGAATATAAATATTATAAATGAATTTTATAATATTTCATCACAGCTAACAACAGGTAGAAGTAATCCAATCACTTACCCTACTTAAAGAAATTCCTTGTTTGAAAGTAAAGGGGAAAGCAGTGAGATTTGGTGACTTATTTCAAATCAAATGTAAATATTGGAATGAATTGTAAATGAAATTTTAAGTACTCTTAAACTTTGATCTTTGTACTTGCTTGAATTCGTGCTTATATGGGAGAATGAACAAAATTCAATTCACTACTTAGTTATTTATAGTCTTGAACTTTTTTGCCATTTCTCTGAAGTGCAGGAGATAATGTAAAAAATCCTCCAGAAAAATAGAAGAAGCATAGAAATGTTAAACTAGGGCAGAAGTATCCAATTCTTATTGTCATTAACAGCAATAGCACTTGGATTTATATACCGTTTCACAGTGCTTTACAGCCGTCTCTAAGCAGTTTACAGAGTCAGCGTATTGCCTCCAACAATCCGAGTCCTTATTTTTACCGACCTTGTAAGGATGGAAGACTGAGTCAACCTTGAGCCGGTGAGAATTGAACTACTGAACTGCTGGCAGAATGGCTAGATCCATTACTTCTGCAGGAATGAAATTTGGGGGGACTTTATTTATTTATTTATTTATTTATTTATTTATTTATTTATTTATGCCATTTCAGTGCTGCTGCGCTGCTGCTCTTCAGTGTCACTGTGCTGCCACAGTTATTTGTGGTCATGTGATCTTCATTTTCAAAGTTCCCTTACAGTTTCCCATAAGTCGATGGGGAACCTGGAAGGAACTGAATTGATTTGACAAGCCTCCTACAAATCTTTGCCATCTTTGCTTGAGGGAATTCTTGCAGGGAGAAAATCAGTGGAGAAATGGTCCAATCTCTCTCTCTGCAATTGCAACACACCACCACTCGCACACTCCCTCTCCCTCTCTCCCCACCCAGCAGCAGCCACTTACTTGCCTGTTAAGAAGGGAAGGAAAGGGAAGAGGGGACAGGAATATAGAAAGGGAGGAAGAGAGG
Source organism: Pantherophis guttatus (assembly GCF_059756535.1). Lineage (NCBI taxonomy): Eukaryota > Metazoa > Chordata > Lepidosauria > Squamata > Colubridae > Pantherophis > Pantherophis guttatus. The sequence continues at coordinate 19,068,426 of NC_142070.1, read as the reverse complement.
GAGAGAGGGTGAGTCATGGCTGATATTTGAAAACTGACTATGAGTCATGGCTCATAGCCAGCCTAGTGGTTAAGGAACAAGGCTAGAAAGCTAGACCTATACTTGATTACTGTTCACCTGCCTGGAACCCTCACTGTATTTCAGACATCAATACATTAGAGAGGGTCCAGAGATACTTTACTACGAGAGTTCTCAAATCTTCTGCTCAAAATAAAATTCCCTATACCACCAGGCTTGAAATCTTAGGTCTAGAAGGCCTCAAACTACGTTGTCTACATTTCGACCTATGCTTAGTTCATAAGATTATTTACCAAAACATCCTACCTGTAAATGAATTCTTTAATTTCAACCATAATGATACACGGGCCATCAATAGATTCAAACTCAGTGTAATTCACTCTAATCTTGATTGTAGGAAATATGACTTCTGCAATAGAGTAGTAAATGTCTGGAACACTCTACCTGATCCTGTTGTTAGTCTCTCTAATCCCCATACCTTTTACCTTAAACTGTCTACTGTGGACCTTTTACGTTTCTTAAGAGGTCCCTAAGGGGGCGTGCATAAGCGCACCAGCGTGCCTACCGTCCCTGTCCTACTGTTCCCAATTATATGTAATCATTCTATGTGTTTATGGCTATGTCTTGCCTATTTATATCCTTTTTGTGTGTGTGACCAAAAATTTTCATGTATCCATGTCTGTGTCTACTTTGTTATTTGTTTTCTTATTTGTTGACAAATGAAGAAGAAGAAGAAGAAGAAGAAGAAGAAGAAGAAGAAGAGGAGGAAGAGGAAGAGGAAGAGGAAGAGGAAGAGGAAGAGGAAGAGAAAGAGGAAGAAGAAGAAGAAGAAGAAGAAGAAGAAGAAGAAGAAGAAGAAGAAGAAGAAGAAGTAGTAGTAGTAGTAGTAGTAGTAGTAGTAGTAGTAGTAGTAGTAGTGGTGGTGGTGGTGGGAGAAGGTGAATTCTAGTCTCACCTTAGCCATGAAAGCTAACCAGGCGTTGGGTAGTCATTCTCTCTCAGCCCAACTCATCTCATTGGGTGATTGTTGTGGAGAAAATAGGAAGAAGAATCTGTGTTGTATACATTCGCTGTCTTGATTTATTTATAAAGTAATAAAGGCGGGATACAAATAAATAAATAAAATGCTCCCTAACCAGATGGCAAAGTGGGAAGATGGCTCTCTATTATTTTGTCTAGTTACAGACTGTTCTCTGCCACCTCATCTCACCTTTCTCATTTATGAACACGCTCCCAAACAAAACAAGATACTGTAGCTGTCAGCATTTTGTTTTCCACAAATACTTCTGGTGCCTGTGTGAATCCCACATAATTACTTGGAAATAACTGTTGGGCTTGAGACTGGTTTTTCTTCACATCATGCTGATTGCTTATTTATTTTTGCTTTTAAAGAAAAAAAATAAAAGCTAGTGGTACAGGAAACCTTTCCATATAGTATACAATATATTATAACAGTAGATGGGGGAGTCTGTTAGCCACCTAGAAATATTTAGATTGTTTTATTGGCACCCAGGAGAAACGTATTGAGGATATATTAAAATTACATACTAAGGAGGCAGAGTCAAACTCCATTATCCTCGTGTACATTTTTAATACCTTGAGATTCTCTTTGTGCCTAAGGCTACACATTTAAGGTGCCTCTTAGGTAAGTCACTGTGGAATCACTTTTATTTATTACGCTGAAAGGAAGTATAAGATGGGGAATCGAAGGTGGAAAAAAAATATCAGTGGAGAACATAGGAAAGGTGAGAGAATAATAATAGGAAAGTTCATTGTTGCTCAGCATTTCAGAAAGCCTGAATTGCTGAATTTTCTCTGTTTTGAAAATCCCCTGAAGAACAAAAGGTGGTAGAAGGGAAAGGGATAGCAATCTGACTCATCCACTTAATTTAAAGTTTGTCCCATTGCAGAAATTTTAGGGGGAATAAACTTGTTTAAGGTTTAATAATGAATGTGTAGGGGGAAAATAGGTAGATGATAGATGGATGGATGATAGATAGATAGATAGATAGATGATAGATAGATAGATAGATAGATAGATAGATAGATAGATAGACAGACAGACAGACAGACAGACAGACAGACAGACAGATGATAGATAGATGGATGAGAGAGGGAGAGGGAGAGAGAAGGAAGAAAGGAGGGGGAGAGAGAGAGAGGGAGGGAGAGAGATATTCAACAAATATAAAAGTGGATGTTAGGAAAAACTGTCTCCTTCTTCCTTCTGGTATTCCAAATGAAATTCTATGAAAATCATAAATATATATCTGCTAAACCATAGATCCAAACTCATAAGGACCCAGTAGGTTCGGGCAGGGTCTGGAGAGCTTTTGAAGCTAGGAGCTTTTTATTCTTTCCAAGAAAGCTTCCTTTATATATCCCCCCCCCTCTCTCTCTCTCTGTGTGTGTGTGTGTGTTTAGGGGAATAAAATCATGGTATTGAAAGATATAAGGGTGAGAAATTTTATGCAGTTGCTATTAAGTCTAACTTTACTTGGGCGTCCTCCTTGACACACGGCTGTCTTTAGAAGAGCACATGACAGCCATGGTCAGGGGGGCTTTTTATCAAGTTCGCCTGATACACCAGTTGCGCCCCTTTCTGAGTCGGGATTCCTTATGCACAGTCACTCATGCTCTCGTCACTTCTCGCCTGGACTACTGCAACGCTCTCTACATGGGGCTCCCCTTGAGGAGCACCCAGAGGCTCCAACTGGTCCAGAATGCAGCCGCGCGGGTGATTACGGGAGCGACATGGCGCTCCCATATAACACCTCTCCTGCGTGAGCTGCACTGGCTCCCGGTGGTCTTCTGGGTGCGCTTCAAGGTGTTGGTTCTCACCTTTAAAGCGCTCCATGGCTTAGGGCCAGGGTATTTACGAGACCGCCTTCTGCTACTGATAACCTCCCACCGGCCAATACGCTCTCACAGAGAGGGCCTCCTCAGGGTGCCGTCGGTCGAGCAATGTCGGCTGGCAGTCCCCACGGGGAGAGCCTTCTCTGTGGGAGCACCCGCCCTCTGGAACAAGCTACCTCCCGGAATACGGCTGATTCCGGATCTCCGCACTTTCCGTAAGGCCCTGAAGACGTTTTTATTTCAGCAAGCCGGCCTGGCCTGAATAGGTTTTATGGGTTAGTTTTTAATTGTACAGCTTGGGGTTTTAAATTGGGAGGCCGATTAATTTAATTTATTTTTAGTTATCTTAACTTTTATATTGTATGTTATTTTAATTTTCGGCTGTTTACTGCCCTGAGTCCCTTCGGGGAGAAGGGCGGGATATAAATTCAATTAATAATAATAATAATAATAATAATAATAATAATAATAATAATAATAATATAGAAGGAATGATAACATGAGGAATAAATATTATTTTATGTTCCAGTTCACTTCTGTATGAGGGATAGATTACATGATCCATTTCTGGACTTTCTCCAGTCTGATAAAATTTCTTACAAAATGATTCTTCTTGCTAGTTATAACCTTCTATATATGTTCTTAAGCTTCTATGTAACTCTCAGAATTAGGTTGGTTCTAGATAATTAGGTTGGTTCTAGATTATCTAGATAATTCTAGATAATCCAGAGATAAGGAGAATCCAAGACCTCAGTGCCTTCCGCCGTGCCCTTAAAACCTTCCTTTTCCAGCAAGCCGGGCTGGCCTAATTTTTTTAAGTGTTTTTAAGTGTTTTGTTTATTTTTTTTAATTAATGGGGCCAAATTTATATATATATATATTAACTGTATTTTAATATTTGTACTTGATGTTTTTACTTGGCTGTTCACCACCCTGAGTCCTCAGGGAGAAGGGCGGTATACAAATTCAAATAAAATAAAAATAAATAAATAAAAATAAAATAATTTTCAATATATATTTAATTGTTGACTATCAACTGAACAGAAGATGCAGTTTGAATCCCACTTTTATGATTTAGGTTAAAGTCTAATTCATCTTAAAGTCTGAGGGGAAATGAAATGTCATCCTTCCCCTTTGATTATTTTGAGCTTTCTTTTAATGTCCATAACTTCTTTGTCAACTAAGAACAACAATTTTGTGCAAGAGGAAGACAAAGTGTTGGAGTCTCTGAAAGATATGTTAATGGTTGCTCTTGGCTCACCCTCAAACAAATGGATGTGCAGAGTATTTATTTAAAAGAGCTTTTCTGTTGCCCATTTCAGTTTATCAAACCTGTCAGAGCAGCTTACCACAATCATAAAAACAATACCAAATACCAAATAAATCTCACAGCCATTCCACTGAAAGAAGAAACAGGACAATAAAACAGAGGGGAAAATCAATACATATCTTCAAATACAATCAGTTTATGTAATGGGCCGGAAGTTGTGATCCAATAAAAAGATCATTGCCATCACCAAGCCTTCCCAAAGCACACTGTGTTTGAAAACTAAACTAAACATCCTTTGCCTCTAGGCATCACCTACCTAAATTCAAAAACCAAGTGTGACTGTGGAGGTGAAGTTTTTGAAAGAATTCAATGAAATCTAAGGACGTGTTTTCCCCTTCAGTTTCATTAACGTAGAGACCAGTGGTGAATTTCAACATTTTTTACTATTGGTTCTGTGGGGGTGGCTTGGTGGACATGGCATGGCTTGGTGGGCATGGCTTGGTTGGTGTGGCAGGGGAAGGATACTGTAAAAAAGAGTGCCTGGTGGCGCAGCAGACTAAAGCACTGTTATTAACATCAGCTGCCTGCAATTACTACAAGTTCAAATCTCACCAGGTTCAAGGTTGACTCAGCCTTCCATCCTTTCCAAGGTAGGTAAAATGAGGACCCGGATTGTGTGGGCAATAAACTGACTTTGTATAAAATATATAAAAGTATGAAGGCTATTGCTGAACACATTGTAAGCCGCCCTGAGTCTCCGGAGAAGGGCGGCATATAAATCAATTTTTTTAAAAAAATCTCCATTCCCACCCCACTCCAGGTGAAGGATACTGTAAAATCTCCATTCCCTCTCCAATCCAGGGGAAGGTTACTGCAAAATCCCCTTTTCCTCCCGATCAGCTGGGACTTGGGAGGCAGAGAACAGATGGGAGCAGGGCCAGTCAGAATTTTTACTACCAGTTCTCCGAACTACTCAAAATTTCCGGTACCGGTTCTCCAGAACTGGTCAGAACCTGCTGAAACCCACCTCTGGTAGGGACATATATTCCTTCCTTCAAAAATGAGCATTAGTATCTTTTTTTTCTTGGCAATATTGGATGAACTTTGCAGTCTTCTAAAGGAGAAAGAGGAACCTGACAATATTCTGAAATCTGAGAGCAAATAATTTAAAATGCGGTGGTTTACACAAAGTGATTTGCTAACTCACTATGTTTTGAGGAAGAAAGTGTTTAGGAAACAGCATACAACATAGAAATGCTACTAGCTTTTTGTTGCTTAGTAACTTTCATTGTACTTTTCAAAGAAACTAAAACCTGATTTGCTTGCACTTTAAATAAAACATCAGTATGTAGACCTGCTTAAAGTAAATGTGTTTATATGCCCTTAAAAATAGTTAAAGAATAGAGCCAAGGTGCTTTATGGCAAAATGTGCCATTATGTTAGTTTGCCCATAATGATTGAAGCCTTAAAACAAATTATCGGTGCAGAATTTACAGACTACAACAGGTCATAGGATAAGCACCAGTAATCAGAGGTGGGTTTCAGCAGGTTCTGACCAGTTCTGGAGAACTGGTAGTAGAAATTTTGAGTAGTTTGGAGAACCAGTAGTAAAAATTCTGACTGGCCCCACCCCCATCTATTCTCTGCCTCCCATGTCCCAGTTGATTGGGAGGAAATGGGGATTTTGCAGTAACCTTCCCCTGGAGTGGGGAGGAATGGAGATTTTACAGTATCCTTCCCCTGCCATGCCCACCAAGCCACACCCACCAAGCCATGCAATGCCCACCAAGCCACGCCCACAGAACCGGTAGTAAAAAAATTTGAAACCTACCACTACTGGGGTCCTTGGTGTTCTCCGAGCTTAGTGGTTTTCTTGCAGATATTTCTTTACCAAACTAAATAGCGACCAAATTTACGACCAAAATTTGAGCTCAAAATTTCAATTGGTAAGTGAGATCGTTTTTAAGTAAGTTTTGCCCCATTTTACAACCTTTGTTGCCAGAGTTGTTAAGTAAATCACTGCAGTAGTTAAGATAGTAATATGGTTGATAAGCATTGACTTGCTTGTCAGAAAGTTGTCAGAAGGTTGCAAAAAGTGCCCACAGGACACTACAGCTGCCATAAATATGAGCCAGTTGCCAAGTGTCCGAATTTTGGTCATGTGATCATGGGAACATGACAACAGTTGTGTGAAAAATGGTCGTAAGTCAGGAGTGGGCAACTGTGGCCCTCTTACAACCTGTGGACTTCAACTCCCAGAATTCCTGAGACAGCCAAGCTGGCTCAGGAATTCTGGGAGTTGAAGTCCACAGGTCATAAAGGGGCCATATTTGCCCACCCCTGTCATAAGTCACTTTTTCCAGTGCCGTTGTAACTTTGAACAGTTACTAAATGAACTACTGTATGTAGACAACCATCTGTAGTATCATCAGTGCTAGAAGGGAATGTGGTTTGCTCTTATTTTTATTTATTAGTGGCTGTTCTATAGTAGTGGATCTTCTATTATTTTTATATATTAGTGGCCACCAATGCTGACAGGGTAAACCAGGGCAAGTGGTATTAACACTTCACATTAATACTAATTGGTACAATCCCTCTGTTGGTGTAACCCAGGACTGCATTGGCTTTTTTGGCAGTTGCAGCACATTTCTGGCTCATACTTAAGTGGTTGTCCATTAGGACTCCAAGATCCTTCTTGTAGTTACTGCTGTTGAGCCAAGGACCACCTATTCTATATCTGTGCGTTTGATTTTTCTTGTCTAAATGAAAAACCTTGCTTTTTTCACCATTGAATTACATTTTGTTGGATAGGTCCCAGTGTTCTTGAAAAATGCACTTCATTGTGTGATGTTAAGTTGCCTTGATCAGAATATATCTTTAATAAGGATCAATGTATCAGTTCCATCAGGGGTGGGTTCTACTTACCTTTACTACCGGGTCACATCGTGGCCATGGATGTGCCTTACGCCTGTTTATGTGCATACACAGATCTCCTATGATGACTTCCGGGTCAGTAGGCGGAGCCTCTCACCAGTTTTACTACTGGTTCTTGCGAACCGGTCTGAACTGGGGGCAACTCCCTACTGAATTCCATTTAATCTGTCTTTACTCCTAGATGTTAACCTATAACTTGGTTTATTTAGCCACTGAATATTGAATATGCTGTGAAATCTATACTCAGGATAGGAAGCCATAGTTCTGATGGAAAATGGCAAGACAGCCTGGTTTCAGGTTAGTTTAGGAAAGTAAAGGAGTAAGACAAGGCTGCATATTATCCCTTGGTTTAGTCAACCTACTTGTTGCATATATATATGAGGAAGACTGGATTAGAAGAAGATAATCATCATTTTTAAATTGGAGGAACAAACATCAATAACATGCGCTGTCGATGACACTACTTGGATAGATGAAAATGAAAATGTAAAAAAAAGGGCCTGGTGGCTCAGCAGACTGATAGCATCGTGATTAACACCAGCTGTCTGCAATTACTGTAAGTTCGAATCTCGCCAGGCTCAAGGTTGACTCAGCCTTCCATCCTTTCTAAGGTAGGTAAAATGGGGACCCAGATTGTGGGGGCAATAAGCTGACTTTGTATAAATATACAAAAGTATGAAGGCCATTGCTTAACGCATTGTAAGCCGCCCTGAGTCTCCGGAGAAGGGCGGCATATAAATCAAATTAAAAAAAAAATGATCTGCAAAATTAGTTAATGAAAATAATAAACGTAATGAGAAAAGAGGGGGAAATGATATATTTAACTGTAAAAGAGAATAATGTGGCTCAGGATTGGACTGTTGGCTTCTTAGAGCTCTGTGATTTTAGTTGTTTCACACTATCTTGCAAGAGAGAGTGGAGTTTGATGGCTGTTTATATATAGTAGCTTGCCCTGCCAAGTTTCATCTTTGATACTTCCTTGATTAGGGTATTTTTTTTCTTCTTCTTCTCTGATTGTTCATCCCATGCTGCTTTCACTTAGCTGATGGTTATCTGCTAGAGAGAATGTGTTCTGGGCTGTTTGTTTCCTACCTACCTTTTGATTGTATCTTTTAAATAGTATGTAAATTGGATTTATCTTTGTATGTATATTGATTTATTTGGAATCCAGGTTTTCCAGAAATTCCCAGTCGTTTTTTGAATTTGGCTTGATCTAAAATATTTTCAGCTGATATGTAATTTAATTTGTCCATGCATGAAGTTTTGAAGGGATTTTGTTGGTTTGTGTCCTACGGTTGAGGGTAAAACTTCCCTTTGCATAGTAGGCAACAGACCAGACAGCAAAGAGATAAGTTGCTGGTTAAACAGTCTTTACTCTTAGTGAAAAAACAAACTTGCTTTCTCAAAACAATGATAACACGTCTTCGAATAATCACTCTCCAACACAAAACATAGTTTGCTTACAGTTCTCTTCAGTCACACACAGTCCCTCTTCAGAAGATCAATCATCAAATAGCAGGAACAGGAGCTCCCGGACTTCCTGTCTACCTTTATGGCTGCCTGATAATAGCACAGCCAATCATTCTTCTTATAACATTTAAAGTTACAAACATAGTTTTTCTATATATATATTACCTACCCAACCATAGGATAAACATCCAACACCTACAACGATGCCAGGTGGTTGCGGTAATCTCAAAGATGGTTGTCTCAAAGATATCCTTGAAGTATGGAACCATTGTGCATTTCATAGGTTGCATTGGTTGTATTGAAGTGGATTGTGAAAAGAACTTTTTTGATTAAGCATTGATTTTCATTATGTATGTATGACATTGTACAGGTATTTCTGATTATTCTTATGGTAATGAAAGGTCTAGAAGAAAATTATCAAGTTCAAAGTGCCCTATGAACACAACAATAAAGTATAAAGAAGATTATGCTGATGTAAACTGTACAGTAACCAGCTTTAGAACTGAAGATGAAGATACTAAACTGGTGGATAGCTTCTGCTTTTAGGATCATCTAATAATGCTAAAGGAACCAGCAGTGAAAAAAATATGCTATGAAATATCTCTTGGTAAGTAGCAATGAAGACTTTGTGAAATATGTTAAGATATGAAAATATGTGAAGTATGTTATCCATACCTACAAAGATCAGAATCATAAGGGAATGATTTTCTTTATGAGGCAGTAACACAGAAGGTTTTGTTTTGTTTTGGTACCTCATTCAGCTTAGTTGTTATTGAAGACGGGATTTCCAGAAATCCCAAAGACAAAAAAATTGGACTTTGAAGAAAAAGGAATGACAGAATATTTGGATTTCTTGAGTTGAAAAAGAAAGTACCGTGAAATACTGAAAAATAAACAAATGAAATACTGAAAAATAAACAAATAAGTAGGCTCAAATTGCTATGAGGGGAAGTCTATGAGAGGAAGTCTAGTTCATTGGAGAAGTCTATAATGCTGACAAAGGTGAAGCCAAAATAGGAACAGGAATATTCTTTATTGGTCAAGTTGATTGGACACATAAGGAATTTGTCTCCAGTGCGTAAATTCTCAGTATTTATTTATTTATTTATTTATTTATTTATTTATTTATTTATCAAGCATATATAAGATAACAGGTAAAAGTATAAACATAATTTGAAAAGAGTAAGTAAAAAGGAATATTAGGACAGGGACGGTAGGCCCGCTGGTGCACTTCTGCATGCCCCTTACATACCTCTTAGGAATGGGGTAAGGTCAACAGTGAACAGTTTAAGATTAAAGTTTTGGGGGTTTGGGGAAGAAACTACAGAGTCAAGTAGTACATTCCAGGCATTGACAACTCTGTTACTGAAGTCATATTTTCTGCAATTGAGTTTGGAACGGTTTACCTTGAGTTTGTATCTATTATTTGCTCGTGTATTGTTGTGGTTGAAGCTGAACAGGAAGAACATTGTGGCAGATAATTTTATGTACTATGCTTAGGTCAGACTGAAGTCGGCGTAGTTCTAAGCTGTTTAAGCCCAAAATTTGAAGTCTGGTGGCATAAGTTCATACTGAACTTACTCTCACTGTACATACCTGAAAGGTGTATGGACTCAATTACAGTCCAATGAATTTCCTACTTGGAGACCTGAATGGTAAGTCTTAGGATAGCTCGCCCTAAAGGAAGTCTGTCTTTATAGTAAGTAAAAATCAACATTGATTTGATAGCTCAATATCAATCAATCATAAACAGCTACTGAATTAAATGATCCAATAGATTGGATTGCATTTTTAAGTAGTAACAGTCTTAGTAGCAGATACAGTTTCCATAAGAAACATCTTTCATGGCCTTCAGTGTCTTATTCAATCATATGTATAACTCATGTGTTTCATTCTTAGCTTTCTTTTTTTTCATGTTAAATAAGAATGTGAGCATGATTGACGACATTTTTTGGTTCTTAGATCAGACTATGCAGTACATATATCCTATGGAGATTATTACAGTTCCAGTCACAGCTTTTGACTCAGTACATTGCTTCCTTTGTTGGAAAGGCCTACCAGCACTACATAATTAAAACAGAGGAAAAAGAGTTATAAATTAACACTGTTGCAATTAAATTGGGAATTGTTACTCATAGGGTGGTCATGCTATTCGTTAAGAATTAGACTGCTTGTCCAATTTAGTTCTTGTCATTTAGTTAATTGTCTCGACAATTGAGTGAATGTCCATTGCTGTATATTTTTGAATGAGTTCCATGTCATAGTCATCCCACTGAGGCATGATTGCTCATTATTTATCTAAGTGAGGACCAATTTCAGATACATTTTAGGGTAATATATCAATATTCTTAAGTGAAAATTCAACCTTGGAGCAAATCTTTGCAGTATATGTAGTGCACTTTCCTTTTGTTCGGAAGATTTGGAGCAATTATATGATAATTATCACATCACCATCATTTTATTTATTTGTATCCTGCCTTCCATAACAACTAAGCAGAATGAGGTACCAAAACCAAACAAAACCTTCTGTATTACTGTTCTGCAAAATATTTGATTTACGACTTTAAAGGGATGGAAAAGATTATATTATGATCAAAACAGAAGAGAATACAAACATAACATTTTGATAATAGCTGAAATAACATGATATCTAGTTCTAAATGTTGCTGTCAAGAATAATCTTTATTACATAATTTCGTTAAGCAAATGAAGCAAAACATTTTCATCTGTTTTCAGTACCTGTTTTCTAGCTATTTAGCTATCTATCTAGCTATCATCTGTTTATCTGTCTATTTAGATGTCATCTATCTCTATCTATCTATCTGTCTGTATGTCTGTCTGTCTGTATGGATGTCTATCTAGATGTCATATCTATCTATCTATCTATCTATCTATCTATCTATCTATCATCTATCTATCTATCTATCTATCTATCCATCCATCTCTCTCTCTCTCTCTCTCTCTCTCTCTCTCTCTCTCTCTCTCTCTCTCTCTCATATCTATCTATCTATTTATCTCTATCTTTACTTATCATCTACCCATCTACCTGTCTACCCAGGGGTGAAATCTAAAAATTTTTCCTTCCGGTTCTGTGGGCGTGGCTTAATTAGTGGGTGAGGTTTGGTGGTAAGGTGACTGGGTGGGCGTGGCCAAGTCAATGTCACTTCTTTGCCCTTTTTTAACCTACAAAACACAACACAACACAACTGGCTCACCCACAATGTAAAAGCAGCTGTGCTAGACTCAAAATGGCCCCGCAACAAGCAGGAACCTCACACAGCCACAAAAAGCCCAAAAAAACAACTTTCACACTTTACAGACACAAAATTCCACATACAGCTTTGTGAAACTTTGTGTGTTTGTGTAGTTAGAGTGAAACACTACAGAAACACACTAAGTCTCAGAAAGCTGCACAAATATTATTTTATTTTTATTTATTTTTATTTTTATATAAAAGCAGCTAAATTTAAAACTTCCTAAACTTTAAATGGCTAGGTCTAAAAAAAGAACAACTAAAAAAAAAACCCAATTAACTATTTTTTTAAAGCTCCCAAAGGGGAAAAAAACTTACCCAATAGAACAGGGGTCTCCAACCTTGGCAACTTTAACACTTGTGGACTTCAACTCCCAGAATTCCTCAGCTAGCTTTGCTGGGAGTTGAAGTCCACAAGTCTAGGCAGGAAGGCAGAAAGAGCTGCTCACTGATGAGCTTGATTGCAGGCAGGGAGATTCAGTTGCTTGCTGATGCATGGATTGCGATCATCATGCAATCAGCAGCTAAGGTAAGCAAGCTGCAGGCTGGGGGGGGGGGGAGAAAAAAAGAAACTTTTTTTCTTTTACATGGCTCTGGCGATCCAAGCTGAGTTGCCTGATTAGCAGGCAACTCAGCTGGGATGTCAGAGCTTGGCTGGTCAGAGCCATTTAAAAGGAAAAAAAGGCTCTGATGATCCTGGGCCTCAGCTGGGCATGGGGGGCGGGGGCAGGGATTTTTGCTACCGGTTCTCCGAACTGCCCACCACCATCGCTACCTACTCGCCCGAACCGGTCCAAACCGGGAGCATTTCACCCCTGTGTCTACCTAGCTAACTACTTATCTATCTACCAAATGAAAAAAGATCAGATTTTTCAGGACTCTAGCCAGATAATCTGACTCAGTGGCTAAAACTGCACGTTTACTCTCACATATAATCTGTCTCTGACAGGCACATAAATAAGCTCCATCAATCTTTTCCAATATAACAGGCATAAATGTTTTCCAAGAATATGGCAATACTTTGAATGTGCTAAGAAATCTAAAAAAAAAGATAAAAAATAAATTAAAATAGCATTTATCCAGAAAAGCATAAGATCATCAAGCATATAAAAAGGAACATTAAACAGCTATTTAATATCCTGGCTTGGCCTACATATTAAATCTCATTGCTTAGGGCATCAGATTTAGTACAAAAAAGATGCTAAAATGTCTGACAGTAATGAAGAAATAATATGTAGGATATTAAAGGTATAACTTCTGTTCCAAGATACATCTTATAATTAAGATGGCTACAAAATTTATGGATGATGTAAGTCCTTCTTTGATAACTAGCTCCTTTCCTTTTTTTATCCTTGTTTTATGTTCATTTCCTGCATATTTCATTCATTGGTCTCAAGAATATCATTATTTTCTTTTATTGAGATTAATTTTTTTGCTCCTCAACACTGATTTAAATTTCTGGGTTGGTATATATTGCTATGACATGAAAGATTTTTATAAAATAATACAGGAAGGAAGGAAGGAAGGAAGGAAGGAAGGAAGGAAGGAAGGAAGGAAGGAAGGAAGGATTTTAAAATGGATAGAAAATTTAAATCACAATCCCTATAGTCTGACTTCTTTGGATGCTCACCATATCACCTCTTTCTGTTATGGTGAAAATTACACACACACAAATCAGGCCATTACAATGCACCCTCCGCTAAGTTAATATAATGGCTATAACAAATTATATTGTCATTGACTTCTCAGCTTTGACCCTTTTATGCTTTCTTCCATTTAGAAAAATATATTCTGGGTAATGTCCACATTCTCCATTTTGCTGAAAAGTCTGACATCAAGTTTGAAAGTTGTTAGCAGAAAATTCTAGCCTAGATTTCTTCCTGTACCTACTCATTTTATTCTCACTGCAATATTTCAGTCTTGCATGATTGCTTCAAGTATTTTTTTAATCTCCAACACAACTGATTCTAAATGTGAACAGGATCAGAAAGGATTGATTAATGAAGTCTTCGCAAGCAGCTGTTCTCCAAATTAGTTGTTAGTTGGGAATACTAAAGTTTTATTCCCAACACATCTGGAAGACATGAGTTGGGGAAGGCTCCGTTACTGTTATGTACTTAGCACATAACAAGAAGGAAGACGATAGATTACACTACTTTCCACTCCATCAAAATTTATTTAGAATGGGATAGTTATACTTAGTCACATCTAATTTTGTTGTCAAAGAAATGAACTCTTGTATGCTAAGACAGAAGCAAAGCCCAAGAATTATTAATGGCTATTGTTGCAAGGAAGAAAAAGGGAAGGAGGAGGGGGGAGGAAGGGGAGGGGGAGGGGGAGGAGGAGGGGGAAGAAAGGGAAGGGGAGGAGGAGGAAGAGGAAGGGGAGGGAGAGGAGGAGGAAGAAGGGGAAGGGGAGGAGGAGGAGGAGGAGGAAGGGGAAGGGAGATGGGGAGGAGGAAGGGAGAGGGGGAGGAGGAGGAAGAAGGGGAAGGGAGAGGGGGAGGAGGAAGGGGTAGGGAGATGGGGAGGAGGAGGAAGAAGGGGAAGGGAGAAGGGGAGGAGAAGGAATAGAAATCAGTTAGAAAATTGCTAGATATACATTCAAAAAAATAAATTTATTTCAAAGGACACTGAAGATGCAAGTTGACTTGGTCCATTTTGTGGTCAAACCTCTATTTTAGAAGTGCTAAAGCTAGCCGCTGCTTGCTTATACCAAATTATTGAAATGATAAAGAATTACACCATGAAGCTTGCTTTTGGTGGTACACAATTTGGCAGAAATCCTTTGTATCATCATATATAATTAAATTCCAGTGAAGACAATGAGACTTGAAAATACATAGCTATACAGACAAAACTGCAGCCAAAGCTTTCATCATTAAAATATAGTTTTGTGCCATTACAGGGATCTGAAAAAAAATTGCTTGCAGACACAAAATGTATGCAATTATAATAGTGGCTAGTGAATTCCAGAGTTGATGTCTCAGAAATCTAAAATTTATTACTTTCTTTTTCTCTTGCTCAGCTGTCTTTATGCTTGCCAGGCTGAGATCCAACCAACATGTTTATATGAACTGCTGAAGAGTCTTCACGTTACCCTAAAAAGTAGCGGAAAAAGTAGCTCCCGTTGAATGCACATCTCTGATTCACAGGTTTGCAAACCAATGCCATATAAATGCATGCTTTTAAAAATTCAAAAAAGATCCAACCTGGAAATAAGAAGAATTTTTCTTTTTTCTTTTTCTTTTTTGCCACTTTCTAAGTTTATTTTTTTTATTTTTTATAAAAATATCAAATCAATGCGTGAAAAGTGTGGCACCTGGGCGCCATGCATTCCAGTACAAACAAATCTGATCAGATTAAACACTATTATTACATTCGATCAATTTATGAAATTCCCATAACAATACACAATACACATCTATATTAGCTTACAGTCTATCATTATTCAATTGTTCCACCTATTTCTCATTATTACTTTCATTTTATCAAATAAAAATATAATACATTAATAGTTCCATTATTTCTATCTCTTACTCTAGCTTTTAATCATATCACCCTATATTAAAAAGCTTTTTCTTTCTTTCCCGTCTAACTTCTAATCATGTCACCTGTCTTCAAAAAGAGAAAAAGAGAAAAAGAATAGAGAGGAAGAGATAGGAAAAGAAAATTCAAAACACCAACCGAGAACAGGAAGAATTTTTCTGACAGTGAGAGCAATCAACCAATGGAACAGAAGTTGCCTTCAGAAGTTGTGGGAGCTTCATCCCTGGAAGCTTTTAAGAAGAGACTGAACTGCCATCTGTCAGCAATGGTGTAGGGTCTCCTGCTTGGGCAGGGGTTTGGACTAGATGACCTACAAGGTCCCCTCCAACTCTGTAAATCTGTTAAATAATTTTTCAATTTTTGTTTTATTTCATTAATAAATTTTAAAACTTCTTCCTTTTTCTCTTTCCACCTCAGGTGGAAGGAAAAAAACAAATTTACAATTAAATCGTCCACTTCTGTTTGTAAGCACCAACAGTCTTAAAAACTACCAATAGGTCACCCAAGGGCTAATGCAATTGAGTGTGACCCCAAATCTTCAAAGATTACTATCAATTTTTTTCCCCAATTACTTGTATAAGGATTATTCTCTATACTGTTCATATTGTCTTGTATTTTCTGTTATGCACCAGTAGAGGCTAAACCAATTTCGTTCTATACATGATGTACAATGACAATAAAGGCTATTATTGTTGTCGTTGTTGTTGTTATTATTATTTTGTAATTTAGAGAATGTATTAAATACTATACTAGCTATATAGTATAAATACTATATTATACTAGCTTAGATTGGTGAATTCTGGCCAGTAGAATCTCTCTAGACAAAGTGAGAACAAGAGATTCCCCAGCTGTACTCTGGAGAGCAGGGTGCAGGTTGCATGCGGGGCTGCATGAGCATGCGCAGGGGCAGGGTGCATGCATGGTGGCCTCGCCTTGCATTTTGGGGGTTCGGGTGCATGCTCTGGCCACTTGATCCGGAAAAGATAGGCCATCACTGTCCTACAGTGATGGCTAATAAAATTATGTTGTATCTTCAAAGCAATTTGGTTGCTTTAGCTAAGCCAAGTTTTGGGCATAACATTATATTTAAACATCAAATGAATTCATGCCATATGGCTCTTTGGAATCTGGCCCTTGTTGTGGCATTCAGGGACTCTGAAAAACTTGTACGATATCTCCATTGGAGCAGATTCTTATTCAGGCAAGTAGTAATGTTGGAGACACATTTTGGAGATTTAGAAGTTTTCTTGCGGGTCTTTATAGCTTTTCTTGTTGCATTTTGTTTCTGAAGTTATCACTTTATTTGACACAAAGCTTGCACTGAGGGATCAAAGTGAAATATATATACAAACTGCTGAGTTAAAAGTTTCTCCCTCGCTTTTATTGCAGTAAAATATTCTGAAACACCTCATAATTCTTCTACCTGTTTTGTATTTGTTGAAGGGCTTCAGAGTTATAATCAATCTGCCAAACAAACATCATTAAAAGGGAAAGGCATTCTTGGTTCTTTGTGAAACCTTTAACTCACCAAGAGTTTGGGGGTGGGTAGTGGGGGAGATGGACTCAGCATGTGCATGAAGATTAGCAAGGATTTATAATGGTAAATGTAATTCTTTCCTACTCATTGAATTGGTTAAAATTCAAGGTCCTTGAAATTGTATTATCTTTTGAATAAAAGAAAATAGAAAAGAAGATAAGTCTGTATATTAAACATTTTCTGCAAAGAAATAATACATCTAGCTCCTGAATTAGATATGAGACTGTGTGGCAGAAATCCTCATTAATGTGCAAAAATGAGGATCTTCTTGGTTCTACTACAAAATCTATGTTTAAATTTACAAAGTGAAAAGTAACCGAAAAGTCTTCTTATAGGTTTATGTAAGATTTATATAGTATCTTTTTTTTTTAAAAAAAGAAAAATCTGGTTTCCATTCATCATCGTTGCCATGAACTGTAAATGTTATATTCCACAATAATGCTTTCATTTCTACCGGCAGGCATTTTGTTCTGAAGGTGCATGAGTCATAATGGGAGAACTATCAAGCTGTTTGTTTGTTTATTCATGTATTCATTTGTTTTTAGTTATTTATTTAATCAATTTTCATGGCACCCAACTCCAACTGATTCTGGATGTTTCACAAAAATAAAGAGCAATGTAAGAAGAGCAAAATGCCATAAAGTAGAGCAGAACAAATGACAAAAATTACTACAAAAAATAATTAAGGAATGGCAATCCGGCAACATATCAAAATACAAATTATCACATAGAAGGAGTTCCATACACTCTATCACAGTGATGGCTAACCTTTTCTGGACCGAGTTCTCAAAGAGCGTGCATGTGCATCCAAATGCCCAAAATGCAATGTGCATGTGAGCCCCCGCATGTGCCCCACCCCCCCCGCAGGCATGGCAGAGACTCGACCAGCTGGCCAGCAGGAGGTGTACATGCATGCACGGCGGAGCTGAGCTGGGACAATGGCTCATGTGCCCGCAGAGAGGGCGCTGTGTGCCACCTCTGGCACATGTGCCATAGGTTCACCATCACGGCCCTATCACAAGGTTAGGGAACTAGCCAGTTTTCAAGGTCTTGCAGAATGCAGTCATAGTGTGGGAGACACACAGATCTTGAAAGGACCTCATTTGTCATGGGACAGGCATCATGACAGCTGGCATTGTTCAATAGAAAGGGCCTGGAGAACACCAACTCTGCCATCTCATACGAATCAGGCAGACAGCTATGTCTATTTGTTAGACTTATATTCTACCTTTCATTCAGGAGCTTGAATGGCATAAATAATGTACCTTCTAAGTCCTGAAAGATAAAAAATGTTTCATCAAGGAGATCCAGGCTATGCCACTCTGGCATATCATACAGTCAGCTCCTCATTTAGCCAGGTTCTTTGGCATTATTATAATTATAATATTATTATAAGAAATGGAGGTAGTGACAGATTTTATTTTCCTGGGCTGCAAGATCACCGCAGATGGGGACTGCAGCCAAGAAATTAAAAGACGCTTGTTCCTGGGGAGGAAAGCTACGGCAAATCTAGATAGCATACAAATAAGCAGAGACATCACCCTGCCAACAAAAGTGTGTATAGTCAAGGCTATGGTTTTCCCAGTTGCAATGTATAGCTGTGAAAGTTGGAACATAAGGAAGGCTGAGTGCCAAAGAATTGAAGCCTTTGAATAATGGTCCTGGAGAAGACTCCTGTGAGTCCCTTGGACTGCAAGGCGATCAAACCAGTCAGTCCTAGAGGAGATCAACCCTGATTGCTGTTTAGAAGGCCAGATCCTGAAGATGAAACTCAAATACTATGGCCACCAAATAAGAAGGAAGACTTACTAGAGAAGAGCCTAATGCTGGGAACAATTGAAGGCAAAAGAAGAAAGGGAGGACAGAGAATGAGATGGCTGGATGGAGTCACTGAAGCAGTAAGCGTGAGCTTAAATGGACTCCAGAGCCTGATAAAGAACAGGAAGGCCTGGAAGAACGTTGTCCATGGGGTTGTGGTGTGTTGGACACAACTTTGCAATTAACAACAACGACAAATGTCATTATTGACTTATTGGTAAAGCCAATAAAGCCAGCATCTTGACCTTGAGCAACCAATGCAGATCATGGAGTAAAAGTGTCACGTGGAAATACCAAGGCAAGCCCATAACTGCTCATTTTGTTGTATTCTGGACCAGATGAAGTTCCTGATTGTTCTTCAAGAACAACCCTATGTAGAGAATGTTTTAATACTTGACCAGAATTTATTAGACTTACAAGGCTTAGTTAGATGTTGGTATATACAGCATTCCTAGTAAATACAATGTTATACCAGAAAAACAAAGTGATGGATCAGCTGACAAATGAATCCAAAATTCTAATTCATGGCATATATTACCAGGCTCCAATTATCCTATTTCAACCACATTAAACAAATATCCAACTCTCTGCAAAAGACTTTAATGCTAGGAAAGGCGGAGGGTAACAGAATAGCCAGCTGCAAGGGAGCTGGACTCAATTACAGTGGCACTGAATGCACCATTCAAAGACTTGCATGTGCATCCTAACCCCTAAATGTTCAAGAGACATCCTAAATGTCTCTTGAACATTTAGCCTTTAATTCTGGTATACGCTGTCAGTACTATGGATGACTCATAGGAACTATCCATTAGGATACCAGTTTGGTAACCTTAGATTTCAATAAGTCATAATTGACAGAAACTTTATTAAGGACTTCTTCAAGAAGTGAATCCCTTTGTTTCCCAGTTAATAATGGATTTTCAGGATCCCTGATTCCGATTAACATAATAATAGCCCATACAAACATTGACACAATGGAAAAAGTTTTCAGTTCATTACTTTCAAATATTAGTTTTCCTTTCTGCAAGGTATGCCCCGTAAATTAAACTAAATGAAGAATGACATAAAACAAATATGATATGATCAGTGGTGAAATTCAATTTTTTTTACTTTGGTTCTGTGGGCGTGGCTTCGTGGGTGTGGTGTGCCTTGCTGGGCATGGCTTGGTGGATGTGGCAGGGGAAGGATACTGCAAAATCTCCATTCCCACCCCACTCTGGGGCCAGCCAGAGGTGGTATTTGCTGGTTCTCTGAACTACTCAAAATTTCTGCTGCCGGTTCTCTGAACTGCTCAAAATTTCCGCTACCGGTTCTCCAGGACCTGTCAGCACCTGCTGGATATGATATAACCTCTATTCATAGGCCATCTTGGAATGCAATCTATAGAGTCTAAAGAGTCAATTCGATGATGACCTACAAATAGAAAATATATTTAATTCATCTTCCACTTCAAAGAACTAGCTTGTCTATTGAGCAAAGCATGTCATCATATATCTATGAACTGTTGCACAACC
This sequence comes from Pantherophis guttatus, assembly GCF_059756535.1. NCBI lineage: Eukaryota > Metazoa > Chordata > Lepidosauria > Squamata > Colubridae > Pantherophis > Pantherophis guttatus. The sequence continues at coordinate 19,048,211 of NC_142070.1, read as the reverse complement.
AATTATTTGTTGGTTGGTTTATTGGTTTGTATCCAGGAGCATTCCTATCTATGAATGATGGTCTTCAGTCAGTGATTATGTACCAGAGATTCCAAGGTCTGCAGAGGTAGCAGCAGCATGATAATATTACTATAGGATGGGGCTGACATTTTCATTTTGTTGCAGGAAATGGTTGGAAATTGTTTCAAAGGGAAGTAATTACATTTAGCCCTGAAGAACTTAATACATTTATTTTTCATGTTTAGCAGTCCAATAAAATAAAACAAAAGCTACACAATTACATTGTTTAATTTTCACATTTTGTCACCAAAATTTATTGGCCCAATCACAAAACTCCTCTCAGGGCAGCAGAAACAGAATTGAGTAGCTCATCCTGGGATACATTGTTTTATTTGTATATGAAGACTATTTACTGATGCTTGTGGATACATATGAAACATCTCCTGTTACTGTTTCTGAATATCTGTTAATTGATATCACATAACACAGCATTTATGTTTAAAAGTATTCATATACGTTCATGCAAAATATAGTTTCTAAGTGGTGGATCAGCATGGCCTAATTTTGGAGCTGCCGTTATCCTCAGCCATCACCAGCATAAAGAAGATTTCAGTCAAGTTAGTTACCAAAATCTGCCAGTTATGATAGAAATCAAATCACCCCAAAGGGGCTTTTTCAAGAGGCAACTGGACTTTCTTCTTGTTTTGTCATCCCAAAAACAAAGAAAGTCCAATTGCTTCTTGAAAAAGCATCTTTAAGACAACCACTACACAAATTGGAAAATGCTATTATAAAGTACTAATTTGATGTAATACTATATTCTCTCCCTCCCTCCCTCTCTCTCTCTCCCTCTCTCTCCCCACACACCAATGGTGAGTTGTCCTCAGTTCGCACCGGTTCTATAGAACCAGTAGTAAAACCGGCAGGAGGCTCCACCCACCGACCCTGACATCATCAAAATGCTTTTGCGCATGTGCAGAAGAGCGCATGTGCGCGGCTCTGTTGCAAACAGTAGTAAAGGTAAGTAGAACCCACCCCTGCCACACACATATGCACGCACACACATTTTACTATACACTATATATATTATAAAATATAGTATAGTATTAAAAATGTATAACATACATTTGCACACCAGTAAACATGATCAAAATAGTGCTACATCCAAAGTGCTCTACAAAACTTGTGGATATCTGGAAGCTTCATGTTTGGAGATTATAATGTCAGAAGACATTTGGAAATATAATAATGATAACAGTAACAGTAACAGTAACAATGTGCCTTGAGTGCAATCCCAAAACAACTGGAGCACCACTTGAACACCATTAGCATTGACAAATTTGCCATCAGTCAATTGCAAAATACAGCTTTCCTGGGAACAGCTTCCATCCTCTGACGATATCTGTAACACCATCCAACATCCACATCTGCCTATCCCAGGTCCTTGGTAAAGACTCGATAGGTAAACAAAAATGCCAAACCCAGTGTTCTGCCCCAGCTACGGACCCCAAAGAATGCAGCACAAAGTCTGTACAAAACTTAATTTACTAAAATAACTCAGTCTTTTTCAAACAAAGGCTGTTAATAAACTTTCTTAACAGCCTACAAGAAACCAAAGATAAAGTAATCACAATCTTACTATGGTTGGCAGAAAGCCCAGAAGCAATTTGCAGAGAATCCAGACCCGAAGGAGAGTGAACTAAAGTTGTTCCCTACAAATTGCTTCTGTTGGCGTTCCTCCTTAAATAGGCTAAGGGAGTGGACAATTAGCCCCAAGCCTTACTCTCGAGGAGACCTCCTCCTGAGGAGCCACTCCTGCCTTTTGGCAGCTCTGCGCGCCCTTGCATCGAGAAGAGGCTCCTCCTCTTCCTCCTCTTCACTTAAAGGAACTTCTGGAGGTATTGAAGGCCCTGGCTGAATCCCTGCCTCTGGCACCACATCTTCTCCAGCCTCCTCATTGTCTGACTTAAGTGCCAGCTGCACAGGCTGCTGGCGCAGCACCACATCAGCCTCCTCGTTGTCAGAATCAGCTACAATCTGCACAGGCCGCTAACGGGCCACAACACTCAGTCTGAACAATTGGCTGACTGTGTGATGATGATTTATTGTTATTACTACTGTTATTGTTATTTATTTGTATCCTTCATACGTCACTTTTCTAAAAGTCAAAGTATAAATATTCATTTATCTTTTAAAATAATTAAACGAGCTATATAACACACGATCTCTCAGCTTCTAGCCTTGATGCCTTATACCAAACAAGGTCTCTATGTCTCTGATTCCTGTTTCCCAATTTTCAGTTTGCCATAATTCAGTACCTTATTTGGTGTGGATTTTGAAGAGCTACAGTATGTATTCAAAAACCTGAGAAGTATGGTGCTTTCCAAAACCATGCATTCAAAATCATCATGAAATTTTAATCCTGGAAAACTTTAATCCTTAAACATTTCATGCTGCAGAGAAATGGCAGGGAGAGGAGATAGAGGGACATTATGGAAATATGAGTTTTGAGGTCATTTGTTGATAATAATATATCAACAATGGTATCTTAAGTACCATTTTACATTACAAACAATAGTGATAGATTGAAAATCATGTATTGTAGATCATTTTACTATGTCCTTGCTTCTGTTTTCATTGCATCTTCCTCGCCCATGCACAAACTATGCTGTCTCCAGCGGTGGGCTTCAAAAAATTTAGCAAGGGGTTCTTTGCCCGGTTGCTGGGTGGGTGTGGCCATGGTGGAAGTGGCCTAGTCAGCCTCCTGCACCTGGCCGGGGGGCGTTTTTGCCCTCCCCAGGCTCTGGAGGCCCTCTGACGCTGGTAACAGGCTCATTTCCGGCCTTCCCAAACTTCCGGGAGGCCTGTTTTTTGTCCTCCCCAAGCCTCCACAGATGCCCTGCACTTATCTGCATCCAAAATGGGCCATGTGGGGACTCCTGGGAGGGACGGGGTGGGGTGGATGGGGTCACCCAGGCGTGGGATTTCAGGGTTCTCCGTACTGCACAGAATCTTAGCTAGAGGTTCTTCCGAACCCCCAGCAGCCCATCCCTGGCTGTTTCTATTATTTTTTTCCCCCAAAAGATTGTTAGTTTTGGCTGTGCATATATCAAGTGACTATGGGCGGCTCACAAAGCTTTGAATCCTGCCAGTAGGATAAAAATCAACAGAAATGTACAACCATGGTTGCTTTTCAAGTATGGATTTTAGAATTTTGCTGAGATCAGAAGCACATGCCCTGACCTATGCTAGTAAATCTAGAAAATAAATGGGCCTATGTTGATTATTCATTGTATGTCCTTTAATGATCTCAAAACATCTACATGTGACATAGTCCAGATGTAACATTCCTAGATGTTAAATAATTTACAGAGCAATTCAGCAAAAGAAAAATTCTAGGTGGGGAAAAAAATGTTTTTTTTTCCTAGCCCCTGATGTGTGAGGGATCTCATGAAGATCGATGGTTCGTTGAGGGTGCTTCCAAGAAAAGGCAGCATGCAAGGATGTAATCAAATTAAGTCTTTATTTAGAAACAGAGTAAAATGGGTTCCCTGACATGGAGGCATCCATGCCTAGGTTGAGCCCATGGATCATTCCTGTAAGAAGTTAGAACAAAAGAAAAGAAGAAGAAAAAACAGTCCCTGTGTAGGGGTTCTTATAGGGGCCCAAGGCTCCTCCCTTACCAATGAGGCTGCAGGAGCTGGAGCCCCTTGACCCACCAGTGGGATCAAAAGCCCTTCTTTGCTCCCATCTGGTGGCCTTTTAAGGAACTGCCATGGCTGGCACAAAAGACCTAACATGATGGTAGCACAGAAAGTAGAGATATCTTCCTCTTCATACCCTCCACTTTGAAAAGCATTTTTTAAAAAAGCTTCCTCTTATTCCAATCAACTAGAATATTCTGCTTTGGTCGACTATCCTTATATATTGCTCAGAGGAATTTCCCATTTTGTTTTCTTTGAACAGCAGATGTCTACCTAATACTGCTGCATGGTTGTGAAATGTTCACTTCAGAAATTGTTTGCCCTTCAAGATCATTAGAAGCGTGCAGATATGTTTACAATGTCTGGATACAGCCTGTAGGAGTGAGGTTTAAAATCTGAAAAATAGCAAGCCCATCACTGGAATTGAAGTCCTATCCACATACAAAGAGGGCAGGGACTCAATTGTGATACCATTCCCTATCTTGAAGATTTTGATATTCACACATATACTCCACAGATATTTAGGTTTGGCTCCTGTTTATGATGTTTGTGTCAGAACTGTCACCTCACACCTGCCTTACACCTTTACTTCGGTTCCAGTCTGCCATGAGCTACAGGGGGAGGGAAACCTAATGGGAAGGGGGAAGAGAATCCCACAGTTCACAGAGTCTTGACTTCTTCTTCTTCTTGTGCCATATCCGCCATCGGATGTTGGCGATCATGTTGGCAATCCTATTTTTGTCAACAGCCGCATGAAAAAGTGCTGCTGAGTTTTGTCCAAACCAGTCCCTTATGTTTTGAAGCCATGATGTTCTTCTTCTGCCTGGACCTTGTTTGCCTTCAATCTTTCCCTGGAGGATTAAATGAAGGATGCCATATTTTTCTGGGTGTTGCATCACATGTCCAAAATATTCTAACTTTCACTTTTTAATGGCTTTGATGATTTCCCTTTGCTTTCCCAGGCGGCTTATCACCTCCTCATTTGTGATTTTGTCAACCTAGCTATAACAAGCCGTCTGTAAATCCACATTTCAAATGCTTCTAGTGGCTTTCTGTCAGAGACCAACTCTCTGCTCCGTAGAGCAGGATAGAAAAGATGTAACAACTGACAAGCCTGATTTTCAATCTTAGGCTTATGTCGTGACTGCAGAAGACCTTTTTCATTTTTTCACTTGAGTCTTGACAGGAGACTCAAATTCAAAGACAACCACCTGTGAAAGAATGTAGCTGCATACCAAGGATGTCCATTCCAGCAACATGATAGTCAATATCTAGTCTGAATATGAATGGACAATCGAGAGCTAACGGGGAGAGGATCCTGGGAAAGGGGGAATTATGCTTGGGAATTTGGTGCGTGAACCTTAGATCTGGCTTTGCCTTACTGTACTACACTGGACCTTCAGTAAAGACTATCTTTCTCATAAAATGGAGTCATGGATCGTTCTTATTTAAAGTTCAAATCTTGGCAGGTGTGACAGTTTGAAAGATCCAATGTCCAACTAGTTTGCACAACACCCAAGAATACCAGAAAAATGCAGAGGTAACTGAACAATTTAGAAACAACTATTGGAATTTTAGCCAATTCATTGACAATTGAATGAACAGAATGGGATAGATTTAACTTTTTTCCCCTCATGCAGTTCTGCTTTGCTTGCATTCTTACTTCAAGACTGAAAGATAATTGACCCTATGAAATTTTGAAATTTCTAACTGAAGCCTTACTACTAACTGCAGGTACCATTTATTTTTTCCTAAAAACATGTACTTTTAGTCAAGTAAAGGTCACAAAATGCTATTTAAATCAGTCACAAGGCAATGATATTTCACTTGTAAGGGGGCAGTGAAGCATTAATGTTTTTGGTTGAGTCTCCCAGAGAATTTGAAGAGAACGGTGATGGGGGTTTTTGCTATAGAATTTTATTCCTGTCTAACTTCAGGGCAAAGGTTCTTTATTATTTTCTGACACATTCCACTAGAAGACCAAAAGACTGAATTAATGTTATTTTCTACTTTGAAGACACAGAAAAAAATCATAGTTTTAATTGTTATTATGGAATGGACTAATGGCAAAATAGAAGATCTCCCTTTTTTAAAGTTCTTTTTTAATACTATAATTTAGTATTTAAACATTTTAATAATTATTTAATTAATCATGGTGAAGGTAGAAAAATATTTCTTTGCCTGGCTAAACTTACTCAGCTTTGTCTGAGAATTTTAAACAAGAAGTTCAACTTGGCTGAACTGAAACCAGATGTTTAAAGTTGATTAAGAAAGCACCATGAAGGTGGATCTAGGATATGTGAGCAACAGACTTTACACTTCCAGAGGGTGGTGCATTATACTACACCTGCTATAATGTGATGAAACAGCAACTAGGGAAACCCACATGACTGGTTTTATTAAAAAAAAACATAGCATATTCTAAAGGAAAAGGAAAAAGATATGGAAGTCCATGATTTCTATCCTACCTTACTATCAAGCGCTACAGTTAGTCTGAAGTGATCCAGTCTAATCCTGTGTAGACTGTTGATAATTGTGCAACTGATCTGCCTTCGGTGCTAATTTGTGGATTGGAACCTATTCAACACTACATAACATTAAGTAATAATGATATTGACCATTCACTAGCAGTCGATCATTGACAATTTCACCATCAGTCAATTGCAAAAGATAGTTTGGAACAGTTTACATCCTGCAGTGGTATCTGTAACACAATCAAACCTCCACATCTGCCTATCCCAGATTCTTGTGAATGGCTCGATAGGTAGAAAAAAATGCTAAATCCAGTCTCAACATCTGGCCAACTGTGCAATGATCATTTATTGTTATTATTACTGTTATTGTTATTTATTTGTATTCTTCATACGAACCAGTGGTGGGTTGCCCCTGGTTCGCACCGGTTCTATAGAACCGGTAGTAAAACCGGCGGGAGGCTCCGCCCACTGACCCCGACATCATCAAAATGCTCCTGCGCATGCACAGAAGAGCACGCGCATACGCGAGGGAAGCAGCCCCATTGCGAACCGGTAGTAAAGGTAAGTAGAACCCACCCGTGATACGAGCCAAAATAATAATGACTAAATACTGATAGCAATAATAACTGCTAAGCAATTTTCCCCCTTCTGCACCACACTGCAGTGTTATAATGGGCTTGGCATAGTAGTTGTCTATTTACATTGGTTTGTTTATGCAGTACTTTCCTATATCCTCCAGTGCGTGCTGGTTTAGTATTCATAGGCTTCTACTTCTTATTAAAACCATCCCTCATGGAAAACTTCACAAAAAATCAATGGAATCATAGAAATCAATCTATTTATGAATGAATCAAGGAATATGAATGTTTCATGCAGTTAGTATTCACCCTGGTTGGCTCATTACAGAGGAAATATTACTGCAAACAGACATTTTCTTCTGCTTTATTATATGCATATCCCATTGATTCGACTTTCTGTGATAGTAGGGCACTTCCAGATACTGGGTTTCTCAGTAAATCCTTTCACGTTCCTTTTTAAAAATGTGTTTGCTTTTTAGTTTTCACCAAGCAATACAATTGTGTTTCTGTAGAATAAGTTAACCTCTCTTTGTTGACAAGGCATGGTAAAATACACCTGCTTTGCTATACAGTGAGGGCAAAATTACCAAGTCATCACCCTATATCTATATATATTATAACCTATATAAAAAGGGGTGACTTGAGGTCTATTCTCTAGGTTCCTTTGTCAAATGAAAATGATTCCAAAGAAAGGAGATGATATATAAGATAGAAACTGGTGGAGACTGCTGAACGTTACTCAATGCTGCAATATCTGATTTGTGGAATCTATACAAAAAAGAGCATATAGATCAGGGGTGTCAAACTCATGGCCTGGGGGCCGGATCTGGTCCCAGGGTCCTTAGATCTGGCCCGTGGGGCTTCCCTGGAAACGGCAAAGGACCAGCCCTTGGTGCCTCTGCCACTGAAAACGGAACTCAGGGAGGCCGTGCAAGGCCCACCTGGGCTCCGTTTTTGGCCATGACAGCCTCCTGAAACCCTCTCCCAGTGAAAATGGAGACCCGGTGGGGGGGGCGCATGCTCCATTTTCACTGGCAGAGGGATGCAGAAGGCCATTGCGGTTGAAAACGGAGCCTCGACGAGTGATGTCAAGATAGCCACATCCATCCTGGCCATGCCCCCTGACCACCGTCACCTCTGGCCCACCGAGATCAAACACAACTCTGATGCGGCCCTCAATGAAATAGAGTTTGACACCCTTGATATAGATATACTCCCATGTATCTCTGAAGGACACATTCACACATTCCCTTTATTTACATCCCATTTTGGAATTGATCACCTATTGGCACCTAAAAAGAAACCTTCTTCTTCTGGTGAAATAATTTTGATCAAGACCATATCAAATGCAAAAGGGTAAATGGTTTCTTTCAATACCACAATTCAGAGTATGTACTAGCTATTTGTTTAACCAAAATCCAGTTTAGCGCTAACCTAAGGTATTGGTTCAACTAACCTAGTACCAGTGGTGAAATCCATTTTTTTTACTACTGGTTTTGTGGGCATGGATTGGTGGGCATGGTGTGGCTTGATGGGTGTGGCTTGATGGGCGTGGCAGGGGAAGGATACTGTAAAAATTATATTCCCACCCCACTCTGGGACCAGCCAGAGGTGGTATTTGCCAGTTCTCCGAACTACTCAAAATTTCTGGTACCGGTTCTACAGAACTTGTCAGAACCTGCTGGATTTCACCCCTGCCTAGTACAGTCCTTGATTTCTAACAGTCCATTTAGCGACTGTTCAAAGTTACAACAGCACTGAAAAAAAGCGATTTATAACCATTTTTCACATGATCGTTGCACCATCCCCATGGTCATGAGATCAAAATTCAGATGCTTGGCAACTAGGCATATCTATGAAGGTTACAGTTTCCCAAAAGTTCATGCTATCACCTTTTGCAACCTTCTGACAAGCAAAGTCAATGGGGAAGCCAATTTAACAACTGCAGTGGTTCACTTAACAACCGTGGCAAGAAAGGTCGTAAAATGGGGCAAAATCCACTTAACCAATGTCTTACTTAGTGATATAAAATTTGGTCATAAATCAAGGACTACCAGTACTTGTAAACCAACAGAACTCTTAACTGTTGAAACTCATAAATGTTTTTCTCAAGGCTCATTAGAAAAACCTTGTTTAACTGGAAAAAGATGGATTGGCATTTTCATTTGGAATATTTTGCCAATTATTAATCTTCTGGAACTGTTCACATATTTTGAACATGCTCGTTTTCTCAATTTTTGAGCATTTGCCTGTCTGCATTTGGTTTTTCTTTTGTTCACTTCATTAGTCTTTGTTTTTAATCTGAAGTTTTCAAATGTAGGAGTTTTTTATCGTGTTTTGTTGCTGCTTTTAAGCCTGTCTTTTTTTTTAAATGCTTGCATCTTGTATGTTTCTTAGAGCACTGGATAGAAGGAAAAAAACAATTTAGATACTGTATACTTATTTAAAACATTGTGAAACTATATGTCAACTTTTTATTTATTTATTTATTTACTTATTCATTCATTTATTTGTCAAGCATATATAAGATAACAGGTAAAAGTATAAACATAATTTGAATACAAGAAAAAAGTAAGTAAAAAGGAATATTAGGACAGGGACGGTAGGCACTCTGGTGGACTTATGCACGCCCCTCACAGACCTCTTAGGAATGGGGTGAGGTCAACAGTAGACAGTTTAAGGTTAAAGTTTTGGGGGTTTGGGGAAGAAACCACAGAGTCAGGTAGTGCATTCCAGGCATTAACAACTCTGTTACTGAAGTCATATTTTCTGCAATCGAGTTTGGAGCGGTTTACTTTGAGTTTGTATCTATTATTTGCTCGTGTATTGTTGTGGTTGAAGCTGAAGTAATAATTTTTATACATGTTAAAATTATGCTCTTTTTTTTAAACATATCAATTATGAAATCATATTATTTTATGCAAACTGTGATACCTGACATCATTGAAAATCAGTGTCTGCAACACAGATGCTGGATTATCTATGCTAGATCCATAATATTTATTGACAGAATCAGCTTGGGGCCCATAAACTTCTTTATCTGGTCTACAGTTCCCGTTATTTCTGATGTGCCAGAAATAATATGTATTTTCAGTCCTCCAATCCTAAAATTAATGTTTAGCAAAAGAGAGGGGGGGGGAGGAAAGAAATAGTTGCTAATTAGTCCATATTGAGGTCTTGCACTTTTCCTGCACAGCAGTTATAAATAGTTGTTCACTGCAGCCAAGATCTATAGCCTTGATTAGAATAAAAGCAAATGAAACGCAGGATCATCCTTATGCATGTGAAAATTAAAATCATTACAGAGGAGTTGTTCACTCAGTTTAACAAGATGAGCTTGTAAAGGCAAAGAAATTCCAGAGAAATAAATGAAATTTCAGGGGAAAGAAATCAAACAGTGTACCATCATCTCTGTGAGGCATTCTGAAAAGTGGCACAGTATTAACACAATGTTTTCCAGAAGGACGAAGAATAAAGTGAAGACTTTTTATTTGAAAATTGTATTACAGTATTTTTTGGAGTATAAGACGCACCGGAGTATAAGACGCACCTACCTTTTTTGGTGAGGAAAACAAGAAAAAGAAATCTTCCTCTGCCTCCCAGAAATTTTGCCTCATTACAGCAAACAGCAAATAGCCTGCTTTACTTTCATTTTCATTTTCAGCATAGCTTAATTAGCACAAGGAAAAAAAAATCTGCTCCAGCAATTTACCTCTTTGCAGCAAGCAACAGAGCCCTGCGCAAAACAGCTGAGAGCAAATCAGCTGAGAGTCGGGAGGCCGATCCAATCAACTTGTGCTAATTAGGCTGTGCTGGAGCTGAAAGGAGCTGTTTTTTCTTGCTGTTTGCTGCAAGGAGATAACTGCTGGGAGATAGAGGCCAAAGGATGGGGGCCAGTGGGTGGGCGGGGCTACATTTGGTGTATAAGACGCACCTAAATTTTCACCCCCTTTTATTTTTATTTTTATATTCCAAAAAATACGGTAGTTTATAAGAATGAAAACTACAAAGAAAATAAAATAAATAAAATAAAATAAAAATAATGGAAAACAGGAAGGACAAGGGAAAAGGAAAGAGTATGAGGTAAAAGGGGAGAAAGAAGGACCTCCAACCCTCTTTAGCACAGTAGAAGATAATAACACTATGACCTCAACTTTTTACTTTTACACATTAATATATACCAGTCATTTCTGATTGGTGTGGGGGTGTAGAAGTGAACCTCTTGCCTCACAATCAGGAGGCTCAGTTTGATCCTGATAGCGGCAGATATTTCTCGCTCTGGACGCAATGAGTAATTGTCTGCTGTGAACTCTATGTGGGCATCAGGGAAGGCATCCGGCCAGTAAATACTCAGTTCCAATCAGTCGCCCGGACTCCACCCTGAAGCAAGGGATTGTAGGGTCATTAAAAGATATATATATATGTGTGTGTGTGTGTGTGTGTGTGTGTGTGTGTGTGTGTGTAATATCTTTTATATGTTATATTTTATATTTTTATTTATTATATTTATATAATATATTATATAATATATTATATAAATATAAATATAAATATAAATATATATTATTATATTTATATTTTATATGTTATGTGTTTATATGTAGAAAATATAGAAATATATATATTTCTATATATATTTCTATAACAACAAACCTATCTAATCAGCAAAACTAAAATCAAAACTTCATTCTTTCCATCACAAGCACAAAAATCAAAAGTGATGTCCAAATGAAAGCAACATTAAGTTATGTTCTTTACTTTGGATAAAACAATCAATTTAGCCATATCTATTTTTTTTTTACTTCTTGCTGTGGGAAATAATACTGTATATATTTCTCTTTACACCTATTAATCTTTATTATCTACCATCATTTATATTAACACAATTTACTATACTCTCTCAAATTCTTTAATTTTAAAGGGGAATTTTTTTTTTAACATCAATTATCCTATTTTACAAACATTAAGAATTATTCAAACATTATACATAAGAAGAAAGAGAAAAAACATTTTCAAACCTACTTTATAAACATAAAACTACTTTGGAGCTTTCTTTCAGTTACAGTACATGAAGCGATAACACATCATGTTGCCAAATTTGGAAGAGTTCATCTATTCCTGTGAAATGATACTACAGGATAATGCTAATGAGCTTTTCTCTCTTTAAAGATGGAGGAATAATGAAAGGTGTCAGGCAGGAAGGAAATGGAAAGCATGAAAATTGTGCTGAATGCCAGCATATTACACATTCCAATATGAAGAATAATAATAGGAGTTGTGCACTGAAGAAAGATTCTGTCTGTATAGGCCCAATTTCATTCTTCAGAAAAATAGATCAAATGGAAGACTGACCACTTTAAATATTACTCATGTCAGAAGGAAGATTTGGGAAACAGAAAATTCATATAAATAGCTGTATCTTTTTATTATTTAGCAGAAGAGTAAAAAAGTTGAATAAAAGTTGTAGTTAAATCCGAGATGTATATGGAATGAAATCTGTTAAATGGCAGAAAAGTAAATCTAAGAGTTTCAGAGCTAAAATTTTTTAATTGTGCTTTCTTATAAATGTCTATCACATTGTTTTAGAACACATTTGGATCACAGTTACAAGAGTAAAACTCGGTTTTTGAATGCTAGACATAATACATTTTGTGTATGATGAGATTCATAGATTATGCATTGGCAGGGGGCAGAGGTGGGTTTCAGCAGGTTCTGACCAGTTCTGGAGAACTGGTAGCAGAAATTTTGAGTAGTTCAGAGAACCAATAGTAAAAATTCTGACTGGCCCCACCCCCATCTATTCTCTGCCTCCCAAGTCCCAGCTGATAAAAAGGAAATAGGGATTTTGCAGTAAACTTCCCCTGGAATGGGGAGGGAATGGAGATTTTACAGTATCCTTCCCCTGCCACGCCCACTAAGCCATGCCACACCTACCAAGCCACACCCACAGAACCGGTAGTAAAAAAATTTGAAACCCACCACTGGCAAGGGGTATAAATGTATGTGTATGAATTTCTATATATCCTATCATATAGATGATTTCTATGAAAATTGCACACAGAAGTTTGTCTTAGTTTTTTAAAAACCTATCAAATGAAAAGTGTAAGTTTTTTTAAAAAAAATCTGTTTTTTTTTAAAATAGAAAAGTGTTCATGATAGATTGAAATTAAAAGTATACATTATTGTTCATCCTGCCCAGTTTCAGAGTAATATCGGAAGTTATACAAGGAAAATGTTTGCAGAATTTGTGATGATATATATATTTGATACTGCAGCTTTTATTTTTTCAGTAAGCAAAGGACTTATAACAATTTTACTGGACAACCACTAAGCCAATTCCTGTGATTTGTTGATATACCTATCAGTCAGTGGTGGGTTGCTCCCCGTTCTGTCTGGTTCTTGAGAACTGGTAGTAAAAGCGGTGGGAGGCTCCGCCCACCCTCCGGACGTCATAAGGTACAATCTGCACATGTGCAGAAGCTTCTGAACATGTGCAGAAGTGCACACACGCTCCTGTTCCAAACCAGTAGTAAAGGTAAGTAGAACCCCTGCTGTCAGTCATACTATTACATGTTTTTCCCACCCTCCATTCTTTTACATATACTGGGGAAATTATAATTGAATGCAGTAGCTCATATCTTCCAGTCACTCTGTAGGAATGTCTCACTCTACCTGACTCAAGTTGAGTTAAGAGATTTGGCCCAGGGGTGAAATGCTTCCAGTTCGGGCCAGTTTGCCCAAACTGGTAGTTAAAAAATGCTTTAAATATTAAAAAAAAAAAAGTTCCGACGATCATGCGGCACAGCTGATTGTTGCACAGCTGATCTTCGGAACTTTTTTTTTAACTTTTAAAGCATTTTTTGTAAATGTAAAAAAATGCTTAAAAAAAGTTAAAAGAAAGTTCCGAAGATCAGCTGTGTGACAATCAGCTGTGCCACACGATTTATATTTGCTAGAAAGCAGGAAATCCTATAAGCAATTCTAAATCATGCGGCATAGCTGTCCCCCCCCCGCCGCTCTTCTACTTACTTTTTCAGACTCAGAAAAGGCTTCTTAGCGCATGCTCACGCAAAGCAAACCAGTAGCAGATTTCAGAGCATTTCACCCCTGATTCGGCCCAAGCTGATACTTACTCCTAGAAAATAATAAAGTAAATGTGTTTCTTTTTTAAAAGATTTCCAGATAATTAAATGGCAACTTATATGAAGTTAAGACTGCTTGAGTTCCAATTTACTTTCAGAATAAAGAGATTTGGGCTGGTCCCCGGTCACTCAATTCATAGAAGCAATGTCTTTTAACAAAGACATGTCAAACAGTAAAAGTTGCAAGTGGAAAACAATGTAATCCAATCCAATCCAATCCAATTCAATCCTTCAATTGGATTTTATTTCTTCCCTATGTGGCGCTTAAATTTGCTCAAGGATTATTGTAGCATCTCTATAGCTGATAATTCTTCAATTTTCGTGTCTGATTCTCATATACTTAATGCTGTATTTGCACTTGGGGCTCCGCTGTGCTGCGTACTGAGTGTGTTTTGTTGCATTTCTATTTTCTATTTCTAATTCCAGCTTCAGGAGTTTTAATAGATTTTGTTCACCTCCTGTTCCCAACTTCTTTATGGTTTTCCAATTATTTTGACTCCAGGGAATATTTACAGGAGTCTCACTGTAACATCTGGGACAATATCAAAAGAAAAGATTATTTGAGCCATTTACACTAAATGAAAGCTGAAAGAAAGGGGGAAAAAAACAGATTCAACTGCATAGTTAGGTAGTGCAGGATGCATGTTTCTTCATTTCACATTCTATCTAATCAGGCAATTATTGTCATACTAAATGGAGATTTTACTAGCAGACCCTTGAAGACATAGCAATTTTTGTGCAGAAATATTAAAGCAGTTGCAGTTATACAGATTATTATCTGTAATAATAATCCAGTTCTATACTATCTGAGTAATAGACCATGAAAAATATGCATTTGCGGCATCTGTTTTTTTTTTTCATTTTGTACACCTTTTTATAGTTTTTCATCTCAGCATATAACATATTTACAAAGTTATGTTACAGGTTTTGATGTTTTGCTTACAAACAATCTTGACAAACCAGATTCTTCTAAGAAAAATCTTACAATATTAACTTTCAGTACAAATTCAAGTCACAGAACTCAGTTTGCATGCGACTAACTCTAATCTTCTAAGGATATCACCCACATTAAGCTTTTATAGACAGGTAAACAATGTCTCCAAATAAAATGGTTTCTGGGTAATGAAGTATTTCTGACTTCAGGGGCTGATTTCCTCAGCCAAACAAAAAGTGAAACTAACCAAACAGTAAGACTCAAACAGGAAATTGGATGTTTTGATTATACTGATAGTAGAAATCCAGGAAGGTTTTGTGTGTGTGTGTGTGTGTGTGTGTGTGTGTGTGTGTGTGTGTGAGAGAGAGAGAGAGAGAGAGAGAGAGAGAGAGAGAGAGAGAGAGAGAGAGAGAAAGAAACTGCAAGGTTTCAGATGTGCATTATTATCCAATATGCATTATTCAGATGGCATTATTATCCAAGCTCTACTGTATGTTTGTTATGTCACACAATATACTAAATGGACATTTTGTACAGGTAGTCCTCAGTTTATGACCACAATTGGTCCTATGTTGTTAAGTGAGAAATTTGTTAAGTGGGTTTTGCTCCATTTTACGACTTTTCTCGTCACATTTGTTAACTGAATCACTGCAGTTGTTAAATTAGTCACATGATTGTTAAGTGAATCTGGTTTCCCCATTGACTTTGCTTGTCAGCAGGTTGCAAAAAGGGATCACATGACCCCGGGACACTGCAACCGTCATAAATGTGAGTCAGCTGTCAAGCATCTGAATATAAATCACGCAACCATGAGGATGCTGCAATGGTCATAAGCATGAAAAATGTTCTTAAGTCACTTTTTTCCAGTGCTGTTGTAACTTCAAACAATGACTAAATGAACTGTTTTAAGTTCATTCAATTGTAATACTACATCCACCAACTTACAGATTTCAACTATTCCCTTGTGGACATACATGTAGACAGAGTCTAATGATAGTGGTCTTTTTTCAAATAAGCATTTTATCCAATAGATTGGGGGTGTCAAACTCAATTTCACTGAGGGTCGCATCAGGATTGGACCTCGGGGGGCTGGAGTGGGCAGGGCCAGCTCAATGTTACTCGTGTTGGGGGCACCTGTGGTGGCCTGAGTGCTCTGCCAGTGAAAACGGGTTCCCAAGCTCTGATTTCGCCTGTGATGGCCTCCTGGAACCCTCTGCCAGCGAAAACAGAGAGGCCCTCCTGAGCTCCATTTTTGCTGGCAGAGGCACTGCAGGCTGTTCCTTCACTGTTTCTAGGGTGGCCCCACAGGCCAGATCTAAGGACCCCATGGGCCAGATCCGGCCCCCAGACGTTGAGTTTGACACCCTTGCAATAGATAATGTTATATATTAGATAATATGTTTTGTGTATATCTTCAATCTTTAAAAAATAGGGAAATCAAGCAAAAAGCAGGAAGAACTGCTTTTGTGATAAAACTTTCAATAAAACTCTGTACTCAAAGGCGATGTCTTCAGTGAACTATCAAATGTTGTTTGTTTGCAATCTTCAAATTGCTGCTCAGTGAATTTCTCCTAAGTGCATTTGTTGATAAATAACATGTTATGTGCATTATGCTTAAAACTCATTCCTGTAGTACTTTATCTGCATTATCCCTGTTATTTTGAAATATGATGCTTGAAAGGATCCCAGGTGACTAAAAGAATGTCAAACTGAAGATTATGCATTTGAGGTTAACTACTGTTGGTAATAGTTCCAGCAGTAATAAGCCCCTTCAATTCAGGGAAATAAAAGCACGCTTCACAAATAAATGCCTTTATCTTCAAGGATCTCTTCTGCAACCAAAAGGAAATGTTAGTCTCTTACTGATGAACAAAAATTAGGGATTAAATGAATCACTTACATATAAAGAAACTATATGATAGCAAAATTTGAAAAAATTTGTTACCCCAAAGTAACAACCCACAAATAATATTTTCTAGTGTTACATTAAGAACTTCTCCCCTTCACAATCAGCCATTGATGGCTTCTTAGGTAAGAAATCAACAGTGGAATGAATACAATAATTAAACATATAGAAAAAGAAATTCTATATGTCTTTCAACATACAGTAGTAGTTGGTATATGTACTGTATATGCATATGTATATAGAATCATAGAATCATAAAACATAGAGCTGTAAGAGATCTTGGAGGTCTTCTACTCCAACCTCCAGCCCAAGGCAGGAGTACTTATTTCTTCTTGGACAAATGGTTAGCCAATCTTTTCTTGAAAACCTTTACTAATAGAGCATCCACAACTCAGAAAGGAAATTTCTTCTTAGTTCCAAGTTGGATCTCCCTCTGATGAGCTTGTACTCACGCTTCTTGTCCTACCCCTAAGTCTTTGGAGAATAAATCAACCCACCTCTTCCCTGTGACAACCCTTCAAATATTGGAAGAGACTATCATGTTACCTCTAAGCCTTCTCTTTCTTAGGCTAAGCATACCCAATTCCTGTATCCATTGAATAGTTTAACCTCCAGACCGCTTATCATCTTTGTTGCTGTTCTCTGAACTCTTTCTATGGCCTCTTTTTTGTATATGGTGACCAGAACTAGACACAATATTCCACATGTGGACATACCACTGCATAATTTTGTATGTATGTATGTATATATGTATGTATGTATGTATGTATGTATGTATGTATGTATGTATTTTATTTTGTCATATTTATGTAGTGTATCTTGAACTTGTGACCCTTTGAAAGCTGCATGCAATGAAATTTCATTTTAATGTATGCCGATTAGTGTACATTCAAAGTGACAATAAAGTTAGTCTAAGTTTTCTGTTTATATATATAGTAAGGTAAAGGTAATATGCTAGTATGTAGTCATTCCCGACTCTAGGGGGCAGTGCTCATCTCCGTTTTTAAGCCAAAGAGCCAGCGCTGTCCAGAGACGTTTCGGTGATCATGTGGCCACACGACTAAATACCAAAGGCGCATGGAACGCTGTTACCTTCCCACCAAAGGTGGTCCCTACTTACATTTTTTATGTACTTTCGAACTACTAGGTTGGCGGAAGCTGGGACAAGTAACGAGCGCTCACACTGTTACCCAGCACTAGGGATTCAAACTGCTGAACTGCCGACCTTTCGATTGACAAGCTCAGCATCTTAGCCACTGAGCCACTGTGTCCCCTACATATATATTATATACATATTATATACATATAAAGTAGAAGATTGCAAAAAAGTCTTGGTGCTCACTGCTACAGATATCTCTCTCAAACACAAACTATTAGATGCAACCCTACTTCTAACCTTTACATTTGTGAAGGTTAAGTTTTTTCCACATATTAGATGGAAATTTATTAAAACAGTCCATTATACGAAAACCATTAATGTTAAAAAACCACAGTGTCAAGTCAAAAGTCAGTCTCAACTCTCCTAAATGATTTGAAGCTGATCCTGAAACATGTTCAACAGGGTAATATATGTATAAATGTATATGGTTTTTAAATATTAAAACTCCTATGCATAATGTGGTTCATCTAGGTTTATTGGCTAATGTTTTATGGAACTGGTCTATTATGCTGGCTGTGGCTGAAAATATAATATAACTGGATTTTTTTTCCCTATACCCCCCAAAGACATTTTGAAAATGAGGTACAATATCTCACTTGCTTTACCATACTATGCAAAATAGTATGAAAACTCTGTATAATGTTTTAACATGATTTGGAAGAAGTAGTTTGGACCTCATGTGATCACAGCACCTCTCTGCTACAGCCCTATTTGGAGTTATAGGATAGATGGAGCCCTAGGGGTTCTAGTCAGGGGAAGTGGGGGGCTTCACATATAATTAGAATTGCTGCAGAACTTGTGCAAACACCATAACTACCGTATTTTTCAGAGTATAAGACACATCTTTTTCCCCCAAAAAAGGTGAAAATCTGGGTGCATCTTTTTTTATTTTTTTTTGAATTTTTTAAAATTTATTTTTAAACATAAAACATAAAACAGCATCTTTTTAGAGCAAGGGTTTGATCCAGTATAAAATAAGTATAAATTCCAAATTCCATCAGTTAACATCTTAAAAGAAAAAAAAAGAACAAAAGAACAAATCTAAACCCAATTTTTATTATTCAATCTAACATCTTATTCTAACATTTAATATTTTATTATGTAATCACCCTAAATCTTAAACTTCAAATCTAAACAGCTCTTTATAATATTCATTTATCATTTTAACAATCAGTATTTCATATATTTTCCTTACTTCAAAGACCCAAATCAAGTCAATATTTCTTTTAATTCACATCTAATCACATCAGTAACTGTTCTTCAAAAATATCTCCTTCACTCCTCCTAGGTTTATTTTTAGCTGGATTGCAGCTTAATTAGCTGGTTTCCAGGGATGCTTTCCTCCACTCCTAACCTTATTTGTTGGCTGGATCACAGTTTAGTTTTAACTGCTTTCCAACATTTTCTCCTTCACTTCTCCTAGATTTATTTTTGGCCAAAAATAAACCTAGGAGGAAAATCTGGGTGCAATTTATACTCCGAATGTAGCCCCGCCCATCCTCTCAAACAGAGGTTTCAGAGGCTGAAAAAAGGATCAGAAAGGAAGCTTCAGAAAAAAAAGCCTCTGAAACAGAGCTTCAGAAAAAAAGCCTCTGAAAGGAAGTTTCAGAGGCTTTTTTTCTGAAGCTCTGTTTCGGAGGCTTTCAGAGGCACAAAAAAAAGCAAAAAAAAAATGCAAGGCACAGAGCTCACAACCAAGGAACCTGTTGCTAAAATTCACCTCTGGGAACAGCTGATTGGGGGTATTCCGGGAGGCAGATCAACCCGTCAATCAGCTTTTTTCTTATTTTCCTCCCCAAAAACTTATACTCCGAAAAATATGGTATGTATTAATCCTTAATTCAGCCTGAATTTCTTTAGTGTTCTTCACTTTAATGAAGAGCAGAAGGATGTTCTACTGTGATCTTCTCATGTGAAATTGAAATAAGTTTGCTTTTTTTGAGGTGAACATAGTCATTATGGAACAACTTCATTATTATTTTTTCCAGAAAATGCAATAATTAAAGTAAAAAAAAAAAAAGTGGACTCTACAGTGCATTCTGTTTATTCTGTACACTTAGTCTGATTTTTCCATCATAGAGTTAAAGATGGTGTATGCTGTTTACAAATGTTTTGACAGCATGACTGAATATGGTTTCATCATTAAAGGCTGTATCTTCAGGTGATATCTCAGTCTATGATGGCAGATTGTTTTACCTCATAATTACCTCATTTGCTCTGCCAATTAATGCAAGGCTTTCTTCCTCTATCCAGAACAAATTGCTTTTGAAATTTAGATTCAAAAGTTCCTTCAGTTATGCCTTTATCCCATATAGAAGGTTTTTTTCCCCCCTTTAAAGTGGTTTTGTTAAACCAGAAACCAAGGAATCCTTTATATTGATTTTATTGACAATTTCAATAACAGAAGTTACAGGCAAAGATATGTATATATCTCTCTATTCACACGTGCAAATTAAATTCTTCATTTAATTGGTTATATTACAATTATAACTAATCAACTTTAATTTAATAAGTCATTACTGTTGTACATTGATAGAATCATCTTTAATGCCTGGATCCAGTTAATATTCATTGGAGGAGCCTATTAGGGAAGTATTAAATATGGCCACTGCCTTAAATCATCAAAGCTTTTATTCTATACAATGACCCTTTGCATATTCCTTTAATGCAATTTTTTTCCTAGCTACTGTCTTTATATAAACTCTGCTAGCTTCTGCAGAGTCTACAGTACAATTTGCTAATTGCTTATTAAAATTCTTATATAAATTAGGGTTTCATTAAAGACCTTCCAGATCCTTCATCTCCTAGGATGTCCAATCAAAACAACTCAAAGTCTCATAAAATCTATAGCAGCCATAATGTGAACCAAAGGACATAAACATATACAAAATAGGGAGTACAACTGTCATTGGTAGCATTTGAATTAGCTTTCTAATTCCCCTTTCTCCCTGATATCTCTCAAAATATTTTAATTCCCTGAACACTAGGCATGTATCTTGTATTAATGTATAACAGAGGATCATATGATACAAATGTCTGCAGGAATAAAGTTTCACAGATACAGTCTTACATATAGGAAGCCAATACATGAATCAGAATCTTCATTCCGCAAACTCCATGCTGGTCATTAAAATGGACATTTTATTGATTATAGTACCGAAGTTCGGCTAAGTAATATTCATTGTCCAGCTCAAGGGCTGCAAGTACAGAATAAGAATCTTCTTCAGTTCTGTCTCTTTAGCTTCTTCAGAACTGAAGAAGTTTCTTGGATGAGAAATGAAACGTTTTCGGAGGAAAAAAAATCAGGAAAACAAAGCTGCATTTTGATAAGCACCTTTGGGACAATAAAAGACAGGAAAAAAACACCAAATAAAAGTTTTATTTGGTGCTTTCTAGTAGTTGTCCCAATTCTGTCAGTCCTAATAGGGTGGCACTGGGCACATCAAAACTAATTAATTGTGATGGGCAACATTCAGGCTACAAATAGAAAGCAAAAAAAAAGTTATATTGTTTGTTTAACCTGCTCCAATCCTAAATAAATCCCAATGGTGTAGAATTAATACAAATAAAGGGAGGAGGAGGAGGAGGAGGAAGAGGAGGAGGGAGAGGAGGTAGGGAAGAAGAAGAAGAAGAAGAAGAAGAAGAAGAAGAAGAAGAAGAAGAAGAGGAAGAGGAAGAGGAAGAGGAAGAGGAAGAGGAAGAGGAAGAGGAAGAAGAAGAAGAAGAAGAAGAAGAAGAAGAGGAGGAGGAGGAGGAGGAGGAGGAGGAGGAGGAGGAGGAGGAGGAAGAAGGGGAGGGGGAGGGGAGGGGGAGGAGAGGAGAGGGGGAGGGGACGGGGAGGAGGGGAAGAGGAGGAGGAAGAAGAAGAAGAGGAGGAGGAGCAGGAGGAGGAGGAGGAGCAGGAGGAAGAGGAGGAGGAGGAGAAGGAGGAGGAAGGGGAGGGGAAGGGGGAGGGGGAGGGGACGGGGAGGAAGGGGAAGAGGAGGAGGAGGAAGAAGAGGAGCAGGAGCAGGAGGAGCAGGAGGAGCAGGAAGAAGGAGAAGGAGAAGGAGACAGGACGGAGATGGAGACAGAGAAGGGGAGGAGGAGGAGGAGAAGGAGGAGGAGGAGGAGAAGGAGGAGGAGGAGGACAAGACAAGGACAAGGACAAGGACAACGACTTTACAAAAATATTTCTCAATTTGGGAACAGGAGAGAAATGTTAGAAAGAGACTTAGAATGACCTCACCTTAATTATACTAAGTACAAGCCGATTGAGATAATTACTTTGATACGCTTTCAGGAATCTGTTACATTAGTCTACTATCAACAAAGAAATACAAGGGGTTCTTGTTTGCTGAGTTTGCCAGCCTTGAAGGACTTGGCAATCACAATACTGCCCCTCCATCAGAAACAGAGGGAAAAAACCCACCACAATCAACCACAAATACGTTTATTAGGTATGAAATAAAACTGATTTCAGTTGTCACTAGAATGTCAGAAAAGTTTTCAATAACTGGATAACTTCTATCATTGCAGAACCAAAACAGGATTCCTCCATGAGCCCTCAATGGAGCCCTCAATTGAGCCTGGATAGCTCAACAGACAGAACACTGTAATTTAACACCAGCTGTCTGCAATTAAAGTAAGATTGAATCTCGCCAGGCTCAAGGTTGACTCAGCCTTCCATCCTTTCTAAGGTAGGTAAATTGAGGACCCAGTTTGTGGGGGCAATAAGCTGACTTTGTATAAATATACAAAAGTAGGAAGGCTATTGCTTAACGCACTGTAAGCCGCCCTGAGTCTCCGGAGAAGGGCGGCATATAAATCAAATAAAAAAAATAAAATAAAAAATGTTTCATGTTTACTTAGGTTTCCTGGTTCTTAAATGACTCTTTCTTCCCAGAAAAACATTGCTTGAAGCTTTGCAATAAAACTCTCAAGTAAGAACGTATGCCAGTGCATAGTAACCCTTTTAAAAATGTTAACTATAAAAATCTTATCTATTAACTTAACTATAAGTTAAAAATCTTAACTTATCAATCTTAAGGTAAAGGTAAAGGTTCCCTCACACATGCATGATAGTCATTTCCGGCTCTGGAGGTGGTGCTCATCTCCGTTTTTAAGCCAAAGAGCCAGTGCTGTCCGAAGACGTCTCCATGGTCATGTGGCTGGCATGACTAAACGCCAAAGGCGCACAGAGCGCTGTTACCTTCCCACCAAAGTGGTCCCTATTTTTCTACTTGCATTTTCTACTTGCTTTTGAACTGCTAGGTTGGCAGAAGCTGGGACAAGTAACAGGATCTCACTCTATTACGCGCACTAGGGATTCAAACCGCTGAACTGCCGACCTTTCGATTGACAAGCTCAGCATCTTAGCCACTGAGCCACTGTGTCTCTTTATCAATCTTACTGGTTTGTAATTAATAGTCCAACTATCATCAGAGTGGAAGGCAGACTGCTGCACAAAGAATTCATTGTTATACTAGAATTATTTATTTAAGTGATTCAAAGCTTTTCCTGTCATCAGGATAGTA
Organism: Pantherophis guttatus; assembly: GCF_059756535.1. Taxonomy (NCBI): domain Eukaryota; kingdom Metazoa; phylum Chordata; class Lepidosauria; order Squamata; family Colubridae; genus Pantherophis; species Pantherophis guttatus. Next base: position 19,024,798 of record NC_142070.1, on the reverse strand, counting down.
CACCAACATTCATTGGAGACCAAGAGGGAAAAGCATTTTAATTCAGTTTGTTCTTTGAATTGATAGCTAGACTTTATCAAAGTTGACTATTCCTGATATTTTATGCTGTGCATTCCTGTAGGATTTTAATTAGGTGTATTAAGGTACCTATTATTGAGAGATGAAACAGCTGATATTAATGTTATTCTGGCATGATTTCAATAAAAAGATACTGTGCCAGGTAAATAAAAATAAGTTTTTGATAAAAGATTTTTCTATTAGTATTGGCAAACGATAGAGTGAATTAAGCTTTAAAAATAGCTGCAGTAGAATGTCAGAAATTAATTTCATATATATGTTTATGTGTGTATGTGTGTGTACTCTCTATCTCTCTCTCACACACACACACACAAATTTTCCATTATCCATAGTAGCAGTGGTGAAATCTTCTGAGGTTTGCCACTGGCCAAACGCGCGCTGCACATGCATGTGCACCATAGGCGCTACCACGCAGCATGGAAAAAGGAGGCTTAAGAAGGTAAGTAGAACAGCAAAGGGGGGAACAAGCTGTGCCACATGATTTAGGTTAGCTGTAAATCGTGCGGTACAGCTGATTGTCAGAAATACCAGTTCGAACAAACTGGTAGCATTTTTTTACTACTAGTTTGCTCAAACCAGTGCGAACCGGTAGCACTTCACCCTTGCATCAGTGGTAGGTTGCTCCCGGTTCGCACCAGTTCACAAGAACTGGTAGTAAAAATGTGTAGTAGTTCGGAGAACCGGTAATAACATTTGCTGGCCATGCCCCCAAACCAGTCCCCAGCCCGGTTGCCGGTCGCTTACCAGGCCCACCTCATCAGAGGCTTTTTTTTTTTAACTTTTAAAAGCATTTTTTTCTACAACCTCTTCAGCCGAAAAAATGCTTTTAAAAGTTAAAAAAAAGCCTCTGATGATTGCACAGCTCAGCTGGGATCGTCAGAAGGTTTTAAAAGCATTTTTTCTACAACCTCTTTGACCGAAGAGGTTGTAGGAAAAAAAATGCCTTTAAAAGCCTCTGGAGATCCCAGCTGAGTTGCCTGATTGTCAGAGGCTTTTAAAAGCATTTTTTTTCTGCAACCTCTTAAGGTTGTAGAAAAAATGCTTTTAAAAGTTAAAAAAAAAAGTTGGCCACGCCCACCCAGTCACATTACCCTCACCACCAAGTCACGCCCACAAAATAAGCCACGCCCACAGAACTGGTAGTAAAAAAATTTAGAACCCATCCCTGCCCTGCATAGTAGTATTTCTCAAGCTTGGCTATGTTAAGATCTGTGGCCTTCAACTCCCAGAATTCTCCCATCACCCTGCTAGCTAGGGAATTCTGGGAGTTGAAGTCCACACTTCTTAAAATGACAAAGTGGGGAAACACTGATCTATGCTATTCCAGTATTGGATTATGTTATCAATTAATGATAGAAAAGCACTTTGAATTAGAAAGTTCACATCTGAGAATTTTCAGCTTTACCTGGGGAGTTCAGAATTAAATGAGGGTGAGTTGAGTGTTCAGGTTTAAGAGGGCTTAAAATGGGTAGAAAGCAAAATGAGCAAGCATTGATATCATAGTTTCCATAGCAATCAGCTGGGAGATGCCAACTCCTTTCTAATAAAACTTAAAATATATTTCTAAAACAGCAGGGTAAATTAAATAATTAAATCCACCTGGAAAATACTATGAGAAGGAGAATTTTAATAATCTTTTCCAAATACTCTCTGCCCACAAAAGAGGGGAGAGAGGAGTGAGATTAAAAACAGAAATTCACTTTAACCCTGCAAAATAATCTTCTACCTAATTTTATCTTTGGCTTCCTAAGCATTACATTTGGAATGGTCATGATAGTATCAACCCAAAGACATTAAATATGTATTAAATATACATAAAATAGCCCTCCTGATGTGTCAAGTTTGGAAAAATTATGCTTAATGAAAACTTTCTGTATTTCATACAGGCAGAGAAACCTAGTTTGGCTGTTTGCTTGAATTATCAAATTCAAAATTTCTCCACAAGAAGTGGACACGCTGAATTTGAGACAAACAGAATTTAAATTGGCAAATTTAATCAGCTATGAGTGATTGGCTGTTTGGAATACAGGCTATTCGTCTACCAATGTTTCTGGTGGTAAATATAAATTACGGTTGTCTTCCCTCTCATTCACCCCCACTGTCCAAGAGCAACTTGAAAATAGATCCAGGAACAAATGCCTTTTAAATATCTGAACAAATTTCTCTGTGGGCATAGAAATTTGACAAACGGTTTTTCCAAATTCTTCAATTCTTTCTTAAATGCAAGACTTCTTTAGAGAAATATACCCAATAATATATCCATGGAGGTAATGAAGTTACCTCAGGATTTCTTCTCAGGATTTAATTTTTAATATTAATTATTATATTAATATTAATTAATATTAATATTTAATATTAATATTGAAGTATGGGAGGCTGAAGAAATTGCAAAGCCTGGTACAATGGATTGTACAGCATAATATGGGACATTCATACCCCTACACTTCTTATTTAGTTATGAAGAGACCCTGCAATTTGTAACTTCATGACTAAATGCAAAAAACATTGCATTCCACCAATGAGAATTCATCTGAAATTCTCTTTCCTTCTGAAGATTCTCCTCAGATAGAGAAATTTCCTACATTTTTACTAGTTCTCAGTTTGGTAGTATGCATGATATCCCCCAATATAATATTTTTATTTTATTAAAAATAAAATATTTTTAGCTTTTTAAATTGTCAATGGGTTTTAGTTTGAATGTTTTAAATTTTGGGCCAAAGTCATGTATTCTTTTAAAAATTTTAAATTTTGTATTAGTATGTGTTTTAGTTCTGGCTATGCACCGCCCTGAGTCCACTAGGAGAAGGGCGGTATACAAATTGAATAAAATAAATAAAATAAATAAAAATAAATATCTGATGGTGTGAAAGCATTTAAAAGATTCACATGTAGTCTTCAGACTTTTTTAAGGCTGGGAAAAGTTGTTTGGGTTGCATTCCAATTTTGCACTTGTGTTAGCTGTAATCAATAAATATTATGGCCATCTATTCCTATTTGGCAAAAAGATATTTATCTTTTTATAAGTCTACCATTCTCTCTCTATTTTCTGCACTCAGGCAATGTGTACCACCGCTAGTAAAATAGAGGCCATCATATTTTAAATTGTGTCAAGTATCATTTTTAACTCAATTATTCTGTTACTGGAAGCCAAATTTGAATTTCTTAAAATTCTGCACATATCTTGAAGTACACATAGATACCATTTATCTGACCTTTATTGAATTTTAAAGACGTCATAAGAAAGCTATGGATCCCAGGATTCTAAAAAGTCCATCATCATATAAATTGACAAGTAACAATATTTCAGTTATCTTCGCTGATTTAACAAAATGTGTTTTCTAAATGTAAGAAGCTAGAACATAAAAGGCAGAATACTTGAGAACATTTATTAAGTCGGGCACTCTGAAAATGTCATAGAAGTGGTTAGAATGTGACATTTTAAAGAGTTCGGCCTATTAAAAATACATATCCCAAATCAACTATACCTTGCTTATACTGAATTATACCATAAAAAGTCAGATCCTTAAGCAAACGTAGGCATACTTACTGAAAGTAAGTTCCAATGAATTAATTCAATAAGCCTCCATCCTACTGTATCTTCAGTATACAACTACTAATATAAAATGAATTTTCCAAAAAAAAAACCAACATTAAACAAACATTTAGATCTAATGTTGACATAAAAAAAGCTAAGAAGTAAACAAAAAGATTGGAATACATCTCCAGCAGCCAATACTCAAATAAGCAGAGATTAATACCAACAAACAATACCGACAAACCGTTTAATACCGTTTAATACCGACAAACAATAAAGCAGAAAACAATACCTTAATTAAGAAATTAACAAGGAGAAAAGCACCTCTCTGCCAAGACTGGCAGGGCAACCAATTGTATGTAAACAGGAACCAAAACCCATAATCACTAACACTGATTAGGATGTTACCTAATCAGGAAATGAAACATCTGTAAGCAAACAATAAAGTCCATAGAGCACCAAGAACTCCACAGTTCAACCATGAGTTACCTATATTCTCATCTATGGCTAATGTTAACACTTTATAGGCCAAAAGTATTTATGGATGAAGCCATGGAGACTTAATGCATTTAATAAGAATTGCTACATACATCCACAGATTCAATTTAAGTACTTCAAAAAAATGTTTAGGTATGTTTTCAGTGTTCACCAAACTCAATTAAAATTGAATTTCATTTTTGAAATTCACCAAAATTTTGAGTTCACCAAACTCAAATTAAAATTCAAAATGAAATTCAATGATGAAAAAAGTAAGGTTCTACATTTAGGCAAGAAAAACAAAATGCACAGGTAGAGTATATGTGGTACCTCGCTCAACAATAGTAACTGTGAGAGGGATCTTGGACAACTATTTAAATATGAGCCAGCAGTGTGCTGCAGATCAAGATCACATGAAGTGTTAATACCACTTTATAATGCCTTGGTAAGGCCACACCTAGAATACTGCATCCAGTTTTAGTCGCCATGATGTAAAAAAGATGTGGAGACTCTAGAAAGAGTGCAGAGAAGAGCAACAAAGATGATTAGTGGACTGGAGGCTAAAACATATGAAGAATGGTTGCTGGAACTGGGTATGTCTAGTCTGATGAAAAGAAGGACTAGGCGTGACATGATAGCAGGGTTCCAATATCTCAGGGGCTGCCACAAAGAAGAGGGCGTCAAGCTATTCTCCAAAACACCTGAGGGTAGAGCAAGAAGCAATGGGTGGAAACTAATCAAGGAGAGAAACAACTTAGAGCTAAGGAGAAATTTCCGGACAGTTAGAACAATTAATAAGTGGAACAACTTGCCTCCAGAAGTTGTGAATGCTCCAACACTGGAAGTTTTTAAGAAATGGTGTGGTGTTTCCTGCCTAAACAGGGAGTTGGACTAAAAGACCTTCAAGGTCCCTTCCAACTCTGTTATTCTATTCTATTCTCATATTTACATATGCATTTTGGGTTACAGTGGAAATGTAAGCAAACCCATTATGGACTGAAAGAATCTACAGGTTTTATATTCAAGGTATATACAAATGTTTAGACAGGGACCATCCTGACAGCCTTGAACAGTGAGATGGGCAGCATGTAAATTTAAACACAAATAAATAAAATCCAGCAGTGTTAGCATAAGTGTATTTAAAATCCAGACATACCAAAATGAATATGGATCTCAGAATTAATGAACATCTGTGCCCTAGACAGAGAAGCTGGATTTTGCTGAGAAACAATACAATAACACTATATTGTGGGGGGTGGGGGGGTGGGATGAGAATGGGAGAAAAAGAAGAAATTGCTGAGGAGGTAGCAGTGGGGACATAGCTTTTAAAACATCAAGGAGTTTTGACCGCATGAAACATTCCCAAAGCACTCAGTGGAAGAAGGAAAGTCAACAGGAAACTGCAACAACTTTGAAAAAGAATAGGCAATAGTGTTTAAGCAGTATGGAAGGAATTGCAATGAATGATCCCTGTAGGACAGCAGATACAATATAAACTTGGTACAACTTAAAGTAGGTGGGTGGGCGTATTTGGGATATAGAGGGTGCATGTGCCTTAGCTTTAGTCATCAGGAATTAAGTAAAAGGAGGATGTGAAGGTAACATATTCAAGAAAAGAAAACCTAGATGCTATAAATTAATTCGGGACAGCAAGAGAAAAGAGGATTCTGGAGCTTCACTTAAGTGACAGCTCTTGATGGAGAGAAAAGCTTGAATGGTTCCTCCTCCTCCTCCTCCTCCTCCTCTTCTTCTTCTTCTTCTTCTTCTTCTTCTTCTTCTTCTTCTTCTTCTTCTTCTTCTTCTTCTTCTTCTTCTTCTTCTTCTTCTTCTCCTTCTCCTCCTCCTTTTCCTCCTCCTCTTCTTCCTCCTCCTCCTCCTCTACCTCTTCCTCCTCTCCTTCTCCTTCTCCTTCTCCTTCGCCTTCTCCTTCTCCTCCTTCTCCTCCTTCTCCTGCTCCTGTTCCTGCTCCTCCTGCTCCTGCTTCTCCTCCTTCTTCCTGGCTGCCCTTCACCTCCCAAAGAAAATGTGTCTGTCTAGTCCTCTCTGTTCAAAGACATTGTTCTGAATCATCGCCTAGTCCAAGAATTGGATCACCAAATGCTTCCCTTTCTGATTGCCTTACAAATGATTGCCTTAGAATTATCTATAAAATATCCCCTTCCTCTTGCATTCAGTGTGATCAGCACTGATGAGATCTGAAATCCAATCAACCTTTCAATAAAATAAGCTACATGTAAAATGCTTCCTGTAGCATCAAACCGGAGCAAAAAGTCACATTTGCAAATAGGGAAGGATGCAAGGGAAGAAAGATGGCTTATAAGCATAACTCAGAGTATCCTTGCACCTCCAATATCTGCCTAGGACTTCTATCCCATGATATCCCCAAAAGGTGAGGCACTCGGATTTCAGGGGTTGTAGTTTCTCAGGACAAGTTGAAGAGGAGATGGTTTCTGATCAAATTGGACAATTCGTTATGTTAGCTATAAAGCCCAGCTAGTTTTGCAATACCTTTTCTTTCCTTCTTTTTAAATATAACATGCTATATCTCCCCTGATATTCTATCCTGCTAATAGGACATTGTCTTACAAGGACATTTTTCCATTTGTTAAAGGCCAAAGGGCTTTGTTAAAGGGCCTACTTTTTTGTTCATCTTTCTATTCCCTTTCTTCTGTCCATGAGGAGGCAGATATTTGCAGCACATCTGGTAATCATCTTTGTTCTTACTTCCGTTTGCAGAGAAAGACACTGACAATACAAATGAGCCAATAAGTGTTCTCCTTGCAGGCTGAAAAATGGGAACAGAAGAAAGAAAGAAAAAGAGAGAGAGAGAGAGAGAAAGGAAGGAAGAAAGAAAGAAAGAAAGAAAGAAAGAAAGGAAGGAAGGAAGGAAGGAAGGAAGGAAGGAAGGAAGGAAAGAAAGACTAGACTAGACGACTAGACTAGACTAGACTAGACTAGACTAGACTAGACTAGACTAGACTAGACTAGACTAGACTAGACTAGACTAGACTAAAATAGAATAGAATAGAATTCTTTATTGGCCAAGTGTGACTGGACACACAAGGAATTTGTCTTGGTGCATATGCTCTCAGTGTACATAAAAAGACAAGATATGTTCGTCAAGAATCATACAAGACTTAATGATAGTCATAGGGTACAAATAAGCAATCAAATCATATTAAGAAACAGTCAATATAAATCATAAGGATACAAGCAACAAAGTTACAGTCATGCAGTCATAAGTGGGAGGAGATGGGTGATAGGAACGATGAGGAAGGAAGGAAAGAAAGAGAAAGAAAGAGGGCTGGAGGGAGGGAGGAGGGAGGGAAGGAAGGAGGGAGAGGGAGGGAGGGAGGGAAGGGAGGAGGGAGGGAGGGGAGAAAGGAGGGAGGAGGGAAGAAAGGAAGAAAGGAAGAAGGAAGGAGGGAGGGAGGGAAGGAAGGAAGGGAGGAAAGAGGGAGGGAGGGAAGGAAGGAAGGAAGGAAGAAGAGAGGGAGGGAGGGAGGGAGGGAGGGAGAGAAGGAGGATCTTTACATTCACCTCCCCTAATTTCATGCTTTTCAATCCAGTTATATATTAGGTTTTTTAAAAAGCATGTTCAACTAGCTGAAACTGCTTAGCTATCAAGCCATGTGACCCCTCTATTAAAATTCCCATTGAATTCTGGGAATATAGCATGTCAAGCCCTCACAGAAACAAAAATTCTCTCAAGAAACTTGACCCATAGCCTGCCTGCTTATGTCCTACTGAAGAAAAGGAAAAACAAAGAGAACTCTTGACATTTCTAGTCCTCCAAATCCAAGCCAATATTCCTTTTTCACAGGACTTGGGGAAACACCTCGAATGCAGACATGGAATGTTCACCATCTCTGCAGAGGTTCCTTTCTGTAAAAATTCCAGAGCCATTTTGAATTGGCACAGAGTTCTCATGTGGAAATGCCCAGACACTTTTGCTGGAAGTATGTTGCAACCATTATGGGAGTGTCTGGAGGTTGTTGATTAGCGGGCAGATCTTGCCCTTACTTCCTCTCCTCAAGACAACAGCTTATTTTTTTACCTTCTAATCCAAGACAGAAATGTATTATATATCCCAAATATCCTCCCAAATATATTTGGCATATAGGTCCCAAATAAAACATTTGAGTTTCTGAATACACTTAGCTTTTGCATGGAATTGCATTTCTTGGGATAAAACCAGGCAGATGTTGAAATCATCTCTGAATGTTCCAAGTCAATTTAGGTGTACTATATTTTTGCAAGTATATTTAGCCCATTTTCTCATAAAAGAATATGGTAAAGAATAGTTGTAACATGCACTGACATTATGCCTTTATTGACAGCATGCAGTGTGGATGAATCCTGAAATTTGGCTAATGGAGATAACACTGACAGTTAGCAGTGTAATGGTTCATTTCTAAGCACTTCTCTTTCACCCATCTAGCCAAATGATCAGAGGTGTATTCAGCTGGTTCAGACCAGTTTGCCTGAACCGGTAGCAGAAATTGCGGGTGGGCCATCCTATTTATTGCTCTATGCCATCCTATTTAGGCACATTTTTGAGGCCATGCGCATGTGCGGAAACTGGGCGCACACATGCACGAAGCAAGTGTGTGTGTGCGCCCAGCAAACCAGTAGTAACATAATGTGAAACCCACCGCTGAAGATGATGGTGTGTAGTAGTTTTAGTTTGGGTTTTAACCTATTTTCCCTCTTTTCCTCTTTCCTTGTATTGTATACTGAAATTTTAAACTTTTGGGAGCAATAAAAAAATCACACCAATGTGGGCTTTTACTGCATGTTATTGATTTAAATGTCACACCAGAATAAAAAAATATAGCACATTTCAAACAGAAAGTGCTCGGATGTTTTCAAAATGTCAAAGGTTCACTTTTTTGTATTTTTCTTCCCAAGGATGCAAGAATAAATATTTTATTGACCATGGAGTATATTATATTTTATATCTATTAAACATTGTTTTTCTTTTTGGGAAGCCCCCCCCCCACCCCTAGAAGAATGAAATATTTTGGGAAATAATAAAAAGGCAGGATAGAATATATCCCCAAAAGGAGAAATGGAAAAAAAAAATCTTAAGGGAGGCAGAAATCAGCCCCAGTCTCCTGCCCCAAGCAGAAACTGAGGAGGCCAGCTTTTAGAAATGCAGATTTGATAATCCATTCAGAAAGACTGGGTCAAGACAGAAACTCAGATAAGCAACAAACAAAAAGTTGACAAAATTAGAATTTTGCATTTCCTCTTTTGCCTAAAGAGCCATCTATGACCTCTACATAACCCCTGCATGACCCCCATAGGAATCCAGAAGGTATAAAAACTCACCCACTCTAAACTCCATTTTGTCAGCTGCCCAGAATCACATGTGGTTGGTGGCTCTGCTTCATTAATAAAGAGAACCTTTCTTTCCAATCAGCCTCCAGCCTCCATTTTATCTCCAGTGCCTTTCTCCCGGCCTGGAACTGAACCAGATGGATATTTCTTCCAACACCACCATTCCCTTAAATTCACATTGTAGTTGTTTCTCAGATTTTTTAAAAGCTAATTACACCAGGCATTACAAATATTTTGGGACAGTGTCATAGCACAGTCTCAAAAATGCAATTCTGCCTTTGGCCCAAAAAGCCTAAAAAGTGATTTAGAACTTCTGGTGAGAAATTATGACCAGCTGACATTCTCTGAAGGTACAGAGGGACACCACAAATCAAAATGCTGGTTGGAAGGTGGGTTCAGGCTAGCTCAATCTCCCTGGATAACAGGAAGAATCTGAGAAAAACAATGTGTGCTCCAGGCAGGTTCCTCATGAGTAAACTGCAAACTGAGTAAACTTAAAACAGTAAAAATTTTAAAATAATCATTTCCCCCATTTTTCTACTTTTATTTGTATCATTTTTATTTTTGATGAAAGTGGCTTGGGATAAATTTGCACTAAACCGGTTAGAAGACCATTTCTGCCTAGGAATGCTTGTTATTTATTCCTAAACAGTGTATTTAATTGGTGGAATCTACATAACAAAAGATAAGGTAAAAATTCAGACTGTGATGTTTAGTTGCCATGGAGATTTGATGCATGCTGTAACTGAAACAATTGAGAAGTACTAAAACAAAACTGTAAAAGCACAGATAATAAAGGAGGAAAAAAGAAGAGGCTTGTCTTTTTATTTTGCCTGTTTGAGATATCTTTACTTTCTTTATTACTATTAAAAATGTCCTTTAGAACAAGGGTAAAAGAGAGGCTCACTAGAGCAATCTGAAGAAAATTGTTACACAAGATCTACTTCAGATATTATTTGAAATAAAATGGATGCTTTTTAAAAAATAGAATGGATGAAAGTTGAGAGGGGAGATTAGAGAAGATGTTAAAAAGAGGGAATGTCCTACAAAGCAAATATTTGGAATTTTAGAGAGTAAGACAGGTTCAAGGGAGAAAGTTGGAGAAAGAACTGGATAATCTGGTCTAATCTAATATAGTTACAGTTGTTCCGAATGACATTCGTTTTGCAATTTTATGTAAGATAAAAGAATAAACTTCCTTGGTTGAAAAATTAGAAAAAGTTCCAATTTCAATGGTATAAATAGAAAGGTGTGATTTGGGGTAGTTTACAAATATTTTAAAGAAAGACATTGTTAATTCTGTTTTTATTTGTCTATATTGTAATCTAACTCTATTTTTGGAAGAAAGTGTAGAAAGTCAGCATCCACCTTCCTAGAAGAATGAAATATTTTGAGGAATATTTTAAAAAGGCAGAATATTATTTTTCCCTAAATGAGGAATGGAGATACATGCTCTTGGAGACAGAAAGCAGCTCCCAGCTTTCTTAATAGCTCTCAGCAGATGTCAGCACTTAAGAGATAAAGAGCTTATTGAAAGAAGCCAAGTATCTAGGTAGCTCTATTCATAGGCAAAGCAAATACTGCAGGCAGAAATCCATTCAAGACAGGATATTTTGAAATTCCCTGCAGCAAAGTCTGAACAAAGGCAGAGTGATAGGATGATCCAAAACAGGACGAAAGCCATTAAATCACAATAGGAATTGCCCAACACCCTTTCAGAACACAAGCCTTCATTGCATCACCCTCAGAAATGTCAACCAAACTTAGCTCAAACACGAGGATTTATACTTTGCCTATAGAGCCAGCTATGACCCCTACATAACCCCTACATGGTCCCATGTAAGTCTGACCACAGCCAATAGAACACATGTTCTTGCATAGGAACAGGAAGCTCAAGTGCAAACCCCAAGAGAAGGTATAAAGAAACCCCACTCTCAACTCCATATGGTCAGCTGCCCAGAATCCATTTGGTTCTGCTTCATCATTAAACTTTCTTTCCAATCAGCCTCCATGTTCCCAGTGTCTTTCTCCCGGCTTGGAACTGAACCAGATGGATATTTCTTCCCACAAAAGGAAAGTGTTCAAGACCGGGCAAAGATAACAAATGATTCTGTAGAGTTCTCTGAATTACATCAAGAGAAAAGCAGTAAACAACCTCCTCCCAAAAGGACATTTCAAAAGTAAAAAAAGAATAGAAGCATAATTGCCAGTTGACACAAAAATTGAGGTGCTGGCAAATTATTCCTAGTACATTTTTTCTGGAAAGAGCATGTTCTAGCTTGTCTCTTTAAGTGATTGCTAGAGGAAGGAGTATGATAAGAATGGTGCACTGAATTTAAGGAGTGCCAGTCAATTTGATCAAAGCTTTTTTATTGACTTTTTCTATAATCTTGGAACAGCCAGTAAATATTAGTCCTTCATGAAAGTTTATGCTGATCAGTGTAATCTTTTAATGCTTCCATTTCCTACACATAACGAGCAGGAACATCTTATCCATCAATTAGTGCATTAGTGAATCTGACTTGGTTAAGAATACTGATAAGCCAATTCATTCTTTTAAAAATGTATTTCCACATCTATATTAGTGTCAAATTGATTGCCTAATTCAGCCATGTTCTATTTATTATGATAGCTTTGACAATCTTGAGTCTTTTAGCAATTACATGGGCAGGAGCATGCAGTGTCTTGGCAACATTTTTCAATGGTGGTTTGCCGTTGCCTTGCTTCTATGTCTGAGTCAGAATAACAAAGTAAAGGGATTTTCCTTACCTGCAGAAGGAATTATGATAGTTATTACACATAATTAGATCTGCTTTCTCTACCTGCACCTGAAATTTGGATATAACTCCAGGAACCTTTCCCCATGTGTTGCTGAAAATTGCTAGTCATCAGGTATGTACCAGTAAATTTTGGCAAGAAATGATTTGCTGCTGAAATTTGTCCATGAAAACTTTTGAGAATTGTTTCTCAGGAGTAGTCCTAAACTATTAAGGTTGGGTGAGGTGGGGAGAAGTTGAGAAATTAGCTATGAAAAATATTCGGAATGATATGAATTTTAAAGTTTGTGAACTTTACATCAGGTTACATTTAAGCACACCTGTGACTAACACAGCATTCCTGGGGTGCTTTTTGTTGAAGAAAAAATTGTGAAGAATTATATCTGGAGGAACAATTAGCATATGTCCTTTGTAGGAAGAAATATCCAATTGGTTCAGTTCCAAGCTGGGAGAAAGGCACTGGAGACAAAATGGAAGCTGGAGGCTGATTAGAAAGAGGGTCCATTGATTGATGAAACAGAACCACCAAGCACGTGTGATTCTGGGCAGCTGACCACGTGGAGTTGAGAGTGAGGGGTTTTTATACCTTCTCTTGGGCTTTGAACTTGAGCTTCCTGTTCCTGTGCAAGAACATGTATTCTATTGGCTGTTGTCAGATTCCTATGGGGTCGTGTTTGTCTGAGCTCCCAGGTTTGGTTGAGATTTGCTGGGTGATGCAATGTCCTTAGGAGATTGCAATGCAGTGGTCTCTGTGTCTTCTACTAAATGGTTTTATTATGTCCTGAAAGGCCATGTCTTAATCCCATCATCCTGGTGCTGAAGGTCTTTTGTCTTGTAAATAGGATGGCCCAGCCCTGCTGGGTCTATTAAGAAAGGTAGGGGCTGCTTTCCAAGAGCATGTTTCTCTTTTAGGGAAATATAATATTCTGCCTTTTTAATATTTCTCAAATTATTTCATTCTTCTAGGAGAGGGGTGGGAGCTAACTTTCTACACCTTTTTATATAGTTTGCACAATTGTCTTGGTTTAATTATTTGGTCCATTATGAGTAAGATGGTGGCATGCATTTGCTTTACAGCAAATTGAGTTGCAACATTGAAGATGGACCCTTGAGGATAATGCCGGAAGCTTTAATCCAAAAATGTAGAGCTGGGTGGGGGGGAGATTTGGTAACCTGCCAATCTTAGTGTATAAAGGACCTAATATGCTGGCTTTATTTATCTTTTTTTTTTTTCTTCTCAACCAGGTGCATAAACACAGATAGCCAAATAGAGAAGAATGTACAATGGAATTTTCTACTGGATACAGATAAAGCCACACCATAGCTATTGCAATCCTTGGGGCATTAATCCACTGAAGGGAGTTGATAGAATTCCAGAGATAGACTGGCAATCTGTTTTATTCCCCACTGGGTTTACCACAACCCAGGTAGCAAAAGACATATCTATGCAGACACACACACCCAAACACAAAAATCGCAGAATTTTTTTTCTTTAGGGTAATCATCTTAGCTTCATCATTCTTAAGCCAACCAAGGGACTAAGAGAGAAAAAATGTATTCTCTATATTTTTTTCCTTCTTTTTTTTTTACTTCACGATTACTCTGAAAGAAGATTCTCTCTCCCAGCCCCCAGCCCCCCCCAAAAAGCAACAGGTGTTTATTTTATTCAACGCTTCCACGAACGAGCCCGCTGTACAAATGGAGTGAAACATTTCTGCCGTTCAAACTTAAAGGATGCCTGGTGGCTGCCTTGATTTCCTGCTGGAGCCGAACAGAAAAAGATGTCATTAAAGATGCTCTCCAACCAGAAGGCAGGAAGGGATCATAAGGGATCATTTAATAATACACACAGTAGGTTTCAATTCTCCATCTCGATTTAAGATGCCGGCGCTCCAACTGACATCTCGGTGGCTGCCCGTGCTATTTGCTCTTGGTTTGATAGTGTGGCTGTCACTTCTGTCCTCTTTTTCTTCCTTCAGGTATTGGGCTTCTCTGGGGAATACTATCTTTGTGAGAATGAGGAATATGACACTGCGGGCTGGAACTGGAGTGCTAATGGATCACTGAATGACAGCTGAGCCTTCTCTCAACGGCACTGGGCTCACTATCAATGCCAGGAACACAGAGTCTCTATGCTGAAGTGTGCCAATTTAATTTCTGTCACATGTGACCTAAACTGTACACATTGAGCTTCTTTTAAGAGCCTCCTTTGACAAAGCTCATGCTGACACAGGCCTTTAACGGAACACTGGAAGTTGTTAATAATAGAATAATTGCACTCGAGTAAGATCTATTTTTAACTGAGGTAATACAAATTTAAAGCAAATCAAAGGAAGCAGATTGAATGGGCCCCAGATACAAAGAAAGATGTTAAATTATATACAAAGATCCAAGTTTTCTGCCAAAATCAGAAATCTAGATTTTTAAAACAGCTATTTTTAAAGGTCTGCTCTAATAAAGCTATTCCAGAAAATACCTTATAGAAGTAATCATTCTGATTAATATTAATATAGCCACTGTGATTAATATTAATATCTTCTCGGATAAAGCACTACTTTTTAATGTGGGGGGATACTTTTTTGATCAGCTATAACCTTTATTGCTTATTGCTGCTGAATGAATTCTTTGACCAAATACAGTGCAAAAGAAGCGTTCACATACCCACTATTGCAGATCGGTTGGCAATAAAGACTAACTGTACATCCAACATTTTAATTAGTGTTAAATCTCATTTTTAATCTAACCAGAATTAAAAGAAAGAAACAGATGAGCATTTTATAAGGTCAGTGGCAAGTCTTATAATTCTAATTATAAAAGAAAGCAGAAATAATCATGCTTCATGACTTATTATATAATTTTGACAATATACCTGAAGGATCGCCCTCATAGCAAACTCTTTCAGCAAAGAATTGCCCCGAGAAAGTTCATAGCTAGGTAATCATAGAGCTACAAATTTATAGAATACCACAAAAACAGTAAAAAGGAATAAGCACAACCAACTGTCTTCTTGGGCTCTTCTAGGATAGGGTAGGGTAGGGTAGGGTAGGGTAGGGTAGGGTAGGGTAGGATTTATAGGAGAGGAGAGGAGAGGAGAGGAGGGGCTAGAATAGAATAGAATAGAATAGAATAGAATAGAATAGAATAGAATAGAATAGAATAGAATAGAATAGAATATCAAGCCAATGCTGAAGAAATAAAATTTTGTCTTTGGATATGGTACCACTCCCTCACTCAAGAATGGAGTGGTACACACCAAATGGCCAAATGTTTCTGCATTGAAGAAGAATTGAGTGAAAGTTGTCCTGCATTCAGATGTGCTTGAAAGAGAGTTACTAACCCTTTCCGCATCAACTAATGAAAAGATAAGAAGCTATCCTGTTTTCCAATCAACTCTGATGAAATATTCCATTTACATCATGCTTTTTTTCTATTCCTGATTTTTTTTTTTTTATTGAAGTGGCACATCATCATAACTGCAAGATTCTAAAGACTCTTCACTGAATGATGAGGAAAAAGTTGTAGTAACCCTGATTAGAATACTTCTGGTTGTTATTTTTTCTTTACTGTGACCACACATTTTACAGTGCAAATATATAAAGACAAGTTGTTATTAGGGACAGATGCTTATGAGCCAAAAGAACAAATAGGAAACAAAAAAGAAGCTTGCATCTTTCAGAGTTTTCATGGTGTGAGAATGGAGAAAAAAGGATATACAGTACTATAGAATTAATGGGTTAGTACAGTGGTGAAATCCAAATTTTTTTGCTACCGGTTCTGTGAGCGTGGCTTGGTGGGCGTGGCAGGGGAAGGATACGGCAAAATCTCCATTCCCACCCCATTCCAGGGGAAGGATACTGCAAAATCTCCATTCCCACCCCACTCTGGGGCCAGCCAGAGGTGGTATTTGCCGGTTCTCCGAACTACTCAAAATTTCCGCTACCGGTTCTCCAGAACCTGCTGGATTTCACCCCTGGATTAGTAGCTTGTTTATTTCATCCGATTCTTTTTAAGGTTCATACTAGCTAGTATTTGTTTATGTACATTGTGGATATTTGCCTGTATAGTACGATGTTACATTACATATTTATTGTTTATTACATTTATTTGTTGTCCATCTAGCCACAGGGCGACTCTACATTACATGTTTATAGCTGTTGTGATTTACTTCCTTTAGTCATGTTGTTCTTTCTGGTAAGTTGTTGAATTCTGCAGTAATTTCATGAGCCCGAATTTTCTAGCTATTGTTTCCTGTTTCCATCTATATCTATATCTCTATATCTACTGATATATCTCTCTGTCTATGTGTCTATGTATGGTACATATGTACACACACACACATATACATTTTTCTCTTTTTGCAGATAGGTTTAGGGACATAGCAGATAGGGCAGTCATACAGTATTCACAGATATTCCTTACCTTAGTGACTGAAATTCCAATGGACCTTCCTGAGGGTACTTATGACCCAGATTTAAAATTCCACTGATTCGGCTTCTCCTCATTGTCATGTGGCTGTATTTTAGGGGCTCACCAATTGACAGTTCTTTGTAGCATCCTTCAATCATGTTATTGCCGTTTGTGATGGTTTTGCCAAAAAAACCAGCATTTACTTTTGTTTTTCAACAAAACGGCAACCATAGTGAACATTGGTTCAGTTAACAATGGTGGTAATTGCTCTTAATTATGGCAGTGTTTGCTTAATGAGTGTTACGATTTGCTCAACAATCTCTACCAAAAAAGGTCATAAAATTGATCAACCCATTTTGTGACCATCATAAGTTACAGTCAACTCAAAAACTACCTGTATGTTGGCTCAAACCTAATTCCTTGTCCCAAAAGTGTTTTTTTCAAGAGGTAACTGGACTTTCTTTGTTTTTCCTTGAAGACGTTTCACTTCTCGTTCAAGAAGCTTCTTTAGTTCTGACTGAATGATAGGGAAGGGAAGGATCCAAGAAGCTTCTCGGATGAGACGCAAAATGTCTTCAAGCAAAAACAAAGTAAGTCCTTTTGTCTCTTTGGGACATGACCTGGATGACTGAGAATCTCCATTGTTTGGGCAATCTCTATCTCTCACTGATTGAGGCCGGAAATCTACCACTCAGATCAAATACTTGATTTTTTATTTTTATTTTTATTTTTGGAAAAGAACAGATTTGGTAGAAATTCTCAGGAATAAGTCACTCCTCATAGCATCTTCCAGTTTATATGTAACCATTTGAAATGTTGCAGGTTTATTAATAAGTCTGTCTGATGTATCTGGAAGAAATGGAGATGAACGTTTTCCAACTTTTTTAAAAAATGTGAAAAATCCTCATCTTCAAAGAAGCATTTCATGTCCGTGTAACAGTCCAAAAAAAATGTTGAAGGCAAGGGAGAATTGGTTGCTGGAGAGTTTGAAATTTAGGAAAGGTTAGCAAATTATTCCATGCTCAATATTATCATGTTTTGACTTGCTAGCAGAGAAATAATACTTGCTAGATTTTTCATATTAGGGAACAAAATATCTGAAAGCCTTGCATATTTATACAGCATAACTTGGGGAACAGACCATCTGCACCTCAGCCTCAGGCAGAAAAATCTCTCAGGCTTGCTGTAGTTCTTGGATTAAAAATGACTGAAATCTAAGTAGGTTGATTCTCTCTCTTTCTCTCCCTCCCTCCCCCCTCTCTCTTTCCCTCTCCCTCCCTCCCTCTCTCCCTCTCCCTCCCTCTCCCTCTCTCTGTCTCCCTCTCCCTCCCTCCCTCTCTCTCTCCCTCTCTCTCTCTCTCTCCCTCTCCCTCCCCCTCTCCCTCCCTCTCTCTCTCTCCCTCTCCCTCCCTTCCTCCCTCCCTCCCTCCCTCTCTCTCTCTGTCTCTCTCTCTCACACACACACACATACACACGCACACAAACATTAGGGTTCTAACTGCAATATGAAGGATTGTCTGCTTAATTTTCTGACTGAATGATTTGTACATTAACTTTGTTTTCCCATGCAATCACATTCTAGCCAGACAACAGCAACACATATACACATAATCCATAGATAGATAGATAGATAGATAGATAGATAGATAGATAGATAGATAGATAGATAGAGATAGAGAGGGGGGGATTATGAAGTCAGAAACTTTAAAAATAGGTTCATATCAACTTTATTTGCATTATATTTGGATAATGGAGGACATACATGCAGGTATGTGCTCTCGGTTATTATTTTATTTAGTTGTGCATGATTATTTTGGAACTTTGATTATAGTGAAATGTAAAGGGAAAAAAACTCAAGACATAGGTCTTAAATTATTATTTTTCCATATAGGACACCTAGATGAAAGCAAATTCCTTCAGTAATAACTGTACGCTGAGCTTCTACACTGGAGACAAATTCCTTCTGTCAATTCCTAATCCCACTTGGCCAAATGAAGGTATTCTATTCTATTCTATTCTATTCTGTTCTGTTCTGTTCTGTTCTGTTCTGTTCTATGCAAAAAGCAGTTTCATCTGAAGCCTCAATAGATTTATATCAGTCAAATCTACAATGATTTCACTTAAGTTTGAACACCCCATTCTCATTGTTACTAATAGCATGAACAGCATGCTAAATAAGAACAAAAATATTTCTATAGTTACTAGTTTTCTATACTGTAAGACAAATATTCAAAGCTTCTGAACTTGTGAATATCTGTGAATAATTGTGGATATGGCATTCTTAGCAATGCTATCTCTGTTTCAGAGACTGGAAAGTGATGGTTGACCAGTTTTTCCCCTTATATTTAACTGTAAAGTTCTAAAACAACCATGTGCAACTGAATGTGCAGCAGATAACTGAGTCAGTTGTTTCAACTTATCTAGTTATTGAATGTGGGAATCAGGGCCGGATTTTCCTATAGGCTAACTAGGCTTCAGCCTAGGGCCTCAAGATCCAGAGGGGCCTACACAGTGTGGGATTCTGGGTGTTCTAGGTGGCTCCGCCGAACCCTTTGTTAAATTGCTGGCTCCCCCGCCCCTCCGCACCACTATTTATTGCCAATAAATAGTGGTGGGCGAGGGGCGGGGGAGCCAGCAATTTAACAAAGGGTTCGGTATTTTTTTTGTAATGTTATTGGCCCCCGGAGCTTCAGCAGAGGCTAATTGGCCTCCCGGCTCTCAACTGATTTGTCTCCGCTGTTTTGCTTCCTTCCAAAGAGTGCTGATTTTTTTCCCCCTAGCTATACTGAGAAACGAAAGTGAAACTGCTTTGCTGTTGCTGCAAGGTTGGAAAATTAGGCAGGCAGAATTCTTTTCTTTTTCCTCACCAGAAAAGGTACGTGCAGACAATGGGAAATTTAGGGAAAAAGAGAAGAGTTCAGGATTTTAAAACACAAAAGAAAAAAAAGCTGTATTTAACTAGGGAATTGTAATAATTGAGATACTATTAATTGTATATTTCTGAAAGCAGAAATGGTTAAGTTGTGGTTTGGAGGAATATATGGGGGAAATTATTTGGTTTATTATTATTGGTAAATATAATTAATGGATTTGTAAGAAATTGGATTGCATGGAAATAATTGGAATATTCATCTTCATATTGATTAATATACAAAAAAGGTAGTTATATAACTAATTGATTTATATTAAAATGTTGAATTTATATTAAACAACTAATATTACATAATTAACCAATGTGAGGATGGATATAAAAATAGATGACAATGGGAAGGGGTATAATATAGAATAGAAGGGAAAAATTGAATTTGATTAAGATTAGAGATGAGGATGAGGGTAATATTGGTTTTTTACAAAAATAGATGAGGAATAAATATGGCAAAAAGGAAATATAGAAATTGTAAATTTAATTGAAATGACTAAACACTGTTTAAATTTGTGAACCGGCCAAATACTCTGTTCAAAGAAAATACATTGTATGTTTGTATGTGTGTTTCTAATTATTGTTATTTATTCATATTTGTTCTCTTTTATTCTTTAAAGTTTAACAATTCATTCTTTATCTTAATATCTTTATATTTGTTTGGGGTTGGCTTTCTTCCCTTTCATCTTTTTTATTGTATAGCAATCTTTCTCCTCAAACCTACCACCTTTCTTTTCTTTCCTTCTTACTTTCTCTTCCTCCCCCTCTTCTTCTCCTCCCTACTTCCTCTTCCTTTCTCCTTCTCCTTCTCTCTTCCTCCCTCTCTCTCCTACTCTAATTTCCCTTCCTTCATCCCTCTCTATTGCTGTATCCTTTTATGCATATGGACTACTCAGAGGGCTGAAAAAGTTATTTCTCACTGGTCCTTGCACTTTTGACCAGTCCTCGAACTTACGACTGTCCTCACATTTTACGTTTTTGCCCTATCTTGTCACCATGGTGAAGAAAAGCAGTTGTGAAATGAGTGACATGGTTGTTAAGAAAGCTGCACGGGCATAAATGTGAGGATGGTCATAAGTGTGAGGACCGGTCAAAAGTGCGAGGCCCAGTCAGAAATGACTTTTTTCAGCCCTCTGGGTAGTTCTTTTGTGCATATGGACTACTCAGAGAGCTGAAAAAGTTATTTCTGACTGGTCCTCGCACTTTTGACCAGTCCTTGAACTTACGACTGTCCTCACATTTTACGTTTTTGCCCTATCTTGTCACCATGGTGAAGAGAAGCAGTTGTGAAATGAGTGACATGGTTGTTAAGAAAGCTGCACGGGCATAAATGTGAGGATGGTCATAAGTGTGAGGACTGGTCAAAAGTGCGAGGCCCAGTCAGAAATGACTTTTTTCAGCCCTCTGGGTAGTCCTTTTGTGCATATGGACTACTCAGAGAGCTGAAAAAGTTATTTCTGACTGGTCCTCGCACTTTTGACCAGTCCTCGAACTTACGACTGTCCTCACATTTTACGTTTTTGCCCTATCTTGTCACCATGGTGAAGAGAAGCAGTTGTGAAATGAGTGACATGGTTGTTAAGAAAGCTGCACGGGCATAAATGTGAGGATGGTCATAAGTGTAAGGACCGGTCAAAAGTGCGAGGCCCAGTCAGAAATGACTTTTTTCAGCCCTCTGGGTAGTCCTTTTGTGCATATGGACTACTCAGAGAGCTGAAAAAGTTATTTCTGACTGGTCCTCGCACTTTTGACCAGTCCTCGAACTTACGACTGTCCTCACATTTTACGTTTTTGCCCTATCTTGTCACCATGGTGAAGAGAAGCAGTTGTGAAATGAGTGACATGGTTGTTAAGAAAGCTGCACGGGCATAAATGTGAGGATGGTCATAAGTGTGAGGACCGGTCAAAAGTGCGAGGCCCAGTCAGAAATGACTTTTTTCAGCCCTCTGGGTAGTCCTTTTGTGCATATGGACTACTCAGAGAGCTGAAAAAGTTATTTCTGACTGGTCCTCGCACTTTTGACCAGTCCTCGAACTTACGACTGTCCTCACATTTTACGTTTTTGCCCTATCTTGTCACCATGGTGAAGAGAAGCAGTTGTGAAATGAGTGACATGGTTGTTAAGAAAGCTGCACGGGCATAAATGTGAGGATGGTCATAAGTGTGAGGACCGGTCAAAAGTGCGAGGCCCAGTCAGAAATGACTTTTTTCAGCCCTCTGAAAAAAGTCTATGCACATAGCCACGCCCACCTGGTCACATGACGAGCTACCCACGCCTACACAGTCACGTGACCAGCTAGCCACGCCCACCCAGTCACATGATTGCCAAGCCACACCCCCAACTAAGCCACGCCCACAGAACCTGTTGTTAAATATTGAATCCCACCACTGGTGAAAGGGCCTCATAAGTGGAATAGCCTAGGGCCTCTTTCAATCTAAATCCGGCCCTGGTGGGAATGCTCTGTTTTTTATTTTTCCAAAACTTATAGCACATATAGTCTCTGTCTCTCTGTCTCTCTCACTGTCTCTCTTTGTCTCTCTCTCTGTGTGTGTGTTTCTCTCTCTGTGTCTTTCTCTGTTTCTCTCTCTCTGTCTCTCTGTGTTTCTCTCTGTGTCTCTCCCTCTCTCTGTGTTTCCCTCTTTCTGTCTCTCTCTGTTTCTCTCTCTGTCTCTCTCTTTCTCTGTCTCTGTGTCTGTCTCTGTGTCTCTGTCTTTTTCTCTCTGTCTGTTTGTATGTGTCTGTCTCTGTCTGTCTGTCTGTCTGTCTGTCTCTGTCTCTGTGCGTGTATGTCTGTCTCTCTGTCTCTGTCTCTGTCTCTTTCTGTCTCTGTCTGTCTGTCTGTCTGTCTCTGTTTATTTGTTTGTGTATTCAAGCTTTTGAGGGATAAAAAGTAATGGTACTGAAAACAATATAATGCACTATGTGGTTAGATGAGGGCAAGGTTGGAAGTATAGAATTTAGGCCTAAATGTTTTCAAGCAACTGTCCTCTATATTCAACATCAAACAATGAATGTCTGTTACCACAGTAGAGTCAGGGCCGGATTTTCCTATAGGCTAACTAGGCTTCAGCCTAGGGCCTCAAGATCAAGAGGGGCCTACATTCAAATTGTTAGCAAAATTAAAATTACACTTTCACTATAGGTGAAAGGGCCTCATAAGTGGAATAGCCTAGGGCCTCTTTTCATCTAAATCCGGCCCTGAGTAGAGTGAGAGAAAGAACTACATGATTTCAGTTCTACACTTGAAACCCTTGATCAGTTGATTCTTTATTAGCCACCTTCCCTTTTTGAGTTGCTTATATATGCAATAAAAGTCTTCTTACCTATCCAAACCACCTTCTTCCTTCTTTACTATAGTGTCTAGGCTTGGATGTGGGTTCCTAGAGAAAGGGATTGCCTGTGGTAATGCGCTAACATATGCAGTAGCACCATCTTCATCTTTCTAATATAAAATAATCCCAATGGTATTATAAGGAATGTCGTAAAGAAATTCTCAAGTATTGAGAAAATAGAAAAGCAGAAAGCTATTTTGCATAGGAAGATAATTCTTAACAAATCCCAGATATTATCTCAGCTTTACTTATTTTATATTAAAGTGTTGTTTCACTATAAACCTCCAGGTTGGCAAAGAAACAAGGCGAGGTGGGAGGGATGAAAACCTATAAGGCCAGCCAGGCTGTTCAATTTCATCCCACGATTACAGGCAGCGATCCAGGGCTACATTTTAGAGAAAGTATCGTCCTTCTAGTAGCAGCAGATGGAAGAGACTTTCCATTCCCATTAGCATTATGAGGGACATATTTTAGCTTGTTAAAATACTGCCAGAAAGGTGTTGGCTGGTATGATGGTTGGAAAGTGGGAAATTCAGCAATTCCACAACTTGGTTTCTTGATCAGGTATGAAGAAGAGGAATATCAATGTCCTTGAAGTTTCTAAATGATGCTAATGGATATTTCACCTTGTGATAAAAAGAGACTTTAATGTGCCAAAAAAAAAAACACCTATTCTTGGGGAAAACATATAATTATGTTTTAATTTAACAATTTCACAAAAATGAAATGTACGTACTGTCATTAAAAATCACAATACTGAGATATGCTAAGATATACTACACTATACTACAATACTAAGTCATACAGAAGACATTCTTAAGATAGTTCCCAACAAGCAACTCTTAAAACTTCGATCAATGCAAGAACTCAGCCTCTGGCTTCACCCTTATTTCATTCCCTTATTCCTCTTTTACATCCTGAAACTAAACTTCTTTGGTAAGCAGTTTCTGTTACCTTGGGAGATTTTCTGTTACAACATAAGAAAGACAGCGTGGAACATGGAAGCATAACAAACATTATTGATATTCATGTGAATTGGGTTATCTGGGTTTGTGTGTGAGAGAGAGAGGGGGGAGGGAGGGAGGTGGAGAGAGAGCGAGAGAGAGAGAGAGAGAGAGAGAGAACACTACTGTGTCCTTGACGGTAACATCAAGATTTACATTTCTTTTCTGAAAGACATATATATTGGTTCTCTAAAGTTCCTAAAGGGATGTGGTGGCTCAGTGGCTAAGACACTGAGCTTGTCGATTGAAAGGTCAGCAATTCAGCTGTTCGAATCCCTAGTGCCGCGTAACAGGGTGAGCTCCCGTTACTTGTCCCAGCTTCTGCCAATGTATCAGTTTGAAAGCATGTAAAAAACGCAAGTAGAAAAATAGGGACCACCTTTGGTGGGAAAGTAACAGCATTCCGTGCGCCTTTGGCATTGAGTCATGCCGGCCACATGACCACGGAGATGTCTTTGGACAGCACTGGCTCTTTGGCTTTGAAATGGAGATGAGCACCACCCCCTAGAGTCAAGAACGACTAGCATATATGTGTGAGGGGAACCTTTACCTAAAGTTCTCAAACATACAAATGGTTGTGGTACTGTCTCTGAAGGTTCCTTGGTGCTCTCTAAGCTTGCCCTGTTTTCTTGCAGACATTTCATTACCCTAACATCATCAGTGCTAGTTAAAGACTGCTGTTTGCTGTCAGTTTATATTCTGGTTTCTTGCCTGTCTGTGTGGCTAGGGGCGGTTTTAGAGATTGTTTGGTTGGACTGTTTACTGATGGCTCTTTGGCAGTTTCTTGATTGGGTATTGGTCTGAAGTTAACCTTGGAGTTAATCTATGCTGATCT
Organism: Pantherophis guttatus; assembly: GCF_059756535.1. Lineage (NCBI taxonomy): Eukaryota > Metazoa > Chordata > Lepidosauria > Squamata > Colubridae > Pantherophis > Pantherophis guttatus. The sequence goes on along the minus strand of NC_142070.1, from coordinate 19,000,089 downwards.
GAGTGCTGATTATTGGTGGAGAGGCCCTGGAGTCTTTTTCTCTTTTGGGCTGGTTGCAGAGGTGGGTTTCAGCAGGTTCTGACCAGTTCTGGAGAACCGGTAATGGAAATTTTGAGTAGTTCGGAGAACCGATAGTAAAAATTCTGACTGGCCCCGCCCCCACCTATTCTCTGCCTCCCAAGTCCCATCTGATTGGGAGGAAATGGAGATTTTACAGTATCCTTCCCCTGGATTGGGGAGGAAATGGAGATTTTACAGTATCCTTCCCCTGCCATGCCCACTAAGCCACCCCCACCAAGCCATCCCCACAGAACCGGTAGTAAAAAATATTGGCTGGGTGTTTGTCTCTTTTGCATAATCTATAGATGTTAATGTCTATGTGTCTATTGATGGCTGATTTGTCAGAGTGTCAGGCTTCTAGAAATTCCCTGGCACTTTTGGAATTGGCCTGATCTTGTATGGTCACATTTTCCCAATTGAAACTGTCCATATGTTGTGAAATTAAAGAATTTTCATCATGTCTTCTGACTGCCAGTAGGTCTTCATGGATGCGTTCTGCCAGTCTTCTGCCTGTTTGTCCTACATAGTAGTTGCTGCAGTTCATACATTGCATGTTTTCTGCATGGATAAAGATAGATAAAGAGGGAATGTTATCCTAAGACTCATGTCTACTGTGATAACTTTGATCCATCTCTTGATAGAGCAACGTCACAACATCCACTGACCCCAAACCGTTTCGTTTTTATAGAGGTTGCTGTCAGTTTACTAGGTTAAAGTTACTTTTCTCTCACTAAGTGTCTTGCTATGGAGTGAGATGAGATGTCAAGCCCCTCTTTCAACGTCTTGTAAATGAACAGACATAGAGGTACATAAGGTGCATTGACTTTGTGTTTCAGTGAATATCAAGATTTATTGTCCCAAGAGGTATATATTGACTTAAGCCAACAAAAGTCAATAATTCCTATTTTACATGCTCTTGGCTGCAATTAAGCAAAAACAACTGGAAGGGACAGCTACACATCTTGCAGCGTGAAATCTTTATTCACTTGACCATTAAACATGACCTTTTGTCACAATTATATTAAAAAAAAACAACACCAAGATCCAGACACTTTTCTAAATGTCTTTCAAGCCTGAAGATTTTTGCCTCTCAGTTACCCAACACAAACACATTGCAGTTTTTAATCACTTTTACCAAATTTACTGGCTTGTAAGCTGTAACGCCAAACTAGTACACATCAAAATGTATACCATACCTACCGTATTTTTGGAGTATAAGACGCACCTTTTTCTCCAAGAAAAGAGGGTGAAAATCTGGGTGCGTCTTATACTCCGATGTAGCTCCACCCAGCTTCTCAAACCGAGGTTTCAGAGGCTGAAAAAAGCATCAGAAACGAAGCTTCGGAAAAAAAAGCCCCCAAACAGAACTTCAGAAAAAAAGCCCCCAAACAGAGCTTCAGACACTTTTTTTCTGAAGCTCTGTTTCGGAGGCTTTCAGAGACAGGAAAAAAAGTTTTTTTCTGAAACAGAGTTTCAAAAGTTTCAGAGGCAGAAAAAAAAGCAAAAAAAAAAAGCAAGGCACAGAGCTCACAACCAAGGAACCTGTTGCTAAAATTCACTTCTCGGTACAGCTGATTGGGGGTATTCTGGGAGGTCGATCCACCTGCCAATCAGGTTTTTTCTTATTTCTTCCCCAAAAACTAAGATGCGTCTTATACTCCATTGCGTTTTATACTCCGAAAAATACGGTAACTTGGTACAATTTTATGGCCTTTAAATTCAGTCTGTACTATCAACTTAGTGTCAGGTAGCAACTATATTCTTCCACGAGTCATACTGTATGTTTCCGGAAGCTAGCCAATATGAACTTTAAGATCATCTTATTTTAGAAGTGAAGGTGAAGCATTGCCTGAGTCAGTTTGCTAGTCCCTTAATCAATTTGGTTTTTCCCCCAATTCCAATCCAGTCATTGTTTCTTCTATTTGACCTTCGTTTAGGGCAGTAATGCACACCTAAGAGTGTTAAAATACGTTATAGGTATTGCTCAGTTTCCCTTAGCAGCTGCCCTGGAAAATATTGTTCTTTGTTTTTCTTTAATTTCATTTTCTTCCTGGACAATATATTGGTCTTTTCTTAAAGAATTAAAGGAACACTTTGTTGTTCCTGTAGTAGCTGAAAAGATGGGCAGCAAGAAACGCCTCTCTAGAGACGACAGTATAATGCAGTCTGATATTAGCCCCTTCAATTCCTCTTCCAATAATTGCAAGAAAGCCAGGAGATTTCAAAATAGTGGCGGTGCAGCGGAGACTAATGCGCTGAGCAAAATAAACATCAGGTAAAAGACAAAAAGCTGGAAGAATTGATTATGCCACTTGGCTGCTCTCCTGAGAAACATAAAAGAAGCAGGATATGCTCTGCTACCTCTCGCATGTAGAAGTCAGGCACGGAAAACAATATACTGACATCTTTCCCATGAAGATAACTCCAACAAGCCCAGCGGCTGATTTCACTATTCATGGTTTTTGTTTTTGTTTTCCCTTCTTTGATTGACAAATACAGAATATGTTTTGCCAGCCTCATCTTTGCGCCTTGGATTTTAGTCAAAGTAATAGGAGTGGGATAGAAGTTTTCTTTCTTAGGAGAACTTGAAAAGTTATGAAAAGCTCTTCCCATTCTGCTAAGAAGGAAGACGCTTAGTTGTAAGTTTGCACAGAGTCTTCCCTGATAAGCAAGAACTGAACCATCAGACTTCAAATTCTGAAACTATGTTAGAATGCATGTAACTTTCTTACACTAGACCAGGGGTGTCAAACTTGATTTCATTGAGGGCCACATCAGGGTTGTGTTTGAACTCGGGGGGCGGGGGGCAGGATGGGATGGAGCTTCGATGGGGCATACACAGCTCCCGGGTCCCTTTTCCGGCCGGGACAATCTCCTGCAACCCTCTGCCAGCAAAAATGAGATAAAAAGAATCCATTTTTGCTGGCAGAGGGCTGCAGGAAGCTGTCTGGGCCGAAAACAGAACCTGGGAGGGCTGCGCATGACCCTCCCGATCTCAATTTTCGTTTTCAGAGACATCATGGGCCAGTCTTTCACTGTTTCTACAGCAGCGGACTCGCGGGCCTTGAGATGGACTTCCCTGTAGTAGACTGTGCGTTGTGCCCATTGGTTAATTTTCTGAAGTTTTTAAAGTGCTGAAATCTTTTGGGAAAAAAAAATCAGTATGTAGTGTGCACATTTTACAAGCCTCAACTTTTTTAAAAAATCAGAATAGCTATTGCTACAACTTTATCTTTGCTTTTTGCTTCTTTGCTTGTCAATCTCTGCATATACTTTTCTGAACCAAACTGAACAGAACTGAACTGAAGCCCTGAAGTGCTGGAGCTAAGATTTGCTATGCAAAACTCAGTGAATTGATTAAAATGTTGGCATTGACTACTTTTCTGGTTTTGGTATATGTAGACATTTATGGTTTCTGAAGAGTGGTTTCATAAAGAACTATTATGAAATGTGCTAGCTTGCACCATTAATATTGACACCTCCAAGTAGTGGGAAATGCTCTACAGCAATGTCAAGATGCACAAAAATACAAGTGGTGTACAGCCACAAGCCACAAAAGAGTGAATATAAAGCCTCTACCGCAAAGGGCAGGCAAAACATTGACAAAAAAAGAGCTGAAGGCTGCAAAAATGGAGAGATATGCTTCCTTCAGTCACAGTAAGGAGGAAATGTGGATCCAGGGCTGCATGCCAAAACCATCTCACAGAAGTATACACAAAAATTAACTATGACATGAGCAACTTGAGCAAAATAAGAGTATCAATCAAAACTCACAATAAATGTCACAATAATCTTGATGAAATGCAAAGTGACACAGGTGAATGCCTACACAACAATGATGGTGAGAAGCTCACCCAACTCCAGTTTACCAATAGTATTGTCACAGAAGCTGAACAGAAGCTACACAAGTTCAATATGGCAAGTAGAACAGTTGCCCTGAAATCAAGAGAAAACCCTCAATGCTTAAAAAACCAATTCCATTTTTTTGTGAAATGAAACCAGATAGTAAACTGATAGAGGATGTTAATTGCTATATCTACCATGAGAGAGAGATTAATTTGATGCACAATCATCATAAAAAGATCCCACCAAAGAACTATGACACAGTTCAGCTTTAATTCCATAAAAGCAACTTTATTCATTTATTTGGATTTGTTAAGTCTGTCAAACTCCAAACATATTCAATACTATAATATTTGGGAAAAACCAAAGCAACAGTGGACACCTTCAATGCCATAATTTAATAACAATAATAATAACAACTTTATTCTCATTGTACGTGTATACACAGTATACCCATACAACGAAATTCACTTAACACCCAAAGACCAGGTCCAACACACATAACAATCCCCAAACACACTCCCCCCACCACAGTTCCCCACCCCTAAACCACCCAAACATCCACACAACAGACCAAGTAATACTGTCCAACAGCTCACTGATGGTGGCCCTTTAGTTTGTTGTTGTTGTTGCTGTTGTTGTTAGTCGTGAAGTCATGTCTGACCCATCGCAACCCCATGGACAATGTTCCTCCAGGCCTTCCTGCCCTCTACCATCCCCCAACGTCCATTTAAGCTCACACTGACTGCTTCAGTGACTCCATCCAGCCACCTCATTCTCTGTCATCCTCTTCTTCTTTTGCCCTCAATCATTCCCAGCATAAGGCTCTTCTCCAGTGACTTCTTCCTTCTCATTAGGGGGCCAAAGTTTTTGAATGCCATAGTTACACCAGCAATTAGTTATGCATACGAAGTGTAGGGCCTAACTAAATGACATGTGGAGAATTTTAAGTAAGTGATAATATTCAGTACACAATGGAGAGGCCAGCATTGAGGATTTCCCTCAGATTGAAACAAACATGTATAAATTCAATGCATCTTTGTCATTAAAATAGTATTAAGTGGACATATAAATGGGCAGGACCTGAAAGATCATATTCTGGTAGTGATTTAACTTTATGCACCCATAGCTTGACCCCTACCAGATGGAGTTATTGAAGTAAATAAAGCTTATATCTGTCAGGTAAAGCTAGACTTGGGCTATTCTTTCTGTATGCAAGTTGGCCAGGTTTATACATTCAATGCTATATCATTTATTTTATACTGATGCAAAGTAACGTCTCAGTACTCAGAGATAAAGTTGAAAGCGTAGTTCTCATCATGATAAGAGTCACTATATCACTTACGAAAATTGGAAAGATATGGTGTGATATGGAGGACGATATTTGCTGCATATCTTATGCACATTTGGTGCTGATATTGTTTAGCAGTTGTGCTTACATTTAGATACAATGGCAATGAAAAGAAATGTGCTATATCAGTCTGGCAGCTATAACATGAAACAGATTTTTTTTCTCTCTCAAGCAGATTGAGGACTTTCCAAAGTCTTACAGATCTTTCTGGAGAAGAGCAGTCATGAAAGGAGCAATTTTAAAGATATAAAACAAAAACTAAAGCAAAGATGCAGTTCAGACATTTGAGCACAAGAAAAGCAGCCTGAAAAAAAATATCAATGAGGAATGAGGAGCTAAGAATAGAATAGAATAGAATAGAATAGAATAGAATAGAATAGAATAGAATAGAATTCTTTATTGACCAAGTGTGATTGGACACACAAGGAATTTGTCTTAGGTGTATATGCTCTCAGTGTACATAAGGAAAATAAAATACATTTATCAAGAATAAAAAGATACAACACTCAGTGATAGTCAAGGTTACTAATAAGCTATCAAATCATACTAGGAAACAAATAAAAACCAGTATAAATTGAAAGATACAAGCAACATGCTTATAGTAATAAGTGGGAAGAGATAGATACTAGTAAGGAAGAGAAGAATAATAGTAATACAGTCTTAGTAAATTATTTGACAATGTTGTGGGAATTAGTTGTTAAGCAGAGTGATGGCATTCAGGGAAAAACTGTCCTTGTGTCTAGTTGTTTTGGGGTGCAGTTCCTTATAGCATTGTTTTGAGGGCAGAAGTTGAAACAATTTATGTCCAGGATGTGAGGGGTCTGTAGATATTTTCACAGCTCTCTTTTTGACTGGTGCAGTATACAGATCCTCAATAGAAAGCAGGTTGGTAGCAATTGTTTTTTCTGCAGTTCTAATTATCCGTTGAAGTCTGTGTTTGTCTTGTTTAGTTGCAGAACCAAACCAGACAGTTATGGAGGTGCAGATGACAGACTCAATAATTCCTCTATAGAACCGTATCAGCAGCTCCTTGGGCAGTTTGAGCTTTCTGAGTTTGCACAAAAAGAACATTCTTTGTTGAGGTTTTTGATGATGTTTTTGATGTTAGGTGTCCATTTTAAGTCTTGAGATATGATAGCACCTAGAAACTTGAAGGACTCTACTGTTGATACTGTGTTGTCTAGTATTGTAAGAGGCGATAGTATAGGAGGTTTTCTTCTAAAATCCCCCACCATTTCTACAGTTTTGAGTGTATTTAGTTCAAGATTCTTCTGGTAGAGGAAAGGGTTAGGAGCAGAGGTGGTGTTTTCATCTGTAGATCCAACAGATGGTCAATGTCCAATGAGAGAATGGAAGATTTCAGAGGGAAACTGCTATCTCAAGGGTTGATACTATCAATTTTGAATTTCTGGATCATGGTCTACACTGTATACCTGAAGGTCTTTTGGAAAGAGATGGGCTGCAGCACCTCACAGGAGCTGGAAAAAATGTGTTTGGAATATATCTTGCTTGGGTCATTTCAAGAACTTTAAGCTAAATCTACAAGGAAACCAATTTCTAGGACCAACCCAATCCAGAAACCCCCCCAAAAATGAATCTGACAAAGAAGAAGGAAGTTATGAGAAGGAAGGAGCATTCAGATACAAAACAGGCGATGCAGTTAACAAGTGGAAGGTCAGCCATAAAGGGCTCAGATGCCTATATGCTAATGATCAAAGTATTACAGGGAGAGCTTAAAAGTCCCAGCACAATATGATACTATTGCTATTACCAAAACTTGATGGGGTGGTATCCACAATTGGAATATGTTACTAGTCGGAGACAGAAGAGGAATGCAGATCTAAATAGGTAAGATTGACAGTTCTACCACATTAGTTGAAGCACAAAGGGAAAATATTCCAATTAGTTGTATATGAATTTATACATGTATGTATAAGAGTACATGTAGCTACTTTGAATAGGTTCAATTCTTAAAGGGATGCTTTAAGAGGATTTTAAGAAAAGATTGGAAAACCATTTGTTGTCCATGTATAATGACTCCTGCCTTGGAGGAGTTGGATTGGAAAACTTCCAAAGTCCCTTCCAGCTCTATGATTTGATGAGCTAAGGTGAAAAGTGGCTTCTCTCAATGAATGCAATACATTAAAATTAAGACATTAGTAATCCATTTGAGACTAGCAACAGGGGAAAGAGAATTTAGCAGAAGCAAGAGCTTGTTGGCAGAATACACACAAAGTGGAAAATCCACCTGACATTTTTTGTTTTGTTTTTAAAAGGAATGTGTACAAACAAAAAGCTCTTACATTGTTCTCTATCTTTACAACAGACCAGGCAATTCTAATTTCACTTATGTTACCCAGATTTCATGCACTGGTGCAAAGAATCCTTGGGGATTACACCAATGATTTTCATGTGTGTATGTATGTATGATGTAAGTATATGCACACAACACACAAGTACACACAATGCTGTAAGATGTGACAAACGTTTAAACATTACGTTGACCGATCATTCCTTTTACTTCTTGTTAGTTTGGAGAAACTAGGTAAAATTGACAGTTCTACCACAACGCAAAGGGAAAATATTCCAATTAGTTGTGTATGAATTTATACATGTGCGTATATTTATACATACAAACAAAAAAATTCATACGCATCTACCTTTTAAACTGGTTAGCAAAATAAGTAGGAATAACTCTAGGCTATCTAACAGTGCTATCATCTTCCATGCCAGAAGACTTCAGCATCTAATAACTATTCACCCTCGGCTTTTTCACAGAAACTTTCCTATGGGAATCTCTTTTCCACTTCTGTGAAGTGTTATACACCAGGCAAGAGCACAGCCATCTTTATGAACTTACGTACTGTCTGCCATAAGCTTGAAGTAGAGCCAGCATATTCACAGTGGCAGGAAATCACAAGGGGAAGCCAGCTATTTACTGGATGCTGAAAGGTCCTGGTAACTTCAGCAGAGCTTGGAAACCAGTGACTCATTTCTCAAGTACCTAAGTTCATCCATCAAGAGCCCATATCTCAAAATCTGTCCTACAACATTTATATATATATATATATATATATAAGTAAGTGGAGCGAAGAAAAGAGTTGAGTTTGTTTCTGTGTTCAGACCAGCCCTCAGGCAGTGCTTTGCCCAAATCTGGTTGAATGGGTCCCGGGGTGGAATTCAAATTTTTTTACTACTGGTTCTGTGGGCGTGGCTTGGTGGCCGTGGTGTGGGGAAGGATACTGCAAAATCTCCATTCCCACCCCACTCCAGGGGAAGGATATTGCAAAATCCCCATTCCTTCCCCACTCCTGGGGAAAGGATATTGCAAAATCTCCATTCCCACCCCACTCTGGGGCCAGCCAGAGATGCTATTTGCCGGTTCTCCAGAACCTGTCAGAACCTGCTGAATAGCACCCCTGAATGGGTCCAAATAAAAAGTGTATGAATGAAGATATATGGAGCTAACTCTGCTTGACTAAGTTAATAAAACTTTATTGTTGCTATGATTTCATTTAGGACTGAATATTTTGTGAAAAAAAATCTCATCCTAACTGGGTGGGATAAAAAAAGGCACCCAAATAAAAAAAAACAGTAAAAAAAAAAAGTATGCATTTCAAGATGGCCATCGAAACAGTGAGTGGCAAAAACATTTCTTCCTATGGGATGGAGAGTGCTCTTTATTATTTAATTAGTCCAGACACTGATGGCAAGCAATGAGCCGTGTTCAAAATCTGGAAGGTTTTGGTATTTGGGGCCCATTGTGCACCATGAGGAAAGATTGATAAATGGTAAATAAACTGTTCTTAGGGAACATCTTGTTGATAATGATATTCTAAATGGCTGGTTAGCAATAGCACTTAGACTTATATACTGCTTCACAGTGTTTTACAGCCCTCTCTAAGTGGTTTACAGAGCCACCATATTGCCCCCAACAATCTGAGTCCTCATTTTACTGACCTAAGAAGGATGGAAGGCTGAGTCAACCTTGAGCTTGGTGAGATTCAAACTGCCAAATTCCAGGCAACCGGCAGTCAGCAGAAGTAGCCTGCAATCTAACCACCGCACCATCACAGCTCTTACATTATATAAAGACGTCCACATTGCTTAGGCTTATCAGGAGCTATAAATCCAGCCATTATGGCTGTAAATCATGGCTTAATGTTATATATATGGACAAGCCTCCATGGCTTATTCAATAAGCCTTTGTTTGCATAGTGTCTGAACTCAATCAGGGAAGCAATATCAGCAATATCAGACTCATGGATAGCTACATTATAAAAGGAGAAATATTGCTACCTCTATTTCAGTATGGTCTCTTGTGACTGGAGGCCTCTTAGACTCATTGCTATATAATTCTGCTATTTGGAAATGCCCAGAATTGAACTAAAGACCATCTGCATGCAAAATTGGGTGATTTGGGGGTAAACCTAGTGACTTCAAGGAGTTCTCCTTCAAAAGAACTTGACTAGAGGTAATCGTCAACTTACAACCATGTATTTAGGGAACATTCAAAATTACAATGACACTGAAAAAAGTGATTTATGATTGTCGTCATACATATGAGCTTTGCAGCATCCCCACAGTCAAGTGATCATTTGGGCACTTGGAAACCAGCATGTATTTACTATGGTTGCAGTGCCAAGGATCATCTCTCCTTAATCAAAGAGAGAACCAATCTAGAACTAAGGAGAAATTTCCTGACAGTTAGAACAATCAATCAGTGGAATGACTGCCATCCAGAAGTTGTGGGTGCTCCAACACTGAAAGTTTTTAAGAAGATGTTGGACAACCATTTGTCTGAAATGGTATATAGGGTTTCCTGCCTGAGCAGGGGGTTGGACTAGAAGACCTCCAAGGTCCCTTCTAACCAGAAGTAGTATTCAGCAGGTTCTGACCAGTTCTGGAGAATCGGTAAAATACCACCTCTGACTGACCCTGCCCCCATCTATTCTCTGCCTCCTGAGTCCCAGCTGATCAGGAGGAAATTGAGATTTTACTGTATCCTTCCCCTGCCACGCCCACCAAGCCATGCCCACCAAGCCACACCAACAGAACCGGTAGTAAAAAATGTTGAATCCCACCACTGCTTCCAACTCTATTATTCTGTTATTCTGATCACCATTTGTGACAGTCTTAGCTGGCTTCTGACAAACCAAGTCAAGGATATGATGGAAGTAGGATTCGCTTAAGAACCACATGTTTTATTTAACAGCTGCAGTGATTCACTTAGGAATTGTGGCAAAAACAGATTGTAAAATAGGGAGTGGCTCAACTCATAAATTGAGCATTACCTGTACTTCTCTATTTTACTAAAAATGTTGTCCCTGTATAGCCGACAATGGTGTGCAAAATAGGTTATCAAGCTGTCTTCAAACTTCTCCCACCCATCCCCAAAGAACGCAGAGTTCTTTCCCTTCAGCCAGATTTCTGACACCGATCAATATTCTGAACAGATTCAAAAACCAACCAAGTAGACAAAAAAAGCCTCTGAAAAACCATGACCTGTAGCAAATAGTGCACTTAACAAATGGCTGCTTTGGGTTTGCTTGATTTCCTCTGCTGGAATGCCTTGAACTCTGCTACAGTTACTGCAAGGATTTTCCCAATCTAACTCAAATGCCAAGTAGAAATCCATTCTTCAAAACCCCCAGCAAGGGCTTCCAGGAGCCACACAGATGATATATGAAAGAAAGCAAAGGTTGATGAAATGGCATGTCTCACTTTCCTTCCTCAGCCTTTCCTGTATCTCTGCTAGGTTGTTTCACATCTCCTTGAGAAATATTTCATTGCCTTTGAGTGACAGGAACTCAACTGGCTCACTGAAAACAAACTTTCTGCTTTAATAGTGTTCCTTGTCACTCTTTCCTCACAGGCAGAATATTACTAGCTTCCCCTTTAGACTAGTATTGTTTCCTTGACAGTGATATTACCATACCACTGGTGCTTATGCCCTGAAATAATTGGTTCATATTAAATTATAAAGGGATAGTTGATAGATCGTGTGTGTGTGTGTGTGTGTGTGCGCGCGCGCAGAGAGAGAGGGAGGGAGATGGAGGGAGGGAGATGGAGGGAGAGGGTTAGGGAGAGGGAGAGGGTTAGGCTTAGGGGAGGAGGAGGAGGAGGGAGAGGAAGAGGAAGAGGAAGAGGGATAGAATTAAGGGGAGAGAGAAAGAGAGAGAGAAGAAAGGTAGATAGATGATAAATAGATAGACAGATATCAGATAGATAGATGATAGATAGATAGATAGATAGATAGATAGATAGATAGATAGAGATAGATAGATGATAGATAGATAGATAGATAGATAGATAGATAGATAGATAGATAGATGAGAGAGGGGGGGGAGGGAGATAAACAGATGCAGGGGGAGAAGAGATTATTTATATTTTAACTTTTTACCCACCCTGAATCTTTTAAATTGGGAGTCTGTAATTATTATCTGTTATTATCTCACTAAATAATAGCTGTTATTTAGTCCGTAAACCAAATAAACATTCACAAAGGCATACAAGTACTGGAAAAACTTTCTCTAAGAGGAGATCTTTCTATAGGTCTGATCCATACTTTTTGTTTTCCAATTTTATTTTTTATTTTCAAATTACATAACAATAAACATTTTTTAACGGTACTCTGTCATGTGTCTCTTACAGGTATTTCCATTTGTTCCTATAAACTTTTATTTCTCTGTTCTAACCAGTTTTACCAGTTATCCCACACCTCATAAAATTCTGCTTCTTCCTTGCCTTTCATTTCTAACGTGAGTTTGTACATTTCAGCACATTCTAGTATCTTGTATATAATCATCTCAATTGTATGGTCCACACTTCTAATGTTCCCTCTAATATAAAGTACCAGTCTTTTGCCTGGTATAAAGATGTGAGTGAAAGAATAGAGGTTCATTTTAGTGTCAGAAAAAAAGGCCTTTTAGACTAAAATGAATAGGTTTATAGAGCCTGCAGCTGGAATTCCTACTGTATTCCCTACCATATTATACTTCAATAGTCTTCTTTTAGTCTTGTGAGAATGGTTAAAAAGGGCACGAGTGTTGACTAAGCAATCAATTGAAAGGCAAATAATATGACACAGGATAGGAAGCAACTTGTGTATTTTTAGCAGGCCACATCATTACTCTGGACTGTGAAAAATATGTTGATCTGAAGCTGCAGACTGCATGTGGTTCCTGAAAGTTTCAGGTTCTTCAAAATTAATTAATTAATTAATTAATTAATTGATTGATTGATTTGTCATATTTCTATGCCATCCACTCTCCGAGGACTCTGGGCGGCTTACACCAAAGACAGTATACTGAATAGCATATTGCCCCCAACAATCTGGGTCCTCATTTTACCCACCTCAGAAGGATGGAAGGCTGAGTCAACCTTGAGCCGGTGAGATTTGATCCGCTGATCTGCTGAACTAGCAGTCAGCTGAAGTAGCTGCAGTACTGCACTCTAACCACTGCGCCACCTCGGCATTTACTGTATTTTTAATGAAAAAAAATTAATGGAAATGTGTTAAACACATATCTGTGGAATAATCACATTAGCAATATTTTTATTCATTATAAATGCAAAAAAAAAAATGAAGTGCAGTTTTGTTTTGACCTCACACACTGACTTTTAGCATGTGTTCTTCAGCCTGCTGTGCAAAGGTTTAATGTCATCAGCCTGGAAACAGCTGGGTATTCCTGAGCTAGATTTTCTTTGTAATTCTATGATTTTATTAAAACATATTTACACATATTGGTCTGCTCCAACTTTTATCCACTGTGGAAAAGATTAGTGTTGCCCTGAGATTTCCCTCAGAAATTTTCATGCCTAGGGCCTTCTCAACTAGGGAAGAAATACAAGCACTGTTCTAGATTTATCTTCAGATGTTCAGTCCATTGTGAGACCAATATGGTTCTCTTCTCTGGTAGCCGCACTGGTAAAAGAATTGTAAGTCTCCATGCTTATAGTCAGTGGTGAAATGTAAAATTTGTTACTACGGGTTCTGTGGGCGTGCCTTGGTGGGGGGTAATGTGACAGCGAAATTGTGTCATGATCATTTTTGTGTCATCCTTTGTCATCCTGCAGAAGTCCATGATTTTTGCATTAATTATTAACAGATTATTTGGGGCTATGTTTTAATCTATTTCATGCCTATAATCTACTTTGTATTAAAGTATGGATTATGAATACTGGCATTTTTAAAACTTTTAATAGAATATGTAGAGGGTTATTTTGAAAATTATTAAAATACTTGTGCACAATTCTTATCTAAGATCCTCTGCATTAAGGCTAGTTTAAATAGTTCATCAAAAAAATTGAAAAAGCAGTTGATATTACCTTGATATAATAGAAAATGGAATTCATGCCATATTTTTTTTTGCATTACAACAATACTGGTAGTCCTTGACTTACAACATTTCACTTAGTGATTGTTCAAAGTGTCAGGAAGAAAAACCTGATTATGAGCATAACTCCACTTATTTATTTATTTATTTATTTATTTATTTATTTATTATCAAATTTATAGACCGCCCTTCTCCCGAAGGACTCAGGGCTGTGTACAGCCAAGGTAAAAAACATAGATACAAACATTAAAAACAATTTAAAAAGATATATATAAGTTTGGCCCCAAAGTTAAAAAACAATAACAAAACATATTAAAAACATTTTAAAAAGTGTTAAGCCAGCCTGGCTTGCTGAAAAAGAAAGGTCTTCAGGGCATGGCGGAAGGCACTGAGATCTTGAATTCTTCGTATCTCTGGGGGCAGTTGATTCCAGAGGGCAGGTGCCCCCACAGAGAAGGCCCTCCCCTGGGGGCCACCAATCTACATTGCTTGGCCGATGGCACCCTGAGGAGGCCCTCTCTGTGGGAGCGCACCGGTCGGTGGGAGGTCGTTGGTGGCAGCAGACGGTCTCGAAGATATCCAGGTCCTATGCCATGGAGCGCTTTAAAGGTAATAACCAACACCTTGAAGCACACCTGGAAGATCACTGGGGGGCAGTGCAGCTCATGCAGGAGAGGTATTATGTGGGAGCACCATGCAGCTCCCGTCACTACCCGCGCAGCCGCATTCTGGACCAGCTGAAGTCTCTGGGTGCTCTTCAAGGGGAGCTCTATGAAGAGAGCATTGCCGTAGTCCAGGCGAGAGGTGACGAGGGCATGAGTGACTGTGCACAAGGAATCCCGAACTAGGAAGGGCCGCAACTGGTGGATCAAGTGAACCTGATACAAAGTCCCCCTGGCCACAGCCATCAGATGTTCCTCCAAGGACAGCTGTGTATCCAGGAGGACGCCCAAATTGTGAGCCCTCTCCGTGGGGGCCAACGACTCGCCCCCCAATAGTCAGTGATGGAGTCAACTGACTATATCGGGATGCCGGGAACCACAGCCACTCAGTCTTGGATGGGTTGAGCCTGAGCCTGTTCCTCCCCATCCAGATCCACATGGCCTCCAGGCACCAGGACATCACTTCAAGGACATCACCTCCACCGGGGTGGAGATGTACAGCTGGATGTCGTCAACGTACTGGTGGTACTTCCCCCCGAAGCCACGGATTATCTCACCCAGCGGCTTCACATAGATGTTGAACAAAAGGGGCGAGAGAACCGGCCCCTGAGGCACCCCACATAGGAGGCATCTCGAGGTCAACCTCTGCCCCCCTGCTTAATAACAATTGAATAGACAGCATATCACAAAAAGTCTCACTTTAGGATTCAGAGGTTTATTAGAATTTAAAGCATAACAAACATAAAGCCTTTGCTGTAGGCACTTACATCACAGTGCAATGAGGGTCAATCGGACAAGGAGTCAAAATGGATGGCTTGAGGCCGATTGGCAAAGTTGATTATTCAACTTTGCCTTTTATACCTTAAAACCACAAACTAGGAACATACAACACAATCAAAAGACAAGACAAGACCAGATGACAGAAGGAAGACTATCCAAGGTAACCAAGCTAAGCTGGTTTTGTCAAGCTGCAGTAGCTATAGAAATACTACAGAATTTGCTTTTGATCCTCATTTCAAAGTGAATGCATCTGATCTGCATCTCGAAGACTAATATGCAAATTGGTCTGAAGTGAACACCTGGATTTTACAGTTCATCAAAAATTTGCAATGCACGCCTTGGCTCAGAAAAATGTATAAAAATACCAAGAGGGTTAATATTTAATATTAAAACATATTAATATATCCAATCGTTTTATCCCTAAGTGTAGAAATATATATTTTGTGAAATATAACTTTCAAAATACATATTTAACTTAATATATCAATACACACTTTCGTGTATATGATGACTTGGATAATTAATAGATTTTTCTAAAATAACTAATTTGAAAAGCCTCAGACAATCCATAAAAACTGATAACCATTAGTTTGGATTATACATAGTGATATTATTTAAATATTAGTTTTAGAGACTTAATGTCTAACATATCCTCTTCTTAACCTGAATATATGTCTGCCTGTATTTAGGCTTTTCATTAAAATTATAGATTGGGGGGTTGATTTGTGTGCAAGCCAAAAATAACCTAATGCCTCGCTGCTTGAGCCAATTACCATGAAGATGCAAGTTCAATAAAATGTTATTCAGTGATTATGACAAGCAACTTACTTCCTTGCTTCAATTAATCCCAAAAGGAACTTTCTGAAAATTCTTCAACCTTAGAATGTTTTCTGTTCATAGTCAAAGTCATTCATTCCCATTAATCTAAAATTACAAAAAAAAATATATTACAGGTAGTCCTTGACTTACAAGGTATGACTGGTTGCTTAACGACCATTTGAAAGTTATCATGGACCATCCCCAGAAGGTACCTATGAACCAGTTCCAAAGTTCTGACAACCACGTGAAATGAGGTGGCATGGTCATGTGACCACATTTAGGGCAATTGGCCCACATTTATGCAGTACTTATCAAGTTTTTGCTGGAAAACCAGCATTTACTTCCAGTAGTAGGCAAAAATGCTCCATAAAAAAAAATGGCTTCATCTTATGACTGTGTAAAATCAGGTCAATCAGAATAGATCTGGAAGAGACCTTGCAGGTCTTCTAGTCAATTCCCTGCTCAAGCAGGAGATCCTATACCATTTCAGACAAGTGACTGTCCAGTCTCTTCTTAAACACCTCCAGTGATGAAGCACCTCCAACTTCTGAAGGCAAGCTGGTCCATTGGTTAATTCTCCTCACTGCTAGGGAGTTTCTCCTCAATTTCAGGTTGCTTCTCTCCTTGATTAATTTCCATCCATTGTTGTCCTGCCCCCAAGTGCTTTGGAAAATAAATTGACCCCCTCCTCTTTATGTCAACCTCTCAAATTCTGGAATACTGCTATCATGTCTCCCCCTTGTCTTTCTTTTTCTCTAGACTAGCCAAACACAAATCCTGCAACCTTTCTTCGTATGTTTTAGTCTTTAATCATCTTAGTTGCTCTTCTTTGCACTTTTTCCAAAATCTCAACATCTTTTTTGTAATGTGGTGACCAAAACTGGATGCAGTATTCCAGATGTGGTCTTACTAAGGATTTATAAAGTGGTACTAATACTTCACGTGATTTTCATATGATGACCTACTTCATATGATGACCATCACAACTGACATCCATAATTGGCAGGATCTATTATAGTCGTAAGTCAAGGACTACCTGTATGATACATAAACTGACTCTTTATATTTATGTCACCATACATATTTGAGACTTAGAGGTTATATCGTATTTCATCACTTGCCGTTCTTCTTTTTGTGGAAAAATGTTTCTGTGCTAAAAGTAACACAATAAGAAGATACACAACTTTTTGTCTTTTTCTCCCATGGCATAAAGTTAATGATTTCTGTTGAATTTGCTATTTCTGCAGAAAACAAATTCAGATCTTTTTATATCCCTTTCTTTGTGTTTTTCATTTGAAGGCGAAAAGAAGATTTTGACAGTGCCATAGTAATCTTAGACTAGACCAACAAAATTAATAGCAGTAACACCTAAAAATGGACTCCTGGCTTCAGTTACAATGATAGTCATTTTCTCTGTCATGCGCTCTATGCTGGCCATTGAATTTTCATTTTCAGCGATGAGAAGCAATTTGAGCAAATTGTAGCTTTCTTTCCATGTTTAAAAACAAAGCAAAAAAAACAAAAAAACAAGAGTGTTTAAAGGCCTGGACTGTTTGTGCAAATTTTTGTGGGGGGGGGGGTTCTCTGAACAATATACCTATAAGCACATTCCCTGGAATGTGAAATTTGATGCCACAGGTGTAGGCAATACCATCAAAAGGTGTCTGCAAGAAGCCAGGAGGTGCAAAAAAGGATGAAAATTGGTTTGGTCCCATCACAAAAATAAATACGGCTGCCTGTCACTGCAGGAGATTTAATACTTTAAGTCAGAGAGGGAAAATCGTACACAGTATGTTTTCCTCAAACCAAAAACTAGTTATTAACAAGAATGTGATAGAAGTACAAATCCAGTTTATCCAAAAAAGGAAATATGCATGCATAAACACATATAGTTTTGCATACCTGGAAAATACTTAGAATAGGGGTGTCAAACTCAATTTCATTGAGGGCGGCATCAGGGCTGTGGTTGACCTCGGGGACCGGGTGGGCGTGGCTAGCTGGGTGGGTGTGGCTGACTGGGTGGGCATGGCCACCTTGACACCACTCTCCAGACTGCTGGCATGTTTCCTCTTTGCACTGGGCCGACCGAGCTGAAGCGACGCAGACCAGCCCCTTACTTTTTTCCAGGACGGTCCCACAGGTCGCATCCGACCACATCACAGGCCGCATCTGGGCCACAGGCCTTGTGTTTGACACACCTGATTTAGAAGGACACTCATCTGAACGAACAACACTGTTTCAGAAACTTTTGGAAGTATTTCTAAATTAGGGTCATTTTTTTGTGTGTTCCTTCTCCATAGTAATGTTATTAATCCTCTTCGTAACCTGCATTATGTAAGTGCAAGTAACATTTATGTTTCTATTTTGCCACATTGCTGGACCATGAGCGTGTTGTTTAAAAAGCAAAACATTCTTTTACGGAATTGGCTTTTAAAAATCTGTGATAATAAATGGCCTTAAGATTGCTATCTCAATGCCCATTTAATTCTATAATGGGCATGGAGATAGCTTATTTAATTAAATAAATCAGTGGAATTTGTTTTTATTTGCTTATTTCTTTGCTGGTACCTCTATTGTCTCTGTACAGTACACTATACAATGTTTCCTCAGTTTTTTTAAAAAAATTCAGACAACTCTGTAAAGTAAATATATTTTTCCATTTATTTGTTTATTTTTACTAGTTGAGCATTTATTAGCTCCCTCGCAAATCCCCTTCTTGCCGGCAAGTCCCTAGGGATTCAAATTTTTATTAGTTTATATATATTGACAGATTTTGACTACCCAAAGTTATTCCAGAATTTTATACTGGAATGAGGACTATTATTATACTTTCTACTGTTTTGAACATAAATGGGAAGGGATGCTGTGTTTGAATCTTTGGCTGTTCGTTCTGAATTTCAGTGTAACGGTGCTTAGTCAGTTGGTTGTTTTGGATCTGGAGACAACGAGCACACCAGTGAATAAAAAAGGAGTTTTATTATTAACTCAAGCAAATAGATTTAAAAGCATAACATTAAAAAGTATGCATGCCAAGCAAAATGCTATCCCAATCTCTTATAAACTGTCAGGAGTTCCTTAACAACAACAACAGAGATATCCCAACGGCAGCCAATTTCCACAGTGCCCAATGTCAGGTTCTGTGAAGAAGCTCCCCGCAAAAAACAAGGTTGGCCTGATGTCTTCATGGCCCTGTTTCTTCATTCATGATACTGACCTCAATTGCCTCACATGACTCTGGAATGAGAGTCAAAAATCTGAGACATGCAGTTATGTGAAGAACACTCCCCTCCCCCTTCCTGGCTTGTCCTTTATTCTTAATATGAAAGAGAATTCAAAACTCATAAAGTCCTCCTCAAAATAACAAAGGTCTTCTTCATTGTGACTGTACAAGTAGCCATGTTAGTTTTATTGTCCATAAATTTATCTAGTCCTGCTTGGTTGACCACCAGTGCTCTACCTTGGCATAGTGAAGAAGCATGAAGGAGCATTTCTGTTTCTTTGGGCAACTTCCTTTACACCAGGGGTGAAATTCAGCAGGTTCTGACAGGTTCTGGAGAACCGGTAGCGGAAATTTTGAGTAGTTCGGAGAACCGGCAAATACCACCTCTGGCTGGCCCCAGAGTGGGGTAGGAATGGAGATTTTGCAGTATTCTTCTCCAGGAGTGGGGTGGGAATGGAGATTTTGCAATATCCTTCCCCCAGGAGTGGGGAGTTTGCAGTATCCTTCCCCTGGAATAGGGAGGGAATGGAGATTTTGCAGTATCCTTCCCTTGCCACGCCCACCAAGCCATGCCCACAGAACAGGTAGTAAAAAAAAATTGAATTCCACCACTGCTTTACACCATGTATAAGGTTAATGCATTTCACTTCCTTCATGACCACTTTTACTCTTACCCTCTTCCCTTCCAAGATTGCATCATACAATTTGCTCAGAAAGTAGCAATTTTCAGCAGGTTTGGAGAGACCTTCTTTGTTTTTTTTAAAAAATGGACTAAATAGGCTAATTAATGATTTAATAACCTTACTGGCCTATTTGGAATTAAATCAGCAACCTTCAAAAATTCAACCACCTTGAAGCTAGGGTGGGGTTTCGCTAGCAGCGGTGGTTCTTCTGTCCCAAGGACCGGCCCATAGATTTCCACTGCTCTCCTCTCCTCTGCCTTCTGTGCATCTGCGTATTAGGCACTGGATCCAGCTGTTCCTCCTCTGCCACCTCCAGACGTGGGGCTGTTGACTCTCCATTTAAGGACTGATGGCCCAGGTTCTGCCTGTTTCTATCTCTGACAGCTACATTCCCTCTTCCCCCTTGGAGCTCTCAGGTTGCTTGATGCTGGCTCTGGCTCCCACGCCGCCTCTTCATCTGATTCAGCTACTGGAGGGGCCGGTGGCTGACAGGGCACAACAGGAAATTGGACTTGTTCTTGACTCAACTGATTAGTTCTTTCATGGAACTAAAAGAAGCCACTAATATATTTTCCCCTCTGCAGGATTTATTCTTTCCGTTGTCTCTGTTTAGTATCTCAATCCATCTCCCCATCTTGACTTAGATCCTGAACTCTGAAAATATGTTTAAATCAAATCTTTCAGAGTTTCATATAGTACATAAAACAGAAGCAAAGTGGGGGATATTTGATTCACTGAACCCGCTCGTTCATTTCCTCTGCACCAGATTGTTTATATCTGTTTTTCTGTTGGATCCTGATGCTGAATTTTCTATTGCACATTTTTTGTTTAGAATTCAGTCTACCTCATCTAGGAGATTGGCCCATATGGTTGTGTGGTACAATAGAAGCCAAAGAATTGTTTACACTAGAATGCACACAACTCTATTAAGTTGCATTCACTTATAGTATCAGCCATCAAACATCTGTCAGCTGAAGTATAAATTTCAGTTCTTTACAGTTGGCATAAGCCTTCTGCACACTCTGACCCTCTACATGTATACAGTGAGTGAATAATCATGTTTACATGGGGATATATTTATTATGATAGGCCCAGCTCAAAAAGTTTGTTCTGCCATAAAATTTACCCTATTTCATTGCCCTGCTATAATTTCCAAGGCTTGTTAAATTTTAGTCCTGCATTTTCTTAAGATCAACTATGACATTCTCATTGAAAGATAAAACTTAGTAGAATTAAAAGCAATAGAATTATTTATTCCACTTCTACCACTACGGAAGTGGTAGATCTTATCTGGGATGACAACGAAGATGCATATAGGAAAGAGGTGAAGGCTCTGGTGGACTGGTGCAATAAAAGTAACCTGGTTCTAAATGTTAATAAAACAAAGGAAGTCATCGTAGATTTTAGAAAGAGCCGGCATGGTCATATTCCACTCCGTATCAAGGATGCAGCGGTAGAGGTGGTCAACAGTATTAAGTATCTGGGGTTGCAGATAACTAACAATCTGAACTGATCTCTCCACGTGTCATCCTTAATGAAGCTTGTAAACCAGCATCTGCATTTCCTGCACCCACTTTTTATAGAGGCACGATTGAGAGTGTCTTATCAAACTGCATTGGGTTGGTAGCAGCAGTGCCTCAGATAGAAAGTCCATTCAGAGAGTGGTAATGACAACTGAGAAGATTATAGGAAGCTCACTTCCTGATATTCAGGATACTGCTTATAAGTGTTATGTGCTTAGAGCTCAAAGCATTGTTAGAGACCCCACACACCCCTTCGTGGTCTGTTTCTGTTGCTCCCCTTTGGGAGGAGATTTCAAAGTATTTCTAGCAGGACTTCTAGATTCTGTAACAGCTTTGTTCCCTATCCCATCCATCTGGTAATCTTACAAGATTAGTTTCTCTTGCCATGAACATGTATAAATCTGAACAAGACTGTGTTGTTTCTCTGTGTCATATAATATATGCGGGTACAAGCATAATTTTGTATTTATTTATTTATTTATTTATTTATTTATTTATTTATTTATTTATCTTGTAATGTTTATATTAGAGGTGGAGACCCTTTGAGAGCTGTATGCAACATAATTTCATTTTAATGTATTCCGATTAGTGTACATTCAAAGGGACAATAAAGTATTCTATTCTATTCTGTTCTGTTCTGTTCTGTTCTGTTCTGTTCTATTCTATTCTACTTAATGTAGAACATGCAACTGGTGAGAGAGGGAGGAGTAACTCTACAGCAAAGTACATGCTTGGAATAAAACAGAACCTTTTCACCCTTAGTCTATCCCTGACATTTCCAGTTATAAAGGTCTCAGGAAGCAAAGCTGCAAAAAAAAAAAATCCCTGCATAAAATGCAACTCTGAGTATTAATCTAACAAAACCATTCACATCTCTCAATATGAAAACTTCACAGAAACAAAATAGATTTTTCCATAATGAGAATTTCACACAAGTACAGTAACTGTATTAAAGGTATTAAGCAGATAAATGAAGATAGGCTAGTGTCTCTCAAATTAAGTTGATATGTATTGTATGCCTTGCTGAAATATCTGATATCTTGATCAGTTTTGATATTATGTACTAGTAGGGGCACTTCTGCCACACTACACCATAATCCATATGTATAGAGCTTTGACCCCTATGGAACTGAAGCAGCATATAAATTGTCGAGGGTGGATTTAACTAGAAAACCCAGAAAAATATCATAATACAGTATATAATAACAACTTCATTTTCATCCAGTGCATGAAGTGTAACACTGGCCTGATGTGCTGTTTTCTCAGCCAAATTTGCCATGATGGGGATTATGTATAATTCATAATTTGCCAATTTCATATGATGAAGAGAATTACATAAAATTGGCATAGTCAAATACTTTGCTTTCTGAGCTATTAGCCAACTTCTTCTGCCAAAATCCATTGGGCAACAACTAAAGGAATATTGTTCTGGAAAAGCTGCTGCCAACTCTTTATTTTCTTGCCTAGTTTTTCTGGTCAACAGTGAGGATTTAATCTTTTGGATTTCTCCATCTGTATGTACAATGAAAGGTCAACAGTACTACAACAGCTGTTCTTTATTTATTTATTTATTAGTTTGATTTATATGCTACCCTTCTCTGGAGACTCAGGGCGGCTTACAATGCTTTTAAGCAATAGTCTTCATACTTTTGTATATACCTGCTTAGTAGGGCTTTTGCCCCCCCCCGCCAAGCGGTGTTCTATTATTTTTTTATACAAAGTCAGCTTATTGCCCCCACAAACCGGGTCCTCATTTTACCTACCTCGGAAGGATGGAAGGCTGAGTCAACCTTGAGCCTGTGAGAATTGAACTTGCAGTAATTACAGGCAGCTGGCAGCTAAATACAACTTTAACAGTAGTTTAGTCCACTGCACCACCAGGCTCCTTTACTTCAATGTCCACTTGCTTCCTCCAACAGGTTAAATAAGGCAGTTGCTATAATAAAAGAGAGAAATGAAGGGAGATGTTATAACATCAGGAAAACGTTTCATAATAATACTCATAAGTTTATTTGTCAAGCATATATAAGATAACAGGTAAAAGTATAAACATAATTTGAATACATGAAAAGAGTAAGTAAAAAGGAATATTAAGACAGGGATGGTAGGCACGCTGGTGCACTTATGCATGCCCCTTACAGACCTCTTAGGAATGGGGTGAGGTCAACAGTAGATAGTTTAAGGTTAAAGTTTTGGGGGTTTGGGGAAGAAACAGAGTCAGGTAGTGCATTCCAGGCATTGACCACTCTGTTACTGAAGTCATATTTTCTGCAATCGAGTTTGGAGCGGTTTACCTTGAGTTTGTATCTATTATTTGCTCGTGTTTTGTTGTGGTTGAAGCTGAAGTAGACGTTGACAGGGAGGACATTGTGGCAGATAATTTATGTACTATACTTAGGTCAGACTGAAGTCGGCATAGTTCTAAGTTGTCTAAGCCCAAAATTTGGAGTCTGGTGGCATAAGGTATTTTATTGCGGTTAGAGGAATGGAGGACTCTTCTCTGAATAGACATTTATTTTCACCAAAAATAATTTAGTTTTATTATCTTGGTAGCTAACACAGATAATTGTCTGACAATCTGGGATAACAATTGCAGTTGTTTCATCCTTTGCTTTGACCATGATTTGTTGGTAACTATTAAAAGTTTAGATCAGGAAATTTATTTATTTATTTATTTATTTATTAGTCATATTTCTATGCCGCCCACTCTCCGAGGACTCTGGGCGGCTTACACCAAAGACAATATACTAAATAGCATATTGCCCCCAACAATCTGGGTCCTCATTTTACCCACCTCGGAAGGATGGAAGGCTGAGTCAACCTTGAGCCGGTGAGATCAGATCCACTGTCAGTGGATTCATTCAGCAGTCAGCTGAAGTAGCTGCAGTACTGCACTCTAACCACTGCACCACCTTGGCTCATAAATGAAAGCTAGTCATATGGTAAAATATTCTTCAAGATTTTAGATTTCTTATCATGTGGGTGGGTGGCACAGTGGCTAAGTGATTAAGGCACTGGACTTGCAGCTGGAAAGCCGGCAGTGAAGGTTTGAGACCCGAATGCCATGCAATGGGGTGAGCAACCATCTTTGTCCCAGCTCCTGCCGATTTAGCAGTTCAAAAGAATGAAAATGTGAGTAGATAAATAGGTACCACATCAGTAAAAAGGTAATAGCCTCCGTGATGACATACTGGCCTTTGTCTCAATGTCTTTGACTCAATGGCCTTGAAACAGAGATGAACACTGCCCCCTATAGTCAGGAACAAATAGTGGAGTAAAATTTGCAGGGATTCCTTTACCTTTACTTTTATCACGTGGGTATAATATCATACAGAACTTAAGGTCCAATCCAGGATGGCAATTGTTAAGGGATCAGATACCCTCTTTTTATTGTGATATATATGTTTGTGTGTGTATGTGTTCTAGTAAAGTACCGCATTTTTTGGAGTATATGACGCACCTTTTTCTCCCTAAAAGGGGGTGAAAATTTAGGTGTGTCTTATACATCAAATGTAGCCCCACCCACCCATTGGCCCCCACTCTTTGGCCTCTGCTTCCCAGCAATTTACCTCCTTGCAGCAAGCAGCAAGAAGAAACAGCCCATTTCAGCTTCAGCATAACCTAATTAGCACAAGTTGATTGTCTGGTGGATCAGCCTCCCGACTCTCAGTTGTTTCAGGCTGCAGGGATTGCCATTGCCTATTGCTGTGCAGGTCTCTGCTGCTTGCAGCAAGGAGGTAAATTGCTGGGAGCAGCAATTTTTTTTTTCTTGTGCTAATCAAGCTATGCTGAAAATGATAATGAAAGTAAAGCAGGCTATTTGCTGTTTGGTGCAATGAGGCAACATTGCTGGGAGGCAGAGGCAGATTTCTTTTTCTTGTTTTCCTCACCAAAAAAGATAGGTGCGTCTTATAGTCTGGAGCATCTGAAAAATACGGTATATGCCAGTATACAAAAGTGAGTGTAGAAACCTAATGTACAAAATAACACTTGGGATTATACTCTAGTTGTTCAAATTTTCTACCAATAAATGAAAACTCTCAATATTGTTGCAAACAATATTGTTGCAAACATTTGAGGGAACAAGGCTTTCTCAAAACTCTAGATACTCAGCTCTAAGGAACAACATGATCAAACGAATCTCCTTAAAATGCCTAGAGATTTCTCTATTAAAGGGTCATTTTACACCTTGCACACCAGGCCAGTGGAGGACTTCTTTCCTACTTCGCCTTTGTAAAGACTGGTGTAATCAAAGTGTCTCTACTTCTCTATGGGAGCAAACTAAAAGGAGATAGCAAGCCAATTTGAGAGTTTCTGTCATATCTCAGGGGCTTGTTTGACCTTGTTCAGTGGCTCATTAATGAGACTACAGTTTAAGAAATTCAGTCTGACCCTCTCAAGTAACTGTGATCCTGGCAGGCTCTCTGGCTATCAAACAGCAGACTGTTGATTCTTTCACTAAGGACTGTCCCTCTCAATGCCCTGCCTAACTAACCTTGAGAAAAGTAATTATGCACTCACTATTGATTAGCAGGGATCCATATTTAATTATGTGTAACGTGTTGCACTCCTGAAATTTTAGCTCTTTGTTCTCTGACGCATGTCAAATCAGATTCCGTAGTTTTCTTACTATGGAAGTTATTTCTTTCCTCTGAGTTGTAGTAGGAATTCTATTTCTGTTTCCCTTCCCATAGATTTTTCTCAAATAAAACTTTTTGGAACAATTGTTCTGAACAGCTTTGGAAGGAAAGTACTGTACTTCTGCTGAACAGGCTATTAAGAAAGACTTGGGAAATGCTTCCTGCTTCTAAAAACATGTTTCTCCATTTCTCCTTTAAGGAAATATGCCTTTTTAATATTTCCCAAAATACTTTATTCTTCGGAGGGTGGGGGGAAGGGATTCAAAAAAGCATACAAATACAAGTAGATAAATAGTTGCAACTTTGGTGGGAAGGTAACAGCACTCCATGATGTCATGCTAGCCACATGATTGCAGAAATGTCTTTGGACAACACTGTCTTAAGGGCCTTAAAATGGAGATGAGCACCCTATAATCCCCAACAATTAATCAATCAGAATAGAGCCAGAAAGGACCTTGCTCAAGTAAGAGACCCTATACTAGGGGTGTCAAACTCAATTTCATTGAGGGCCGCATCAGAGCTGTAGTTGACCTTGGGCAGTCTGGGGGCATGGCTGACTGGATGGATGTGGTCAACTGGGTTGGCGTAGTCAGCTTGATGCCACTCCCCAAACTGCTGGCATGTTTCTTCTTCACACTGGGTAGACCAGGCCGAAGCCACATTGGGTAGACCTGGCAGAAGCCATATTGGATAGACCAGGCCAAAGTGACACAGGCTAGCCCCTTACATTTTCCTGGACAGCCCTGCAGGCCAGATCTGACCACATTGTGGACCCGATGCAGCCCACAGGCCTTGAGTTTGACACCCCTGCCCTATACCATTTCAGATAGATGACTGTCCAGTCTTTTCTTAAAACCACCAGTGATGAAGCACCTACAGTTTCTGAAGACAAGCTGTTCCGTTGGCTGATTGTCCTCACTGTTAGGAAGTTTCTCCTTAATTCCAGGTTGCTTCTCTCCTTGATTAATTTCTATCTATTGTTTCTTGCCTTGTCTTGTCTTCTGGTGCTTCGGAAAATAAGTTGATACCTTCTTCTTTGTGGCAGCACCTCAACTACTAGAATTCTGCTATCATGTCACCCCTAGTCCTTCTTTTTCCTAGAGTGGCCATACCAAAGGTGTGTTTTAACAGGTTCTGACCAGTTCTGGAGTGGTAGTGGAAATTTTGGGTAGTTCAGAGAACTGATAAATACCACCTCGACTGGCCCCACTCCCTCTATTCTCTGTCTCCCGAGTCCCAGCTGATCGGGAGGAAATGTCTTTGCAGTAACCTTCCCCTGGATTGGGGAGAGAATGGAGATTTTACAGTAACCTTTCCCTGGAATGGGGTAGGAATGGAGATTTTACATTATCCTTCCCCTGGAGTGGGGTGGGAATGGAGATTTTACATTATCCTTCCTCTGCCACGCCCACCAAGCCATGCCACGCTCACCAAGCCATGCCCACAGAACCGGTAGTAAAAAAATTTGAAACCCACCACTGGGCCGTACCCAATTCCTGCAGAGGTATTAGCAGAGTAAAATTGATAGGGACTCCTTATAAAACTAGAAGTGTATCACACCATTTGAACATCAATTTTAGATTAACATCAAGGAAAAAAAATTGCAAGCTAGAGTAAAAAAAAAATGGCATATCATACAAATTATATCTTCTATAATGAAAATTATAATGAAATTATATCTTTTATAATGAAAAGATTCCCCTTATTTTTCATACTGATGCTAATAAAATTTACAGCAACTTTAAACAAGAATTAGAGAGAAAACTTGCATTGTAACTGTCCCTGTGTCGTATAGTGATTGAATTGCTGTTAGTTGCGAAATCGTGTCCGACCCATCGCGACCCCATGGACATGGACCCCATGTTCCTCCAGGCCTTCCTGTCCTCTACCATCCTCTGGAGTCCATTTAAGTTCACGCCTACTGCTTCAGTGACTCCATCCAGCCACCTCGTTCTCTGCCATCCCCTTCTTCTTTTGCCCTCAATCTTTCTCAGCATTAGGCTCTTCTCCAGTGAGTCCTTCCTTCTCATTAGGTGGCCAAAGTATTTCAGTTTCATCTTCAGGATCTGGCCTTCTAAAGAGCAATCAGGATTGATCTCCTCTAGGACTGACTGGTTTGATCGCCTTGCAGTCCAAGGGTCTCACAGGAGTCTTCTCCAGCACCATAGTTCAAAGGCCTCAATTTTTTGGCGCTCAACCTTTCTTATGGTTCAGCTTTCACAGCCATACATTGGAACTGGGAAAACCATGGCCTTGACTATACGCACTTTTGTTGGCAGGGAGATGTCTCTGCTTTTTAGTATGCTGTGCATCAACTCCAGTGATGGAGTTAGACCAGGATTAAGATTTTTTGTCTAATCTCATTAATTTTACTAGGGATATAACTGAGACCAATCTGTCCCACAAAATTGTTATAGGAAATAATCTCAGGAATCATGCACTATGTATCCTCTTTAAAATACCCAGAAGATAAAGGGGGAAAAAATCTTGTTTTATGCTGTGAGTTTCAAGTGGGAGATATGTGAAGGTGTGTAGAAAGAAATATCTTTCTTTTGAAGATGTAGATCTCCTAGAAAAATAGAACTTGAAGATCCCCCTGTGTGGTACCCTACAAAATTCTATATTCCCACTGCTATTTGCCTTAACCATTTTCTCTGCGTTGTATGGTCAAAAAATTTCCCAGATAAGCATTTCAATATTTCTTCTGTTTTTATTGAAAGAAAGGAAAGAAAACTCATTTTCTCAAGCTCATCATCATCACGCTACTTAACATGACATAATCAGGTAAACAGACCATCTCGCCTTTCACTTACAAGGGTTGCTGATGCTATAATTTTTAATTGGCTAATTAATTGATTTGCTGATTAGAGAGGAAAATAATACGTTGACTGAGAGTGTCTCACAACTGAATAAACCTGCAATTTATGCCTTGTTATTAGAGAGAAATGCTGACAATAAATATTGGTTATTGATTTCTTCATTCAATTTGTCAGATTGAAGACTCTGGCCAGCAAACCATCATAAAAGTATAAGCAACACCCACACACCCACACAAACATACATGCATACATATAGTAGTGGCCAAAATTGTGGAAACCTTTTGGGAAAAGTGTATTTTTGAGATTTGATGGCTAATAACGCCACTTTTGGGGGGGGGAGTTTCAAGATAATCCTATTCCACTGCTGTTATGGCCTGGGAATAGCCCAGACCTTAACCCAATTGAAAATCTATGGAGCCAACTAAAGAAACTTAGTTAGAAGCGACCCAGCAATAAACCCAGTTAATAGAAGCAATCATTCCATCGTGGTTTCACATTGTAACAGCTGCAGAACTAAAAGACTTGGTTCAGTCCATGGGAAGACATTGGAAGGCCGTAATTCATGCGATAGGTTACCCAACTAAGTATTAACTGACGTGATAATTTTTGTATATTTTGTTTTTTCTATGGTGATAATTTTTGTATATCTCATTTTTTCTACGTGTTTCACTTTTCTACTTTATACTGTAACTGCTATTCTAATAGCAAATCCTTCATACATTACATTCTTCATTAAATTATCTTTCCGTTGATATATAATTTTATGGTACTACTCCAAAAACAAGTGGTGTTATTAGCCAGTTTTAGAAAATACACTTTTCCCAAAAGGTTTCCACAATTTTGGCCACTACTGTACATATGATCCGCGGAGTAAAACAGAAAACAGAGCCCTTAACACACTTGGGGACCCAGGCCCAGGCACATAATTCAGTCTTTAAATGCCTTATCAAGGACAATAGGGTTGGGGCAGGGGTGGGTTCTACTTATCTTTACTACCGGTTCGCAACAGGGCCACGCGCATGCACAGAAGCTTCTGCACATGCACAGAAGCATTTTGATGATGTCAGGGTCAGCGGGCGGAGCCTCCCACCAGTTTTACTACCGGTTCTATAGAACCGGTGCAAACCAGGGGCAACCCACCACTGGGTTGGGTCATCCTAATTTCTACTGGGAGAATGTTCCAGAAGAAAAGGGCTACAGAAGAAAATGCATGTCTCCTATATTCAGTGGTGGGTTGCCCCCAGTTCAGACCGGTTCACAAGAACCAGTAGTAAAACTGGTGGGAGGCCCTGCCCCCTGCCCCGGATGTCATCATCGGTGATCTGTGCATGTGCTATCCCGTTGCGCATGCACGATCCCATTGTGAACCAGTAGTAAAGGTAAGTAGAACCCACCCCTGCCTACATTCCTTGGTTAACAGTCCCCGAAATATGCCCAACCTGCTGAACTAAATTGGATGGATGGACAACTGGAAAGAGATGATCTGTTAGATAATCTCGTTCCCAAGTCATGAAGGTAAAGGTAACAATCAGAACCTTGAATTGCATCTGTGAAACAAAGCCTTGAATTTCACCTGGCAACCAATGCTGCTTACAAAGTAGCGGTATTACATATGTTGAATATCTTACATCATCTGCTATCCATGCAGGTGTATTCTGTACCAACTGAAGCTTCCAAATGCTCTTCAATGGCAGCCCCATGTAGCGCATGTTGCAGTAATCCAGATGGGAGGGCCTGAGTGACTCTGAACAGAGCCTCCTAGTCTAGGAAGGGGGGGGCAACTGGTGCATAGCCAGAGGTGTGTAAAAGCCTTACTAGTCACAACTGCCACCTGCTCTTCTAAGCAGAAATCATGAATCCAAGAGCATTCTGCACTGTGCACTATTGTGTTTGGGACAATGACAACTTTTCCAGTACTAAGGGTAGAAAAACCTTGTCACCGGAAGATCCAAATATCCAAAGCATTCAGTCTTGATGGTATCAAATGCTTCTGAGAGGTCAAGAAGAACAAGGATGGATGTACTACCTCCATCCCATCCTGCAAGAAGTTATTCAAGAGATCAACCAATGCCCTCTCAGTTCTGTAATACAGCCAGAATACTGAATAAAAGGGGTCCAGAATAATTGTCTTCATCTAAGGCAGGGGTGTCAAACTCAAGACCCAGGGGCCAGATCCGGCCCACAGGGTGCTCAGATCCGGCCCATGAGGCTATCCTGGAAACAGTGAAGGACTGTACTTTGCCAGTGAAAACAGAGCTTGTGAGGGCCACGGGCAGCCCTCCAGAACTCTGTTTTCACTGGCAGAGGGTTACAGGAGGCCGTCACAACTGAAAATGGAGCTTGGGAGCCCATTTTTGCTGGCAGAGCACTCAGGCCACCATAGGAATGCCCGACATGAGAGATGTTGAGCTGGCCATGCCCACCCTGGCCATGCTCCCCCGAGGTCAAACACAACCCTGATGTGGCCCTCAATGAAATCGAGTTTGACATCCCTGATCTAAGGATTTCTGAAGCTGCCATGCAATCACTTTGTCCGGAACCTTGTCTAAAAATGTGTGGTTGAAGACTGGATGAAAATTGCCCAGACTTAGGTTAAGTAATAGCATCTTGAGAGGGTGCAACACCACCACCTTAAGGAAAATGTATTAAGTCTCTCTTTATAAATCAGGGATGGACTCCAATTTACAAACTGAAACCAATCCATCAGAGGTCAGTTGATTTGGCCTGTGAGACTTTGAGGTAAGCTCACACAGCCCTTGAATCATAACACATTTAAACCCCACTGATTTAAATTGTTATTTTCTGACTGAATTCAAATTGACATCCATAGGGATAAAGGAAGGAGAAAAGAAAGTGGAGATACTATATTTACACTAAATTTATAGTCTGAATGAACAGTTTATGTGTATAAATTGATATTGAATTTTGAGTTTACAATGAAAAGCTTAGATCTTGTGTTTTCAGTTTAAAAAGAGCATCAGATAGAGACAAATCTGGTAAAGAAGTATAAAAAACATGAAGCCAAGTGCATTATCCACAAAGATTTAGCATGAAAATGACTTCTCATCTTTCCGTATATTAAATCTATACCCTTACACCATTGCACTTACAAAATTAACTGTTAGTTAAATGTTAAATGTTTTCATTTTAGCAGATCTTACACCATTCTTTGGAACACTTTGATCAGTGCATCCAAAATTGTATACTGTTGCAAATACAATTTCTCATCTGCTGACAAGCAGAACCTTTTCATCAGTGGTGAAATCCAATTTTTTTACTACCTGTTCTGTGGTTTGGTGGGCATGGTGTGACTTGGTGGGCATGACAGGGAAAGGATACTCCATTCCTATCCCATTCTGGGGCCAGTCAGAGGTAGCATTTGTCAGTTCTCCGAACTATTCAAAATTTCCGCTAACGGTTCTCCAGAACCTGTCAGAACCTGGATTTCACCCCTGCTTTTCATGTATTTTTTTTTAAGTATGGATTCCTGGTTTGTTTTTGGTTTTTTTTAAGAATGAAGGAAAGCTAACCCCTTGACTTTAAAAGTTTTGATACTTGAGTTTGATATGAAACCAAACTTATTAGATATTTGCATTCCCGGGTGTTAGTAGCCTATCATCACAATCAGGGAAAAGGTATTTTGGAAAATACAGAACAAATTTACTAAATACTGAATTGGAGCAAGATTTTCAATGGGCAGCTGTGCTGCCCAATGGCAGAACAGGATATCCAATCATTGCTGCAAGACAAATGTTTTCAAGAAGTCCAAAGATTTCTTCTCTTTCCCTTTTTCTGACCAACTAAGGTGGGAGGGTTTCATCCATGCTCCCAGATAGCTTGCAGATTTGTTTAGGCCATTTGGAACCTGGGAGAGAGTTGAAACCCAACTTGAATAACCAAAAAATGGTAAAATCCTGGACGTAGGTTTCCTCTTCTGTTTTTTAAAATTATCTACTTAAGAATTACCTTCTCGATCTCTATCGTCTAGATTTTAAACTTCCTCCACTTTAAATGAGGATCTTGTTCTTGTAGGGCAGGGGTGGGCAACTGTGGCCCTTTTACAACCTGTGGACTTCAACTCCCAGAATTCCTGAGACAGCCAAGCTGGCTCAGGCCAAGATGGCTCAGGAATTCTGGGAGTTGAAGTCCACAGGTTGTAAAAGGGCCACAGTTGCCCACCACTGTTGTAGGGGAATAAATTCTAATGTCAGAAGAAATGTCCATCTGGGTTCAGTTCCAAGTGGGGAGAAAGACACTGGGAACATGGTGGCTGTTGATTGATCTTTCCATGATTGGAAAGATAGTTTTAATGGTGAAGCAGAACCACCAAGCATGTGTGATTCTGGGTAACCGACCAACTGGTTCAATAAGCACATGGATTTTTATACAGTTTTGTTCTACAGCATTTTGTAGGCTTATTTTACGTATTTTGTTATTTGATATTTTAATTAGTTTGTCTCGCGAAGACTGGCAATGAGTTGGGGTTTTTAATCTTGTTTAACAAATGCAATTAATCCTAGATGCTGGCTTCCTTGGGGTTTTAATCCCTGTCTTGAATGGATTACCAAATCTGCATTTCTAAAAAGTTGGTCCCTCAGTTTCTACTTGGGGCAGAGAGCTGAAGCTCTGAATTTCTGTCTTTAGAAACGTGTTTCTCCTTTAGGGAAAATATAATATTCTGCCTTTTTAATATTTCATTCTTCTAAGAGAGGTGGGTGCTAACTTTCTTCACTACAAAACATTCGTATGCATGTTGGATTTTTTTAAAATCTGTGTCCTGTTTGTTGATCATGCATGTATACGTATTCACTTTGTGTATACATGTATGTATAAAACCAGAGGTGGGTTTCAGCAGGTTCTGACCAGTTCTGGAGAACCTGTAGCAGAAATTTTGAGTAGTTTGGAGAACCGGTAGTAAAAATTCTGACTGGCCCTGCCTTCATCTATGCTCTGCCTCCTGAATCCCAGCTGATCGGGAGGAAATGGGGATTTTGCAGTAACTTTCCCCTGGAGTGGGGTGGGAACGGAGATTTTACAGTATCCTTCCCCTGCCACACCCACCAAGTCACGCCCACCAAGTATGCCACACCCACCAAGCCACACCCACAGAACCGATAGTAACAAATTTTGAAACCCACCACTGCATAAAACCATACACACATATGCATGCATGCAAGTACAGTTAGTCCTCAACTTACAACAGTTCATTTAGTTTGAAGTTACAATGGCACCAATAAAAGTGACTTATGGCCGTTTTTCACATTTATGATCATTGTAGCATCCCCAAGGCCACCTGATTTAAATTCAGATGCTTAGAAACTGACTCATATTTATGATGGCTGCTGTGTCCTGGGGTCATGTGATCCCCTTTTGCAACCTTCTGATAACCAAAGTCAATGGGGAAGTTTCACTTAACAACCATGAAGCTTCCCCATTGAACGATTACAGTAATTCACTTCCTAACTGTGACAAGAAAGGTCATAAAATGGGACAAAATTCACTTAACAGCTGTCTTGCTTAGCAACAGAAATTTTGGGCTCACTTGTGGTCGTACGTTGAGGACTACATATATTGGCATCTTAGAAAACTAGCAAACAGGAAAATAAAAATGTGGCGCAGCAGACTAAAGTGCTGTTAAGTAACACCAGCTGCCTGCAATTACTGCAAGTTCAATTCTCACCAGGCTCAAGGTTGACTCAGCCTTCCATCCTTTCGAGGTAGGTAAAATGAGGACCCGGATTGTGGGGGCAATAAGCTGGCTTTGTATAAAAAAGAACACCATTTGGGGGGGGGGGCGCGAAAGCCCTACTAAGCAGGTATATACAAAAGTATGAAGGCTATTGCTTAACGCATTGTAAGCTGCCCTGAGTCTCCAGAGAAGGGCGGCATATAAATCGAACCAATAAATAAATAAATTGCTTTCTTAGATGACAAAAGTTGGAGTTGGCAACCATCCAACTAAGTTAGACAGCAAAAGAAACTCCTAGGGCATTTTTTTTTTTTACCAAGAGTATAATTTTACTGAAGATTCCATGTGGGTACAGAAGTAGAAACGCCAATTCTAATGATTTTGTGCGAAAACAGCATAGGAAAACTTTCCCTCCCCTCCCCCCCCGAACCTCCCACTGTCCATTGTCCATCAATCATTTGCACCCTCTTTGTTTGGGGAACGATCTGTCTGCCTCGGACTTCCCCAGCTGGTCATCTTGAGGTGTTGGTCTGCCTCAGGCTTCCAGTTGGCACACTTCCATTCCCAAACCTCCCTTAAATTCCAATGCCTTCCCTCTCCCCTCCCATTACAGTTGTCGGGTTGCAAGCGGGGCTGCATAGCAAGTAAACCATCACAGGAGGATAGATCAGCAACAGATGGGAGGCTTACCATCCCAGATTAACTAATACTAGATTATCAACTAGTTTATAATCAATGAGACTGGACAGTCACTTGTCTGAAATGGTATAAGGGTGTGATGGTGAACCTATGGTACATGTCCCACAGGTGGCACTCGCCCTAGCTCAGCCATACATGCATGCGTGCCTCCTGCTGGACAGCTGATTTTTGGATCTGCTGCACATGCGGGGAGGGGGCGGGGTGCATGTAGGAGATGCCCTGCATATGCGGGGGCGGAATGCACACACAGGGGTCATATGTGC
The DNA here is from genome assembly GCF_059756535.1 of Pantherophis guttatus. Lineage (NCBI taxonomy): Eukaryota > Metazoa > Chordata > Lepidosauria > Squamata > Colubridae > Pantherophis > Pantherophis guttatus. The sequence goes on along the minus strand of NC_142070.1, from coordinate 18,964,699 downwards.
ATGCATAGGGGGTGAGGTGCATGCATGGGGGGGTCACGCATGCATGCACAGGACGCACATGGTGTGTCACAGGTACATGCATGGGGGTGAGGTCGTGCGCACATTGCATTATGGGGATGTGTGCCTATACGTGCTTCTGGCACTCAGCGCCGAAAAGATTAGCCATCACTGGTATAAGCTCTCCTGCTTGAGCAGGAATGAAATGCTCCCGGTTCAGACCAGATCACCTGATCCGGTAGTGATGGTGGCGGGTGGTTTGGAGAACCGGTAGCAAAAATCCCTGCACCTGCCCATCAGAGGCTTTTTTTTTTTAGTTTTAAAAGCATTTTTTCTACAACTTCTTCCATCGAAAAAATGCTTTTAAAAGTAAAAAAAAAAGCCTCTGATGATCGCACGGCTCAGCTGGGATCATCATAGACTTTTAAGGCATTTTTTTCTGCAACCTCTTCAGCGGAAGAGGTGGTTTAAAAAATGCTTTGAAAAGGCTCTGGCGATCCCAGCTGTGTTCCTGATTGGCAGAGTCTTTTCAAAGCATGTTTTGCATTTGCAGAAAAAATGCTTTGATAAGTTTTTTTTTTAAAAAATGGCCACGCCCACCCAGTCACATTACCCCACCACCACCAAGCCACGCCCATAGAACCAGTAGTAACAAATTTTACATTTCACCCCTGGTTGAACTAAAAGACCTCCAAGGTCCCTTCCAGCTCTATTTTGGTTGATTGGTTGATTGATTGATTGATTGATTGATTGATTGATTGATTATTGATTAGTTGGTTGGTTGATTGAGCATAGCTTGCTATGGAAGATGACTGATGACTGACACTTTTTGAAAAAGATGTTTAAGGCAAATCCTGATGAGATTCACTAAGGAGGGGAATAATATCATGCCAGTAACATAAGATATGAGTAAGAGTCAATGTGGGAAGCCGGATTCACTTAAGTGAATCATCTCTTAACTGAAGTAATTCACTTAACAACAAAAAAATATGATAACATTGGACATGATTCACTCAACAACCACCTTGCTGAACCCAACTGTTGGGACAATCTGTATAACAGCGCAGATGTTTTCTCCAGCCTGTGTCTTTCAGTTTTGCATAACCTTAACAATCATTACGTTGAAACTTTACAGCTTAACTGGAAATTCTGTAGTTCAATACATCTGGAATCAGGTGGGGAACACTAACAAAATATGAGGAATTTTCAGGTTCTTTTTAAAAATGTCTTCTTCAAGTTGGGAAGATGCTAAATGCTAACTTTTTTGGAGCAGGTCGGGAGTGAAAAATTAATTCAGTTTTTTCCCATGCATTCTTCCTATTACCTCGGTGAGGGAAAAGCATTATTATTTATTTTTGACTGGAGAAAAAATTGTATCTGAAAATAGAGTGACAAAGTGTTCAGAATAAGTATGCTATGTCACATATATACAGCACATATTGTTGCAAATTTCACATATAGAAATACATGCACTGACTTTTTTCACCATTAAACTAAGCTGTTTGGTTTGTAGTATTATTATCAAGCTATATTAATGAAGATCCAGAATCAAACAATTTTAAAAATATTCTGGCTGATATCAACCAATCCTATGCATGAAACTGCAAAATGCTCGTAGTTACCCCAGCCTTGACAAAATTCTTCATTTTCTGAAATCTTTGATGACAACTTACCTGTTTTCTTTGGAACAAACATGACACAAAGATAGGTTTGTGCTTTTCTCTGGATGACTGCACAGAATTATTTTATTCTTATTAAAAGTCTGTAAGAATATTTACATACCAAAGTACCTTGAGCTTCTTGAACCAGAAAATATATAAGGAGCTTGCATTTATAGTAGTATATCTATAATGAGAGTGCTTTGGTCTGGTTAAGTAGAGAAATTTTTATAAGAAGGTATTACAAATATACAAACTTTAAACCATACATTTCTTTACCTTTCTCAGAAGCCTAACCAAACAAGAACAGTGATTTGTTCCTTTTTCTTTTTTTCCTTTGGGAAACAGCTTCTAGAGAGAATAATCGAAGCTGTAGATTTGTCACCCTTTACATGCATTGATTCATTTGTTCAATTACACATCACCTTTTCATCCAATTAGCCTCAGTGTAGTCAGATTAATATCAAAACATAAAGATGTACAGATATATTGTTAGCCACCTTTCTATATTACACCTTTCTATATCGCAAATGTTTTCAGTATTCGTAGAAAGTTAGTTTTAGGGAGGGAAGGAGGGAGGAGAATGCAGAGAGAGAACAAATAGGCCAATTGAAGGCAAGCAGCATCCAAACTGAATGATAGATAGATAGATAGATAGATAGATAGATAGATAGATAGATATAGATAGATGGATGATAGGTAGGTAGATAGGTAGGTAGGTAGGTAGGTAGGTAGATAGATAGATAGATAGATAGATAGATAGATAGATAGATAGATAGAGATAGATAGATAGATAGATAGATAGATAGATAGATAGATAGATAGATATAGATAGATGGATGATAGGTAGGTAGGTAGGTAGGTAGGTAGGTAGGTAGGTAGGTAGATAGATAGATAGATAGATAGATAGATAGATAGATAGATAGATAGATGATAGACAGACAAACAGACAGATGAAAGAGAGAGATGATAGATACAGATAGATTGCTATCTTGCAAATGTTTTCAGTACATGTAGAAAATTAGTTTGAGGGAGGGAGGGAGTGGGAGGGAGGGAAGGAAAAGGAGGAAGAGGAGGAGGAAGGAGAGAGACAGAGAGAGAGACAGAAAGACAGAGAGACACAGACACACAGACACACACACACACACACATACACACACACAGAGAGAGAGAGAGATTGCCTGCCACTGAAGAAGTTAGATAAAGGTACCTTGGAAAGACAGCAAGAGAATCAGTACAAAAAATATTCTTTTTCAGATTATTTCTTGACTAATATAAGCTAAAAGACATGTATAAAATCAGTTATCGTACTCGGAAACATGTACATTATGACCATGCAAACCAATACCAAACCACTTGAAAGAGGTTCTTTACAAAGCATACTAATATAACGGAAGCCTTTCTTTTAAAACATAACAACAGCAGTGTCAGGAAGCTTCTTCACAGACCACACTTCCACAGGGACAGGCAGCAAAGCAAAGCGGCCAATAGAGATAGCCAAGGAGAGGCTTATTTTGATTTATTGATCCACCCAAAACAAATATTTTCCGTGACCAGATCAAGTGTAGCCAGAACCCGAGGGAGGCCATGTTTTCTTCTATAGAAGCAAAGAGTTCTTGTTGGACAGTACAGAAAAAGTAAAATGTTGTACTTGGAGTCACTTGGTCCTTTATAGTTGCCATTGACTAGATTCACTTTCTTTCTCTCTCTCTCTTTCTTTCTTTCTTTCTTTCTTTCTTTACTTCCTTCCTTCCTTCCTCCCTCCCTTCCTTCCTCCTTTCTTCCTTCCTTCCTCTTTCTTTCTTTCTTTCTTTCTTTTTTCCTTCTTTCCTTCCCTTCCTTCCTTCCTTGCTTCCTTCCTTCCTTCCTTTTTCTTTCTTTCTTTCTTATCAGTTTTTTAAAACTGCCCATCTTCTTCTTCTGAGCAGTGCACTACCGGTAGTAAAAAAATACAAAAACATAAAAACAGTATATGAAATTTACAATTTAAAAGGCAAGGATGATTAAAAGTCAGGGGAGAGCTTTCGGGACCATAACCAACATCACAGCTGTGTGCTCTTCTGGAAGCCCCACGCAAGGCCAGAGAGCCATGTTTTTACTCCTTTCCAAAAAGCGGAAAAGTGCCTGGGAGGGGGAAGAATGTCCTCCAAAGCAGGGGCAAAAGCAAAGAAGGCTCTCTAATATCTAATCCAGTGGTGAAATCTAAATTTTTTTATTACCAGTTCTGTGGGTGTGGCTTAGTGGGCATGGCTTGGTGGGTGTGACAGGGGAAGAATACTGCAAAATCTCCATTTCACCCCATCCAGGGGAAGGATACTGCAAAATCCCCATTCCCTTCCCACTCCTGGGGGAAGGATATTGCAAAATCTCCATTCCCACCCCACTCTGGGGCCAGCCAGAGGTGGTATTTGCCAGTTCTCTGAACTACTCAAAATTTCCACTACCAGTTCTCCAAACTGCACAAAATTTCCGCTACTGGTTCTCCAGAACCTGTCAGAACCTGCTGGATTTCACCCCTGATCTAATCTAATATAATTTGCTTGGTTTTGACTTCATCTATTGTGTAGATTCAGTTATTGTTGCTTAATCTAACCACTTTAAATAAACTATGGTTTAGGGTGATGAGTGAACTTCTATTCTATATTGAATATTGAATATTCTATATTGCTTCTATTCACATTTTTATATATATGTTTATTTTGACTGTTCACCGCCCTGAGTCCTTCGGGAGAAGGGCGGTATAAAAAATTAAATAAATAATAAACAAATAAATAAATAAATAAATAAATAAATAAATAAACCCAGTCTTCTGCAAAACAAATAGACCACCTGTACGGAGTCTGCCTTTTGAGACGCTAGAAGAACATGCCTTCCCTTTGCATTCTTGTATTCAGTATTGTAAAGATAACCTGCAAGTCTTCCATTCTTTTGTGTGTGTCTGCTCATTTCAATTCCCTAAGAGTCTAATCTCTACAAATTGCCTACACTGAATTTTCAGATACATTTTTAGATATTTATTTGTCATAGCCGCAGGCTGTAATAGCAATAAGCATAAAAGCTAGAACACATGCCAACAATATTCTCTTAATGCATGGCACTGTATTAATGTTCCAGTGGTATATGGTATATTTTATTAATTGAATAAATAAGCAATTCTTTTTTCCCCCTCAAAAGAAAAATCTGAGGTAGCAATCCTACAGAAGTAAAATCACTGAATTTTTAGTATGCTCTGGGCATGCATCACTTACAGATATAAATGGTCACATAAACAATATTATCTTCAGAATGACCACTTCTACTGATGTGTTACCACCTCTATATTTTGCAATATACAATGATAAATTTCCAGTCATTTACCAATATGCAGGTTACTTGTAATATGGTTAGCAGCATTCTGGTAGATTGTGCTTTCTTTACGCTACTCAGCAGGGTCTTCTTATGCCAGATAAAGCTGCTGGTCTGATGAATGCTTTTAACAATAAAGGATTTGGGTAGGTGGGTATAGGATAAGACAGAACAGAATAAAAAATTGAGAGAGAAAATGGGATACAATAGCAATCTATCAATACTTCCTACATTTAAAAATATAGGTGTTGATATTATACTGGTCATGTGTTTTTTGTTTGTTTGTTTGTTTGTTTTTTGTTTTTTGCTTTAATTTATATGCCGCCCTTCTCCGGAGACTCAGGGCAGCTTACAATGCGTTAAGCAATAGTCTTCATACTTTTGTATATTTATACAAAGTCAGCTTATTGCTCCCACAATCTGGGTCCTCATTTTACCTACCTTTGAAAGGATGGAAGGCTGAGTCAACCTTGAGCCTGGTGAGATTTGAACTTGCAGTAATTGCGAGCAGCAGATATTAATAATAGTGCTTTAGTCCACTGTACTACAGGCTCTTTCATGTAATTGCTCTATCAAATGCTTTAGGTATCCTTAAAGGTATGGCGGTAGAAATGTGGCCTCACAAAAGGGTGAGACAATGAGAAGCCTTCAAAGTCTGTTCTTCACCTGGAATAGAATCTGGAATCGAAAAATGAAAAGTCATATTCCTCGTTGCACAATGACGTTTTATTTGGTAGCTCCTTGGTTTTGTTATTTGCTGGGAAAGTGGCTTAGCTAGCCAGAGCTAGATCCCTGGAGAATGCAGAGAAGGAACAAATAAGCCAGTTGAAAGCAAGCAGCAAACTGAATGAAAGATAGATAGATAGATAGATAGATAGATAGATAGATAGATAGATAGATGGATGGATGGATGGATGGATGGATGGATGGATGGATGGATGGATGGATGGGATGGGATGGGATGGGATGGGATGGGATGGGATGGGATGGGATGGGATGGGTATTTATGGATACATGTATTTCAAGATATGATCTACAGTAGTTTCATATGTCTAGAGGCATGTAAACAAGGGTGGGAGCTTGATTATATAGTTGTTTGTGCCTACCATTTTCGTTTTTCTGCAAACACTCTTGGTTGGACATGACCCCAAAATATGTTATGTAATGGAGAGAGAGAGGGGAGAGAGAGAGAGAGAACTAACATAGTTGCACAATTATTTCCTTATCAATTAGCCCCACATGGTTGTTCCAAAGGCACTAGGAAAATGGCACTATTTTTCCTTTCTTGATTTAAAGACCTTAGGTATCAATATGGCACCATTTTCCAACACAGTTTTCATGGTGCGGTTTAAATTCTTACCCCAACCTTCCTCCAAGATCCAGGACATGACTTACCGTAACAGATCCTATAAGAGGATTGTTGACTTGACATTTTTTTCACCTTCCCCATCCCCTATCATTCGGAGAAAGGGTAAAATAGAAAAGATTCCGTCAATTATTCCCTTCTTCTTCAGAGAAGGAGCCAACAGTCACTTGAAGTGTTCTTGTTTATTTTGGTTTTCCCCTCCTTTGTTTTCCTTTACTCTAGAGTAAGAGTTCATTAGTTTGTGCTGCTGTAGGCCCTGAAAAATAGAAGCTGCAGTAAAGTGGAAACGTTCACAATCCTTGAACCTCTTCAACTCGATTTGATTAGTGGAACATGGGGGGTCAGATGATTAGAATGTTGGGTTGACAATCTGCAAGCCCACATTGAAATCCAAATGCTACTGTATGATGGGGTGAACTCTCATCATTCGCTCCAGCTCCAGCTCACCTGGCATTTCAAAAGTGTGCAAACATGAGTAGATAAATAGGTACCACTTTGGTGGGCACATTAATGAGGACATGAAAGGACCCCCAACCACTGGGCTATGTGATGTCACCAACTAATCTTTTTTTTATTATTATTTGATTTATATGCCGCCCTTCTCCGGAGACGTGGGCGGCTTACAATGCGTTAAGCAATAGCCTTCATACTTTTGTATATTTATACAAAATCAGCTTATTGCCCCCACAAACTGGGTCCTCATTTAACCTACCTTAGAAAGGATGGAAGGCTGAATCAACCTTGAGCCTGGTAAGATTCGAACCTGCAGAAATTTCAGGCAGCTGTGTTAATAACAGGGTGCATTAAACCACTGTACTACCAAGGCTCTTTTCCATCCGATATGAAAGGAGCAGCTGTTTGAAGAGGAAATTGAAGAGTAGAGAAATAAAATCAGTATACTATGGCAGTTTTATTAGAACTTCCTTTATTAGAAGTGTTCTTCCTTCCATATACCATGGCGCACTAATGCCGTAGCAAAAATCCAGTAAAGACAAAATTCTAAGTGGAAGTATGTGTGCATATCTATAGGACACTTCTTGGTATTTTAAGTTTGGAAACCAGCTTAGTTCTGCACATATTATAAGAGGACCAGCAAAAATGAAAACACTATGAAATGCCTTTCTTCAGCATCAAGAGATAAGAAAAGAAATAAGTTATGGACATTTGTAGTAAGACTCTTTGATAAAACATATCCTGGATTCTCCAACAAATTTTAAGGAGAAAAAGATGCAAATTTAATGAAGTACAAACTGAAGACTGAGGTAATATTGGTACCATTATGAAGTACATAGTTTAGGAGTTCTATGAGCAATCTTGATAACTAATACCAGGTCCCTGTCTGTGGCTCTGCAGCTGGAATTTGAATTTCAGTCTCCAAATGATCTGAGGTAATTATATTTGACTGAAAATTTTGAAGGTTTTTGTGTAGAAAAAGTGAGTTTCATTCCATGAAGCAACCAAAAATAAAATTCCATTAGGCAAGATAAGCCATGGAAATGTAAAAGAAGATTACCTTTAAAAGTATGACTTTTATACTTTTTAAAAATACTTTTAAAAGGAGACACGGTGGCTCAGTGGATAAGACGCTGGAGCTTGTCGATCGAAAAGTTAGCAGTTCAGTGGTTTGAATCCCTAGTGCCACATAACGGGGTGAGCTCCAGTTACTTGTCCCAGCTTCTTCCAATCTAGCAGTTTGAAAGCATATAAAAAAAAAAACCAATAGAAAAATAGGGACCACCTTTGGTGGGAAGGTAACAGGATTCCGTGTGCCTTTGGCATTTAGTCATGCCGGCCACATGACCATGTAGATGTCTTCAGACAGCGCTGGCTCTTCGGCTTTGAAACTGAAATGAGCACTGCCCCCTAAAGTCGGGAACGAGTAGCACATATGTACGAGGGGAACCTTTACTTTTACCTTAGAAGTATAAAAAGCATAAATTTAATGGGATTCGAATACAATCAAGATTCACTGATTAAAAAGTGAGGCAAATCAACATGTATTTCAACTGACTCATCCATCTGTGTTACAGCTTCTAGTGATATTGTGCTGAATTATTATTTTTTTTTCAAATTCTCGCTTCCTCTTCTAAAGGTTCCACCTACGGTAGCATAAAATTCAAAGCTACAGCAGGTCCCAGAAGAACATATCCATGCCACAGAATTTCTGACAGAAGGATGAATATTTCAGGCTCTTTTGTACGGCAGCAAACCACAACTTGTGCTTTTTTAAATTTAACATTCCAAACAGTTCCCATTTTGGGCCTTAAGACAGCCAAGCTGAGGACAATGCAGTCTGCATTCTTCCCTACTTTATTGCTTAGACGCGTAAGTGCTTACTGGTTCAGGAACCGATCCAATCCTGAGCTCACTGATGCACTAACTGGCAGTCAAGAATTAATGTTTAATAAAGAGCAGGTCAACCATGACTGGCTTTAATTGCAGGAGGGACTGACTCAGATAATTTAAGAGCAGGACATTTTATTTTCGCCAGTCCTATTTGATGTCATTTTACAAACATCCGTGTTTGGATGCTTAAAGAGAAAAGAAAACATTCGACCCTGATCCTTCAGAGAACTCATTACTGGTAACAGCACGAAGTATTCGGAAAGGCTATTCACGTTTTCAGCGATGAGTCGCTCCAAGGGAGAACTATGGGGTGCACGGTCTACTTCTAAACTGGCAAGGTAAATGAGGCCTTCAGAGAAGCCGTGGTGACCCAATCATAAGAAATCAGACCTTCCACAATGAAACTGGTCTACGGTAGCACACTCTTTCTGCCTCTGAAGACAATCTGAAAACTTCAAGTCATGCAGAAGGTGAATGCCTATCTACTGAATTTTTTTTAAAAAAATTGATTTATATGCCGCCCTTCTCCGGAGACTCAGGGCGGCTTACAATGCGTTAAGCAATAGCCTTCATACTTTTGTATATTTATACAAAGTCAGTTTATTGCCCCCACAAACTGGGTCCTCAATTTACCTACCTTAGAAAGGATGAAAGGCTGAGTCAACCTTGAGCCTGGTGAGATTCGAACTCACAGTAATTGCAGACAGCTGGTGTTAATCACAATGCTATCAATCTGCTGAGCCACCAGGCCCAGTTGAGTTGAGTAATGTTATCACATATATCGATCAGTCTTTTTCCAGGCCACTGCAGAGTGCTAAATGCTTTCTCATTAGAAACAAAGGAAAATAATTTGTCACCCTGGCAGACTTGGTTTTCTATGTATAATCAGATTTTCTGTATAGAAGACTATTGTTTGGGTGGGGATTTTTTATGAGTAGGGCAGTGATGGCTAACCTTTTCGGCACTGAGGGCCAGAAGCGCGCATGCGCAAACACACCCGTAATGTAATGTGCACACGACCCTGCCCGCACACCCGCTGCACATGTGCCTCCGACCCACCATGTGGTCCCTGTGCATGCATGCGTGACTCCTACACATGCACCCCATCCCCCATGCATGCGAGTGTGACCCTTATGTGTGCACCCCATGCGCATCTCCCACATGCACCCCGCCCCTCACGCATGCGCAGCAGACCCAAAAACCAGCTGGCTGGCAGGAGGCACACACGCATATATGGCGGACTTGAGCTGGAGCGACAGCTCGCATGCCCGCAGAGAAGGCTCTGAGTGCCACCTGTGGCACGTGTGCCATAGGTTCACCATGACGGGACTAGGGTATAAACCAGAACTCCTCGTGCTTCCTTGCACTGGACCTCAGATCCAGTGTTCATTGCATTCAGCTCAATGTATTGTTGGGAGAAATATCCATCTGGTTCAGTTCCAAACCGGGAGAAAGACACTGGAAACATGGAGGCTGATTAGAAAGATGGTTTAATGATGAAGCAGAACTACATGGGTTTGTGGTTCTGGGCAGCTGACCATATAGAGTTGAGAGTGAGGGGTTTTTATACCTTATCTTGGGCTTTGCACTTGAACTTCCTGTTCCTGTGCAAGAACATGTATTCTATTGGCTGGCTAAGTTTGGTTGAAGCCTGGAGGGTGATGCAATGTCCCCAGGAGATTGTGCAATGTGGTGAGCTCTGCTGCTAGATGGTTGAGAGTTAATTCTATTATGTCCTGAGGGGTCATGTCTTAATCCCATCATCCTGGAGCTGAAGGTCTTTTGTTTTGTCTGGCACAAAATATTTGCTGGGGGCTATTAAGAAAGGCGAGGGCTATTAAGGGTGAGTCTGCTTCCTGCTTCTAAAAAAAACATGTTTCCAGGGAAATACAATATTCTGCCTTTTTAATATTTCTCAAAATATTTCATTCTTCTAGGAGAGGGGTGGGTGCTAACTTTCTACAGTTTGAAAGACAAGTTGTGAGAGACATTTGGATGTTAGCACAATATGTTTTATGCTTTATTTTTATGATGTGCTTTGTGTTTGCCTCGAGGGAGCTCTGGCTTCCCATTTTTATTTTTATATATATATATAACCTAACCACTGGTGTAGTTCTGGATGCTTCACTAACCTGCTGAGTCTAGAATTCACAAGCCCAGTTGTTTTGTGGGATTTATTCTGTGGCTTCATCCTTTGTTGTCCAGAAAAGTATGCTTCATACTGGCATCTATTGAAACACTGTCAAAAATAGGAATAAACAACATTTTGACCAGGAGCACAATGCTCTAAAATATGTCTGTTGACATATGCCCTGCTTCAATAACCGAATTTTTTTAAAAATAAATTATTTTAATTAAAAATAGATAGGAGTGTTGCAGTGGAAAATGCCAACCTTTTAGAAGGATGCATCTGGGTCCCTGGGTATAATTAAAAGTTTAAAAGGGGGGAATGTGGCTATTTTAAGTTATATCACTCTAAGAATAAAATGGGAGTCCGTGTTAGGCTAGCCGAAACTGATACAGAAAACAAGATGATTGTTTTTATATTTTGGCCAATCTTTTTTTTTAAAAAAACAAACTTAGTTATGGTTGGTTATCTTACACAAAATATTTTCCATAGGAGCGAAAAATAGAAAAAAAAAGTTGAATGAGTGAAGTTGGTAAAGTTTTCTTTAATGAAATTAATTAAGAGTGAAAAAACCCTGAAAGTAAAAGAACATAATACATGAGCAACCGCAGCTGTGCTAACTTAAAGTGTCCCTAATTTGACTTTAAATAATAAGCAACCTGTGCTTAAGAACCTAAAAGGGATTTATCTTTTTAAATATGCATGTTCAGTAATTAGCATATTGAGGTATGTTGTCTCTGAATAGTTAAGTGGGTTTCACTTAACTTCGCTATCTGTTCGGAACTGTGACCGTGTGTGTGCGCGCGCTTTGCTTACATGTGGCACTCCTGCACATGCTCAGAACCTTCTGCACATGCGCAGAAGGTCCGTGATGATGTCTGGGTGGGTGGGTGGAGCCTCCCGCTGCCACCGCTATTGGTTCACCCAAACCGGGGCGAACCGGTAGAAACCCACCACTGGAATACCCTAAACCTAATTTTACAAATTAGGCACAGATTTATTGGAAGAGGGGAGGGGAGGCAGATTAGTTAAAGAACTGTGCACACCCTCAAGAAACTGTAATAATAATTTTCAGTCTACAAATAGTATAAATTTGACATTTTTATTTTAAAAAGTATTATTCAGTGTCTGGAGTTTGGGATTTCAGATCTCGGCTTTCAGGGAGATATATGGTAGATGTCAATGGAATGAGGATGAAGCTTTAAATCACATAAAGCTTGCCTGCCATTCAAGTGAAGATATCTGCCTGGGCTCTGGAAAGTGAGAAAGGCAGAAAACTTGCTGTGGTGTGCTTAAAAACAAAACAAGACAATGGACAAATATGGCAGGAAAATACAAATCAGCATCACCTACTACACTGTATTTACTACTGCTCAATGATCTCCGTAAAGTCATATGCCCTGATAAAGACCAAGAATTTGACAGCCTTAATAACAATGGGAAGTATTTTCACAAATGTCTGTCTCTCAATTGTTTTCAGCCAATATAAATTTATGGCTGGGGCAGAAAAAAAGGTTATTCAGCTAGTGGGAAGATTAAGGGTGTTGCAAAATTGCATTCTAGTAGAGAAATATAATTCTTCGCTTTCCCTTTAATTTATTTTACTCCTAATTTGCTCTTTCCCTTTAAAAAGTTTAGGCACTCTGCTCTTCAACTTCTCCTTCTAATCAAGGGCTGTCAAACTCCCGGCCTGCAGGCTGGATGCACCATGCACTGGCCACGCCCATGCCAAGTTTAGCGAAGGGGGGACTGTCCTGATTCGTCATGTGACACTGCCAAGACAAAGTGAGTTTGACACCTCTGTTCTAATCTCTATTGTAACTTACCCATGTAAAAATGTAACTTACCCATTTTTTTAAAAAAAATTACACATATACACATCAATATATAGTTGGAATTTATAAAGATATTTATTTAACTAGCTAGTTTGATGGAAGTTTATTTAAATGTAAAATTAAATAATTAAACAGAATCAAATAACTGCTCCTTTGGCTCAGTATTTTCACTTGATAAAGCACATAATGTTATTTTAGAAAGAGTTAACTGCATTTTGAGATCTTTGCATGTTAACAAGCTGATCTTGATATATGCAAGCAATATCCTTAGCCACCCTGGAATTCATTTATGTATATTTTTCGTTTATATAATAATACATTTTATGTTTGCTTTTCCAAAATTGAAAAGCGTACAGATTTATTTATTTATTTATTAGTTTTGAATGCTTCTGTTTTGGAAAATATGGATACTCCCCAATTAGATTTGGTCATATTTGGGTTATGCAAGAAGGAACTTATTTTCATTTAGTTGCTATACATTCTGTGACTTAAACGAAGCTCTTTTGGCGGTAAAAGTATCCAGATGGATAGTCCCATATGCTTCTATATTTGAAAATTATCACTATGTAATAGTATACTAACAATGCAAACGTGGTGCCTTTATGAAAAAGTGCAAAAAAAAAAAAAGTGAACAATTTGTATGTATGTTAAAGCACATTGTAGCTTCCTGAAATAAAGTTTCTGAAACTATGAAATATAGCACTCAAAAGTATACCTTGTATGGTAATAAATCTGATGGACTTTTACAAGAAATTTTTAAAGCTCTTATACCTTTCTCTTACTTACGAACGTGGCTTACTTATGAACGTGACTGCATATTGGACATTAATACAATTAAGCATGTCCAGAGATATTTCACAAGAAGAGTCCTCCACTCCTCTGCTCACAACAAAATACCTTATGCCACCAGACTTGAAATTCTAGGCTTAGAAAACTTAGAACTACCCCGCCTTCAGTATGACCTAAGCATGGCTCATAAAATTATCTGCTACAATGTCCTACCTTCAGTGACTACTTCAGCTTCAACCACAACAATACAAGAGCACACAATAGATACAAACTTAAAGTGAACCGCTCCAAACTCGATTGCAGAAAATATGACTTCAGCAACAAAGTGGTCAAATCCTGGAATGCACTACCTGACTCTGTGGTTTCATCCCAAAACCCCAAAAATTTTAACCTAAGACTGTCTACTGCTGACCTCACCCCATTCCTAAGAGGTCAGTAAGGGGCGTGTATAAGATCACCAGCATGCCTACCATCCCTGTCCTAATGTTCCCTTTATTTGTATTCATTTTATGTATTCAATTCATGCTTATACTTATATATATTATCTAATATGTACTTGACAAATAAATAAATAAATAATAAAAATAAATATTCAAATCTGCAAATAAAAGGATGTGCATCAGGTCCCAATTTCCTTCCTCTTTCATTACTTTCGGGATCTGATTCAATGGTGCCCTCTTTTATTTGCAATTCTCTACCGTGCTCATTTCATGGTTTAGTTATCTGTATCTTTGACTGTACATATTGTTCCTCTGCGCTGGTCACCATTTGGTCACCAAAGTCATTCTCCCAGTGTTTCTGACGTATGGTGCTGCTTTCTTCATGTCCTCTGGCTTATCAGCTTGCCATCTACTTTGAAATCTCAACAAACAAAGTAAACGCAAAGCAAAACCCAAATTGTTTTCTTTCTTGCTCTTGCATTAATTTCATGCACCCTCAGCAATTATTTATTATTTAGCACATCAACTGTGTAACCAAGTGTTATAAATCATTCAGGCCCATAACTGGATTAGATTATGTCATGTTTGGGGTACGATGTTATCATGATGAAATGCCAGCTAAAAAAGTCATAAGGATTTGTCAAAATACTCTGTCTTACTAGGATGCAAGATATACTATTAACATGCCATAAATCACAGTGGAATGCTTCAAATGCCAGCAAAACAATTTGATCAACGAATGCCACCAAAGTATTCTATTCTTTCTAGACCTGAACGCAACTGAACGTTGCTAGAGAAAAAGTCTTACAAACTTTCATTCGTATCCCTTCAATCCATAGCTACTTTACTCATCAATGCCTCAAGTTTATATTAATTCCACCTAAGATTTACTCTCTGCTCTTTTCAGGGATGGGGTGGGAGAAAATACAGTACCAGTACCACATCAAAGAGAATCTTGTCAACATAGCAAGAGCAATAGTAAGAGCACTTAAACTTAGATATCATTTCACAGTGCTTTACAGCCCTCTCTAAACGGTTTACAGAGTCAACATATTGCCCCCAACAATCTGGCTCATCATTTTACCAACCTTGGAAGGATGGAAGGCTGAGTCAACCTTGAGACTCAAACTGCCAAACTGCTGGCAGCCGGCAGTCAACAGAATTAGCCTGCAATACTACATTCTAACCACTGCGCCACTACAGTTCTTCATCACCATGATACATCTTAGAATGTAGTATAGCTTGTCGCTGGTAGCATATTGTCATCATGACGTCCCCTAAATCACTTTTACTTGTACATTAGGCTATATTTATAAGCACATAAATGTCTGTAATACTTTTCTGCATGTTCATGCCATGGTAATTTATTTTCCATTTGACATGCAGCCAGATTTTTGGTCTTTTTGATGTTAGACCTTCGCACACATTTGCTTCTTCAAAACTCATACATTTCACATTTCAGTCACGTGCTAAATATGCGAAGCAGAAGAATTTGAATTCTTTTTAATGCTATTTTCCTTTAGTGTGTGTGTGGGGAAAGTCTTCCAACACAAGGAAGAAATTTTGTTAACAGTATGAACTTTTAATCACAAACTTTAAATTACACACTTAATACTAGCTTGTGGGAGCACCAAATTTCTTTGGACTTGACTGTAACTAAAAAGATTGAACATTACCTTGAGAACCATTGATTAGGAAGTCTTTGAAATGAGGGCAAAGGTTTGTGACTGGATGTAACTGAAATTCAGCATGAAGAATGCAAGTTAATAAGACTGAAACCAAATTTCATATCCCATATTTGCAACTTTTCTAATAGTAGGATGTGCATCAATGAGTGATGACCAAGCCCTACATTTGCAGCTAATATCATATCACAGCTGCTCGTAATGCTGTTGATTTTCTTACACTACCAGCAAAGTTAATCATTTATTTATTTATTTATTTATTCAATTTATATGCTGCCCTTCTCTGGAGACTCAGGGCGGCTTACAATGCGTTAAGCAATAGCCTTCATACTTTTGTATATACCTGCTTAATAGGCCTTTCGCCCCTCCCCCCACAGCAGTGTGCTTTTTTATACACAGTCAGCTTATTGCCCCCACAATCCGGGTCCTCATTTTACCTACCTCGAAAGGATGGAAGGCTGAGTCAACCTTGAGCCTGGTGAGATTCAAACTTGCAGTAATTGCAGGCAGCTGGTGCTAGTTAACAGCACTTTAGTCTGTTGCACCACCAAGGCTCTTCCACTGTATTGTCAAAAAATGGTAAAGAACTGTATTGTAACGAAAAATAAAGAGGGTGCAGCATAAATGATTGGGATGAAAATGTAATATTCATCCAAGATTATACAAATTAGATTACTATTAATGCCTGACTCTTTAGTAGAAGAACCAGTTGGTATGGTAATGAAGGCACCAGTTTAGAAACTGGGTGACTGTGAGTTCTACTCTCAGTTTAGGCAGGAAACCCAGAGGGTGAGCTTGGGCCAGTCACTCTTTCTCAGCCTTGGGAAGAAAACGTGGCAAATCATCTCTGAAATCTCACCAAGAACACTTTGGGGACTTATCCAGGCTATTACGAACATTCATTTGTAAAGGAAGAAGAGGAGGAGGAGAGGAGGAGGAAGAGGAGGAGGAGAAGGAGGAAAGGCACTTATATGTGTGTGTGTGTGTGGACACACACACATATGTTACTTTTAAAAAATACATAAAGGTATTTTTGCCTGTATTGTAAATAGTGGATAACACATTTTTAATCTCCATACTAATGAGGAAGGAAAGTATAAATCCAAGCCTTAAGATATTTCAGTACTTCTCTTGTCACTTCTACCATCAAATACAGGTTGATTTTGACAGAACACTAAGAAAATGAAGAGTAAGCACTCAGACATAAACCATCCAATGAATACTGACTTGTGGAAAACAATCTAAAATGAACCATACGAAGAGAAATGGGTAAATCTGTTCAATTCATTTTTCTAATCAGGTTCATTCTATCTCACATCACATCAATTTAAGATTTTTTTTAAAAAAAGTCTGCATTGATGTCAATAAACACTATTGTGTTTCTATGTGTGCCTAATGACATATGTACATATGTTTTAGACCCATGATGGCGAACCTATGGCACATGTGCCATAGGTGGCATGCAGAGCCATATCGGTGGGCACGCGAGCTCAGCTCCAGCGCACATGCGCACACCGGGCAGCTGATTTTTGGGCCTTCTGGGCCCACTGGAAGTCGGCAAACAGGCCACTTCCGGCCTCCAGAGGGCCTCCAAGGGGTGGAGAAGGCCGTTTTCACCCTCCCTAGGCTCCTAGAAAGGCTCTGGAGCCTGGGGAGGGTGAGAAAACGGGCCTACCGGACCCACTGTGCCATCATGTGCCAAAAACAGGGGAAGCGCAGGGGGGGTCGCACACACATGCGCAGGGGCGGGGCATATAGAATCATGGGTGTGGGCACACACATGTGCGACCCCCCCTGCAGTCCCCCCACTTTTGGCACACGATGGCAAAAAGGTTAGCCATCACTGTTTTAGACTATTACCCTAATATAGACTTGAGCTTCAGCACTATAAGTTGTTGGTGAAGTTCTTTCTAATTCCCCCTCCCAGCCTGAAGTGTCCAAATCAATGCTTTTGATTTGGACAAAGCAAAAGAAATTAAAATGTTAAACAGCTTTGGCTAATCTAATAATAGAACAGCAGAGTTGGAAGGGTTCTTTGAGGTCTTCTAGTCCACCTCCCCTGCTTAAGCAAGAGACCCAATACCAGACCAGACAAGTGGCTGTCCAGTCTCTTCTTAAAAGCCTCCGACATCTTTGGGTTGTACCAACTGCAATTTCCGTTTTTTTATTATTGATAATGTTGACAAGAAATCCTGAGATTTCAGAGAAATCCCTGAGTTCTAAAATAAAATAACATTTTCTCACAAGGAAAAAAAAAAGCCAAGAATTTAAGTGCAGTTTTTATCCTTCTATTGGCTGCCTATCTCTACTCAAATATAAACATCTCTTACAAGCTATTTGCTGACACTGTCATATTTTTTTTCTAAAAGAAGTTGCTGAAATAAGTTGCACGTCTGTATACACTATTCTCTAACTTGTATCATTTTTGAGCTGCAGAATTGCGATACAAGTTACATACATTGAGATATAGCAATATTTTGGGTCCGTACGTTGTTTTCAGATGCAATCCAGGTAAAGTTCTTCACTGTCCTTTGCAGACAAGGTAGCAATTGGGACTGAAGAATATTTCAAAATGTAAGGATAAATGAGAAGATATGGCCATGAAGGCAGGGGTGGGCTGTTGGGGGTTCGCAGGGGTTTGGGAGAACCTCTAGCTAAGATTCTGCGCAGTTCGGAGAACCCCCAAATCCACTCCTGGCTGGCCCCGCCCACCCCACCCCGCCCCTCCCAGGAGATTCCACAGGGCTCATTTTGGGTGAGTGCAGGGCACACACGGAGGCTTGGGGAGGCGAAACGGGCCTACGGGAAGTTCGGGAGGATCTCCGGATGGCCCATGGAGCCTGGGGAGGCCATTTTTGCCCTCCCAGAGGCTTGAGGAAAGCTTCCGGAGCAAAAATGCCCCCCCCCCGCTGCTGCCATGGTGCACGCCCACCATGGCCACATCCACCCAGCAACCCCCTGCTAAAATTTTTGAAGCCCACCCCTTCATGAAGCATGTCAGGAGTCAAAAACAAAGGATAACCACAAACCCAGAAAGACTCAAGCAAATCTCAACTGAAACAGGCATCCCTTTTATATCTTTGTAAGGTGTTCACTGGCCACCTTAAGCAGAAGGAATCAGTTCAGAAATGGAAAATGATGATAGTGGGAAGATGTCACATACAATTCGATAGCTCACCACAAGAAAGAAATTTACCCAGCTTTAGCAATGAAGGTATTCTCAATTGGTGAATACCAACAACATTTTATATCTTGTTCTGCTCCATGTTGAAGATCTAAACTGCTGATATAAATTGACAAACAATATATCCAAAATAATTTTCCATTAAAATCCAAGTTATATTATTTTCATTATGGTAATGAAGCATCTGCCAGAAAACAATTCAGAGAGTAGAAAGAATCTAGCAGTTCAACTCTGAACTACACATATTCTGTTCTACTGGAATCTAGCTTTTAAAATTATTTAAAATCCGTGTGTGTGTATATGTGTGAGTGATTCCCCCTTCCACTTCTAAATTGAAAAGAGGGGGGGAAATCACCCATTGTGGAAAGAAGTTTTATTTTTTATTTTTATTTGTTAGCTTTTTATCCTGCTTTTATTATTTTGATGAACAACTCAAAGCACTGAACATACGTCTTTGTTGTTACAAAAATGGCTTGTAATAGTTAGGAATGCAAAACAAAAGATTGAGAATATATATATATATATATATATATATATATATTTCTATTGCACTGTAAACAGTCAGAATTCACTACATTTCTTTCTTTCTCTTTGCATCCCTCTTCTTTCTTCTTTAACCTTTCTAACTTTTATTCCTTTTTGCATTTTTACCTTATACTAAACTTTAATAAAACTGTAAAAGAACAATCATCAAAGCAGCATACTTCAAGACATCTGCCTATAAATATCAAGCCTGCATCTGCAGAAGCCTTTTCGCTTTGAACTTGAAAAGAATAACTGGGGGAAATGTTGGATGGTCCATAATATAGATAGGCATACTTTAAGAATAGCATTTTTGGAAGTATTGTCACAACTGGAGACACTAATCAGCATCATGGAAATCAGTTTAAAATAAGGCAAAATGAAATGAACCAAAATCAATACATTGTGACAGAAAATACATTAAAAATGGATCCCCAAATTTCTATTTCAAGAGAGCTGCCAACAATATCAAAATATACTTCCTATAGAAAAAGTTTGCCTTCAACTAAAAGAGGGCAAGAGGGGCATGGGACAAGAGGTAGACTCTTCAGTCTGTCTACCTTTATTCATATTAACTAAACATATCAAATTATGACTTATTCCTTATACTATTCTGAATGGGAATCAGAATCAGAATAGAGCTGGAAGAGACCTTGGAGGACTTCTACTCCAGGCCCCTGCTCAAGAATTTCAGACAAGTGACTATCCAGTCTCTTCTTTAAAAAAAAACAAAACCTCCAAGGTCCCTTCCAACTCTGTTATTCTATTCTATTCCTTATGGACTGAAAGCTACCAAAACTACCATATATAGTGTACTGTAAATTTTTAAATGCAAAAATAGGAAGCGGTCTACAGAGATCCTACAAAGAGCATGATAAATATATACTTTCTAATGCTTTGTAGAAGAATGATTGGCACAATGATTGTTTTCATAACTCAATAGGCTTTTTAGACCAGCCAATTCAGAATCTAACTTTTAATCATTGCACCACTGTACGTGTTTAGTGTTGTGTATTTTTAAAGCTTCGATATAATTCCTCCAATATACAGAAACTGTTCTGCAGAGGAATGGAAGTGCCGTTTAGTGACAGCAATTATAGAACCAAGAGTGAACAATATCTGAGCAGACACATTTCAGCATTCATAAGAGAATGGATGTGTGGGTGGAAAAAAAATAAGTGCATAGGAAGGACTAGGAAAGAAAGGAGGAAGCAGAGGAGAGGCGAGGAGGAGGAATTTGCATAGAAAATATATTCTTGGACATTTAAGAAAAATATCAGTATATGTGTAGGCTGCCTTTGGAAGCACTCATTCCTCATAGTCTACAGAGTAATAATTTTCACCAAAGAGAATATTCAGGGGACAGAGCAAGTAATGCTCAGAAAAACTCTTAAGTTGAAGAGCTATTTCCTCCACCATTAACAGCTCCCTTCCCATGACTAAAATGTATTTCTCAGGAGAGAAATCCAGCAGAATGGGTAGCAATTTCTCTTGAAATCATTTCTCCCTCTTCACCTCCCGCCTCTTTCAGAAAACGGCAGATGCACCAGTCATGATACCAAAATTGACTTTTCTGAGAGCAGCCTTTTAGGGCACAAGCCAATATGAAACAGCCAACAGACATAGCAATCACAGAAGCTGACAAATACTATTCAATTCGGTGTCATTTCACCACTTGATACTGAACCAGTTAGAATCAATTAGGGGCCTATGTTTATATCCATTTCAGCATGTGGAAGCTGCAAGAGGGGAATGTAACTGCAGCAAAGTCATGGCAACAGATAATGGCAGTGATTACAAGGAATATCTACTTTGAGGGAAATCTAGGAAATGTTGTCGGGTTTTTTTTCAACCTTATTGTCTATCCCAGTCACAATCAATCTTAATCCTTCTTAAACTGATATCCAATTGTTGGAAGAAATATCCATCTGGTTCAGTTCCAAGTGGGGAGAAAGACACTGGAAACATGGAGGCTGATTGGAAAGATGGTTTATTCATGAACAAAACCACATGGGTTTGAGAAAGGGCGGCATATAAGTCAAATAAATAAATAAATAAATAAATAAATAAATAAATAAATAAACAAACAAACATACATACATACATACATACATACATACATACATACATACATAAATATAGATCTTACCAGGGCTTGTAGAACATGCTTTTTATTGAAGACAATCAAACCTTGCAATATATGTGTTTTAAGTGCTAAGTAACCCAATTTTGAACTGCACAAGGCATAAGGATTTTTACCTTGAAGCGTAAGAAAAGTTATCTAGGAAGAAAGAAGAACCTTGAAAGAACCCTTGCTTTAACACTGAAGATGGGAAATAATTCCACCGTGTTTTGTGATAAAATAAAGTATAAAATGTGTTAATAACACAAAGGTAAAAGCAGAGCTAAACGCTGAAAAGGAACAAGAAGAAAAACACAGTGGTAACTGCAGCATGTGAGTATGCAGAAGAGTAGACTAACTAGGCTTTAACATTGAAGCCAAAAGCTCTTGACTCATTTTTTTTTTCCTTCCCATGAATTGATTATGAGTCTCAGCCCACTCCAGGTTCTCCTTCTGCAGCGCTTGAATTGGTTCAGCCAACCTCCATCACTAGGGTGTCATGAAGTGTATATAATATACACAGCTTTCAAGATTCAGCGTTATCCAAGTGGGATAAATATTATTACTACAATTACGGATGATGGTGGTTTCCATACAAAAGGCTAAATAACAGGTTGTTCGAAAACTAAAAACACACGAATATACTGTTTGGAAACAAGCAAGCCTCTCTTTAAAAAAATAGCGTGAACGACTAAGTACATTCATTTCACATTTTCTCTCTTTTTTTGTCCCTTTAAAGAAGAGGAGGAGGAGGGAGCCCTTGAAACAACTGTGCTGCCAAGAAAATTACTTACTGCTTATTCAGTTCTCAGGGGGAAAAAAATTCCATGTCGAATTGCCATCGTGTGGCGAGAGAAAAATATCAACTGAAGTCTACACTTTCACAAACCAAACTATACTTTGGTGGAAAATGTCTGATTCAACCAATGTAAGAAATCTGGCTGTCAACCCTGGAGCCATCTTTGGAGCGCCTTCAGGGTTGCCACAGCGAGGCTCACTGGAGCTGTGGGAAAAGGAAGGTTGGGTAGTAGAGATAGCTGAGGGGGATATGTAGCCAAAATAACATTCTTTCTCCTGGGAACCAAGGACGCTCTCACCAGCACCTGGAGGGCGTGGTTGGGAGGCATCCAGGATGGGGAGAGGGACCTGATTGGGGCATGTGATGGTTGTGTGTAATGAGAGGAAGAACTTTGGATTTTGAACTGGGTGGGGAAAACCTGGGGGACTTCAGATTCGGGTTTTCACCAGCTGTGCCAATATGACATGCCTAACAAACCTATACTTTGAGGAACCCTCTGGCCTTGGAGTTTTGATTTCATATGGGCTGTTACTTGGAACCCTGACACTGGGGATGTCCAAATACTGCTGAATTACAAGCTGCACCAGATTAGTTGGACTGCTGGAAGAAGTAATTCAGCAACTTCCAGAAGGTCAGAGGTACGAGTCCCTGGATGGGGTTGAGGTACAGATAAGTGATGTTTGCATGTGAATATAGGGGTATATAAGGCTGGGGAACCAAAATTTTCTTATATTATTTCATGACAACCAAGAGACATACTGTAGGTGATAGTGGTGTGGTACCATGTAAATTGAAAGGCCAAATTTTCTGAGGCTCTTATCTTGCTGAAACTTAAATCATTGTCGGAGGCTACCAAAAGGGATTTGAGAGCCATATGTGGCTAGAAAATGTTCAGGCTAGAAAATGTTCCATCCATGCAGTGGTGATATTCAGCTGGTTCTATCCAATTCAGGCGAACTGGTAGCGGCGGCTGCGTGAGGCTCTACCCACCCACCCAGATGCCATCACGTCCTGTTTTTGATACTCTGTGCATGCGCAGAAGGCTCTGCGCATGTGCGGCGGTGGACATGCGCATTCACATTTGAGAACCAGTAGTGAAGGTAAGTGAATATCACCCCTGCTTCGATGTATATTTGAACTATTCTTAAAACATGCTTTAATTATGCATACACATCTACAAATGGTGGAATTCCATGCCAGAGATGGCTGCTAGATTGATGTTTTTGTTCTCCCCTTGTTCTCTGTTCTCTGTCCATCTTTCTTTTTTGCTAATCATATTGATGATTTCTCGTTGTGTTCTTTTTCATTGTTTATTTTATTGTTCCATTATCTTACTTCTGTTCTGTTTACACTCTTTTCATTCATTCCTTTTTATGACTAATAGCTGCCTAGAGAAGCCCCATGATGAGATAGGCAGCAAATAAATTTAACAGATAAATAAATATACACTATTGACTTATTTTTATCCAATGCTCTTTCCATTATTTTACTTTTAATGCATGGTAATATTACATTAGGCTCAGTGGTGGGATTCAAAAAAATTTACTACCAGTTCTGCGTGCCTACGTGGGCGTGGCATGGCTTGGTGGGCATGGCGTGGCTTGGTGGGCATGGCAGGGGAAGGTTACTGTAAAATCTCCATTCCCACCCACTCCAGGGGAAGGATACTGCAAAATCCCCATTTCCTCCCGATCATCTGGGACTCGGAAGACAGAGAATAGATGGGGCGGGGCCAGTGGTGGGTTTCTACCAGTTCTCCCTGGTTTGGACTAACCGGTAGTGGTGGTGGCGGGAGGCTCCGCCCACCCACCTGGACATAATCAGGTTCTGCACATGCGCAGAAGCGCCACATGCGCGCGAAGCAAGCACACGCATGTGCGTGTTCACAGTTCCAAACCAGTAGTGAAGGTAAGTGGATCCCACTACTGGGCAGGGCCAGTCAGAGGTGGTATTTACCAGTTCTCCGAACTACTCAAAATTTCCGCTATTGGTTCTCCAGAACTGGTCAGAACCTGCTGAATACCAACTCTGATTAGGCTTCCCTAATCACCTTTAAATTAGGGATTTCAAAAATATTACCTTTCCTTTCCTCACTGCTGCCATTTTGTAATAACCACTTCCTGTTTGCCATAGAGGAATAATGTGATAGAAGATTTATTCCTGCTCCCTTTTCAGAGTTGGAAAGGAGATAGCTTGACTTTTAGGAAGAAAGAAAAAGAAGTGTTTTAATTCTAATTTCAAAACAATAATATTTGTCAGGGTTTCAGATTGCCAAAGCAGGAAAATACATAATGTAAATTGCAACTGCCACTTCCAAGTGAGTGTGATAAATAAAAGGTATAATGATAATTTCCACGCAGTAAAGTACATGTTGGAAGAAAAGTCACTAGATTTGAATCTTTAAAAAAATTAACTTAAGGAATCAGTCTTAACATCTCAGAAATGGCCAACTCTTGGTAATAGCTACAACTCTTATCTTACAATAACAATTTAGCTTTAAATGTATTGCATCAAGTTTCTGGAACAGTTTAAGCAAGTTGTACCTGACCTGGGGGAACCTGACAATATCATTATATTGATTTTTTTTCCCAAAAATGTTGTCAGTTCTTTGTAGATATTAAAGAAGATATTAAAGAAGTTTTGCAAACAAAAGTATTCTTCAGAGGTACGATGTGCTCCAAATTCAAAAGTGAAAAGGTGTTTTGAAACCTGGGAAAACACCCTCATAAACATTGTCTATATTTCCTTAAGGAACCTGAATTTTTCCCAGGAATCATGGAGCTTGGCAATGTCAAAACATCTATGAATATTCTCAATAATTCAGGTCATAATTGTCTCAAAGATGCTTTTTTTTCCAAAAGGCAACTGGACTTTCTTGGGTTGGATATTTTTTTTCTTTGAAAAATTTTTGCTTCTTATTCATGAAACTTCTTGAATTCTGAAGATGAACTGAGCTGAAAAAGCTTGTTGGATGAGAAATGAAACCTTTTCAAAGGAAAATAAATACAAGTCCAGTTGCCTTTTGGAAAAAGCATCGTTGGCACTTATCAATGTCAGTGTGAATCCAGGAAAAGAAAGTTTTAGTTTTTGGAGCAGTAGACAGGTACTCCTTCAGGTGTCCCATAAACATGCTTTTGTTTAGTGGAAGTGGAAGTAAATGTTACAGGGTTTCCTGCTTCCTCCAAGGTCCCTCCCAACTCTGTTTTTCTGTTATTGTGCCATCCTGCTGTCAAGTTCAATAAACGGATTGATGTTATATACCCATTATATACCCATAACGAGGCTATTATATATGATTTAAATAACAAATTGTCCAAAATAGAGAAGAGATTTAAGAAGCTCCTGTGTGGGAATTTGGACAGCTTCCAGTCCCATCATTTTTGTTGTACATGGAACAATCCTATTATTCGTAAGTAGGCAGGGAATCACAACCAAAGGTTAAATGTAGATTTTAATAGGAAAAAAAAAACAAAGAAAGCTTTACTTCCTGTTATTCAGGATACTGCTTATAAACGCTATGTGCTTAGAGCTCAAAGCATTGTTAGAGACCCCACACACCCACTTTACGATCTGTTTCTGTTGCTCCCATCTGGGAGGAGGTTTCAGAGTATTTCTAGCAGGGCTACCAGATTCTGTAACAGCTTTGTTCTCTATGCCATCTGTCTGGTAAACTTGCAAGATTCGTTTTTCTTGCCATGTACATGTATACATCAGGGGTGGGTTCTAAATTTTTTTACTACCGGTTCTGTGGGCATGGCTTATTTTGTGGGTGTGGCTTGGAGGTCATGTGACTAGTGGGCGTGGCTAGCTGGTCAGAGTCATTTCTGGGAGGTCCTCGCACTTACGACCAGTCCTCGCACTTACGACCCAACTCATTTGTTTGCTTTTAACACTGATCAGCTGTAGGATGGCCCTTTGAAGCCCCACGGCAAGAGTTTAAACAGTTTTTTTTCCCTCTAGTCATCAGCTGGGACTCAGGAGGCAGCAATAGATTGGGGGTGGAACCAAATAAAAGGTAAGAATAACGTGGGTGGGTAGGGGGGTGGGAGGGCGGGGGGGGAGAACCGGTTCAGTGACGTCATATCGTCACCGCTACCGGCTTGGCCGAACCGGACCGAACCGGGAGGAACCCACCACTGGTATACATCTGAACTAGACTGTGTTGTTTCTGTGTCATATAATATATGTGGGTATATGCCTGTTTGTTATTATATGAGTCACGGTGGCGCAGCGGTTAGAATGCTCAAGGTTGATTCAGCCTTCCATCCTTCCAAAGTCGGTAAAATGAAGACCCAGATTGTTGGGGGCAATATGCTTGTCAGATGTAAATGCCTTATTCTCCAATGTGTAAATAATGTATATATGGAACATCAGAGGTTAACTTATTCTTTGGACTTTAATGTATTCATAACTTACCACTCCCATTCCTAGCTCCACCCCTTGTATATATAAGGAGCCACCCTCACCATTCTCGTGGCTTCTACCTCGAATATTCAGTGAATATAGAATGCCTATCATAATTAAAAAGAAATATATTTAAAGCTTTAACTTCTATTATCTTTATTGAGTCTGATCCTGAAAATATTGCAACAAGCTGGTAGCAGAGGATGGTTAATTGACTCAATAAGTAATTAAAAATGTCCAAGAAAGATAGGCCCAACACCAGGGCCTACAGCAAAGAAATAGAAACTGATCAAGAGATGATCAACGAATCCACCAATGCGATTTCGAGAGAATCCGAAGAATACACCACTGAAGAAGAAGAACTAATGAGTGAAAATAATGACCAGAAAGAAATCGAAATAGAAAATAACGAACTCAGGTCAGAGATATTAAAGATACTAAAAAGCCAAAAGAATGATGAAAGTCTCATCGCGGACCTCCAGGAGATGCTGAAGAACAGCGGAGCAGCGAGAGAGAAAAACGTCATTAAAGAAAAACCCAAAGATCAAAAAATCGTAAGTGAGATGACTACTGAGAAAATAGTTGTTAAAAAGAAAAGATGTGATCCCGCGCGAAATTTTGAATGGCAGCCATCTTGGTTTCAACGAACTTCAAAAGAGAATGGAGCAGAGCCAATCAAAATGCTCAGTTCAAAATTTCTGGCGCGAAAAACACTATCAGACGAAGAAAGTGAGAAAGAAGTCTCAAACTCTTCAGATGATCCAAAATCAGAAAGTGAAGACGATTTAACAAAATCTCAAGTAAAATCAGCAATGAAAACGCTTTTTGCTGCTTTTGGGCCAAGACTGAAAATTACCAAGACATCTACGAAGAAGCAAGAAATCAAACCGGCGACTCAAGACCTGCACGCTCCCATCCTGACTTCGAAAGCGACGACGCCCGAGCCCAGAGAGCCATGCCGATTTCGCCCTACACCACAGACAAAATCGAATACCAACGCACACAAAAAGAAGAAAAGAACCGTCACCACCACCAGAACCCCAAAAACCGAGCCAGAGACCGACTCATCTGAGGAGGAGCGGATCGAGAGAGCTGAAAGGGAGAGAACCTTCCACGACGCCACCAAAGAAGAAATGAACAACGCGCATGTGCGAAACTACGTAGACGACCCAGAAGGACTTGAACTGGCCAGAGAACCGCGCAGACTCATTGCAAGCATCCCAATGCCGTTCTGTAATTTCCTGCACTTGAGAGATCACGGACTGCCCCAGGTTGTAAGTAATGGACAGAATAATGTAGGTAACTTACCCAGTGACTTCCCAAAACTTAGAATTGATGGCATTAATTTACAAGAGTGGTATCAACAGCTTCAGGTTATTTTCATGAAAGAAAATTTACTATTCTTTATAACTAGCCCTCCAAGAAGACCTTGGACTTTAAAAATAGATTGTTTACATCATAGAGCATTTTTCATAATAATATCTAGCGTGTCTCCTGCAATGTATCATAGCATCAAACCAAACCTAACTGTATCAGAAATAATTCAATGCATGTTTAATCTATTTCACAGCGATAGCGTAGCTACAACCACAAGAATGTCTAAGGATTTCTTTTCCTCTAGAGTAAAACCAGGGGTTTCTATAAGTGAGCATTTGATAAATCTAAACAAAATAAGAGCTGAGCTACAATTGAGGGGGGAAGTGATTTCAGATCAAACAATGAAAAGTGTTATTATCAATTCACTTGATCCATCATGGGATAGCTTTATGTCACACTTAGATACCATTAATTTGGGATATTTATCCATAGAAAGTCTATCTAACAAATTGATAGCAGAAGACAATTCAAGAAAAAATCGATCCAGTAACCAAACAGACCACAAACCTTTTAGGAAAGTAGTCTTTCAAGATAAACATAATGAGGCCTTTAGATGCTACAATTGTGGATCCAGGGAACATAGTAGAAGAGACTGCCCCAAAGTCTCAAGAGAGAGACATAGACCAGAATATAGGAGCAAATATAATTACAGACAATCTTCCACAGATAGACACAAATATAGAAGCCCACCAAATTACAAAGAAGGTAGAGGGGGTAGAGGAAATTCAAAAGAGAGGAAATCTGGGTCACTGAATGGGCTAAATAAACAAGACAGCACCAGAACACAGCAGGATGAGAATAACAATTGGCTTATTGACTCTGGTGCAACAAATCACACCACCAACAACAAAAGTATATTATCTTCATTTATAGAAGATAAGTTTGTGATAAAGGTAGCTAATCAAGAAAAGGTTCAAGTACTAGGCAAAGGAAATGTGACCTTGCCTGGTCTAGGGAAAATAGAGGGGGTATTATTAATCCCAGAAATACCTCACAACATACTAAGTGCCATAAAATTAAGCAGAGAATCTGATATCAATATAGTTTTCTCAAAGGGGAAAGCAACTATAGAAAAGAACAAAACAAATGTAGGTACTGTAATGATAAAAGGAGGTCTACCCTATCTGATAACTAAAGAAAGATGTTTACATAACATTGATTCAAATATGGAAGATTGTATTGAAGCAGATGATGAAAATGTCAGTAACAGTGACAATGATGAGTGTAGAATAACTCATGATCACAAAAACACATACAAGGAAAAGAAACCAAAAATAGGTAAACCAATTCACGATGAGTGTGCTCACATCTTACACAGGAAGTTAGGACATGCAAGCTTTCCTGTAGTACAAAAAATGACTGAACACGCAGAAGGTGTCAAAATAAAAAATTGTGAAAATTATTTGGAATGCTCAGTATGTAAGTCCACCAAACTAAAAACCAGTCCCAGACCAAAAAAATCTAACAGATCAACTAACAATATTTTTGATTTGGTACATATGGACTTAGTTGGTCCATTAAGTCCCTCAATTACCTATAGAAAACGTTACTTCCTAACAATAGTGGATGACTACAGCCGATATGGTTTTGTTTACACATTAAAGCACAAGGATGAAACATTTCAGAAATTTAAGGAATTCTACAAACGTATAGAAACACAACATAATATCAGAATAAAGCAAATTATGACAGATAGGGGATGTGAGTTCATGTCTAAAGAATTCTCCCAATGGTTAAAGGATAGAGGAATGTTACATTTCACGTCCAATCCTTTTTCTGCATTTCAAAATGGAGTTGCAGAGAGGAAAAATTCCACACTACAAACCATGATTAGGTGCACATTAGAGGATGCTGGTTTAGGCAAACAATTTTGGTCAGAGGCATTACATTATTCGAATTACACTCAAAATAGAACCTGGTCCAGTATTGTGAATAAGACACCATATGAGGTGATGTACAATAGAAAACCCAAATTATCACACATGCACATATTTGGAGTCACTGCAGACGTACACATACCTAAACAATTGAGGAGAAAGGGAGAAAACGTATCCAGGAGATTAAGATTCATGGGATACGAAACTGGAACCAAAGGGTACAGATTTATTGATAGTAATAACAAATTTATAGTATCCAGAACAGCTGTGTTCCATGAACAGGCCAATTGGTCAAAATTGCACCTTAATGAAATATTTCCTAATAAATGTAAAGATACGATATCTTGTGAGGAAGGAACAACAGAAAATCAAAATATTAACAAAAGTAAGAACAAAACCAAAACTTGGACTAATAGTCAGCATAAAATAAAGACAGACACATTAACAAAAAAGGAAGCTAGATATTTGCATGATAACCATAGCAAGCCTGAAAGAACTATTAGAAACAATAGAAACCAAATACCAAATAAATACAAAGATTACATAATGCATATGAATGGAGAACAAATAACACCTAATACATATGAAGAAGTATTGAAACTTCCACATGAAGAAAGAGAAAAATGGGAACTAGCTATGGAAAAAGAGATGGAAAGTTTACAAGGATTAAATGTATTCACACCTGCGATCGCACCTAAGGATAAAACAATTATAGGTACCAGGTGGATTTATAAAATTAAGAACTTAGAAGGAGGCAATACCTTATACAAGGCTAGACTAGTTGCACAAGGCTATGCACAAAAATATCCAGAAGACTATACTGATACATATTCACCCACAGTGAGAACAGAGAGTGTCAAAACAGCCCTTGTAGTAGCATCTGCACTCAATCTGGACGTATTCCA
Organism: Pantherophis guttatus; assembly: GCF_059756535.1. NCBI lineage: Eukaryota > Metazoa > Chordata > Lepidosauria > Squamata > Colubridae > Pantherophis > Pantherophis guttatus. Next base: position 18,933,920 of record NC_142070.1, on the reverse strand, counting down.
ATACGACATACAGACCGCATACTTACATGCAAAATTAGATAAGGAAATATATGTAAGAGCACCACACAGTCAATACACTAATAAGAACGAAATTTGGTTATTAAATAAGAGTCTGTACGGATTAAAGCAATCCGGCAAAAGATGGTACGATTGCTTGGTAAAAGTACTTAAGACCATGGATTTCAACGCCACCACTGCTGATAACTGTTTCTTTGTAAAAAAGAGTAATGATCATATTGAATTTGTATTAATTTACGTGGACGATATTTTATACATTGGAAAGCATAAAGAGAGCAGGGAAATCTTTGTAAATAAGTTAAATGAACACTTCTCACTGAAATCTCTGGGTAAAGTGAATAAATACCTTGGTGTGCAAATTAACAAAACTAAAAGGGGATTCAAACTTACACAGAAAGATAAAATCATCGAACTCCTAAACAAATGTAACTTAAATAATGCTAAAACCTGTGACACCCCTATGCAAACTGATTTTCTTAGAAACACTGATGAATCTTCCCCTGAGTTTGAAGACAACACATTTTACAGATCAGTTATAGGTTCACTCCTTTATATATCTAATTGGACTAGGCCAGATATTGCATTACCTCTCAATCTATTGTCAAGATATGTTAGTAAACCAACCTTGTATCATTGGGAAGCTGTCAAAAGAATTCTAAGATATCTGAAGGGTACATTAGATTTTTGTTTAATGTTGGAACCCAATAATGACAGAGAACCAAAAATTACTTGTTATGCTGATGCAGATTGGGCTGGTGATACAACATGCAGAAAGAGTACTTCTGGTTATGTTTTTCTATTGAATGATTGTCCAGTTTACTGGTATACTGGTAAACAAGAACTAGTAGCCACTTCTACTACGGAAGCGGAATATGTTTGTTTGTCCAAAGCTGCAAATAACCTTGTATGGTTCAATGATCTGATCACTGATGTTTGGAAGAAACCCACCTTACCATTTATTATGCATGAAGACAATAAAGCGGCCATTGAAATATCCAGATCCGATGCAATTGGACAAAGGCCCAGGCATATTGATATAAAGTTTAAGCATGTGAGACAACTGTCTCAAGACGGATTCATTAAAGCAATACATTGCGATACTTCTGAACAATTAGCTGACATATTAACAAAACCCTTACCTTCTAAACAACACAAATATTTAACTTCTAAATTATATGTATTATATTGTCCTGAATCAGAATGTAATTGGTGTTGTGTAACGAACCGGCATTTAGAGGGGGATTTGTCAGATGTAAATGCCTTATTCTCCAATGTGTAAATAATGTATATATGGAACATCAGAGGTTAACTTATTCTTTGGACTTTAATGTATTCATAACTTACCACTCCCATTCCTAGCTCCACCCCTTGTATATATAAGGAGCCACCCTCACCATTCTCGTGGCTTCTACCTCGAATATTCAGTGAATATAGAATGCCTATCATAATTAAAAAGAAATATATTTAAAGCTTTAACTTCTATTATCTTTATTGAGTCTGATCCTGAAAATATTGCAACAATGCTGACACTGTAAACAGCTTAGAAATGGCTGTAAAGCACTGTGAAGTGGTATATACAGTAAGTCCAAGTGCTATGGCTATTGCTATGTTGTCATGTTTATGTAGTGTATATTGGAGGTAGTGGCCCTTTGAGAGCTGTATGCAATGAAATTTCATTTCAGTGTATGCCGCTTAGTGTACATTCAAAGTGACAATAAAGTTAGTCTAAGTCTAAGTAAGTTTTATGTTAGACAGTAATTCACCAAATGAAAGAACCAAAATCAAAACATGTAAATTTTTAAAACTACAGCAACGAGGACTTTTTAATTCTGTGCAACCTGCAGTCAGCTTCATCCCATGTTATTCTATCCTTTCCATTCTGTCCTTCACAGGATCATTCCACAGGAATGATCAGGATTCGTTAAGTTGTTAGTTATGTTTTCAAATACAAACCTTGTGATGGGCTTGTCCTGCTTGTAACCTTTTGCAAATACATTTTTTCCCCTTTTCCCCTTGGAAAACTCTTGTTTTTATTTCTTCCCAGAGGCTGGAGTTATTTATAGAGCTATTGAGTTAAAACCAATTATTGTGAAACAATTCCACCTTTTTGCGTCGTAGTGCCACTGCGTTCCTTAGAACTCTGAATTTACATCAGCTCAACAATTAAAGTGCCAAGCCAGTTACTAAAGGCTTTTTATATCTAGTCTTCATTAGTTCATATTAAGCGATTCATTGGCTTGGTTTTCAGCTCAGTAACTCCTCTCATAAAATCTAGTTAGCCTTGATAGTGATGCCACATTGCAGATGAAATGAATTAATACATCAGCAAAAAATATTTCGAAGCTGACAGTTTTCTGTCCATATTTTATAATTTCACCATATATAAGTAAAACTCACCCACCAGCGTTTCATGTAGAAGATGTGAGAACAAAAAGAAGAAAGATTAAACATCATTACATTAGAAGAATTTTTTTGACATTTTGCGATAGATTTATTTGCCAAAGCAGGTAACACTAAGCCAAAAAAAAAAAAAATCACATCAAGATGGATGTGTCTCACATCAAGATGGACAGAAGCAATATCATCACGGCATTCATTGGGTCAGTTGAAAATATTGTTTTTCTTTATATACCCTTATTCTAGGTCAGTTTATGCATACTATCTCTTAAAAGAAAAATTCCAAGTGTTTTCACAAGTTGGATGAATTCATTCAGCAAGCATCAGATTTCTACAATAGATAACACTGTTGTCAGAATTTGCACTGATAATAGAATAGAATAGAATAGAATAGAATAGAATAGAATAGAATAGAATAGAATACTGTAGAATAGAATAGAATAGAATAGAATAGAATAGAATAGAATAGAATAGAATAGAATAGAATAGAATAGAATAGAATAGAATTGGAAGGGACCTTGGAGGTCTTCTAGTCCAACCCCCTGCTTAGGCAGGAAATCTTACACCACTTCAGACAAATGGTTATCCAACCTCTTCTTAAAAACTTCCAGTGTTGGAGCATTCACAACCTCTGGAGGCAAGTTGTTCCACTGATTAATCGTTCTAACTGTCAGGAAATTTCTCCTTAGTTCTAAGTTGCTTCTCTCCTTGATTAGTTTCCATCCATTGCTTCTTGTCCTGCCCTCAGGTGCTTTGGAGAATAGCTTGACTCCCTCTTCTTTGTGGCAGCCCCTGAGATATTGGAACACTGATATCATGTCTCCTCTAGTCCTTCTTTTCATTCAACTAGACATACCCAGTTCCTGTCATTGTATACATTGATTTACAAGCTTCACTTTGAACCATCTCAAGTGATAGTTGGGTATTCAAGGAGACATCCATGTTGCTGATTAAGAAGCCAATTTAGGTTCACTTGATTTTTTAAAAAAATCTTATTTTCAGTGTAAATAAAGGTTGCATAGTGGAGAACTGACTTTAGTAAATCCCAAAACAATTAATATTTTTAATTAAATTTAGGAAGAATTATACACAAGACATCTCAGTCAATAGTAAATATATGCCAGCACAATATACTATGATTAAAGAGCAAAAAAACCCCACTATTATTTTTCAATATCAATTTATTTTAGCTTTTCTTTTAACTCCAAGCATTTTGGTGATATTTAACTACAGTATTAATGAAATCATTGTTGAATTGTTAATCTGAAGCTGACATTTTGATAAATGTTTTGATTAGATATTTTATTAATGACACCAGTATGAAGATTATATCAGGGAAATGAGTCAACTGCAAATGACAATTTTCTAAAGTTATTGATGACAATACCCACTACCCTGCCTATTCGTTTGGCCACACTGTTCAAAGAAGATATTTGGGGAAATAATTTAATAGACATTGAAGAGCAATGGGATTATTGGTTGACAGGCTGAAAACAATACCACCAGCTCACTGTATATCCACTAATATAGTTTCTAATTGTTATTCATTAAAAATCAATTTTTAATTAAAAATTAAAAATTGATTTTTAATTTAAAATCAATTCTTTTTAAAAGTTAAAAAAATACATACACATGGTTTTCATGTCTTCAAAAGTGCTGCTAATTAGAATGATTTCCACAAGTATATTTGTGTATATGTTTATTCTCTCTTATCTGGAGGTAGGAATAACTCAGGAATAAGTAATATGATAACTTCAAAACATTTGGGCTATGATTTCCATAATCACTGACTATGGGCCATGTTTCCTAGAGCTCATAAGAATTGAGAACTAAAATATCTGGAGGGACTACTTACTTTTAATCTAAGAATTTAGAATAGTATGTGTCATCAGTCATGAATATGATTCTATTTGTGACGACTAAAAAAAATCATTTTGAGAATTCAGGCTTCTAAGGCAGTGGTGAAATCCTACCGGTTCGCACTGGTTTGGGCGAACTGGTAGTGATAAAAGCTACCAGTTGGTCTGTTCATTTTGCTCCAATTGTAGCTGATCTATTTTTGTATCTTCTAAGTATTTTGATCTTATTTGTAAGTACGTCCACCATTCAACTTCCCTATTCAAATCCTGTTCCAATTCTTGTTTCGTTTTTAATTTTCCCAAATCATTTAATATATCCCTGTATCTAATTATTTCTAGTGAATCTAAATTGTGCGGCACAGCTGTTCCCTCCACCTCGCTGTTCTACTTACCTTCCCAAGCCTTTTTTTCCATGCGCAGCATGCATTTGGCGCGTACTGCGCATGCACACGCATACATCATGCATTTGGTGCACACTGCACATGTGCACACATCATGTGTTTGGCACACGCTGCGCATGCATGCATGCAGCATGCACCGCTCATGCACTGGCAGCAAACTGGTGGCAAACTGGGAAGGATTTCACCACTGTCACCGACAGGCAATGTCGGCTGGCGACCCCCCCGGGGAAGAGCCTTCTCTGTGGGGGCACCCACCCTCTGGAATGAGCTACCCCCAGGGATACGACTAATCCCGGACCTCCGGACCTTCTGCCGGGCCCTGAAGACTTTTTTATTTCAGCAAGCCGGGCTGGGTTAAAAAATTTTTAATTGGGTGAATTTTATGGGTAAGGGGTTTTAAATTGGAGAAGCCTAAGATAATTTAATTTTGTTTTAATGTATTTTAATATTTGTATTGTGTGTTTTTAATTCTGGCTGTTCACCGCCCCGAGTCCTTCGGGAGAGGGGGCGGTATAAAAATTTAATAAATAAATAAATAAATAAATAAATAAATAAATAAACTGTTCTAAGGACATGCTTCAAGAACATAATTTTGGCCAATGATGGAACTTATAAAGTCTATCATCAACGCCTAGGTTGATAAGAATTAGTCTTTGTATTTATAATTGTGGTGCTGTGATAAGTTACATTGTTCAGGTATTTCAAAAATGCTATCACTTCTACCCTCAGCAATCTTTTCTCAAAGCTAAACATTTCCAATATATTCAGTTTCTCTTCTTAGGACTTCATTTTTAATATCCCAGTCATCCTTTTTGTCCATCTTGAACTTCTGAATTTTTTTTCAACTGTGGAGTCCCAATAGTAATATAAAACTCTGAGAAAAATTCCAGGAAAACACAGTATATTTGGGGTTTGAGGTTTTGTTTTATTTTTGGTAACTACATTACGCTCATATTTTGTTAGAAATCAAATGTAATCTCAGATCATTTTTATGGATACTAATTATAAAACCAGATATCTCCATCCTATATCTGTGCATTTAATTTTTGTTTCCTATGAAAAATATGCTGCATTTTTATTGCTAAATATCATTCTATTATTTTTCTACAATTTCTCTAACGATCAAGATAATCTTGAATTTTGTTTTCTTAAATATTAATTACCAATCCCCATTTTGTGTTGTACACAGATTAGCAAAATATGCCACAAATAAAAATTTGAGGGAGCCTCAAGACTGAATTGGCCCCTTCTTCAATATTTCACTCCACTTCAATAAGAATATACTTTTCAAGCCAGCCATGTATGCCCAATTTTCATTGTTTTTTTTTTAAATGTGAGGTACAGTATATTGTTTTTTTAAATGTTTCACAGAATGCTTTACTACATTCAAGACATATTGCAACTGCAGCATTCTCAAAATTTAATAAGGAAGGGTCTCAAGCAAACTCTGAGAAAATTAATGTAATTGACAGATTAATTATCATCCAGTTTTTATTGATTCTTAGTGACCCTATTAGTAGACTTTCTCCAAAAGGTTCTGCCCTCTATGTATCCTTTTATGTCAGTTTGGTTGCTTAGACGATATAGTCCAAGTAGACTTGCTCCTTACTCTTTCCAGCTTTGGCATTCCAGTCTCCAACAATGGTTGGAATATATATGACTCTAGGGGGCGGTGCTTATCTCCGTTTCACAGCCAAAGAGCCAGCGCTGTCCGAAGACATCTCCATTGTCATGTGGCCGGCATGACTAAACACCAAAGTCACATGGAACACTGTTACCTTCCCACCAAAGGTGGTCCCTATTTTTCTACTTGCATTTTTTACGTGCTTTTGAACTGCTAGGTTGGCAGAAGCTGGGACAAGTAACGGGAGCTCACCCTGTTACGCAGCACTAGGGATTCGAACCGCTGAACTGCCGACCTTTCGATCGACAGCTAATAAATAAAACATCTGCAAGCAAATAACCAAGCTAAGGAGAGGACTCTGCAGGTTCAAGTCTAAACCACAGATATTCTCTTCTACTGAAAAAAAGAGTTTAAGTTTGCCTGTAAAACCTTCCCTTCTTAAAAGCTAAAACTTTTGAACATCCGCTGATCATTATCAAGCTTTGTTAAATCTTCCCTTCTAATAAGCATAGGTAATATGATTGCAGTGCCCTGAGGACCAACACTGTTCTTCTTTGCTTCACATAAAATTAGCACTGAACTCAGATTGCTCATTTTCATAAGAATAAGGGCGGGGGAGTGATGCAAATGCCAGCAAAATGAACCCTCCACAAATCCACATTTTCTTGTGGAGTAAACATATCACTCCCTACACTGCTGAAAGCCTTTCTGGTTGTAAACAAGGAACAACGAATAGAACCTCAGGGAAACAGGCATACACTCACTAGTCTGAATTGCTTTGATTCTGGCCACAGGCAAACCAGTGACTGATTTGGAATTGTTTCCCCCTCAGAGGGTGAGCAGCATAGAAAAACGTCAATCTTATACGTGTGGTTTATTACCGTATTTCACACTCACATTCAAGAATATTCCAGTAACTTATAGTAAGCCAAAGAAATTAAGGCATGAATAAAAGAAAGAAAGAAAAAAACGCTGTTCTACCGTGGATTGCGTTAGTTAAGTTAGATTGCGACTCTAGTTAGGCTTTAATAATTGCATAGTATCTATGTATTGAGCTCATCAATGTGGTATGTACTGATTTTATTCTTTTTTGTGTAATTTTAACCACTGTTTAGTTTTTTTTGTTTTTTGTTTTTTACTTTAGCTGGACCTCTAAACATTAATTGCTTGGGGCTTTTTCTTTTGAAATGTTGCTAGATCCAGCAGACACCAAAACCATTTATTTTATCTTTACATCTTTTTATAATCAGTTTATTGACGATGGCAAACACATCATTTCCTACAATGTGGAAGAAGGCAATGGTAAGAAAATCATATGAATGGACAATATGAAATGATTTCATCCTTGAGAAAAACTATGTGGTTACTAACAGTTGATAGCAGGCTGAAGGAACACAATCAAAGAAAAAAATCATACCCTTTAATCCTTTCAAACTAGCCTTACTTCTACTTTTTCTATAGTTTTTACGACTTCTTTCTCACCACACTTTCTTTTTGGAGTCTCTGTTGTCTCCAGGAGCTCAGAATATTGTGATTATAGTGCTTCTGAGAAACCCAATCTGATGGACTGGCCTGGTTCTGCAAAGATTTTTTTTTTTAATTTGATTTATATGCTGCCCTTCTCTGGAGACTCAGGGCGGCTTACAGTGCGTTAAGCAATAGCCTTCATACTTTTGTATATTTTATACAAAATCAGCTTATTGCCCCCACAAACTGGGTCCTCAATTTAGCTACCTTAGAAAGGATGGAAGGCTGAGTCAACCTTGCCATGGAAGTCAATCTTCCATGGCAAGATTTGAACTTACTTTAATTGCAGACAGCTGGTGTTAAATTACAGTGTCTTGTCCGCAGAGCTATCCAGGCTCCTGCTCTGCTGACAGATACCCAGTTCAGGTCCCTATTTTGCATGACAGAAGAAGCCAAGCACAGCTTATTTCAAATAGTCCATGGTTCTGTGGGCCCAGCATTTATCAACTTGTAGTTACCCACTCTGGCTGCCATTTTTGCGAAAGGATGACAGATTTCGAAGTGCTGCAGATATGTACTGCTTCATACAATAAATGTAAAGGTTTCCCTTGTCTAGTTGTTTCTAACTCTAGGGGGAAGTGCTCAATCTCAGTTTCTTAGCTGAGGGAGCCTGCATTGTCTGAAGACATTTCCAAGGTCATGTGGCCAGCATGCTATATGCCAAGACTCACTGAACATTGTTACCTTCCCACCAAAGAGATGTCTATTTATCTATTCACATTTGCACGCTTTCAAACTGCTAGGTGGGCAGGACCTTGGGCAAGTAATGTGAGCTAGGTGGCCTGGCTAAGTGGCTCAGTGGCTAAGATGCTGAGCTTGTCAATCAGAAAGGTCAGCAGTTTGGCAGTTCAAATCCCTAATATAGATCTCCTGTGTGAGCAGGGGGTTGAACTAGATGACCTCCAAGGTACCTTCCAATTTACTGTTAAGCTGAGCTCACCCTCCCAGGTTCTTGAGTCTCGAACCTGGGCTGTCAGTTTTCCAGCTGACAAGCTTAGCATCTTTAACCCTGAGCCATCCACCACCTGCTTCATACAGTACATGGCTTTTTTTTAAAGCTCTCAACTTTTTTAAAAGCTCTTTTTTTTTTTTTTTGAGGAACCCATGGACACCATCCAACTACGAATGCCTTGGTCCTCTTTTTCTTGGACCATTTGCTCATATTTCTTTTACAAGCCAACATTCATCCATCCATCTATTTATTCATTCTCTCTATAGGATTATCTCAATGTCATTACAAAAAAAAATGACATTTTATACAAAAAAATTCTTGTAATTGAATCTACTCTTTTTCGTTCTATTCTCTGGAACAACTATAAACAATTTTGCCTTAAAGGACATCTACATCTCCTTGTAGACTTCCCTTCACTATATTAAACATTCTTAAGACTCCAAATTTAGAGTGCATCATTTCCACTATATTTCTAATTAATACGCAAAGAAGTCTAAAGTTGACTTTGCGAGACTAGCTAAAATGTTTCCCGGGACATCTGCCTGCTGTTGGAAGTGCGGTTACAGTAATGGAACTTATTTTCACCAATGGTGGACCTGCCCACAGGTGGTTAAATATTGGAAAAAAATACAGCAATGGATTTTGGAAATTACACAGATTAATTTGGAATTAAGGCCCGAGATTTTCCTATTGGGGGTAAAACCTTTGAATGTTAAATCAGATATATGGTTCTTGTTGATTCACATTATTACTGCAGCAAGATTAGCATATGCGCAGGAGTGGAAAAATCAATACTTACCGATGGATTTGAAAATAATATATAAAATTAATGAGTGTGCGGAATCAGATAGATTAACTAGATTGATCAATGGTAAAAAAGATTCAGAATTTTATAACAGTTGGAAATTATGGTACGATTGGGTCCAGAAAAGGTGGGATAGAATGGATATATGATGATGTATATATATGATGGCAAGTATGCATGTATAAAGGAATGACTTTATATTTATGGACAAGGTAATCACATTATACCATGGTGGCAGGATTGTATATTTTATTTGTGTATTGGTGTATAGAATATATTAATAAAAATTATTGAAAAAAAATAATAAAGTTGACTTTATTTTATTTTACTTAGTTGATGCAATTTACAGCTGAAAACACCAATAATACAAAAATAAAAATTCACAAAAGAATAAAATGAGAAAGTGGCAGCCAAGGATAACCTTCAGCAATCATTAACAATATCTCACAAGCTTTAAAGGTGAGCAGAAGTGGCAAATTGTTCAAAATATATTTTTCTGAGGTACTGATATATCTAGATGAAAACACATATTTTGAACGACCGACATCTGTCACTGTTTATATTTTCCTTGGGCGTGCCTGTATGTTTCTACCCCCTCCGTAGGAGATTTCTCTGATGAGCTAAAAGCATCTACCGTATTATAAGCCTTGCTTGTAAGGCTCAAATGTCAGGCTCAATAAGTGCAGGTGGGAGGATGAAAAGTTCTATTGCAGTTCAAGGGATAATGATAGTAATCATAAATTAATTGCACCTATAGTAGAAGAGCTACGTTACCAACAAGAAACAGAGAAAATTATGCAGTTTGGGGTTTTGGGGGGTTTCAAAAAGACTTTTAAAAGGTCAGACTTTGTTCTGTACAATACTTAAATGGGAAATTCTGTAATTAAAGGATGTATGTAGAATGCAAACATGCGTCCTACTCAGAGGTGGGATTCACTTACCTTCCCTACCGGTTCGCAAATGTGAGCACACAAATGCACTCGCTTCACTCACACGTGCCACCTCTGCGCATGTGTATGGCCTTCTGTACACATGCAGTACTCGCGCATTACATCCAGGTGGGTGGGCCACTACTGGTTCACCTGAACCGGACAGAACCGGCTGAATCCCACCACCAGTCCTACTGCACCTTAAAAATTCACCAATTTATTGTCCTATAGGTTTTTGGGGATTGCCACGCTGTTTATTATTATTATTATTATTATTATTATTATTATTATTATTATTATTCATTGTTATTATAATTAAATTTATTTGCCATTCATAGTTTGAGGCAACTTTGAGCAACTTACAGTGATATAAAATACACAAATATCCAGACAGTTATAAATGCAAGGAAAATAAAATAAAATAAAAAACATGAGTTGGAAGCAGAGACGAGGGGAGACCTTCTCTATTAGTGTACCGCTCCAGCCAACAGCTTCTCCTTCAAGATCCCATGCCAAACATCCTAGCAACGTTAAGGCTTTTCCTGAAAGCCAAAAGTGAGCAGGTAGATCTTACCGTAAAATATTCTAAAGGGTGGAGGCATTGCAGAAAAATGCTGACAGCTCTGAGTGCTCCGTCTACTTCCTCAGGTCCAACAGGATGAAACCGCTCCTGGGATAACAGGATAGGTCCGTTCATGGCATGCATGGACTATAAAACTGTGAACATTGTGTTTCCATGTTTTCATCAACAGAGGTGTAAAAGAGGCATTATTGCACTAATCAACTGCTTAATGAGTGTGTTCTGACCTAGGCTCCCTTAAAAAGCAGGAAGCAGAGTCTTGGTCCTGGCAAAACCTCTTTTATTTACACAACTGTGAATTCCTTTCATTCACAGTCAGCAAGGCCTGTCCAAACAGTTTTTCAAAGGAATATTTATCAACACAGACCTTATCTCGCTTGGCAAGCTGCCACCTAACTAGTTTCCAACCACAGTACAAGGCAAAACTTGACACAGAGTCTCTGAGAGTCATGAAACGAATGAATTGTTTCCTGCAAAAGCCCGCTCCCCGTTCACTCCTCTTTTATTTCCCATGGAAGGGGCCAATCATCTCCAAGGTGTGGTTTTACTACCAAGTCAACTCTTCTTTCTTAGTTGTTCTTGTCTTCTGGCAGCTCTGCGCTGCGCACACTGGGAATGGGCTCCAGCTGTTCCTCTGCCTCACTGTTGTCTAGCTGCTTCTCTGCCTTCGACGCAGAGCCCTCATCCGAGCTTTCCCCAGCCCCCAGGATTGGCCCATGTTCCTCCCCAACCTCCTCACTGTCCGACTCTGCTGCCAGCTCCGCTGGCCGCTGGCAGACCACAACAGAGTGTAGTGTAACATGAAAACCTGGTGTGAAATGATGTTAAATTTCTTGATAAATTCTAGGTCAGCCATTTCATTATCAAATTAGGCTTTGTGATTTCATACTAAATGCAGTTTACAAAAGTCCATTCATCTGGACAGGTTTTTTTTTAAAAAAACCTGAAATTATTGTGACCATTTTTTTTCTTTTTTTAATCAGTCGTGCCCTATGAATTTGGAGAACTTTAGAATTCCTTGAAATTCATCCCAGCTTCCCTAAATGTAAAAAAAGCAATTCTTTCCCACTATGATAAAGCAGGATTTGTTAGAATTCTGTTGGAAATATCTATGGCAAAATGTACACAAAGGTGCTTTGTGAGAACCTGAGGACAAAGTTAAACTGTACGGAACTAGATCATTCAGTAGAAAACCTTGTACCGAGACTTCTAAGTTGAACTTAGAGAGCAAAGGAGCTGTTTCAATATCAGAATGCAGTGCCATTATTGTTAGATGCCATCACCATCCATACTGTTGAAATCTATGCCACCTACAATTTATCCCCAGGGCTACCTTGTGAAGAATACATTGCAAGAATTCAGAGATGATGGTATTATTGTTATGTGGATCACTAGCACCATGTCCCTTTCTTCCAGGTAGTGCTGTAGATTCTCCCCAGAAACCTATCAATAACTATTAATTAAGGGTCAATGATTCCCAATGAAGAAAAGGCCATCAGCTAAAGCAGGGGTGTCAAACTCAAGGCTGGATCTGTCCCATAGAGTACTTAGATCTCACCTGTGGGACTGCCCTGGAAACAGCAAAAGACCAGCCCATGATGCTTCTGCCTGTGAAAACGGAGCTCCATTTCTGCTGCCAGAGGGTTTCAGGAGGCTGTGGCAGCTGAAAACGGAGCTTGTTTTCTCTGGCAAAATGCTTGGGCCACCACAGGAGCCCCTGACATGAGTGATGTCAAGCTGGCCACGCCCACCCCAGCTCCTGAGGTAATACACAACCCTGATGCAGCCCTCAACAATATCAAGTTTGACACCCCTGACCTAAAGCGTACAGTCTGGTCCAAGCAATCGAGAGCAATCATTTCTTGTTCAAATCCATCTTCACTTGTTCTCCCACATGCAGTTTCTTATAGTTTGTCTCTGTAAGCTCTATTAAATCAAAGGACTTCACACACCTCCGGGTCAGAAATTGTTCAAAGTTGAGTCAATTGGATTGAATTTCTGATTCAAATCAGAAAGTCAAAGTGAATAATCAAATCTACCTGCTCGGTTCAGAACGCCTATTTTAGAATTTATTTGAATTGGATCGTATTAAAAGTTTGAATCAAAGGAAAGGCTCAAATCAAAGACAGTTCAAACGGCAATGTTAGACGCTGGGACCGTGCAGACAGCGTCATCACGGGGGTGCTTTGCTTCAACAAAAAAGTCCAACAAAGCAGTTCTTGAAGTTGCTTCTCAAAACAAACCAGCCCTTATTTCTAAAGCAAAGGAAAAGCACCGCACGTCTTCCCTTCCTGCTGATCTTCTGGCCCTTGCAAGTGGCTTCTGCCCATGCGATGCGAATTTCCCCAAAGCCTCCTCCAGCTATTTCCAGGGCTGGAGGAGGCTGCAAAGCACCTCAATGAGGCAAATCATGTTGCTTATTTTCCCCAAGGAGACAATAGTGCTTTTGCTTTTGCAGTGCAAAATACCTCATCAAGGCGAATCAAAGCCACCTTGCGCTGCCTAATAGACGCAGGGTTACATATTTATTCTTCTGATTCATGAGTAGGTGTTCTGGGACTGAGTGAACAATTTGTACTGCGTTTTCTCCTTCAAATGAAAAGAACAGATGACTTGCTGAATTATGTTCTCTTTAAATACAGAATAACCTGCGCTTTGTAAGAGATGCTACATGGGATAATGTGTTCTCCTTGAAGATAATTTTTTTCTCTTACGGCAGTTGGATAGAAATCCTTGGCTGAACAACCTCAAGTAGGTTTGGATGAAAGGTCACCATAATTTATTAATTAAATCTAAGGAGGTTAGGTGTCTTTAGTGCATGTACTATTCATTTAATTATAATTGAGTTTGATGTTATATTTCATGTTAAATATAATTGATCATTACAGGATAACACTGCTGTCTTGATCTTAACTATTTAGAAGTATAATGAAAAGCTGATTAAGGATGTATATTGGGTTTTTAGGAAAGAATAGAAGAATAGAATATAACTGTTTTTACAATATATTAAAAAATAGCACCGACATTAATAGTGTATAATAACATCCCTGTTAAGAAAATACATGTTCTCTAGCAGTTTGGGTCACTCCCTAGATTACGTGAGTGGAGTGCCGATAAGTATGTGAATAAATATAATTTTTCCAAAAATTGTTAAAGATATCTCCAAAAAAATTGGCACAAGTTGACAGCTATAATTCTGTAACCAATTTTTTTTCTTGTAGACATTGCAGCAACATTGAATTTTTCCACTGTATGCCTGACATGGAGAAGAAAGCCTACATAAAAATTGTCTGCCCTCCCTGGCAATCTCTCTAATAAGGGGAGAATATACACTGACCTATAAACTCTGCATAACTCACAGTACAATAAAACATGTGAGATATCTTCGACTTCTCCTTTACCACATATGCCTACCCGTTCTGCTATTGGTATTCTCGTATACCTGCCCTGGAGGAGTGCTGAGGGGAGAATGTTAAATCTGGCTCTGAAGAAAGCTATTCTTTGTTTTGGGAAGATCGGGTCATTTAGGTTTTTAGGAAAGGGATAGTTTCTTATCTAATCACAAAAATCTTCACATTGTAAGATTACCCGCTGAATAAATTAAATAGAGACCAATAAGCCTTAAATGGAAATATACAAACTTTATCTGGAGTCAGATTCTTAATCCTTCTAACTTTCTGACTGTTGTCTTTTTTGTCTGACAGTAGCTCTGAAGCTGTTCAAATCTGAATCTTTGGTATGATAAATATCTGTTCCACTATTGAACTATTTTAAAAATTCTATTTTACTTACCGTGAATTAGATTGTCCACAAATCTACTGAATAGTTAGTTTATCTATAGATGCGTTTATACACAAGTATAATATAAAGGATATATGACTACTTTTACAAAGTTGAGGAAAAATCCTACTGTATGTACTTTCAAATAGTCAAACCCAGTTTTGAAGATGTATTTTGATACCTAATATTCTCAGTTTATTTGCAAGTATATGGCACCTGATTTTTCCCATATATAAGTCAAACTCTGCAACTATAGAGTGTTATTTCTTCCTATGTCCTATGTAGAACATAAAAGAGTGATTAATATGCAAATGTCTAGCTATTGGGATATGTTAAGACTTATCAAAAGATTGTCTATCTTCTCTTGTTCAACACATAGCCCTTTATGACAGAGAAAAATGCCTCTGATTTTGAAACAGACTACTTATTTGCAGAGAAACTTGTTTGCTCTGGAAAATAGAATTTTGGTTTTCTAAAGCACTGTTCCAAAATTTTCTTCTGCCTTTTTTTTTTAACTCATCCACATTCAGTTTGATGAAAATAAATTGCTTTCATTGTTTTGCAAAGGACAAAGAAAATTTGGCAGAGCTCTGACACTTTCCTTAATTACAGTGTGGTTGAAGGCCTGAAAACTGTATGTTACTGTCCTATCTCGCTACTGTACAATCAACTCTCCAGTAGTCTGCAGCTTTCTGAGCTTCTTCTGCTTCAATTAAGTCCCAAGAGAAGACATCATTATGGAATTCCTTTCTTCCATTACAGGATTTTTTTTTTTTTCAGATCAGCAAGCTAGGGCAACCAGGTAGGCAATATCTTGCATAACAGAGAAATGCATAACAGTAGGAAAAAGCAGTGAGAATTGTATCATCTGTCATCTCCTAAAAGAAGAAAGGCTCAAAAAAAAAAAAAAGTCAGGAAGAGAAATTCTAAAGAACTGCGAATAAGGGAGAAAAATACTTTTTCTTAAATGAAGACAACTTTGAAAAATTGGAGGACCAATTTCCATGAGGTCATCTGTGTTGCCATCAAAATGTAATACCATTTCTCTTCCCGACTCCCTGCACTACTGAGGTGTGTGTGTGTGTGTGTGTGTGTAGCCATATTTTTCAGAATATAAGACGCACCAGAGTATAAGACGCTCCTTAGTTTTTGGGAAGGAAAATAAGGAAAAAGCTGATTGGCGGGTGGATCGACCTCCCCGAATACCCCCAATCAGCTGTTCCCAGAGGTGAATTTTAGCAACAGGTTTCTTGGTTGTGAGTTCTGTACCTTGCTTTTTTTTTCTGCCTCTGAAAGCCTCCAAAACAGAGCTTCAGAAAAAAGCCTCTGAAGCTCTGATTCTGGGGCTTTTTTTTCTGAAGCTCTGTTTCTGAGGCTTTTTTTCTGAAGCTCTGTTTCTGAGACTTTTTTTCTGAAGCTCTGTTTCTGAGACTTTTTTTAGCCTCTGAAACCTCTGTTTGAGAAGCTGGGTGGGGCTACATTCAGAGTATAAGATGCACCCAGATTTTCACCCTCTTTTTGGGGGGGAAAGGTGCATCTTATACTCCGAAAAATACGGTATATAGAGAGATATTCTTTGGCCGTTAATTTTCTTATAAAGCTCAAGTGATTGGATGGAGGTTGCTTATTACTTAACACAGCTAGAAAGCTTATTCAGAATGAGGTTGGCTGAAGTTCTTCAAAGTCAAAGCTAGGCTACTAAATTATTAACTGTAAATGTATTTTAAAGTATCATCAAGAAAAGTGTATGATGTGAGTAAGATATTGGATGGAATGGCTTCTTTTTTTATTGCCTTGTCAACACAGAAAGGAACAAATGGAACATTCGGAATCTGGTTTGATCAAGACAGTTCTGCCCTTAAGAACGGAAATGTATGTTCCATTAAAGATCTAAATAGATATTTTATTTTTAAACATTCAGGATGTTCAATTTTTATCAGGTCCTGTTGCACAGAGAAAATTCATTCCTGTCTTCTCTAGTTATGTTTTTTACAATAATTTCGCACCTTAAGTGGTAGTCATTAGAGAGCGGGAAGAATTGTGTGACAAAATCATTCCCTTTGAAATCAGGAACTTAAAAGGGATTAACTTCATATAAAACATTTGTTCAAATTATGCATATCCAAATTATTTTAGTACTGTTGTTTCATTGTTCTAATTATTGCCATATTTAGAAGAAAACAAATGTAATTCAAAAATCAATATAGCTACTTTTATAAGCAGCATATCCCCAGATGGGAAGTCTTCATCAGATCTTGTTCATTAGATTCATATTGTCTTCCCCAGAAAGTAAAATGGGTATTTCACTCCTCCCTCTGAATCCCCACCTCCCACTACAATAGCCCTGTGATGAGTTAGATTGGAAGACAGCAGCTAGTCTAAGTCACACATTTATTTCAGCTAATAAATTTTAAGTTTTAGCCTAACACTTTAACCACTACTTCCTCTCCCCACAAAGTTGGGACTATATAATTTAGGAATTAGAAACTTATTTGAATATATGTTTGATATGATGCAGCAATGGCAATATTTAGGTTTTCCTTGATCAGGGTAGACAGACCAAAACAAGAAGCCTTTAAAATGATTAAACCAAATGGTTCTGTCCTGCTTCAGGTCTCAAACTCTCTTTCACAATTTTCTCCAGGCTGACCACATAACAGCTGACAAGGGAAGAAAAGTAAATCAACAAAGAATCTTGGGAACAAAAATAGCAGGATATTCTATTAATTGGAATTGATGCCAGTAGGTGAAAATTTGGTTCCTAGCCATTTAAGGAATATCAATTCCATATTTGCACTGAATTGGTTAAATACATAAGTAAGTGCATGCCAAAAGATATAACAAAACACACACACACACACTCACACACAAAAAACACTTTGATTCAATGGACCGAAGGATTCAAGTATTAGGATCAAAATACACTAGAATTCCTTTATCTATAGAAACAATTACATCAATTAGAGAATTATGGAATATCTAATAAAACAGGAGTGTCAAACTTGCATGTCACTGCATCATCACGTGACGTATCATGACTTCCCCCCCTTCAATAAATCACTTTGTGGGCATGGACAGTGCTTGAAGAGGGGGTTAAAGTATTCTCCAAAGCACTGGAGGGAAGGACAAGAAAGAATGGTTGGAAACTAATCAAAGAGAGAAGCAACCTGGAATTAAGGAGAAACTTCCTAACAGTGAGGACAATTAACCAGTGGAACAGCTTGCCTTCTGAAATCAGGGACACTTCATTACTGGAAGTTTTTAAGAAGAGTCTAGGCAATCACTTATCTGAAATGGTATAGTTCTCCTAGTGTTCTGTTCTGTTCTATTCCGTTCCGTTCCGTTCCGTTCCGTTCCATTCCATTCCATTCCATTCTACCTAAAATAGGACTTCAAGGTGAATACACAGATTCAGGACTGCTGAGTTTATACTGTACATCTTCAGGAAAATAATGCATGCCTACAGTAACTAAGGCAACCATCCTACCACTGCAACACAATTAAATGCAGGATCTGAAGCTACCTCTTTTACCAGTGGTTAAAGCAACATTGTTCCTGGCAAAGGATTAGCACCATCCCAAAAAACCTTTTGATGAAGAATGAAAACATGTTTTTTACTAATATGGTCTTTCAAAAATAATGAAAGGATTCCAGCAATAACATACTTTGTACATATTTTATTTTACTCCCCATTGTCTTATTTGCTTTATTTTTTTAAAAGTCTGGAAGGAACAACTATCTCATTGGCGTTATTTGGAGACTTTATAGCTAAAACTTGGTATGCGTTTGCCACTGTGGTATAAAAATTCGCACTGGAATCCCAGGTTCAAGTTTGCCTTCAGGCATGGAAATTCACTCTCTCAGCCTAATTTACTTAACAAGGCTCTCTTGGGGAGGAAAGATTGCTGTATACACTGCCTTGATATCCCAAAGGAAAAGACTGATGCAAAAACTAACAAACAAAGGAGCAAACAAGTTTCCTTTTAGCTTCCTCATTATGTATTTCAAACCTCAAACTTCCAAACTGGTCTAGGAAGGTCCAGAAAACACTGTAACCCAGCGATTACCTTTGTGGCTCTGTAATCCTTGCAATCTATTGAATTGGTCCTTCTATTGTGGCCTGTCGGCGGAGGAGGAGTTGTGGGAGTCAGGGTCAACATCAGGGCAACCTGGGAGCTCTGAGGGGAAAGAGGGAATGGAGCTGGCAGAGAAAGAGACAGAAGGCAGATCTTGGGTTGTCCATCAGCCTTCAGATGGAGAGTCAACAGCCCCCAGCTCTGGAAATGGCTGATGAAGAAGAACAGCGGGGCCCAGTGCCTGACGCGCGGCTGTGCAGAAGGCAGAGAAGGGGAGAGCAGTGGAAAGCCGTGGGCCGATCCTGGAGAAGGAAAAGCCACAGCTGCTAATGAGGCCCCACCTTAGCTCTGGGGATAAAAGGCAAGGGGTGGAGATGAATAGGTATGGCAGAAAATATTCATCTTCTGACTGACCGGACTTGTTAGCCTGCGAGACAAACTTTTTGCTAGGGCTGCCGGTGTTCCTAATAAAGGAATCTTTTGAGTTCACATCAGAGGGTTTGTCGTGTTTGGGGAGCTGGGTCAGAATACCTTCTAAATTCTTCAAGCAGCCAAAAAATATCCCAAGCCTTGGTGGCGCAGCAGACTAAAGCATTGTTAAGTAACACCAGCTGCCTGCAATTACTGCAAGTTCAAATCTCACCAGGCTCAAGGTTGAGTCAGCCTTCCATCCTTTCGAGGTAGGTGAAATGAGGACCCGGTTTGTGGGGGCAATAAGCTGACTTTGTATAAAAAAGAACACGGCTTGGCGGGGCGGGGGGCGAAAGCCCTACTAAGCAGGTATATGCAAAAGTATGAAGGCTATTGCTTAATGCATTGTAAGCCGCCCTGAGTCTCCTGAAAAGGGCGGTATATAAATCGAACCAATAAATAAATAAATAAATAAATAAATAAATAAATAAATAAATAAATAAATAAATAAATAAGCAAGCCCTGTCAGGGCTTGGGGGGTGTTTTTTGGCTGCTTGACCAGAAGATGATGCTTGACCAGAAGAAGACGCTCTACAGATAAACTATACCAGTAGCTTAAACTGATGAGAATGCAATGTAACTATTATATGGCATTGCTTCAAAAAATTTTGCAAATTACCATTTCGTGAAAGCACAGAGGTTTATTTTGTTTACTTTATGAGATTCCCTTGTCTGGAAACAGTTACAGCTACTTTATAGTTGCTGCATACTTGGTCTTTATAAAATGGCCAAAGAGTTTCAGTTAAACAATAACTGGATTTTATTTACAGTGACTACAATATATAAACTTTTTATTGCTTTTTGGTTTGCTTTTCCTAAAAAGTCTCATTCCACCGCTCCCTCCTGCTTATGTTTTTTCTGGGTTCTTTCTTGCCAAATAAAATATTTGGTTTTTCTTGTATTCACTGATCAGGCTCACATTTCGCCATCCTCTGAGTATAGTTTAACCAGAAAAACATAAAACACAACCAGCATTATTGTTTTCACTTCCCACTCTTAATTCCATCCTTGAAAACTACTTCATCCTTTCTGTAAGGTTACAATTAATCTCACTGCAGCTTTCTGGATATTCAGAGGTGTGATTTATCAACCTGACCCTGGAAAAGTTGCCCACCCAACCTGGGGTTGTGAATTAATCAAGCAATTATAAGACCTCAAGATTATGTTTCCTCAATTAATGGCTGCTATGTCTACCTATTCAAAGTAGTCTTTAACACTCTATTTCTAGAAGTCTAGAAGCAAACTGATATAAGTTGACCCTGTTTGTGGATATTACCATGAATAGTCACACTGTTCTTTCAGTTAAACCAGTGGCTCTCAATTTTTTCTTCTCCACAGACCTTCTTTTGTGGCCACGGATCATGGCCACAGATCCCCAAGACTCAACTCAAGATTTAAATCATAACATTTATTCAAGCCTTCATGAATTCCCTCTGTGATCATATCACAGCCCCTCAGGGGTTCATGGACCACACGTTGAGAACCACTGTCTTAAACTGTTTCTGCATGGTTGCTGATTCCGACTCCATTTTCTGCTGATATAATTTAATTTTGAATGTAATTTTGACGTCCATCACGTTTTTATCAAAATGGAATTTGAAGATTCATTTTGCTTTTGATACACAGATCTTCTTGAAATGATGCCAATAATTACGTAGGTTTGTTTCCCAAAAAACTGTAGTGGTCAAAATGTGTTTTGTTATGCTTGGCTCAGAAATCGTCCACCACTTAAAACAAATCTTATTCTATAATTTGTTTGGCAGTTTGAATCCAATTTTTCTGCTTCCTGTTGGGTTGTGGATAGTTGGAAATGGTTGAAATTTGAGTAGACTTATTGTTTTATGCAAACTTTATACATTCTTTCCATGAGAATTGGTTTCTATTATCTGTAATGGCTTCTTTTAAAATTCTTTTAACCATTATGTTTTCAAGAATACTTTTGAAATAGCAATTACTGCAATTAGTGGCAATAGAGTTTGTTAGAATGACTCTTTTTGCAACATCTAGATAACTGAAAGAAAAACTATAATATCCAAGTAGTTGTCACTTCTTTGTTCACAAATATAAACTACAATTCTACTCCAGGGAATATTTGGCAATGGTGTAATTATCAATTGCTTTTTTCACCGGAAAAAGTTTATTCTTTTGGCAAAATTCACAATGTACTACAAGTGATTAAAAATTTGACCCAACTAGTCAACTAGGAAGTGGTCCAGCATGTTTGAGGTTTTTTTTTTTGCTTTGCTTGTTTTGTATTTGTTTTGCATTTAATAGTAATATTGTTTTAAGAACTTGTTCCAATGCTTCTTGATCCAGAAGAAACAGTCTTATTGTGTTTTTCATTTCTATAACTATGAGTTATATACAGCAGGGATATATAAAGTTTGCATCTAATGTATTGTGTAATGCTGAGCTCAAAGCAGTATATGGCTTATCAACTGAAGCCACAAATCAGAGCTAGGCATTGAAATATGCAATGCTGCTTTAAGTTAAGTTGAGCCTATAACAGAGGATTTTATTGGTTGTCTGGACAAAGTATCCATCGCTGCATGTGTTTTTCTAGAATGGTGTTTAGTAAGAGGATTATAGCTCATCATCTGGACAACTGCCTGTTATCTGTCTGGTATTCGCAATATTGGTCTCAAGGAACCAATGATTTGAATATAACCGGAAGGATTCCAGTCCACATTTTTTAAAAGAAAATAACTTATAATAAAAGTTATTTTCTTAAAAATATGGACCTGAATCCTTCCAGTTATATTCAAACATGTATGTGTTTTCATATACATTTTTAAAACTACAGAAAAGAAAGGAAAAGAATTAGAAAAAGTGAAAGATAACAGAAGAGCTAGGAAAAAGAATCTGAAGTAACTTCCAATCTTCTTTGCAACAGTTACAAATGTAATAATTGCCATCTTCATCTTCCCTAATTACACATCATTGTTCCCTTCTTCCTGTAAATAAGCATTTTTAATTAATGGATCCCCAAATCACTAGTTGACTTGGATCCATTTTTAACAAAAAAAAAAAATCATAAAGAGTTTCCAGTCTTTTATAAAAGTCACCTTAGTTTACTTCTTAGTAGAGTAGAGTAGAGTAGAACAGAACAGAACAGAACAGAACAGAACAGAGTTAGAAGGGACCTTGGAGGTCTTCTGGTCCAACCCCCTGCTTAGGCAGGAAACCCTACACTACTTCAGACAAATGGTTATCCAACATCTTCTTAAAAATTTCCAGTGTTGGAGCATTCACAACTTCTGGAGGCAAATTGTTCCACTGATTAATTGTTCTAACTGTCAGAAAATTTCTCCTTAGTTCTAGGTTGCTTCTCTCCTTGATTAGTTTCCACCCATTGCTTCTTGTCCTACCTTCAGGTACTTTGGAGATTAGCTTTGCTCCCTCGTCTTTGTGGCAGCCCCTGAGATATTGGAATCCTGCTATCATGTCTCCCCTAGGCCTCTTTTCATTAAACAAGACATACCCAGTTCCTGCAACCGTTCTTCATATGTTTTAGCCTCCAGGACCCTAATCATCTTTGTTGCTTAATCTTAATCAAGCAAGTCAGTTTAGCCACTTCTGCAAATTTGCCCATCATCATCATTCATTCCTCCATTACCGGTATTGCTGTATTCTTACATCTTTGTGCATATACTGTGTTTTCCCGAAAATAAGACCCTGTCATATATTTTTTTGAACCCTAAATAAGCACTTGGCCTTATTGCCCTGCGCTCAAAAGCCCAATTGGGCTTATTATCAGGGAATGTCTTATTTTGGGAGAAACACGGTAGTAGCTTCATTGCAATTATAATGTAGAAAACCAATCTAATTAACTATAAGTCCTAGTAAAAAAAATTTTTTTTGTTTCATCTGAATATTAAAAAATAATATTAAAATTAAATTTTTTAGAAATATTTTCACCCCTGTATTACTGTACAGCTTTTTTTTTTTTCAAAAAAAAAATAGGCATTCTGTATTTCTGGATCTATGAGTCTTCTGAAACCATAAGCTATTGTTTTCATCTTGTTTAGAATAAAGTACAATATTTATTTTGAAAAGCCTTTCAAAATTCTAATTTAAAATGTATCGGCTATGAATGGAGACAGAAATACGGCCTATTCTAAAGAGGAGAAGTTGTAAAGTTTAATAAAGAACTATCCAAATCCATTACAATCAAAAGAAGATTTCCCATTGGATTTAATAACATTTATATCTCGATCACTGATAGCAATAAAACCCCAATAGAACCAATTTAAATGCAATCAGATGTTGTACAGGGATTCCAAGAACAGCAGCCTGGGTGAGTTTGACATGATCATTGTTTCCTTTCCTTCAGATAATACGTACTGCTCTGCTACAAGGAATAAAGCCGTTGTACTGTTCCTACAGGTAGGAATAAAAATAACTTTGGGTAGGTGGGAGGGAAAGTGAAAACATCTATAGAGCACAATGAGGAGTCCCAAGAACATGACATGCAGAAGGGAAGGCGGATTCTACGTGCATTTCAGGACTCAGTTTTTACTGTTCACAATATTGTAAGCAACTTCCATTATGCTGGTACAAATCGGGAACAATGCTTTTATAAGTAGAATGGCAACCCTGAAAAACCAAAGAAAAATAGAGAGGAAGGTGAAGTGATTGGTGGCTCCTGTGGAGGAATATGTATTGAGGTGAAATGCAGGATTATAGAATTCCAATGCAAATGGGCACTTTGTGCAATCGACAAACAGAGGAATCGCAGGAGGCAGCTCTAGTTGAAAGCATGGTAGGAGGCCTAGCAAAAAATTACCTGAAAGGAGTGAGTACAGGGAAGGGAAGCTGCAAATGAGTTTGCTAAAACTTTAGCCTTGGCTTCCTGCTTCCTATTTTATGAACCTTTGGCCAACATAAGAGAATTTTCTTTTTCTTTTTTTTTTCCTTTTAATAAAGTTTTATTACACACATTTTAAAACATTGGACATGATGTAACCGTCCTGGTATTCTCTTTGCCATACATACTAAAATGAAAGATAAGTATCATATATACCTTATTACTTATATACAATTAATCTGTTCAGGATTTACATATTATAAAGACACCCTTCTTCTATCTATATTACTTATACATTTGTTTTATCCATTATCATTCCATTGTAGTTATATCAGTGGTGAAATCCAAATTCTTTTACTACCGGTTCTGTGGGCATAGCTTGGTGGTTGTGGTGTGCAGGAGAAGGATACTGCAAAATCTCCATTCCAGCCCCACTCTGGGCCAGGTCAGAAGTGATATTTGCCGGTTCACCAAACTATTCAAAATTTCCACTACCGGTTCTCTGAACTACTCAAAATTCCCGCTACCGGTTCTCCATAACCCGTTAGAACCTGCTGGATTTCACCCCTGAGTTACATACATGACTTTAATTCTCATTTTATCAATTCTAGTCAGTTCTTGTTTTTTGACCCTCTTTTCTGTTCCAACCATTGATAAAATTTATTCCATATCTCATAAGAGAATTTTCATTCTCATTTTCAGAACTGTTGATGGGGCTTATGTATTATGTATGGCTAGAACACTGTGTTGCATGTGGATGTGGATAGCTAGTCCAGGGAGAATATAAGCAGTCTTTCCCAATTTGACATTGTTCAGATGCCCCAAATAGTAGAAAATGTTTTAGCTACATAATAAACAAAGATAATGAATTCTCCTATCTACAAGAAGACTGCATCAGCAAATTGTAGAGGAGTCCTTTACAGAAGTCAACAAAACTTCTGGTTTGGGTAGGGAAAATTAATACCATTCTGAAGAGCAATAAAATGAGAGAGAATTTTGTTTTGAAATTACATGATTGCATCTTCTTAGATACAAAAGGCTAAAGATAGTTTGCGAAAGTCCTACCTTTCACCGTGCCATCACCTCACCAGCAGCCTGCAATCTCCTTTGCTTCAATTAAAACCCAAGGGAAAGCAATATGTGAGAACTCCTTCCCTTAACCTCATTTAGGCTGGGAATTCACAGGGAAAAAGTGTGACTGAAAGCAATAATCCAGCTGCCACATCCTCTATCACCTCCAACAATAAAATGAGCTCAAAAACATTATTGAGTGAGCTTGGAGAAAAATTGTCTCCAAGTGCTCTGAAAATAAAATATAGAAGCAGAAATATTTTTCTCAGAAGAAAATAGGCAGATTTTGATGTAATGTAAAAAAAAAGTTCCAAACAACAGAAAGATCTTCCCTCTTTCAAGATAAAAAAAAAAAAAAAATTAAATCTCTTAAAGTGCCCAATGGTGGTTTTGGAGTATATAACATCTGAAACAGTGGTGAAATTTAAATTTTTTTACTACCGGTTCTGTGGGCGTGGCTTGCTGGGCATGGCAGGGGAAGGATACTGCAAAATCTCCATTCCCACCCCACTCCAGGGGAAGGATACTGCAAAATCCCCATTCCCTCCCCTCTCCTGGGGGAAGGATATTCCAAATTCTCCATTCCCACCCCACTCTGGGCCCAGCCAGAGGTGATATTTGCCAGTTCTCCGAACTACTCAAAATTTCTGCTACCGGTTCTCCAGAACCTGTCAAAACCTGCTGAATAGCACCCCTGAATGGGTCCGAATAAAAAGTGTATGAATGAAGAAATATGGAGCTAACTCTGTTTGACTAAATACTATGTGGAAAAAAAAATGATCTGAAGGGTAGACGCCAAGGGAAAGGTCATGGCTATTTGGTATCCAGATACCCTGAACAAGAATACTTTACAATCTGAGAATTTGTTGCACAGTATTACCTCATTTATATGGATAGGCATGCAGGCTTAGTATGAGAAAATGATTTGGCACAATCTGAATCTTCAGATCTGTTTAGGTAATATTCAGATTCTGCCAAGTTGCTCCAGGAAATCACTTGGGCTTCTTACTCTGCTGATTTCCCCTCACCCTACCCCAGTAAGTATCCAAGCAATACTCTAATGTGGTGCTAAGGGACTTGGCTGCCCCTTTTCTTTAAAATAGGAAATTGAATACCCCAGCACTTTGGTCATTAATATATCACTGGCTTTCTTCCAAGAGAAGCAATGTTAACTTAACCTCAATGTTCTGGACTAGATCCAAATAGGTAATTAGGTTCTTTTTACCTCAAATTCCCCACTGTAGGTTTAAAATGAAGTTATTCTTCTGTAATGTGCTTTGAAAATAAAGAGCTTCTGCAGTTTTTGCTCATGGTCCAGAATTCTGACTGAGAAAGCTGGAGTACTTGCACTATATAGAAAACTGTGGAGTGCTTACTTCTGATTACGTTTATTATATAGAAATGAGATATGAGAAGGCTGGGAGAAACATAACAGTATGCTGAATGCAGAAAAAATGAAATATTTAAGAAATTAATAGACTGTAATGAGAGATAGGTGGTGCTACTAATCCTTTGGCAGAAATGGTGTTATTTCAGATCAGTATTATTTCCACCTTAGCAATTTGAAGATGCATGGACTTCAACTCTCAGAATTCCCCAGTAAGTTTGCTTTACTTTGAATAGAAAGGTATATGAAAGTACAGTGAATGATGGTAATATAAAATAGTTTATTTTTTCTTCTTACTTCCGTGCATTTAATTTCATTGACTTATTATTTCTTACTCATTTTCTGTGGCCTTCATAATGCTGTTTACTTCAAAAAGGAGTAGTGTCTCTGTCTGCCCGACTCTTTCAAATTAACATATGAAATATTTTCAGGATCTGTATCTATATTTCTGTAAATTGACTCTGATGGTTGTAATTTTCATTTTGTACGGGACTAGACTGAACCTGACTGTTTTAATCATAGCAAACTGTAGCTTGTTGTTGAATTTCATTTTGATCAACCTACTACATATGCAATAGAAACAAATTCCCTATTAGCTAGTGCACTATATAGTAGCATACTCTTATTTTTTCTTAAAATCATACAAATCTTTTACTACATAGCAGTCTTTGCTTTGCTATTTGGTTTCTCTTCAAAACATCAGACCTCTTTCAAATCTTTAAAAGCTGCCAATAAATTGTTATTTGTTTGAGGGATTGTACATTGTGCATCCTAGAATATAAAATCACGACTTTATGAATACTTAAAGGAAGACATCTTAACATTTTTCATGATTTTACAGATGGGAAGGGGCTAAAAGGAAGTTCTCAGTATGAAACAGAGATGATATACCGGGATCACACCATCAAGGAATGAACCACAAAAGCTACACAAACTTAGTATGCAAACAGAATCGTTTCAGAAAAGTCATCAGCAGGAGCAACCAATCACCGAAGGGGACAGAGCTTTTCAACCCTATTCATCCAGCTGAAATTGAGTAGATGTAAATATATCTGTACTAACGAAAATAAGGGCCAGTTTACAGTTGGAATAAAGGTTAATTATGATACATGTGAAGCTGAGTCAGGATATTATCTAGCCAGTTCATGAGAACCTGTTGTTACATGTTTTCCGCTGTTCTTGAACTACATCTTGAGGGCCAAGATCCTGAATCCTGATACTAAACCTGGGTATCCAAGTAGCCTGAATATTCGTGTACTTCTTCCTCTTGTAGGATGCCATCAAACAATAGAAAATTATCAAACTGTGCAGCTTGGAGCATTTCAACTCACCTGCAAAATTCCTTTCAACCCTTCCAACCCGTCTTATAATTCAATATGGAACTGGGAAAGGGAATAAGTTAATAGAATAACAAAGTTGGAAGGGACCTTGGAGGTCTTTTAGTCCAACTCTCTGCTCCAGCTGGAAGCCCTATACCATTTCAGACAAATGGTTGTCCAATCTCATCTTAAAAAATTCCAGTGTTGGAGCATTCACAACTTCTGGAGGCAAGTTGTTCCGCTGATTAATAGTTCTATCTGTGAGGAAATTTGTATTATAGTCTGTATTCTGTGCTTGGGGGGGACAGCAGAGAAAGAAATAGAAGTGGATCAAGACATTTACATGAGGAAATGTGCACATGCTTAGAAGAATTTCTGTTTCACTGCAAACAAGGGGAAGAAGAGATACTGAAGGAATTGGTTATTGGATAGGTACAATAATATCTGACTGAATATATAAAGATTGTTGAATGTATTTTGAAAAATCTGAAATAGGAGAAGTCAACTGTGAAGGGCTTAAGATCTTCAATGCAAATATTAAAATATACCAGCAACCCTTCATGGATCTCCTTCCCTAAGGGTTTAAAACTCAGAAATCATTCTTATAATGACATGCAAATCCCAATTTCTCCATCAATGTCAGAGTTCTTGCATGACAACAGTTTTTCCCTTCCACTATGATATTTCCTCCTTCACCATCAATTTTCCCAATTTTTCTCTCACTTGCATTTTCAGCCTGATAGATTCCGTATTGAGTTGAAAAAACTATACTAGACTTTTCAAAGATCATATATATGCCCTGAGTGCATGTTTTGATATTTTCTCATGTGAAATCAGAATTTCATTACATTCTGCTCAAAAAAATTTAGATGGAGAGAAATTATCAGGTAGGGAAAGAGCATAGTTTTGTCTTCATTTCAATATATAATCATAAGTATTCCATAGGGAATATCATTCAACATCTGTGTGATAAACTAGTTTTTGATAACATGAATTCTTAGACATTTCAATCAAGAGGACACCTCAAACATTTATTTCT
The DNA here is from genome assembly GCF_059756535.1 of Pantherophis guttatus. Taxonomy (NCBI): domain Eukaryota; kingdom Metazoa; phylum Chordata; class Lepidosauria; order Squamata; family Colubridae; genus Pantherophis; species Pantherophis guttatus. The sequence goes on along the minus strand of NC_142070.1, from coordinate 18,904,878 downwards.
ATTTTTAATATTATTTCTCTCACAGACTGTGCTTGATAGCCTAGTGTAGCTTCTGGAAAAGTAAAGATTGTTTCACTTCATTTTCTATTAGAGTTTACACTTGTAAAGCCATGTTATCTGATGCTAATTCTCACAGTTGCTAAACTTTCAAGGGTCATTTTTTCTCTGTACAATGAAATATTTTCCTGCTTTTCCAGAATGATTCCTCCAGTTCTATTATTGTAAATGAAAAATACCAGAAACATCAACCAATGCTAGCAATTATAGTAGGTGGGATGCAAAGCTGGGGATTTCTATTCTTACTTTTTAAAAAATGGAACCACTAAACTATAATATACAACTCCCAAAGGGTCACACATTGTGTTAAATCATAGTTTTGCTTTTGATTTATCATGAAATTTGAAACAAGCCATTTGTAATTTGATTTATCATGAAATGTGAAACAAGCCATTGTGATTTTTAAAATATCTCAATACAGCCATTATTCTAAACATATGGTGAGTTTAAACTACTGGTTCTAGAATCAATTTGCTATTAGCCTCCTTGCCCATTGAAATAATCTTACGTTAACATTAAATTAATTTAATTGCTCAGTAAACTAATAATTTGCAATTTTAAAACCCATTAGCCAAGACTAAATTTTCAGATGAACCAATTACAATATATATTATACTCCAAATCCTAGTTTTCTATTGTAATATAGGATTTGGAGCATAATGTCTATTGTGATTGGTTCATCATGTTTTAGATTATGTGCTTTGTTTTTATATTTTCCATTTATGCCATGTAGTAAAACCATATTCGTTAACAAATATCAACAAATCAACAAGTATGATTATCTTCAAGATATGCAATGAGTTTGTGATCCAATTGTCTTTATTGCCTTTTTTCAAAAATTATAAATCTACTACCAAGATTAAATACCATATTTTTCAGAGTATAAAATGTACCGGAGTATAAGACACACCTTAGTTTTGGGGGAGGAAAATAAGAAAAAAGCTGATTGGTGGGTGGATCACCTCCAATCAGTTGTTCCCAGAGGTGAATTTTAGCAACAGATTCCTTGGTTGTGAGCTCTGTGCTTTGTGCTTTTTTTGCTTTTTTTTTCTGCCTCTGAAACTTCTGAAACTCTGTTTCAGAAAAAACTTTTTTTCCTGCCTCTGAAAGCCTCCGAAACAGAGCTTCAGAAAAAAGGCCTCTGAAGCTCTGTTTGGGGGCTTCTTTTCTGAAGCTTTGTTTCTGATGCTTTTTTCAGCCTCTGAAACCTCCATTTGAGAAGTTGGGCGGGGCTGCATTCAGAGTATAAGACACACCCAAATTTTCACCCTCTTTTTTGGGGGAAAAAGGTGCGTCTTATACTCCGAAAAGTATGGTATCTACTTCATCTAATCACATTTTAATTCATTTTAATTATATATCTATCGTAAACAGGACTCAGTTCAGTATTTCCCTTCAGGGTAGCATTACAAAGCTCTGATAATTGGTACAATAATTTTAAATTTAAAAGTTAGTCAACATTTTCTAAGAATATACTGAACTTCAAAAAATGTCTCAGATAAACTTCTGGATTGTTTATGCAAGTTTAAAAATGCATTGGGTCTTGTATTTTGGAATGTATTTTGTTTTGATATTTATTGATCCCAATAGAATTCCTTCCTTAGCATAAGTTAAAATAGTCAGCTCAAACCAAAGCGACCCCAATTAAAATAGCTTCCATGTTCACAGCCTACCCAAAAGCCACTAGTTGTGTGTACTGATTTTTTTGTAAAGCAACCAATAAATTAATTGTGTGAGTTGTTTTTCCCTTTTTATTGTGTGACTTCGAGGCAGTTGTATCTTTTTTCTTTCTTTCAAGAAACAGGGGAATGAGATTTCGGCAACAAAACATTATGTTCAGATATGAAAGCATTTATGAGAAGCTGAAATATATATTTGTTCATTATCTGTCATTTTCTTCAAAATGCTCTGCGGAAAACAGAATAACACAAATTCTATTTATTATCTCTAAAATGTTAACTTTTTATAAATATGCATTAAAGTTATTCTTAAGCTCATGGATAAAGAATAGTGGAATATGCAGACTATAATGAATATGATAATTCTTTCTCTTTCAAGACCAATGAAGTTTCAAAACACAAGTCTGAAAAGAGCTCTTCAGAACTATGAGAAATTTATGAACTTCTTGAAATTTTATAATTTAAGCCATCTATTGCTACTTCAGGTTGTTTATTCAAGCAAGTCCTCAAGCATCTTATTAAGTATCATAGTGAAGCAGCAAGAGGCAAATGGAATTATGGGAACAGTCACATTTCCCCCTAGAGTTCTCATCTATATGTGCCAGATCCTACAATCCACAGGCAGCAAGTTTTTTTGAACTGAAGTTGTATTTTTGACTGACATCCAGAGTCTGTTTACTCAACAGAGTCATACAAGTAATCCAATTAGTGATTCTTCTGTGTGCAAATCAAAACCAATGTATATTTATGCATGCATATCATAATCCAGTGTCTTTTGTCTGTTTTCCCCTCCAAACCAATGGAAGATCCTCTTTCATGGTAAACAAATAATTGGACTTTTAGATTAGCTATCATTTTGCACAGTTCCATAAACAACATTAAGACATATTGAACACATCAGTGCTCAATGATACAAGGCAGAAGTTGAACCAAGAATCCTTCTTATTTTCCTGTAAGAACCATGGTAGCGCAATGGTTAGAGTGCAGAACTGCAGACTACTTCTACTACTGCCGGTTGCCTGCAATTTGGCAGTTCAAATCTTACCAGGCTCAAGGTTGACTCAGCCTTCTATCCTTCCGAAGTGGGTAAAACGAGGACCCAGATTGTTGGGGGCCATATGCTGACTCTGTAAACCGCTTAGAGGAGGCTGTAAAGCACTGTAAAGCAGTATATAAGTCTAAGTGCTATTGCTATAAGAAAAAGAAAAAAAAATATTGTCACCTTAAACTCTGTCTTGGGAAGAAGCTTCATGGAGTCCAACTGTCTGGGATGGTTAACACCACTACTTCTTTCTAAAGCTTTTCTTGATTTTTTAAAATGAGGTTATATAAATCCAGGATTAAGAAATGTACCCAAAGAAAAACACAAAGAGTAAGGTTCACATGTTTCAGAAAACTCCATGTCAGGTTTTAGACTTTTTAAGCAGGAGTCCTATTTTTCTTGATAAATTATGAAAGAATAGCTGGGCTCCTGAGACACCTAATGATTTCCACTGGTACTTGCTATTATACCCTATTCCCCCATTATATCTTAAGGATTGGGTATATTTTTTATTAAGCTAGCTTCAAAAATGCTACTTGTCTGCCCTGCATTTTCCCTTATCATTGATGTGGGTACTGTTTTAGGTACTGCATGATCTCTGGTCAGTAGCTTGGCATCTCTCAGGATGGATGCAAGTAAGTTTTTCTCTCATTCCTATCATAAATGAAATCTTGGGTCTTGCATTAGTAAGCTTAAATATCTGCAGTATATAATATACAATATCCATGAGTTTTTAAAAGAGGACTACAACCAGTGGTGAAATCCATTTTTTTTTTACTACATGTTCTGTGGGTCTGGCTTGGTGGGCATGGTGTGGCTTGGTGGGTGTGGCTTGGTGGGCATGGCAGGGGAAGGATACTGCAAAATCTCCATTCCCACCCACTCCAGGGGAAGGATACTGCAAAATCCCCATTCCCACCACACTCTGGCGCCAGCCAGAGGTGGTATTTGCCAGTTCTCCGAACTGCTCAAAATTTCTGCTACCGGTTCTCCAGAACCTGTCAGAACCTCCTGAATTTCACCCCTGACTACAACACTTATTGAAATATGGAGCCATGAAAACTGCTTCTCCAAAATGATGTTGTCATTGCATCACTGAAATTACTCAGAAACTCAACAACTATTTTATAGATGGGGAGTGTTTCCGAAGAAGATTGCCAATGGTGAATGATTAGTGAATGTCCCAAACATATAGAAGCATAAATTATAAAACTGTCTGTTATATTGAGAATATCTATTTGTAGTACCTACCAAGAAAAAATGTAAAGCATTGTACATTCCTGAGTGCTTACATAAACATAAAACTGCCTTTCCAAACCTGGTGACTTTCAAAGGGTAGATTATGAAAATTGTAGACTAATGTGTATAGAAAATGCCAAGTTGGCAAATGTTGGTCTCCTAGGATATAAGAATGATCAACTTTCAACTTGTGGTTTTTTTCAAAATAATGGCTATGACATGCCATGGAGTGTTCACCATCAGGAGAATTAGTTTGCTGCAGCGGTTAAGGTGCTAGTCTAGAAATCAGAAAATTGGTTTCTAGACTGAAACCAAACTTGTCAGTTCTCTGCTTGTCTTAAAGCCGACTCGGTGACTTTGGGCCCGTAACTTCCTCTCAGCCCAATAGGGTGGTTATTGTGGGAAAAATAGGTGGCAGGAATATTAGGTATGTTCAGTATCTTGAGATGAACTGCATAAATAGATATATTTTTAAAAAGTGGGATAGAAGTCTAATAATAATTATGATTAGCTATCATTTTCTGCTTAAATTTTACATGGAAATGAATTCTGGAAGTTCTTCTCTTCACATTTAAATAAGAATTGGAGAAACAATTGGCCTTCTAGAGATTTCTGTAAGAATTTTATCACTGATCAGGGCTACGTTTAAAGATAAATTATACCAGAGTTCCTCAACTTTTCTGGTGTTGTGGACTGGCGGGGGGGGAGAGGGTGTGGTTCCACACAAGCGGCCAACAAGCATGCATGCAGCTCCATTTGCGTGAGCATGTGAATGCACGCACACCACTCACGCAAATGGAGTGTGCATGCACTCCCCCCTGTTTGTGCAAATGGGATGCACATGCGCGCACGTGCTCACCCGCCGTTTCCGCAGCCCAGTTACAAATAGCTGAGGGCCCAATAGTGGACCCCAGAGGTTGGGGACCCCCTGAATTGTACTTTACCAACAAACATATTACTTGAGATTTTGAGTCAACTAGTTTAATCAGAGTGCAACCAGACTGAAACTTAATTTCAGTGAACATTTGGGGAAAGGGAATAATTGTTGCCAAATGAGTGACAGTACATCATCATTATATAAATGATTTAAATTGATAAATGATGCACATGTGCATGTTGCAAAATGATGTAAATACCTAAAAATCATAAAATTAAAATGAAATGAATGTATACTTAATTGCTTAATCCCTGAATGTAATGGATTTGTCTATTAAGGGTATATATAGACAGATATTTTATTGGTAGCACCCCAAATCAGCTAAATGAGGATCCATTAAATCCTGGTTTATTGAACAATTACAGACTGATTAATCTGTTCATTTTTTTTGTCAATTTGAAATTATTCCTTTCTAAAATATTACCACAATCTTGCCAATTTTTAATCTATATAGTTCCATTACAAATATTATTACAATGTTTGTGAAATTGATCAAAGAATTCAATAAAAACACTTAGATAATAGTGTGTTATTTAAACAGGCAAGATAAAACCCATACCAACTAATAATTTTCAGTTTCCTTAAATTTGCAACTTTTATATTAAATTATTTACAGTGTGAAGCTGAAATCTTCTAAACTTTGATTTTTCCCAGTTAAGTCAGTGACAGAATAAATGAAAGTTTTAAGTGTGCACAGCACTTCAGTATTTAAAAACTGATTTTAGTCATCGCAGTAAGTCATTATAGTTTCATACGTCTTGCCATGATTGATTAAGCAATCTGTTTAATACTATTAAGCTTCCTTCATACAAACATTATAGAATATACGTAAGGAGGGAAAATGAGAAACGCTGAAATTAACATAACCACAAGCATGGCAACATAGAAAGAAGTAATTCTGAAAACTAGGTCATATAGCACATAATGGATAGCTATTTGTCAACAGCATATAGCAATAGCAATAGCACTTAGACTTATATACCACCTCACAGTGCTTTTACAGCCCTTTCTAAGCAGTTTACAGAGTCAGCATATTGCCCCCAACAATCTGAGTCCTCATTTTACTGACCTCAGAAGGATGGAAGGCTGAGTCAACCTTGAGCCTGGTGAGATTCGATCTGCCAAACCGCTGGCAGCTGGTGATCAGCAGAAATAGTCTGCAGTACGGCACTCTAATTACTGCACCACCGCAGTATATAATATTTTTATTATAATATATAAAATATAATATTTTTAGGCTTCTCATTCCCCTAACTGTCTAGCAGAGAGGTAGGCAGCCCTGCTCAACTATATTGTAGTATAGTCTGGACTATTACAAAAACTGCCAGAAACTGGACTGCACAAAGAAGTGACACCCCATCCATGGGATGCAGGCAGCATGTGAAACTATGCCCCCTCCAGTCCACAAGAAAATCTCTCTCCATGGAACTGGTCCCTGGTGCCCAAAAGGTTGGGGGGCACTGTTTTAGTTAGTGAACTTAACTAACAGTGGGTATGTCCTTCAGCTCAGCAACATCCACATGAACTAGAGGTGAACCAAGAGAAAATATTCTTCCTCGTGTCAAAGAATCATATATGCACCTAGCCAGATTTGTACAGAAATTCCTAGTATCTATTAAAACATGGGAATATACCTCTACTCCTTTGTTAACATTATAAACTGCATGATTCCATCACCTTCTTGTTTGAAAATGATTCTTAGGACTTTATGTTCACAGTCAAGGAAGAGCTTCAGCTAATGAATGAGGAGTACTACCTTATCTAAAGTTAGAGACGGAACATTCCCCAAACTGTTACTAAAAATGCACAGCTACTCAGTCTTGGTAGGACTGAGCATGAGGATGCTAACTTGGGCATACAAAACCTTTGCCAGACCACTTCTCGAATACAGCTCGTCTGCCTGGAAGCCACACTGGATATCAGACATTAATACAATTGAGCGGGTCCAGAGATATTTCACAAGAAGAGTACTCCACTCCTCTACTCACAATAGAATCCTTTATGCCATCAGGCTTGAAATTTTGGGCTTGGACAATCTGGAACTGTGCCGCCTATGGTTTGATCTAAGCATAGTACACAGAATTGTCTGCTACAACATCTTACCTATCAACAACTTCTTCAGCTTCAACCTCAATAATACACGGGCAAACTATCAATATAAACTCAAGGTAAATCGCTCCAAACTCAATTGCAGAAAATACGATTTCAGCAACAGAATGGTCAACGCTTGGCATGCTCTACCCGACTCCATTGTTACACCCTCAAACCCCCATAGCTTCAACCTTAAACTGTCCACTGTGGACCTCACCCCATTCGTAAAGGGGGCATGCGTAAGCACACCAGCGTGCCTACCGTCCCTGTCCTACTGTCCCCATTTATTTGTATTCATTTCTTTCATTCATCTCCATGTTTATATTTATACCTGCTATCTTGTACAGGTTTGACGAACTAATAAAATAAATAAATATCAGCATGATGATACTGAACACCAAATCAGTAGATGACATCATCCAGATGTTCATGTAAATTTGAATAAAGAAGGAGAGAAAGCTGAGTAGTGTGGCACCCTGCAAAGAGGAGACTAGGAAACTATTTTCCCCCCTCAAAAAACCTGATTGAAAACAGCCCTGAATGAAGAAAGGATATCATTGCAGAATAGTGTCCCCTACCCCAAATCTCCAGAGTCAGTACAGAAAGATACCATGCATCAACAGTATCGAAAGCTGCTGACAAAGAGCACAAGAAAGATATACACCACCCAGCGTCACCACAAGCCATCTGGAAGCATGATTAAGGCTGTCTCTATACTAAATCCTAGCCTGAACTCCAATTGAAATGGCTCTAGATAATTAGATTTATTCAGTGTTCTCATCTATTGCAGATGGACCACCTTCTCAACAACCTTCTCTTAAAAAGGGAAGAATGAAGATCAGACAATCATTAGTCATTAGGTTCAAGGCCAGATTTCTGAGGAGGGAGTATACCAGTGATGGCTAACCTTTTTGCCATCGAGTGCCAAAAGCGGGGAGAATGCGGGGGGTGGGGTCACACATGTGCATGCCCACACCCATAATTCTATGTGCCCCACCCCCCCATGCATGTGCGCAAGACCCCCCCTGCGCTCCCTCCGCTTTTGGTATGCCATGGCACGGTGGGCCAGGTACGGCCCTTTTTCACCGTCCCCAGGCTCCAGAGGCTTTCTAGGAGCCTGGGACTGCGAAAACGGCCTTTCCCATCCCCAGAGGCCCTCTGGAGGCCAGAAACAGCCTGTTTCCTGACTTCCGGTGGGCCCAGAACAACACTCGCATGCCCACAGATATGGTTTTGCATGCCACCTGTGGCACGCGTGCCATAGGTTCGCCATCACAGGAGTATACCATTATCTCCTTCAAGACAAGAGATATCTGTGTGGCCTCCACCCACACAATGTTTCTATTTCCTATGCATTCTCTGGCAGCTAAGAATCCAGGTTTTTCTAGAGCTTCATGGGGATCAGGCGGCTGCTGGGTAGCATATATTCTCCCAACCCCAACCGCAGCCAATGTTATAGGGTAATTAATCCAAATACTGTGACTAGGGGGCAGCACTCAACATAGCCACACGAAAACGAAAAACCACAGCCACACCAAATTACCACTTTCAGTAGTATTATCTCTGTAAAGGAAATATTAGGCTTGGGTTAAAGTTGTTGGAACCATTTTGTTTATAAGATAAATTTCCAAATTTCTTTCCCACATTCCGGAAGGGAGAAAAGTCAATCTTATTTAGCAATTATATATCATGATCTGATTTTTCTTGTTCTGTGTAATCAGCCTGATGCTGGTATTTAAAAAAAAACAAAAAAACCCTGGTCTTTCAACGTTTTCCACGTACAGAATCCCAGTATGTATAATGGTGCAAAAAGTTAATATTTGCTGTATCTAAGGAAGGCCTTTGAAAACATTATTGTTCATTTTTAAAAATAGGTTAGAAGCAAGCAATCTTTCACACAGTATCCACAAACAACCCTAAATTTCTTTTCAAGACTCAAGACTGAAGGTGAACAGAGCAATGATACAAAATTGGAAAGACAATAGCTTCTAGAAGGTTTTTAATTTCTTTTGGGATTTATGCTCTACTTTTCATGCATTTCCTATCACAAATTAGTAGGAAGTCATGTCATTAGTTTCCAGCTACTAGGGACCGAAGGAGTTCAGGAAACATGAATATTCTATCTGGGATTCAATCTGGTCACCCCTGAAGAGGCTGTGATAACAGTTTCTACTTACAATATCTTGGTATACCTAGGCCCGTAAGCCTCTGTAACATCTGGCATGGGTACATTAAAGTACATTTGGAGTGCAGAGAGGAAACTAAATCTCTATCTCTATCTCTCTTGGCAAAAGCAACACCTGTAAGGATAAGAAACCAATTAGAGACAGTGCAAACTTTCCAGAAAAGAAAAAATAACAACAACAGTTGTTCGGAAGAAGAACATAAAAGTAAAGGTTCCCCTTGCACATATGTGCCAGTCGTTCCCAACTTTAGGGGGCGGTGCTCATCTCCGTTTCAAAGCTGAAGAGCCAGCGCTGTCCGAAGACGTCTCTGTGGTCATGTGGCTGGCATGCCTCAACACCGAAGGCGCATAGAACACTGTTACCTTCCCACCAAAGGTGGTCCCTATTTTTTACTTGCATTTTTTATGTGCTTTCGAACTGCTAGGTTGGCAGAAGCTGGGACAAGTAACAGGAGCTCACCCCGTTACATGGCACTAGGGATTTGAAACGCTGAACTGCCAACCTTTTGATCGACAAGCTCAGCATTGTAGCCACTGAGCCACCACGTCCCTATAAGAAGAACATAGCAAATGACTATTTTTTTAAAAAAGATCTTTGAACAATGGTACTATAGTTTAGTTTACTTACTTACTTACTTACTTACTTACTTACTTACTTACTTACTATGACAAACTTATTTAAACCATTAATACTTAAGTTAGTTTCCAACCACAAGATCAGAGAATGAACCTTCACCCTCATTGTATACCAGAGCTACAGCTATTCACCATTATTGCAATAGAAAACCTTTCCCCAGAACTTCTGTTTCCAATTTCTTCCTGCATAATAATTTTTCCTACTATCATGAAGTTTATACCAACAAAAGTCAATACCAGTAGCTCAGGCTTGAACTATGCAAACCTTGATGCTCTCTGAGCTTCGTTGTTTGCTTGCATATATTTCATTATTAGACTAAGTAAGATCTTCAGTGCTAGAAGGGAGAGGAGTTTGTTCTATTTATATACAATAGCTTGCCAGTGACAGTTGATGTGGTTTTTCTCTCTGGTAGTTCCTTGATTAGGCTATTGTTTATTGCTTGATTGTTTGTTTTGTGTTAATTCTGTTTTTAATCTCTGCTTATGTCGGAGTTGATTGCAGCTGAGGGAAGCATTCTGGTCTTTTTGTTTCCCTTTTAACTTTTTTATCGTCTCTCTTGAATGATGTGTAAATGTTGTTTATCATTATGTGCCTATTGATAGTTTATTTGTCTTGTGCCAAGCTTCCAGGAATTCTCTAACATTTTTGGATTTTGCTTGGTTTAGGGTGCTTATAGTTTCTCAGATGAAACTGTGGTTAAGTCTGTCCATTATTGCAAAATTAAGTTTTCATTGTGTCTTCTGACTGCTAGTTGGTGTTGATTCATATGCTCTGTTAGTCAATAAGCAGTAAACAAAGCCTAACTGTCTAGGCCCAAAGAATTAAGAAAAAAACATGTAGAGCAGTGGTGATATTCACTACCAGAGAGCGTGTGCCACCTCTGCGCATGCGCAGGACTTTCTGTGAATGCGCAGAGCATCAAAAATGGGACGTGATGACGTCTGGGCGGGTGGGCAGAGCCTCCCACAGCCGCCGCTACCGGTTCTCCCAAACCGGATAGAACCGGCTGAATACCATCACTGATGTAGAGTTACTTCTGAGTAGCTTCTTTATTGTTGTTTGCTTATAGATAGAAATCTTGACAGACTAAAAGCACCTATTTGCATAACTGTTAGATAGACTCTGTGAATTGCTAGGAGGGGGGCCCACCATACCCTCTTCTTCCATACCAAAAATTCCAAGCTCTGGTGGCTCTTTGTTCCCTCCTATTGCAACTCCTGACTACGTTCCATCACACTAATCAAGGAACTACTAAGCAGGAAACCACACTCCCACCACCAATGACAGGGCAAACTATTATAAATAAAAAGAGCAAACCCCATTCCCTTCTGACACAGATGATGTTACTTAGTTGGATAATGAAACTTCTGCAAGAAAACAACCAAGCTGAGAGAGCACCAAAGACTCCACTATACAATTTATATTATAAAGAAGATTAATAGGGCTTCCAAAGCTAGTCCCATAATACATTGAAGAGTTGCATGGAGTTGCATGTTCTGCAAGGAGTGCAGAAAACAGGAAATTGGGCTTGTTGGCAATCATTTTTAAAAGATTTAGATCATTTTATAAACTCTAGATATACAGATAAGCAACACAGATATAGATAAACAGCACATAGAGATAAACAATATTTACACACCTTTCAAGAAAGGCAATAAACCATTTATGTCTGTGATATTCATTATTTAGTTAGCTTTTCTGTACTTAATAGAATTGCCAAAAAGGGCAAAACATGGATTTTTATACTATATAATTTCAGTTTACTTGGTAGCTAATTTTATCAGAGGTTGTTCAGTTGATTAAAATGAATCCTTCTTCTTGGTGAACAATAAATAATAATAATGGAATTCCTCTATGCTAATAGACTTCTGCTCCAGGCAGTAAAAGATATTATTATTGTTAATTATTATTACATTTTTATCGTGCATTTATTACTTTATAGGTAACTCAAGGTGGTAAACACACACAAACACACTCATACACTCCTCCCTCCAGAGGGGAAATCCAGCAGGTTCTAACAGGTTCTGGAGAACCAGTAGCGGAAATTTCGAGTAGTTCAGAGAACTGGCAAATAACACTTCTGGCTGGCCCCAGAGTGGGGTGGGAATGGAGATTTTGTAATATCCTTCCCCCAGGAATGGGGTGGGAATGGAGATTTTGCAATATCCTTACCCTGCCATGCCCACCAAGCCACGCCCACAGAACCAGTAGGAAAAAAATTTGGATTTCACCCCTGCCTCCCTCCTATTTTCCCATAAGAACAATCTTGGGAACTGAGTTGGGCTGAGAGAGAATGACTAGGTCAAAGTCACCCATTGGCTTTCATACCTAAGGTGATACTAGAACTCACAGGTTTCTAGGCTACCACTTTAACCACTACACCGTATAAGTCTAACATAGGATGATAGTTTTATATTTGGTTGGATGCAATATAACTAAAATAGTAAGGAGGCAATACAAGGAAGAGCTAAGGGATATATGTCTCTATGGCAGGGGTCAGCAACCTTAAACATTCAAAGAACCATTTGGAACCGTTTCCCACAGAAAAGAAAACACCGGGAGCCACAAAACCCTTTTGACATCTAAAATGAAGATAACACTGCATATATCTTTTTTTACCTTTATGCTATGTATAAGAATACTATAGATGTGTTGCATTTATGAATCAATGACCAGCTACAGAGAAAACACATTTTTATTTCTGCATGCAACAAAAACATTTTGAACTCTGAAAAAAAAAAGATGGGTCGAAAAGCTCAATAAATCACGTGCTGGCAGGTGTCGCACATTGGCGGTTGTTACACATATTTTGAGTGACAGGAAGCCCCAGCAGAGGAATGAAAGAGCCCCACGCGGCTCCAGAGCCACGGGTTGCAGATCCCTGCTCTATGGAGTATTTGCTATTTCTGAAATGGTTTGCTTTGTTTGTATTTAAAATGCAATTGTGATCTATTTGCACGGATACATTTTAGTTAACTATGTTGGCTTCAGGCAATTTCATAAGGAAATGAAATACTATAAATATAGATTTTATAGAGAGCACAGTAAAAATTTGGGCGGCATTGAAACTTCAGGGGAGGAATGATTTGCTGATTTCAGTAAAGTGTAGATTAGAACCTTAATAGAAGGAATTTAAATAAGGTACAAAGACTTTGCTAATGCCTCTATCTTGGGATTTTGAACAGGCATTTCACTATGTCTTGCTGTCAAGCAGCTGTTGTTACAGAAATGACATTTACCTTCTGTCATCCTGGGTTAAACTTTAAAATGAAGTCCAGGCATAACCGGCCTTTTGTGGCTATAGTTTATCCTACCTAATTGGTCTCAAGGTCATGTTTGTATCCATTCTCGTCCCGAAAAACAGTGAAATGTTTGAAGCTCAAAAATAGAAATTAGTTTAAAAACAATGACCATAATCCAAAGAACCTAGCAACATTCCTTACTTTTCAACAAATGCAAAATTGATACTATTAAAGGTAAAGGTTTTCCCACACATGTGTGCTAGTCCTTTCTGGCTCTAGGGGCAGTGCTCATCTCTGTTTCTAAGCCGAAGAGCCAGCGCTGTCCAAAGACAACTCTGTGGTCATGTGGCTGGCATGCCTCAACACCGAAGACGCATAGAGCGCTGTTACCTTCCCACCAAAGTGGTTCCTATTTTTCTACTTGCATTTTTTATGTGCTTTCGAACTGCTAGGTTGGCAGAAGCTGGGACAAGTAACGGGAGCTCACTCCGTTACACGGCACTAGGGATTCGAACCACTGAACCGCTGACCTTCTGATTGACAAGTGCAGCGTCTTAGCCACTGAGCCACCATGTCCCTGATACTATTATTTCCCTATAAATCAGCAGGATGTAAAAAGGACAAAGAGTAGCACAAATATTTGCTCAGACGATTTACAGTTCACACTAGAAGCAGGAGTAGGGAATGGAGATAGGAAGATGGAATGCAGAAAAATAATCATCTTTCAGATTTTGGTCAGTCTTTGAGGAGGGGCTTGGCAAAATACCATCAAGTGGATTATTTCCTGTATCTCAGTATCTTCTAAGTCTAAATTGATGTTAGGATGATATTTGGCAACTGTATCATGCCTCTGTATGTTTTAGAAAAATAAAACAGCAGCTGGATACAGTTGCCAAATATGCTCAGAATTCCAAGTGAAAACAACCTGTGATATATTTAATTATGGCATAGAAATTTTTAGTGGAACAGTCCAGTGGTGAAATGTAAAATTTGTTACTACCGGTTCTGCGGGCATGGCTTGGTGTGGGGTAATGTGACTGGGTGGGCATGACCAACTTCTTTTTTTTAACTTTTAAAAACATTTTTTCTACAACCTCTTTGGCTGAAGAGGTTGTAAAAAAGTGCTTTTAAAAGTCTCTGATGATCAGACAACTCAGCTGGGATTGTCAGAGGCTTTTGAAAGCATTTTTTCTACAACCTCTTTGGCCGAAGAGGTTGTAAAAAAAAATGCTTTCAAAAGCCTCTGATGATCCCAGCAGAGTTACCTGATCGTCAGAGGCTTTTTTTTTACTTTTAAAAGCATTTTTTTGGCTGAAGAGGTTGTAGAAAAAATGCTTCTAATTTTTTTTTTTTAAAAAGCCTCTGATGATTGCACGGCTCAGCTGGACATGGGGGGGGGGCAGGGATTTTTGCTACCGGTTCTCCGAACCACCGCCACCATTGCTACCGGATTGGGCGATCCAGTCCGAACCGGGAGCATTTCACCCCTGGAACAGTCAAGTTTTCTGACTGAGGTAGGTTACACCAGGAGCAACATGAAGAATCAGTTTTATATGAGCAATAGTTTGACCCTGTTGACTTGTACTCTAAATTTTAAAGGAGGTATGAGAAACGTCTGCAATATGTTCAAGTAGAGAAATAAGATCTGAAGGATTATCAGTAGTAAGGAAAAGAGAGACATCTCAAGGTCATTCAAAGAAGTACTTTAAAGCAGGGGTCTCCAACCTTGGCAACTTTAAGATTTTTGCACTTTGCTGACTGAGGAATTCTGGGAGTTGAAGTCCACAAGTCTTAAAGTTGTCAAGGTTGGAGAGCCCTGCTTTAAAGTATAAAAGGCAAAAAGATGAAGAATAAAAAGTTACCTGATGAAGCAGTACAAGGTACCTGAGTGTGGAGGAGATGGAACATGAGGGGCCTCACCAAACACTTCTCAGTAGTAGCTGTTTTGCAAACATGGGCAATTTATAAGCTGAACCAAGTTCAATACTGGCAGCAGTTCAAAGCAAACAGAATGCCCAAGGATTTGAAAGTCTTTTATTGTTTTTGAGTTTGAAAGAAAGTGTAGAAAGCTCCACATTTCAAATCTATTGTTTCAAGAAGAGCTCTTTAATCTGAGAAAGGATTCCCACCAAACCAGAGAAATGTGAACACTTATTTATTAATTTAAATTTATTGTGATGCAAAATATCCTACCTGCTGGTCCCATTGATTTCAGTCCAAAATCTCCCATTGCACTTGTTTGCACAGTAAATAAAATATTCCATTTTACTCACAAAGGCATTGGCCAATTCTATCTCTATAAGCTCCTCCAGCTAAAAACTAAAACAAATCTTCAAGAGTCTTGAAAAGCTTATTCTCACACCTCAAGAAATATATAAATATGAGTTGAATTTTTAAACTGTTAATATTATATGAGAATATAGTGGTGTGGTTTAAATGAAGTGTACAAAACTGTTCCTTCCTCTTCTAAAATCACAGGGATATTTTTTTATTTTTATCCAGAATGCTTACTGGCCAGATGTTTTTGTTATTTTTCTAGGATATCACTTACTGCAATATAAGGTTGTCAAAATATTCAGAATTCACTGGGATAATGAGGCTTTTTATTATTATTGATTCGTCACAGTCAGCTACATGTTTAGACTGAACTTGGAATTTTTGTCCATCTATCGAGTCCTTCCCAAGGACCTGGGATAGGTAGATGTGGATGTTTGATGGTCTTAAAGGTATCATCGCAAGATGTAAATTGTTCCAAGTAAAGCTGCCTTTTGTAAATTACTGATGGTGATTTTGTCAGTACTAATGGTACTCAATACCTGGTGGTCTAGATTTTTTCGGATTGTCCCCAAGATAGCAATAGCAATAGCACTTAGACGTATATACTGCTTCACAGTGCTTTACAGCCTGCTCTAAGTGGTTTACAGAGTCAGCATATTGCCCCCAACAATTTGGGTCCTCATTTTACCCACCTTGGAGGGATGGAAGACTGAGTCAACCTCGAGCCTGGTGAGATTTGAACTGCCAAATTGCAGGCAGCCAGTGATCAGCAGAAGTAGCCTGCAGTACTGCATTCTAACCACTGCGCCACCAAGGCTCAAGATGCCAATTATTATTATTGATACACTTTTGCTTTCTTCTCCCACAATAGTTCTATCTCTGTTTTAAGGCCTTTGTATTTTGTCACCTTCTCCGGTTCTTTCTGTTCTTTTCTGCTGTCTCCAGGTTACTGCTACATCCACTAAACAGACACTTCTGACTGTCTTATCAACAACTCTTTTGTCGATAAGTGCTACGTGGGTGTTATGTGGCAGGTGCTTGTCTGTTTGAAGTGTAAAGTCCCAGAGTAATTTAGCTTCTTCCATTTTCCCTTACTTTGTCTACCTTATGGTCCCACCAGTTCTTGCTTGCAGGCAAATGGTATATCTTGCAGATGTTCCAGTGCACTATTGTTGCTACTTTGTTTGTAGTTCAACCTGTTCAATTTCCTTGCAGCAACTTAACCACTGTGGTCCAGTGTTTCTTCAGCTCCTTTTGCTGTCGCTGCCTTCTCAATTCTGGCTTTGTATGCATTTGTTCTTAAGGCTTGGTCTTGTGCAGCCAGAATTAGCCTCTCTGTCTTATTATTATTTTAAGGGATGTGGTGGCTCAGTAGCTAAGACACTGAGCTTGTCAATCAAAAGGTCGGCAGTTCAGCGGTTCGAATCCCTAGTGCTGCATAATGGGGTGAGCTCCCGTTACTTGTCTCAGCTTCTGCCATCCTAGCAGTTTGAAAGAACATAAAAAATGCAAGTAGAAAAATAGGGACCAGCTTTGATGGGAAGGTAACAGCGTTCCGTGCGTTTTGGCATTTAGTCATGCCGGCCACATGACCACGGAGACATCTTCGGACAGCGCTGGCTCTTCAGCTTTGAAATGGAGATGAGCACCGCCCCCTAGAGTCGGGAACAATGAGCACATATGTGCGAGGGGAATCTTTACCTTTACCTTTATGCATTTGTTCTTAAGGCTTAATCTTGTGCAGCCAGAATTAGCCTCTCTTATTATTATTATTTATTACTACCAGTGATTAGTAATTGAGGCAGTCTTGACACCTGGCAACTGTTTGTATTAGTCCCTGCAGTTTTCTTGGCAAGGCTTTCAGAAGTGTTTGCCCCTGCCTCTTTCCTAGGGCTGAGAGATAAATTGCCTGGACCCAGCTGGCTTTGGGTCTCAGGCAGGACTAGCACTGATAGCTTCCCAGTTTGCCTTTATCCATTACATCAAACTGGATTTCACTGAGAAGATTACTTCTGAACTAGTGAGAAAATGGAAATTCCCCCACTTTGTATAATAGGATGAATAGCGAGCAACAGCAAGCAAAGGGGTACCTTGACCTATTTTAATAGAAATACCGAGCCAAAAATTATATTGAGAATTACAAAACAACAACCTTTCATTACAGCACATTTCCATTTTATCTATGGAATCTACATGGCTTCTTTCTATTTGCCTGTGGAGCATAGCTGAAGACTAAAGTACAAAAAAAAAAAGGGAGAACACAGAAAGGATTTAATTGGCAGCTTGCTTTGAATATGGAGAAATTGTGCCTCAGCATCCTGAAAGCTTTCCGTTTGACATCTCCAAAAATGATATAAGAAACTGTTTTTTATTTTGCTTTCTGATCAACGTATGCTAAGACTTCAGAACAGTCATAACGTATCCTCAAGTAGAACATCCAGACATAAAAGATTTTTTTTTTACTTCACATTCTACAGGAAGGAGATTGGTACTTTCCCAGATCCTTTAACGTGTATTGATAAAATAGAATTTTTCATTAGGTTCAGAAAATAGAGAAGCAGACAAAACCTCACCTAAACATTTCAAAGGGAACAGTAACTGAACTCTCCACTTTCCTGAGAGCCTTGTTGTATGCCAGAAGATTGAAGAAAGTTGAGGTCAGCTGCTGATGCTATCATGAATAATAACTTCAACTTTCCATCCTTTTTAAAAAAAAAAACACTTCCATTCTTTATGCTTACAGAGGTAGCTCACAATCTATTTGGCACCTTTGATATTGTGTCACATAGACAGAAACCTGTATGCAAAAAGGAAATTTAAGAAGTTTCCCTAAAGAAGAGGGAGTCAACCTATTCTCCAAAGCACCTGAAAGCAGAACAAGAAGCAATAGATGGAAATCAAGGAGAGAAGCAACCTAGAACTAAGGACAAATTTCCAGACAGTGAAAACAATTAATCAGTGGAACGACTTGCCTCCAGAAGTTGTGGATGCTCCAACACTGTAAATTTTTAAGAAGAGATTGGACAACCATTTGTCTGAAATGCTATATGGTTTCCTGCCTGAGCAGAGGATCCCTTCTAACTTTGTTATTCTGTTATTCTGAAATTAGGTGGTGCCACATTAAATTGGAAGCTAATTTTTGACACATTTATTTACTATAATTACTGCTCCCCACAAAATTTAATAGTCTATAGCAGGGGTGTCAAACTCAAGGCCAGTGGGCCGGATCTGGTCCTTGGGGTACTTAGATCTGGCCCACGGGGCCACCCTAGAAACAGAGAAGAACCGGCCCACGGTGCCTTTGCCAGCGAAAACGGAGCTTGGGAGCCTGTTTTCACTGGCAGAGTGCACAGGCCGCCACAGGCATCCCCAACACAACTGACGGTGAGCTGGCCATGCCCATCCTGGCCACGCCCACTCTGGGTCCCTGAGATCAAACACAACTCTTACATAGCCCTCAATGAAATCAAGTTTGACACCCTGGTCTATAGCCAGGAGTCTTTTTATGAAGAGATGCACTTTTCTAGTTAAAATTATGTTTATTCCTTTCCCATAAATGGACAACAAGGAATATTTTTGGATTATTCAAACAACAATCTTTGTTTTAAAAGTGTAAGCCCCAGCTTAACTCCCATCTGAAAATTCAAATTCATTAGGGCAGCCAAAAAAAACCTCTTAGTGAAAACCTTAATGGCTAACATAAGATTCAAGTTTGATTTGTTGGTCCCTCTCCT
Source organism: Pantherophis guttatus (assembly GCF_059756535.1). Classification (NCBI taxonomy): domain Eukaryota; kingdom Metazoa; phylum Chordata; class Lepidosauria; order Squamata; family Colubridae; genus Pantherophis; species Pantherophis guttatus. The sequence goes on along the minus strand of NC_142070.1, from coordinate 18,885,758 downwards.
AGTATCCAGCAATAACTTAATAGCTTGTACAACTGTACATGGCACACCACTTTCAAAGCAGCTTCCTCTATATCAAAATAGCCACAAATAACCTAAACATGTTTACTTGCAAATTGTCATCTGCTCAACTCGGAAGAAGTTATTTGTCACTCGTGAAATGCTGATTGATGAGAATGAATGAATCAATGAGAAGCAGTTATAGAAGGAGTTCACACTTGCAGCATTTGTTCAAGAAAACTGGGCCCAGAACTACCAGAAAGGGAAAAAAATTACAGTGCAGTCTTTTAGACTGATCTAACTGTTTAATTGAAATATATTGCTTCCAGGACAGATATGTTCTCCTAGGTAGCCATCTGTTATTCAATTGCCACCGCTTATGTTCAAAAATATAAAGTTCTGGGGAGATTGCCAGCTTCATCCTCTTCATTGTTTGCCCTTGTTTCACAACTGCTCACATGGCACAGCAGAAAGCCTGACCTTGAGAAGGATTAAAGAGGTCCTAGAAATGTGGGGGCATTCTGGTTCTACCCTCATTTGGCTCTCACTCTCTTTGACATGGAAGCCTGAGAAGTTTCCACAGAATATAGGCAGACATTTGTGAAATATGTTACATTTGTGACCTCGAAAATAAGTTTTGAGTTCAAGCACTTATTTCCCTAGAGAATTTTGGATCTGGACAACCTAGAACTACGCCGCCTATAGTCTGTTTTGTGTACTACAGCTTAGTACACAAAATTGTCTGCTATAACGTCCTACCTTTCAATGACTACTTCAGCTTCAACCGCAATAATACACGGGCAAACAATAGATACAAACTCAAAATAAACCGCTCCAAACTCGATTGCAGAAAATACAACTTCAGCAACAGAGTGGTTAATGCCTGGAACTCACTACCTGACACTGTTGTTACATCCTCAAACCCCCAAAACTTTAACCTTAAACTGTCTACCGTGGACCTCACCCCATTCCTAAGAGGTCTCCAAGGGGACGTGCATAAGCGCACCAGCGTGCCTACCGTCCCTGTCCTACTGTCCACTTTTATTCGTACTCATTTATGTAAGTACTCATACCTGTTTATACTTATATATATTTATATATTATGTTTATACTTATACTTATTTTCTCATACATGCTTGACAAACTAAATAAATAAATAAAATAAATAAATTCTATATTCTAGAAGTCCAGTAGATTCTAAATGAATGCAAATATACCTTTCCTGTGCCAATGTCCATAGTCTCTGCACATGTAGGTGTTTCCCACTTGCTCTCTTCATTCCCTTTTCCATCTGACTCAGCTAAATTCAGCCTTCTCCTGCTTTTGGCTTTCTAAATCTAGAATCTCATTCCATCAGTTCACTAGGCTCTGTGAATCTTCCAGCTGCTTTCCACTGTAAACTGTCAACCGATAATTCAGAATTTTTTGCATTCATTCTCACTTGTCCTTACCTAATGTTTTCTCATCAGCAATCTCTCTGTCAGCAGAAAGGGAGATGTCCCACTCTTGTGACTCCCAACAGTCTTCTTTTTTTAATCTTCTTTCTTGCCACGTGCAAAAAAAAAATTTTTTTTTACAGTTTTTCTGTCCTGTCTCAGTCCCAAGAACTCTGGGTGACCTGCAGCAGACAAAGGAAATGAAAAACACTTAAGATTAAGGAGGCCATTAAATCAGCCGGGGTTAAAAGCCCAGTTGAATAGGTTGTCTTAAACACCTTCTGAAATGCTAAAAAGTAGATGAACAGGAGATGGAAACAGAGATTTAGAAATTATGAGATTGCCATCTAGTCCATATCACCCTATTCAGGCAGAGAAGGCCTTTTCTGGATGTTTTTTTACCACATTGGTAGACTGTGGGTAAACAATATCAGATGTATCCCACAATGATGCCGCCCTGAGTCTCTGGAGAGGGCGGCATATAAATTTAATCAATAAATAAATTTAATAAATAAATGAGGTATGGGCTTTGCGGGTGATGGCCACACTCTCACTTGTGTCTGGAAATCTACCAGCAACCCAATGCAGCAGTTTTAGAAGTGGCATTACCTAGCAATAGCAAGTTTGACCTGTCGGCTGTCTAGCTATCACATTCTGAATCATATGCAATTTCTTAGTATGTCTTCAAAGACTGAGAATGTAATAGTAATTCATACAAAGTATGTTATAATAATCCAAATAAGATGATCAGAGCATGAGACACCATTGCTAAGGCATCATAACCCAAGTAGGGTTGTTCTTGGCACAATAGCCAAAGTGTCTACACCCCTCTCCATTCTACTGTGGACAAAATGTTCTCCATCTATGTTTAGGCAATTTGTTTCTGAATCAACAGTTTTGGAGGCCAACAATCCCATTCGGAATAAGTACCAGAACTAATGTTCTCAGATGTTTTCTCTGTCCTTCCTAAGCGTTCTATCAAGGCTCATAAATCTTTATAACTTGGAAATGTTCACTCAATTTTCCCTGTCAACATGGTCAACTTGGTGTTCAATATATTGATTTTCAGATCCATAATTGTCATTTAATCATTTGATGTAATGCAACTGGAAATAATTTGATATCAAAATACAAGGTCAGATTAGAGTTTTGAAATTGCAAATTTATGAATTATGATTTTCAAAAAAAAGAGGAGACATGAAGCTCTTATCTGCATGTTAGTCAAAGAGATATTATATAGCAATATCATGACAGAACTGAAAAATTCCAAATGACTACTAGATGTGAGTAAAGAGATAGAGAAAACTTTAACTCTCTTCTAGTGATTGCTTGTATTCTGCCCTTGATAACAGGGTTCCCTTCCCAATTGCTTGAATGTATTTATAACTTCAAGATTCCATTTTGTCAGAATGGTTTATAATACACAAAATCAGACAGTAATTCTGATTCATAGCAATAGTAAAAATATACAATAAAGCACAATTGCAATACATAACATAAATATACAATACTAAAAATAGCAAACACAAGTAGTCACATGTTTTCAAATACTGTATATGTCTAAAGATAGAGCATTAATTTATTTATTAATCAAATTTATATGGCCACCCATCTAATAGAAAGGTCAGAGGTGCTATTCAGCAGGTTCTGACAGGTTTTGGAGAACCGGTAGCGGAAATTTTGAGTAGTTCGGACAACCGGCAAATACCACCTCTGGCTGGCCCCAGAGTGGGGTGGGAATGGAGATTATGCAATATCCTTCCCCCAGGAGTGGGGAGGGAATGGGAATTTTGCAGTATCCTTCCCTTGCCATGCCCACCAAGTCACACCCACCACACCACACCACGCCCACCAAGCCACGCCCGCAGAATCAGTAGTAAAAAAATTTGAATTCCACTATTGCTGTAGGTGATATACAACAATCCAATAATAGAATAAATATTTTAAGAAAGCATTATCCCAAACCATTATACAATTATTAAAAATATTTAAAACTATTAAAGCAGAAGAAAACAAGAAAAAAACAATAGATGGAAGAATGTTGACAATAATGGAGACATAACCATGTCTTGTGGAACCTTTGAAAACTCAGGATGATGAGGCTGATCTCATGTCCGGAAGGCAGAAGAATGCAAGCACTACAGAAGAAAAGGCCCATCACTAGCGCCCACCAAAAGTAGTTCCTTAAAGGAAATGGCCTGTAACATGTCTTTAAGGGATTAAAATGTCTGAAACACTAAAGACATCATTACTAGTATCCAAAAGATAATAAAGCAAGATAATAAAGAAATATTTTTGGGGGGGAAATGGGGTTTAAGAGTTAGAGGGTTACCATTGAAAAGACCCTTCCTTAAGTGCCACTTGGAAGGGTCTCAGAGAAGGGGCTCTGAAGATGATCTTAGGGGCACAACATTTGGGACTTTCTGGATTTTAGTGCTATATAGTCTCTTCAGTTGCTGTTAAGCAGGGGTGATTTCATTAAGAGCCGCATCAGGGTTGTGTTTGACCTCAGGAGGCTGGGGTGGGGATGGCCAGGGAGGGTGTGGCCAGGGTGGGCGGGGCCAGCTCGACATCACTCATGTGATCAAATGCCACTTTTGTTAGTAGTTTGTTTTGCTAGCACTCTGCCAGTGAAAACGGCTCCTCCCGGGCTCCTCCCCTCCCGGGCTCCATTTTCACTGGCAGGGGCACCACGGGCCAGTCCATCACTATTTCCAGGGCAACCTCGCGGGCCAGATCCAAACATCCCATGGGCCAGATGCGGGCCACGGGCCTTGAGTTTGACTCCCTTGCTGTTAAGTGTTCTCAGGATGGGGACAAATAAAAATATATTAGGATTGAGATTGAAATAAAAATATTAATATCACCAACCTGTACTCTTTGAAACATAGTGGTAGCAAGAAGTTTATTTAACCATGCTAGCAAGATATTCCAAAAGTAACAGTCCCTGCTTGTCCCTACAAAGACAGTTTATGGTAGGTTGTCATTTATTGTCTTAATAATCAGAGTCCACAACCATCTCTATTGTCAGAGGGGAAACTACAGAACCTCTTTTCCCCAAACTCCTCTTGATTTATTCAGCACTGCTTCCAACTATTTTCGCAGCTTCCCTAGGATGATGATAAAGTGTGCGTGTATGTTTTTGGTGTCAGCCAAGTGTCCACTAATAATTATTTTGGGTGACACATTGAATGATGATCGCAAAATGGAAGTCAAGCTCTACACTGGGAGCAGTGCTGACATAAGTGCCATTCCTCACCTTGACTTGCCCTATTAAAGAAAGAAAAAAATTCTGAGTTGCAAAATACAAGGACTAACATTACCAGATAAAATATTAAACATGCTGACAAATAGCCATAATAACAATGAAACAAAGAGACTTACAGTGTGGCTACAGACAAATACGCATATGTTGTTGTTGTTAGTTGAGAAGTCATGTCCAACCCATCACGACCCCAAGGTTCCTCCAAGCCTTCCTGTCATCTACCATCCTCTGGAGTCCATTTAAGATCATGACTACTGCTTCAGTGATTCCATCCAGCCACCTCATTCTCTGTCGTCTCCTTCTTCTTTTGCCTTCAATCGTTCCCAGCATTAGGCTCTTCTCCAGTGAGTCCTTCCTTCTCATTAGGTGGCCAAAGCAGTCAGGGTTGATCTCCTCTAGGACTGACAGTTTGATTGCCTTGCAGTCCAAGGGACTCGCAGGAGTCTTCTCCAGCACCATAGTTCCAAGGCCTCAATTCTTTGGCACTCAGCCTTTCTTATGGTCCAACTTTCACAGCCATACATTGCAGCTTTGACTATGCACACTTTTGTAGAACATTTAAAAAGAATCTTTCTACTGTCCAAAAGATAGTCAGAAACAAATACATCTTCATTGACATTGAGATGCATTGTCTAGTACTGTCTACAGTCTCTTCCTTTCCCCCCCCATTTTGAATGAATTATTTTGACTCTTCTTTACAAGCCTAGTGTCATAGAATGTCAGCACTTGTGTAGCACAAAATCGAAATGCTTCATTGGTTGAATTCTATTACTTTGAACTGATACAACATTGTGATCTGTTTTCTAATTTCCCCCAGGATTTCCCAGCCCCTCTGTTTTTCTACCTCATTTTCAGGAAGCTTTTAAACTTCTTCCTATTTTTTCTTTCAGTTTAGAGCCATCTTTATGACCATTAAATAAATGTAGGCCTCCCTTGATTGGAACTCAGCTCCCCTATACATGGGCTTGTCCGTGTAGTTGTCTTAACAATAGCATGGAACTAATTTACCATTGCTATTTTTTCAGATTTTTTTCAACTTTCCAATCTAGCCTCTAGCCCTGGCATTTCTTGGAGATCTTTCCTCCATGTATTAACCACATTTGACCCTACTGAGTTTTTGAGAAGAACCAAGGTTGAAAGAGTGCAGAAAAGAGCAGCAAATATCATTAGGGGACTCGTGACTAAAACATATAAATAATGGTTACTGGAATTGGGTATGTCTAGTTTAATGAAAAGAACGACTGGGGTGACAGCAATGATAGCAGTGATTGCAGATGAACAATGATAGCAGTGTTCCCATATCTCAGGGGCTGCCACAAAGAAGAGGGAGTCAAGCTATTCTCCAAAGCACCAGAGGGCAAGGCAAGAAGTAATGGATAGAAACTAATCAAGGAGAGAAGCAACCTAGAACTAAGAAGAAATTTCCTGACAGTTAGAACAATTAATCAGTGGAATAACTTGTCTCCAGAAGTTGTGAATGCTCCAACACTGGAAATTTTTAAGAAGAGGTTGGATAACCATTTGTCTGAAATGATATAGGGCAGGGGTGTCAAACTCAAGGCCCAGGGGCAGATCCAGCCCTAGGGGTGCTTAGATCTGGCCTGTGGGGCTGCCCTGAAAACAGGAAAGGACCAGCCTGTTTTCACTACAGAAGGTTGCAGGAGGCCATCGCGGCTGAAAACCGGGTCTGGGAGCCTGTTTTTGCTGGCAGAGCACTTGGGCCACCACAGGTGCCCCTGACACAAGTGATGTCAAGCTGACTAAGTTCACCCTGGCCACATGCATCCCAGCCCCTGAGGTCAAACACAATCCTGATGCGGCCCACAATAAAATTGAGTTTGACACCCCTGATATAGGGTTTCCTACCTAAGCAGGGGTTTGGACTAGAAGACCTCCAAGGTCCCTCCCAACTCTGTTGTTCTATTCTATAGTGATTGGGTTTGTACCTGTTGTGATTGTGATTTGCTTGACAATATTCTTTCGATTTACACTTTAATTACAACAAAAGGGTTATAAGTAGCAAAAAGACTGTAGCAATAGCATTTAGTCTTATATACGTCTTCACAGTGCTTTACAGACCTCTATAAGTGGTTTACAGAGTCAGCATATTGTCCCCAACAGTCTGGGTCCTCATTTTATCAACCTCGTAGAAGGATGGAAGGCTGCGTCAACCTTCAGCTGGTGAGCCTCGAAGTGCTGGCAGTTGGCAGAATTAGCCTGCAGTACTGCATTCTAACCACTGTGCCACCACAGCTCTTCCTGTAGCATTTTTATGTATTGAGAGATTTGTCAGGGGACTTGAGAAGATGTATGGCAGACATTTCAGCCATTTGTCTTTTGTGTGCGCCAAGCCTGATGGTGCCCTTGAAGTTAGACTGCCATTCCCTAGAGTGGTAGAGAATAGTCTGCCACATCCTGTATGAAAAATAACATTCAGCTGAAATCCAGCTGGTTTACTTGAAGTCAAAGAGGGACAAGGCCAACTTGCCCTTGCTTCAAGGAAAAGATCTGAAATACAAGTTCTGCTTGTTACATTACATCACTCTGCATTTTACAATCTAGGGGAATCACAGTTTTCTCCTATATCAAATGCCAGGGACTTCTAATCATTAATAAATCTCTGTGTTCAGCCTTCTTTCGCTCTCTCTCCTCGATTTTCTGCAGGCACCTAGGGAATTGATCAGAATTGTTGTTTTGCTGATAACAGTAGAATTCCATGTATTCCACTGGCCTGACTGTCTAGAATGCCACTGTGTGAAGCAAACAATTTATTTTACAGAAATCTATGAAAGTAGATAATGTGGGTTTTTTTTCCCCCTCACATAATATACAACAATGACTTTCTTTGCTTTCTTTTTCCACTTTTCTATGCTGGCAAAAACTCCTCCTACTGGTTCTTTTGTAAATCACAGTACAATGATGGTATCATAGAAATATGCTTTCTTCCCTTAATGTCATTTTTTTTTTTCAATGACAGTTTATAAAAATGTTTTGAAAGTTCTAATCTGGATTTTTTTTCTGCCATACAAAATGTGGAAGTCAGTACAATGAACGAGAGTTCTTCAATGCATTTCCCTCTGAATGTAGTCAGAGGTCAGAGATGGGATTCACTTACCTTCCCTATCGGTTCGTAACCTTCCCTACCTTCCATGTATGCGCAGTAGCTCGCGCATTACATCCGGGTGGGTGGGCGGAGCCTCCCACAGTCGCCACTACCGGTTTGCCCAAACTGGACAGAACCGGCTGAATAACCCACTACTGAAACAAGTCCTTCCCACGTGCTTATCCTGGAAGAATAGTAAGTTCAAGCCCACTGCAGGTAGATCTCGACTTAGGACCACAGTTGAGCCCAAAATTTCAGTTGCTAAGTGAGGCAATTGTTAAGTGAATTTTTTTCCCCCATTTTACAATCTTTCTTTTTTTTTTTTTTTTTTTTTTTTTTTAAATACTTTATTGAATTTTCCAATTTTTAAAAAGACAATGTACAATCACAATCTTGATCCGAGGTGCAATGTTTACACATTTCATAGATCAAACATTAAATGAATTCCATCCATAGCTATACAATATGAAATTCTATACAATTCTCTACATTTCTATACAATTAAGTCCATTTCGGGTGTCTAACAAATCGTAGCCTATTATCATATTTTTATCCTATTCTTTAACCAGTTATACCAAATTCCCCATACTTCGTAGTACTTAAAATTCTCTTCATTTTTTAGCTCGCTCGTCAATTTGGCCATCTCTGCGCACTCTAGAATTTTATTTATTAATGTTTCTTCAGAGGGGGTAGAGTTGGATTTCCAGAGTTTCGCAAAGGCTAATCTAGCCGCAGTAATAATTTGAATTGCCAGTTGGGTTTTATTGTTGTCGAGGCCATCTTCAATCATACCTAAGAGGAAGGATTCCGGGGCCAGGGCTATCTCTTGTCCCATTATTTCCGAGAGCCAGAGTCGAATCTTTAACCAAAACTTTTTGGTCTCAGGGCAAGTCCACCACAGATGGTAAAAGGTGCCGACCGTCTTTCCACATTTCCAACATAAAGCAGAAGAATTTGGAAATATTTTGGCCAGCCTGTCCGGGGCTAGGTACCACCTATGCAGCATTTTGTAGTGATTTTCCCTGAATGTTACCGATTTCGTTATTTTGAGATTTCTGTTCCAAGCTATCTCCCAGTCATTGAAATTAAGGCCATATCCTAAATTTTTCTCCCAAATGCTTAGCTGATTTTTAGCTATCTTCTCGGCTCTATCCTCATCCAATATAAAGTTATAGATTTTCGATAGCATTTTCTTATCTGGTCCCCAAATAATTTTGTCAAAATATCCATATTTCATTTCAATACCACATTTATCTCTATCTTCTTGAAATCTAGACTTAATCTGAAGATATTTCCACCAATCTACAATCTACAATCTACAATCTAATTTACAATCTTTCTTGTCCTGTTGTTAAATGAAACACCAGTTGTTAATTTAGTAACATGGTTCTTAAGTGAACCTGGCTTTCCCATAGACTTTGCTTGTTAAAAAGGTTGCAAAACTTACATGATACTGCAATCATCATAAATACATGCCAGTTGCCAAGCTTCTTAATTTTGATCACATGACCATGGGGATTTTGCAACAGTTGTAAGAGTGGAAAAACAGTCATAAGTCACTTTTTTTGGTGCCATTGTAACTTCGAATGTTCAGTAAATGAACTGTTGTAAATCAAGGACTACCTGTATTCTACATTATGTCAACAATCTTTCAAAGATATTTTCATTTCATGAGTGCAAACTATGTTAATGTAATACTGGGAATAAAAAAAGGAGAATGTTAAAAAAAACATAAAGCAAAATAATGATACTAAATTCAAAATTAAAACCATGCATATCATTTGTGATATTTTCATATTATTAAGGGGTGGCCCAGTGATTTTAATGATCTGTATGTATTTAGTGTTTCTGCTATTTAAATAGGTAAAGAAGAGATAAAAAAAGAAAGTGACGGGGAGTGTGGCTAAATCCATTTCAATTTGTATTCCTTGTAGATCTAAAATGTAATAGATTTTTTTTTAAAATCCATATTTCAAGAAATATGATGATCGTATATCTAGAGACAAAGCAAAATTAAGGTATCAATAGAAATTGGTTTCACATTTATATATAACAGGGGAAAAAAATTGAAAACTCACAATCTAAATTTAGAGTCACCGAATAACAAATTCTATGTAAAGCCTATACTTTTAGTGCTGCCAGAACAGAGTCATTTAAAACAACGTGATAGGAAAAAAAAAATTTAGAGTGTGATGTGAGCTATTTATGTTTCTGTAATTTTTGTTACTAAATATAAGTTTTGGAATCCTAACTTTGGATTGTAAGAAAACATTCAGGGAGAAAATACCTTGAAGCCTAAATCAATGCTTTCTCAAACCTGTTTTGGTTCCAACTACCGGTACTTCGATGTCTGTAGAGATTCTCAGTCAACCACGTCATGGTTGTCCCAAAGGTGCTTTTTTCAGGAGGCAACTGGACTTTCTTGTTTTTTCTTTTGAAGACGTTTCGCTTCTCATCCAAGAAGCTTCTTCAGCTCTGACAGGATAGTGGGGGATGGAAGGATTTATACTCCATGCAGACAGCTGGTCATTTGCATCTTTTTTAGAGGGTCTTTGAAGCATTTGAGGTTTATCTGTGCCTCAGGGTCACCTGAGTAGTGCTCCTGGTTCCTGCAGTCTGCACTTTGATATGGCCTATGGATTAATCAATAAACTAAACTAACTCACGAAAGTAAAGAGAGGATGAATTTTTTTCCGATTTGTTCACCTTGTGAGTATGCCTTGTGTTTAGATGATGGAGCAGACATAAGGATGTCATCCTTTAGAAGAATGTACACACACAGAACACATATTAATGGGCACCCCTCTTTCTAAAACCACAAACTACCAGTACACCAAGCAGCATGACCAAAGACAATTCTAGGAGACATTGTGGGGCAATTCTTTTCTTTTTTTTAAAATGACATTTATCTCCTTAAAAAGGCAGAATTGGTTCAGGTTAGAACTTCTAGAACCCTTAGCCAGTTTAAGATGGCTTAGCCATCATAACCCTCTCTTGAAAACTCTCCAAATATTAGTGGGTAGTTGTGAGTCAAAAGAAGTGGCAATTCCAACTAGCCATGGTGCCTTCAGATTCTGAGTAATCGAACTCATTTTTTAAATCCTGCAAATGTATTAAAAGAAAAGTCTCTTTAAATTTTTGTGGTTCCAAAGTAATAATTTAGAGGGTCTTTAGTTTTTTAATTTAGTTTTTGTAAATTTTTATTCATAAACATTTTTGAAAAACAGTGCATTGTCAGAGTATCATTTACAAACAGAACAAAACCAATGAGAGTTGGTAGTAAATCTTAGCAGACAAACTAATAGCAATAGTAATAATATAATAGCAGTAATAATAATCTAACCAAAAAGTTTAAACTGAGTTTCTTCTTACATTAGCTTATTTGCATTTTTATCAATTACTATGTTTATAGTTATATACCTCTTTACTGTCAATACTTACAATATTAACATTCATAATCTTACTTTCTCTAATTTCTACCTCTTTTCTCTAATAGAAAAAAGTGATAATCTAGTTTTAATGTACCCATGTTAAATCTGGATGAATATGGGATGTTAGATTAGTGTCTACCATAATCAATGTATATAGAAAAAATCAGGATTTTTCCTATTAGCCTTGCTTCCCGCCTCACTTCTAAGTCTCCTGGTATTGAACCAGTATTTGTGTCTTTAGTAGAATGCTTAAAAGGGAGGGGGAGCGCTAACAACTGTATGATTATTTCCATGCACTGGAAACAAACAAACAAATAATTCCAATCAGCATGGAACAATTAGGTTACTAGAGGAAGATATCTCTTACTGAAAGAATCTTGGTTTGGGGTGGAGTGGAATGATATAAAAATATATTGGGTAGCTTTTTAAAGGAGTTTTCTGCGAGATTACTTGCTAGTAATTTGATCATCGTGAAGACCAAAAACTCAAGGTATGTCAGCCCTTAAAGACTACAGTTGATACTGTAAACCAAAAACCTGAGTACTTTTACTCAGTGGTGAAATCCAAATTTTTTTACTACCAGTTCTGTGGGCGTGGCTTGGTGGGCATGGTGTGGCTTGGTGGGCATGGCAGGGGAAGGATACTGCAAAAGCTCCATTCCCTCCCCACTCCTGGGGGAAGGATACTGCAAAATCTCCATTCCCACCCCACTCTGGGGCCAGCCAGAGGTGGTATTTGCCAGTTCTCCGAACTACTCAAAATGTCCGCTACCGGTTCTCCAGAACCTGTCAGAACCTGCTGGATTTCACCCCTGCTTTTACTGCTTTTGTTGTAAGGTTATAGTAATAGAGCCTTCAAATCTGAAAGCACCTTTCACCTTCTTTGCCTTTACTTTCCAGAGAACAATGGACTTTCCTTTCTAAGATGCTTCCCACACCCTCATTTCTTTGCTGAAATGAGATATCTTTTGTCTGATCATTGTCTAGGCGGTGCCTCCTCCTTCTCCTCCTCCTGTCTTCCAAGGTGAGTCTCAAAGTCTATCACAAGATGCCTGAAGATGTGAGGGTCAAGAAACTGGCCAATGTAATCCCACTGTCCTTCAAGATCTTGGCTTTGCTGAGAGAGCTGTGTGTGGCCTCAAAACATCTTTCCTTTCTTTTCTATGTTACTCAGAAGTCATCCTCCCTCAATATTTCAAATACACGTTCGATAGTTCCCTTAATCCTATATTCCTTGCAATTTAATGTCAATTTACTAATATGATTGTTCCCTTTTAAAATGAGATGCCTTATGTCCAATATAACCAATGTCAAAAGCTTTTCAAAACGGCAGTGTTTTAGCTGTTGTTTTCGGGCAAGTATCTCTTTTACAGGGCTGTAAAACTGGGAGGTAATAACTGGGAGAAATATTAAAATGTTATTACAATGGCCTCATAATTACATAATTGCATATCTATTTCTGAGCTTTGCTTTTTAGCCAACAAACCATTTTAAACATATTCTATTGTGATGCTATATAATGAGAACTCAGTCACTTGAAAAGAAGTATACATTTCCTTTCCTTTCCTTTCCTTTCCTTTCCTTTCCTTTCCTTTCCTTTCCTTTCCTTTCCTTTCCTTTCCTGTCCTGTCCTGTCCTGTCCTGTCCTGTCCTGTCCTTCTCTTCCCTTCCCTTCCCTTCCTTTCCTTTTGACCTCTGGACATACTGCTAAATGTAATCATCACAAATCAGTAGCATGGTTCATGGCTATTTTTAGGGGAGAAAGAAGCATAAATTACAGTAGGTTTAATTGTGCTAAAGCTCAGAGGCACACAAACTGGTCCCCAAACTCAGAAAAGGGGACAGAAAATCCATACACTGTTGACCCTAGTCTATTTGCATGGAACGGATGGCTATACAATACAATCTCAAGCATCCCTTAAGTGTCTCGAACTAAATATTGGTTCTGTAGACCTTAATCAATCATAATTCTCATCTCTCATCTCATCTCAAAAGTAGGGAAGAAGAAAGAAGAAAAGAAAAAGAAAGTTAAAGCCTACTTCTTTCATTTCCATAGACTATTAGGAGAATTGGCCAGAAAATGACAGCTGCTGAACTTTTTGAGTAATCATCATTTTGAAATTACAGTCAACCTCTGTTTGCAACAGCATAAACACTTGTGGCTGATTTTAAACGAAATGCTGACATTCGGAGAATATTTGCTAAACACGTATATACAAAATTCTTTTTCTGCTTATCCTAACATTTTATGACAATTAATTTGCATTTGCATTTTAACATGTGGCAACAGACATTCAAGAAACTCAGGAAATCTTGCCTCATTTGTCTATATTTAGGAACACTGGCAGAAAAATACAGGAGAATCTGCACTCCATCTAATTTGTGAATAAACAGACCTCCCAACCTGTCAGATGGAGATGCTTCCAATTCATATAACTTTTTTTTTGTAGTTATGTTCAGGATGGATGAAAGAGTATACAACTTAAGAGATGTAAAAAGACATTATCTGTACTGTTACATACAAGATTTCATTTTTTAAAAAAAAATACGTTATTTGTCTATGTTTGGAAAACATCCAACTCTTAAGGGTTCAGCACATATACAGTAGTGGCCAAATTTGTGGAAACCTTTTGGGAAAAGTGTATTTTCTAAAACTAGCTAATAACACCACTTTTTTTTTTTTTTGGAGCAGTACCATAAAATTATATATCAATGGAAAGATAATTTAATCAATAATGTAATGCAATAACTTTTATGAAGGATTTGCTATTAGACTAGCAGTTACAGTATAAAGAAGAAAAGTGAAACACGTAGAAAAAATGATCTATACAAAAATTATCACCATGAAAAAATGAGATATACAAAAATTATCACCATGTCAGTTAATACTTAGTTGGGTAACCTTTAGTGTGAATTACGGCCTTACAACATCTTCCCATGGAGTGAACCAAGTCTTTTAGTTCTACGGTTGTTATAATGTGAGACCAAGATGGAATGATTGTTTCTATTAACTGGGTTTTATTGCTGGGTGGCTTCTGACTAACAAGTTTCTTTAGTCGGCTCCATAGATTTTCAATTGGGTTAAGGTCTGGACTATTCCCAGGCCATTCCAGCAGTGGAATGTGATTAGCTTGAAATTCCCAAGAATTTCAGAATTGGTGTTATTAGCCATCAAACCTCAAAAATACACTTTTCTCAAAAGGTTTCCACAATTTTGGCCACTACTGTACTACATTTTACCCCAACAAGCACCTAGAGATGCCCGCTTTCTCTGCTTCAAAAGGCGTATAAGGTTGGATATTTGAGTCATTTAAATGATACATTTGCTTCACGCAGGCAGCCAGCGGCAATGTCCTGTTCTGAAAAATGTGTAATAAACAAATCAAACAGTTTTACAGGCCACTGCACTTTGAAACGGAGGTGCAAGTCTTTAGAACAGCAAATGACAACTGCTTCAAGGATGCAGCATTGCATGTGAGAATATTCATGAATCCAATCATCAGGCCATCTTTTCTTTCATAAGTGTAACTGCAAGTGTTATTTTTGCTACACAAAATCAAGATGAATAGTTCCCAAGGCAGCTTAAGTTATCAGGGCTTTTTAGGAAAAGCCTGCAAATATCTCTCACTGGAAATAAACATATTACAATGCATGCATCAATAACCTATTTAATGCCCTTGTTTGGTTCATAAGAATTACTTAAATCTTTTCCTTCGTTCTGCCCAAGGCTAAAGCTGCCCACCTATGATCATGACATCTCTGTACCAACATGGTAACATAGTCATTGTATACCATCATTGCTAAATGTTAAAATAATGTTAGGAAAATATTTGTGTCATAACCTTAAGACAATAATGAGAAAGTCAGTGGTGGGATGCAATTTTTTTTACTACCGGTTCTGTGGGTGTTGCTTGGTGAGCATGGCAGGGGAAGAATACTGTAAAATATCCATTTCCATCCCACTCCAGGGGAAGGATACTGTAAAATCTCAATTTCCTTTCCACTCCAGGGTAAGGTTACTGCAAAATCCTCATTTCTTCCTGATCAGATGGGACTTGGGAGGCAGAGAATAGACGGGGGCGGAACCAGTCAGAGGTGGTACTTCGAGACCGCCTTCTACCGCATAGCTCCCAGCGACCGGTAAGATCCCACAGAGTTGGTCTCCTCCGGGTCCCCTCAATTAAACAATGCCGGCTGGTGGGCCCATGGGGGAGGGCCTTCTCTGTGGCTTCCCCAGCTCTCTGGAACCTCCTGAGGTCCGGACCATCCCCACCCTATTGGCCTTCCGAAAAGCGGTGAAGACCTGGCTTTTCCGGCAGGCCTGGGGCTGTTGATCTCGCTTTGCGATCTGACGAGATCCGGCCATGAATGGTGCGAATGGGTTTTAATGTCTTTAATGTTTTTAATTTTTAAGTGTTTTTATAGTGATTTTTTGAGTGTATTGTGAGCCGCCCTGGGTCTTCGGAGAGGGGCGGCATATAAATTGAATAAATAAATAAATAAATAAATAAATAAATAAATAAATAAATATTTACCGGTTCTCTGAACTACTCAAAATTTCCACTACCAGTTCTCCAGAACTGGTCAGAACCTGCTGAAAGCAGGTTCTGGAGAAAGTTCAGAGCAGTTTTAAGACTTAGGAACTTGTTCAATGGAGGCACACATACTGTAAAGACCTTTACTAAAATGCAAAGTGTTAGATAGCTTATTCCAACATGGTCTAGTCTATTGTTGTTGTTTTTTATTTCCCAAAGACTTGATTAAAAATTATTTTTAGGCCATAAATTTCCTCCCTGGTTGTTATTTTATTTTAAGTCAAGGCTTTTATTTATATATAAATATTTTGAACAGTGTATTGCCTAGGTACTTCGTTTTACAAAAGAAAAAAAATCAGATATACTGATAGTGATAATGATAATACTCATAATAATTATAGCAATGTTTATAATTATATTAGCTTATTTATAATCATATTAATTGTACTAGTATACTTATAATTATAGACAAGTCATATTTTGCTTACACATAACAATAATCTTTTTTCATCTAACTTCTACCTCTTATCTCTAACCATTGATAAAACCTATTCCACCTTGAATAGTACTCTGTATCTCCTTTATCTTTTATTTACAATGTCAATCATCCATCTCTGCACAGTCCAATATTTTCCAGATTATGTTTTCATCTGGTGGGGTGTTCTCATTGGTTGCTCTTGAGGAGTATGAATTTAGACTCCCAAATTTGCCCACCTTTGATGGAGATGGCTGAGAAATCTTTGTTGAAGACCAGATGTAAAAAAAAGTGCATCTACGTTTACTGATATATTTTATTTTATTTTATTTGTTTATTTCATCAAGCACGTATTCGATAGCAGATATAAGTATAGACATAATTATGAATACATGAGATGGATACAAATAAAAGGGGATATTAGGACAGGGATGGTAGACATGCTGGTGCGCTTATGCACACCCCTTACATACCTCTTAGGAGTGGGGTGAGGTCCACAGTAAACAGTCTAAGGTTAAAGTTTTGGGGATTTGGGGAAGAAACCACAGAGTCAGGTAGTGCATTCCAGGCCTTGACCACTCTGTTGCTGAAGTCATATTTTCTGCAATTGAGTTTGGAGCAGTTTACCTTGAGTTTGTATCTATTGTTTACTCGTGTATTGTTATGGTTGAGGCTGGAGTAGTCATTGACAGGTAGGACATTGTAGTAGATAATTTTATGTCATTATGTTAATAGATAATTATGTAATTATGATAATTTTAATAGGTAATTTTATAATTTTATGTAGTAGATAATTTTTAGTTGGAAAAGAATTCTTCAGAACATTTCTGCATTTTCTTGCTTTCAATAGTTCAGAGACTAAAGATCCTTTACATTACTTCAGCAAAAGGGCAGTGTCCCCAACAGCAATGGAAAGTAGCTTGTCTCTGAGCTCCTAAGTTTTGCATCTCCAAGAAACGTTCACTTCAGGAGTGGAGTAATAAATGTCACAGAAGAATTGTAGACCAAAGTCAGAATTCTCTTTCAATTTGCAGAATGGATTATGGCCTGAGGAAGCTTTTCTTGAAGAGAAGGGACAAATCGGCTGAGGCCAGGATATGTACACATCAAGTCCAGGTTAAAAAAAGTACAGTTTTTCTGTCTACCTATCAAGCCCAAATAAAGAAACCAAATTTTGGCTTAATGCAACATCAAGGCTCAAGAACATGCTAAAAAATGATAGATCTTTACAACTTGCAGGGTCTCAAACTATTTTAGCTTTTTCTGGCAATCTCAGCGAGACTATAATAAAAATATTAATTGCTTTTTATTAACCAGTCTCATTCCATTTATTTAATTACTGGAACAAGATTAGATTAGATTAGATTAGATTAGATTAGATTAGATTAGATTAGATTAGATTAGATTAGATCTCTTTATTGGCCAAGTGTGATTGGACACACAAGGAATTTGTCTTTGGTGCATATGCTCTCAGTGTATATAAAAAGACAAGATACATTCATCAAGAATCATAAGATACAAACACTTAATGATAGTCATAGGGTACAAATAAGCAATCAAATCATACTAGGAAACAATCAATATAAATCGTAAGGATACAAGCAATAAAGTTACAGTCATACAGTCGTTAGTGGGAGGACATGGGTGATAGGAACGATGAGAAGATGCACTTACTGTAATTATTAGTGTGGTGGAAGAACATGCGTTTTGTCTTTTGTCCAACGTGCAACCTTCCTTGCTTCTCATGTTCAGTGAGGTTCTATAGATGTCACTAATAGGACTCTTTTCAGTTCAGTTATTAAGGTCATCAAGAGTGAGAGAATATATAACAACTCCCCAATTCAAAATATGCAAAATATACCATGTGAGGCCAAAATTCTGAAATCTTTCAGGAGATTGGGAGATATGAGAGTTCTAATTCCAGCAACATTTTTTCATTCGCTTCAAGAAATCTATAATTCCTCACATACAGGGGTGAAATCCAGCAGGTTCTGACAGGTTCTGGAGAACTGGCAACGGTCATTTTGAATAGTTCAGAGAACTGGCAAATACGACCTCTGGCTGGCCCCAGAGTGGGGTGGGAATGGAGATTTTGCAATATCCTTCCCCCAGGAGTGGGAAGGGAATAGAGATTTTGCAGTATCCTTTCCCCCAGGAGTGGGGAGGGCATGGAGATTTTGCAGTATCCTTCCCCTGGAGTGGGGTGGGAATGGAGATTTTGCAGTATCCTTCCCCCAGAAGTGGGAAGGGAGTGGGGATTTTGCAGTATCCTTCCCCTGCCACACCCACCAAACCACGCCAACCAAACCACACCCACCACACCCACCATCCACACCAAACCACGCCCACAGAACCGGTAGTAAAAATATTTGGATTTCACCACTGCTCACATCTGTTTGGTTGGCAACACAAACAGCTATAGAGGGAAAGAAGAATTAATAAGAATGGTTTCCTCTTCCAATTTACAGTATCCTGTAAGTAGAGTTCTTCTCACAAGAACTCACAGAGTTTCCTTTAAAAGAGAAAGAAGAAGGGTAGCATCCATGTGCAAGGCACTCCATCTTGCTTCCATAGAGTAGTTTAATTGAGGGAAAGCACTATGTAATTATATAGACGTTGCATTGCAAATTAAAGTGGAAAAAATTACAGGACGGAGCTATTTTAAACTATATGCTTTAGATATGCGCAATGAACAAAACACATTTTTACACTGATGAGATTTTAATTAGACACATTTCCCATTAGCTAAGATTAAGAGTTAGAATTCATCTTCTTTTTTTTTTCCTCCTTGAAAATGTGATGGCGTGATGAAAAAGAATGACTGAAAAGGATCATTAGCGCAAAAAGTTTTGCTGTATCAGGGGATATGCTAAATAACATCTAAACAAAGCAAAAACACTCCCTTTCCTTTTCTGGCCCCCCGCCTTACTGATTTATTTCATGCTCATAAACCCAAACAAGAAACTGAGTGACTGTTTAGGTACGGAAATTTCTTTTAAATATTTATAGGGTGCAGAACTCCTGAGGAATTTAGAAGCGGCTTTGTAAATCCTGAAAGTTTTGTATGTCATGGAAATATTTGCATATCAAGTTAGAGGATTTCTTGACTTATTCAACCCATCATGATTAGACTGAATGGATAAATGCCTTTTGTGGGTGCATATTTTATATTCATCTTAGGTTAGTATCAATTTAATATCTTTTTCTTTGTTGTAATAAAGCAGCCAATGAGACAATATTCAGATTCAGTCCAGATTCCTGGATCAACATATGAAACCGATATGCATGCATTCTGTTTGTTGGCTAGCCTTCAAAAGAGAGAATAGTAGCTTTGTATTCAATAAACAAAAACTATCTCACTCTTTCAACATTATCTTTAAAAAAGAGCTATTGTGAAAAGTTTAATAATATAAAGTGATACGATGCAGAGGATTAATCAAATAGTCTTTTGGCTACCTGACATATGCCCATCATCCTTACAACTGTCTCATGCTTCTGATGTATTATCTTGCTGCAGCAAAGTTGGACAGAACAATTTATCAATAATACTTTGCAATGCACAGTCATGTCAATAAGTTCATAATAAAAAAAATGTTAATTGCAGTAGAATATTAAGTGTTCTTTAGGAACAAAAATTACCACAGAAAAATATGAGAATTGTGACTATATTATTCTGGGTAAAAATCATGTATTAAATAATTAGATGAAAGAATACAGAGTACTGGGTCTCAAAGTAGTTATCTTTCTGATAAATACTCATACCCTGTGGAACATTCTAGCACCAGGGGTGAGAATTGCCCCCTCCCTTTTGGCCTTCCTGAAGGATATTAAAACCTTTTCCCAGTTGGCCTGTGACCCCGAAGGGAGCGCTAATAGCGGAAAGGGGTCGACGGAATAAGAAAACATCCATTTCTTAACTCTCTAACTTTCAGTTTTAGTGTAGTTTTTAATAATATTTTAATCTGTAATTTTAATGTTTTAATAGTTTAATTATTTTTACTTGTTTTATAACTTGTAAGCCTCCCAGAGTCATCTTGTAGGGGAGATGGGCAGCAGAAAAATGTAATAGATAAACAAACATTGAGAGAGAACCAATGACTATGGGAGCTGTTTTCTTAAGGAGCTGCTTTCTTAGGGACTATACAGCCGTGGCCAAAATTGTGGAAACCTTTTGGGAAAAGTGTATTTTCTAAAACTAGCTAATAACGCCACTTTTTTTTTTTAATACCATAAAATTATAAATCAATGGAAAGATAATTTAATCAATAATGTAATGCAATAACTTTTATGAAGGATTTGCTATTAGAGTAGCAGTTACAGTATAAATAAGAAAAGTGAAAAAACAAGATACAAAAATTATCACCATAGAAAAAAAACGAGATATACAAAAATTATCATGTCAGTTAATACTTAGTTGGGTAATCTTTAGCATGAAAGTTTACAACATCTTCCCATGGAGTGAACCAAGCCTTTTAGTTTTGCAACTGTTATAATGTGAAACTAAGATTGAATAACTGCTTTTATTAACTGTGTTTTATTGCTGGGTCGTTTCTGACTAACAAGTTTCTTTAGTTGACTCCATTAATTTTGAATTAATGTCTGGGCTATTCCCAGGCCATTCCAGCAGTGGAATATGATTATCTTGAATTTTTTTTTTAAAAAAAAGTGTTATTAGCCATCAAACCTCAAAAATACACTTTTCCCAAAAGGTTTCCACAATTTTGGCCACTACTGTAGCTATTGATAAATTTTCTTTAATGGTTACACAAACTGTTCATGTTCTAGAATGTCATTTTATGGAATCTTACAGAAATGATTCCTGCTCTAAACTTTCACTACAGGGTATGAGGAAAATATCTGTAGACAAAGAAGGCAGCCAAATGGTAGGGAAAATAACAAGAACACAACATTACCCTGGTCTGAGTAATATGTCTTCAAGTGTAAGCAGTTAACAATTATCTAATAGAGGTTCCATAACTTTTAATCAAAACACATTAGCTTTTTCCACTTAATCGGTGTTTAGCATTCTGTAATGGAACTAGGTAGATGGAAAGCATCCATAATTGGGTCTAACCAATCAAATGGAAATAGCTACGTTATTTCTAGCTAATAGAAAAAGTTTATCAATATTTTTTTAAAAGGACAGCTCCACAAGAATGGTTATCATATTGTGTAATCAGATAAACTTTTAATATTAGAAGCATCAGTTATAAAGTACAGTGGGATGGAATTTACTTCTATTTGTGTTCTTTTTAAGCCTACAGCTTGTTTTCAGTTTGTTTAATTTTCTAATTTTGTGGATTTAATTTTATTTTAATTTTGAAATCCTTTAGAATGAAAGTTTCTATTAATTCTTCTCTTAGTTACTGGAATAGGCAGTTAATCAAAGGGAATGAAGGTAAACAAGAACATATATAAATCAGTCAAACTATTTTAAAAATTGTATTTTCAAATGCATGCCCTTATAAGAACATTTTACCATGGTCCCTTAGACAGTCTTATCACAGATTCAATCAAGATTGTCTAGGCTGAAAAGTTTAGTTTGCTCTTTGCATCTGTTTTCAATAAATAGATGAAGTCAGCATTCTCAGAAACCAAAATATTTTTAACCCAAACTCAAATTCAGATTTGTATACAAGAAAAAAGAAACAAACCTAGAGCTTAAATTACACAATCACATTCAATTCTTCCACTATCTATACAAAGTAGCCTCAAATACCCAAACATATGCCTTGAAATTACACGATGATTGATAAACCGAAGGAAAAGAAATGGCTACTTCTTTTTCCCACAGCAAGAGATCGCATCTTGATAAATAAATTACACTTCTGCCTGTATTTGGACAACAGCAGAGTTATTGTAAGAGGCTTCATATAAAATAACAATTGCATGGCAGTAATGTACTATATAGACTTTGTACCTCAGTGCTGCAGAATTAGAGCTATCCATATGTATGCTTAGAGATACAAAACATTTCTTCATGAGAACCTGTGTATAACTCATCACAGAAAACAAAGAAGGCAAGTCAGACAAAGAAGCATTAGCTACTTTTGCATAGACTCACCTATGTCTATGATCTTACTTCTGCCTCTGAAGTAACTGTGACATCTTCAGGTGTGGGGAAGACATTTTTCAATGCCAATAATGAAAGGGGGTTAATAGAAAAAGAGATATCAGGCAGGAAGAGAACTTTTTTAATGAAATACTTTGATATGTATGTATGTATGTTTATACATATGTATATATGTATGTATACTTACTATACATTATATATGTGTGTGTGTGTGTGTGTATGTATATACATATAATAATATGTATATATGTGTGTGTGTATGTGTATACATATGTGTGTGTGTGTGTGTGTGTACTTATGAGAGCTTATGTACCAAAGACAAATTCCTTGTGTGTCCAAAGACACTTGGCCAATAAAGAATTCTATTCTATTCTATACAGACACATATACATACATACGCATATATACATATACCCACACATATATAATCAGGAGATAGGTGATACATTCTACACCTACTTATTCTCTGATTCAGGTGACCCTGAGGGCACAGATAAACCCCTAAGGGGACTCAATGGCTCTGAGAGAGCTAATGTCCCACATTCGAAGTGCTAACAATCAGATGACTGAAAGGAACACAAATCCTTCCATTCTCCAACATTCAGTCAGAACTAAGGTTGCTTCTTGGATGAAAAGTGAAACATCTTCAAGAAAAAAACAAAAGTCCAGTTGCCTTCTGAAAAAGCACTGAAAAAGATTGGGACATCCCTATCAAGTCTGTCATTGTGAAAATTGTTTCATTTGTAATATATTTTAAAGAAATGCATAATAATGATAACAAGTTTTAGATAAAAAATTCTTTATCAGTACTATGGGGATCAGAATGACTTTAAAAAAGCAGAAAACTATACATTATAGAACATGGTAGTCCTTCCTGCCTCAATCTAAGCAATATAGAATTGTCATAATCATCATAGGTGACTCTGATGTATATTGAAGATAGCATTACCAATAGCACTTAGACTTATATAGTGCCCCCCTTAGTGCTTTAGAATAGAATAGAACAGAACAGAACAGAACAGAACAGAACAGAACAGAACAGAACAGAATAGAATAGAATAGAATAGAATAGAATAGAATAGAATTTTATTGGCCAAGTGTGATTGGACACACAAGGAATTTGTCTTGGTGCATATGCTCTCACTGTACATAAAAGAAAAGATATGTTCATCAAGAATCATAAGGTACAACACTTAATGATAGTCATAGGTTACAAATAAGCAATCAGGAAACAATATCAATATAAATCATAAGGATACCAGCAACAAGGTTACAGTCATACAATCATAAGGGGGAAGAGATGGGTGATGTACGATGAGAAGATTAATAGTAATGCAGACTTAGTAAATAGTTTGACAGTGTTGAGGGAATTATTTGTTTAGCAGAGTGATAGCGTTCAGGAAAAAACTGTTCTTGCGTCTAGTTTTTCTGGTGTGCAGTGCTCTATAGCGTCGTTTTGAGGGTAGAAGTTGAAACAGTTTATGTCCAGGATGCGAGGGGTTTGTAAATATTTTCACAGCCCTCCTTTTGACTCGTGCAGTATACAGGTCCTCTATGGAAGGCAAGTTGATAGCCATGGTTTTTTTCTGCAGTTCTAATTATCTTCTGAAGTCTGTGTCTGTCTTGTTGGGTTGCAGAACCAAACCAGACAGTTATAGAGGTGCAGATGATGGTACTCTCTGAAAAGTTTACGATGTCAGCATATTGTCTCCAAAAATCTGGGTCCTCATTTACTGAGCTTGGAAGGATGGAAGGATGAGTCAGCCTTGAGGCCCATCAGGACTGAACTTCAGGCTGTGGGCAGAGTTAGCCTGCAATACTGCCTTCTAACCACTACACTACCAGGGTTCCCTTGATAGAAGAGAGAAAAGATAAACTAGTTTATTACTTGGTACAATCAATTGCCATTGTGTGTTCAGTACGTTAAGTGCTTTCATTCCTATTTGTGTAATATTATATTCTACAATTATAACCAAAGGCCAAACTATATTATATTTGCAGTCTTAAAAATGCAGCTAATTTTAGAAGATAATTCAAGAGCACACGTCCTCCTTCCAAACGAAGTCTCTTAACCAAAAAGATGGTTGTAGCATTTTACGTCCCGCATGATTACATAATGAAACGTGCTTTCACTATGAAAATGTATTATACGAAGACATTTTTATTATTTTATTTCTTCTTGGAGCATATTTAACTGATTAACGCATAGCACCGATGAAATAAGCCTGTTTACTACCATCCTCTCTACAATGGAACATGCTTTTGTGTATGATCTATATTAAATTTGTATTGTGGACAGAAAACTATTTTTATTGATGAAATTTTAATTAGCCATATTTTGGCATCAGCAGTGAAGCGTGAACACCATATGTCTTCAATCCACTCTCCCGCACCTGTTGACTTTTACGTTCCAAGAAAAAAACAATGTAGAAAAGGAAACCTGCTTTGTAAGAACAGGGTAGAAAAACAGATTTGCATTCAATATACGTATCACAACTTAGACATTTAAACTCAATCACGTCTGAATATACCAATATGCCAACTTTCTTCCAAATGATTCTTTATAGGATTAGACTTTGTCTGTTGAATTATCCAGAGTTGTTCTTGCACACATATTTCAAGATGAAATGCTCAAACATGTTAAATTAAGATCCCTTATGAAGTCAGAAGCAGGGGTGAAATCCAGCAGGTTCTGACAGGTTCTGGAGAACCGGTAGTGGAAATGTTGAGTAGTTCAGAGAACCGGCAAATACCACCTCTAGCTGGCCCCAGAGTGGGGTGGGAATGGAGATTTTGCAGTTTCCTTCCCCTGGAGTGGGGTGGGAATGGAGATTTTGCAGTATCCTTCCTCTGCCACGCTCACCAAACCATGCCCACCAGGCCAAACCACGCCCACCAAGCCACACCCACAGAACCAGTAGTAAAATAATTTGGATTTCACCACTGGTCAGAAATCTAGAATTCTAGTCCTGTTTCCTTGCAGTAAATTCAGTGGGAATGGCGGGAAAGTCTATTAGTATTGTGAAGATGAGAATTGAACTCCAGCACTTCTGGAAGGTACTGGGTTAAATAAGAGTAGGAGTTACTACCACTGAAGCCAGTTCTGAGATACAGTGATTAATGATCTAATTCTCCTAAAACCAAAGTTATAGCTTTTTTTCAAAATTATTGATTCCCCCCCCCAGTAAATGCCACACACTGGGGTCAAATCAGGAGCATTTTTTTTTTATTAAACAGGTATGCTACCATTAAGCAATACAATGGGTGTATACTGTATTGCATTGGCTGATATACTAAGTTTATAAAGAAGGAGATGAGAATAAATGCCCCTACCTTTTTCTCCAGGCTGATCCTATTTATTGTAATATTTTAAAGTTTTTTTTCCCTCCTAGCTCAGATGAGGTCAAATGACAAATGCATTGTTGTGCAGATGCAATACAAGCCACACACACATTTTATGCATCTGCTGTAATACTGGAGATATATACAAAAGGGATACAATATTGCTTTTGTCATTTTGACAGAAATACAAATCCTACAGACATCCTTGCCATTCAAAAACGGACAATGCAAAACATTCAGATTTTACTTCCACTTGTCGTCTATTGCATTTAATAGAATGCAACATGGTTTTAAGAGAAGATTTAAACAACTATAGATTCTGGCAGCATCTTGAGCATTATGAAAACTTTCTGGTTGTATTGTACAAAATGTTTAATTTGCTCAGCTAGGGATTATCATATACTAAATTAAGTCATTTAGTCCTATGTGTGTTTGTGGTTTGTATGTTGTATCAATCAAACCTTAATGCTGATACCACTGAAAATGGTGGTATCATAATGCCTCCTTTGACCTCTTGACAGTGCTGTGATGCTCCAAAAAAGTTATTCTTTATTATTAATCTTGAATCACTCATTTTAATCTGAGAAATGACTGTTTTCTTTTTTTAGGTTTTCTTTTTGTGTGTGTGTGCATTGACTGTCCAGAAAGAATCAAGTAAACACAATTCATTATTCTGATAAGCAGTTCTAATGCTTCTTGTTGAATTGATTTAAACTACTAGTCCACATCCTTTGATCTGTGACAGCCTTCAATTTAATCTATGGGCTATTTTGACTTCTACTTTTTTCCCTTGGTGTCTTCCACAACTCCCCTTTTGGTTTATAGACATGAAGTCTTGAAAAGACAATATCTATTCTTTATTTGATTGCCCAGTTGGTAAGTTTCATAGCATGCTGACTTCTGTCATCACTTGCAGATTATGGTGACAGAGCTATGAATCTTTCTGAAAAGTACTCATATGTATTAAATAATAGTCATGCTTTTCAATCATACTATTGTATCCTAATTTCAGTCGACAAAGATAAGATTACTGTGCTACTTATTCTTGATCATCTCCCTATATATCTCTTATGCAAAGTGATAAATTGCACTTGGACGAAAAAAATTATCCTGAATTTCTATAGCAAGAACTCTTCCCCTTTCCCCCCATATCAATATAAAAAAACTAGAATATGAGTCCTTTTTGCACTAGTCTAGTGCAATTCTCTTTCCACATGACAGTGTATGTATATTTTATCATGTACAGCACAATAATAATTAGAGAAAATAATTGCACATAAAACCTCTCACAACTGCAGATTGGAATAGCTCTCAGTCTTTTAATCAAAGCATTGCATAGAAGGAAGCATTCATAGCATATCATTCAAAACACCACCACCCCAAATGTCATTGTTGTTCCTTTGTCATGTGCTGTTCTCGTGGGGGGTGTTTTGTATTGTTCTGATTTTTAAAAGTTTTAACAACTGTAAACCACGCAGAGTCACTATCACATGCAGAGTCAGCCAGATTTTTAGACTTGGTTTGCCATTTTTATCCCCCTATCATATATTTCCCAAGGACCTGGGATAGGCCAATGTTGCTGTTTGATCCTGTTAAAAGTATCTTGCAGGATGTAAATTGTTCCAAGAAAAGATGGCTTTGCAATTGACTGATGGTGATTTTGTCAATGCCGATGACGTTCGAGTGGTACTCCGGATGTTTTGGGATTGCACCCAAGACACTATTGGTATTAACTTTACTTCCTTTTGCCAAAAATCGTTCTACTTTTATTTGCAGGTTTTTGCGGTTTTGTGATTTTTCTCCAGCCCTTTCTCTTCTTTTCTGCTTTCTCTTCCAGGTGCTGCCATGTCCACTATTCAGACTTTTTTGTCTTTCTTATTGACAGTGGTTAAGTCTGGGGTGTTATGTGGCAAGTGCTTGTCTGTTGAAGTCTAAGGTCCCAGAGCACTTTAGCTTTTTCACTTTATATCCCTTTGTCTGATTTGTGGTTCCATCAGTTGTTGCTTGCTGACAAATGTTACTTCCCCCCCATCTTTTTATTTTATTTATTTCATCAAGCATGTATTTTATGACAGATACAAGTGTAAACATAATCATAAATACATGAAAAGGATATGAATAAAAGAAAACATTAGGACAGGGATAGTAGGCATGCTGGTGCGCTTATGCACATCCCTTACAGACCTCTTAGGAATGGGGTGAGGTCTACAGTAGACAGTCTAAGGTTAAAGTTTTGGGGATTTGGGGAAGAAACCACAGAGTCCAGTAGTGCATTCCAGGCGTTGACAACTTGTTACTGAAGTCGTATTTTCTGCAGTCTAGTTTGGATCGGTTTACCATGCGTTTGTATCTATTGTGTGCTCTTGTATTGTTTTGGTTGAAGCTGAAGTATTCATTGGCTGGTAGGACATGGTAGCAGATGATTTTATGTACTATGCTTAAGTCGGACCGAAGATGGCCAAGTTCTAAGTTGTCTAAGCCCAAAATTTCAAGTCTGGTGGCATAAGGTATTTTGTTGCGAGCAGAGGAGTGGAGGACTCTTGTGAAATATCTCTGGACTCATTCAAATATATTAATGTCCAATATGCAGTGCGGGTTCCAGACAAATGAGCTGTATTCAAGAATTGGTCTGGCAAAAGTTTTGTATGCCCTAGTTTGAAGTTCAATATTACCGGAGAAGAAACTACGCAAGATTAGGTTTATTTTATTTTTATTTTATTTTATATTGGATTTCTCCCTGAGGACTCACGGCGGTGTACAGCCAGATTAAAAAACATGCAGAACAAATATTAAAAACAATTAAAAGATATATAAATTTGGCCCAATTAAAACTCATTTACCAATTAAAAACGTTTAAAACATTTAAAAACAGTTAAAAATTTCATCTTAAGCCAGCCCGGCTTGTTTAAATAAATGGGTTTTAAGGGCGCGACGGAAGGCACTGAGGTCTTGGATTCTCCTTATCTCTGGGGGGAGCTGATTCCAGAGGGTGGGAGCCCCCACAGAGAAGGCTCTCCCCCTGGGGGTCACCAGCCTACATTGTCTGGCTGATGGCACCCCGAGGAGGCCCTCTCTGTGGGAGCGCACGGGTCGATGGGAGGTCGTTGGTAGCAGCAGGCGGTCTCGAAGATAGCTAGGCCCTATGCCATGGAGCGCTTTAAAGGTGATAACCAACACCTTGAAGCGCACCCGGAAGACAACTGGGAGCCAGTGCAGCTCGCGCAGGAGCGGTGTTACATGGGAGCGCCATGCTGCTCCCGTCACTACCCGCGCTGCTGCGTTCTGGACCAGCTGGAGCCTCCGGGTGCTCCTCAAGGGGAGCCCCATGTAGAGAGCGTTGCAATAGTCAAGGCGAGAGGTGACGAGGGCGTGAGTGACTGTGCACAGGGAATCCCGATCAAGAAAGGGCCGCAACTGGCGAATCAGGCGAACCTGACAAAAGGTCCCCCTGGTTACAGCCGTCAGATGTTCCTCCAGGGACAGCTGTATATCCAGGAGGACTCCCAGATTGCGAGCCCTCTCTGTGGGGGCCAATGACTCGCCCCCAATAGTCAGTGATGGAGTCAACTGACTATATCGGGATGCCGGGAGCCACAGCCACTCAGTCTTGGAAGGGTTGAGCTTGAGCCTGTTCCTCCCCATCCAGATCCGTACAGCCTCCAGGCACTGGGACATCACTTCAAGGGCATCGTTGGGGTGGCCTGGGGTGGAGATGTACAGCTGGGTGTCATCAGCGTACTGGTGGTATCTCACCCCAAAGCCACGAATGATCTCACCCAGCGGCTTCACATAAATGTTGAACAGGAGAGGCGAGAGGACCGATCCCTGCGGCACTCCACAAATGAGAGGCCTCGAGGTCGACCTCTGCCCCCCTGCCAACACAAACTGCAACCGGTCGGAGAGAAAGGAGGAGAACCACCGCAACACGGTGCCTCCCACCCCCAACTCTTCCAGCCGGTGCAGCATGATACCATGGTCGATGGTATCAAAAGGTTAACAACTCTTAATGCTTTTTTAGCAATGCTGTTACAGAGAGCTCTGGCACTTAGATAATTTGAGATGAGTACTCCAACGTCTTTGACAGAGTGAGGGTCATCTGTTGGGTCGTATCCATCCAGCTTGTATTTTGTGTTCTCATCTTTTTTGCCAATGCAATTTCTTGCAAATATTCCAGTGTATCATTGTTGCTACTTTGTTAAGCTTGTAGTCAGTCTATGTATTCTTCATGCAGGAACTAACTAAATTGTCCACTGTTTCTTCAGCTTCTTTGCAGAAGTGGCATTGCTGTCGTCTCAATTCTGGTTTTGTATACCTTTGTTCTTAAGGCTTGGTCTTGTGCAGCCAGAATTAACTTTTTTGTCTTTTTCTTGGGAAGGGAGGGTGGACTAATTCCATCTGCACAATATTATCATCACTCCTAACCGAGAAATTTCTTCACCTATTTCTCATGTTATGGGAACAGAGTCATTTTCTGACCCTAATCTGCACTGTTCCAACAATGCAGAAAACATTCATGTGTAAAATGCCATGTAAATTTTGTGGCTTGAATTCAGCTACATACTATCATGGTTCTTCCCATATTAATTTAAAAAATCCTATGTTGGTAAAGCGGCATGTGATGATTATCTGAATATCTGTATTTCAGCTCTCAGAATCGCCTAGACAAAAACAAGTTGTAAAATATTGCCTTATCTAAATATTGGTTTCTATAAATTGAAGGAAAAAAATATTCAAATAAGTTGGATTTTTCTTGCTTTGGCGCTTATTTAAAGAACTTATTTAAAGTATCTTCTATCGCATCTTTAAGGATTGTTCATAGTACATTAATAATCATTTAATAGAAATAGTCTGAGCCACAAATAATAATTGCTGTAAGATGCTGGATTCTTTTACATCTAACACTCTTTTAAATCTAACGTTCCTTTAAATCTAACATCTTAGATAAATTTGAAACATCTGAGTCCAGTTAAAATGGCTACTTTCTCTTCTTATCCCTCCCCTTTTGTAATAAAATCTCATTTTCGGAAGAACATTTTAGTTTAAGAAGGGAATGAAAAGTAGGCTGGAAACCGGAATGAGATTAGTTAATATAAGAAAAGATTACTGGACTGAAGGATATTAGAAAAAGATGGTAATTGTTATTTCCAAATTATTGAGTAATTATGAACTCATTTCCAGAGATCAGCTGGGGTCATCTTCTTCAACCATAGTAATGTCATGATTCATTTATGGCTAAAACAAATAAGCAAACTACATTATGTTGTACATTGGTTTGCATTCTTGATTTATGTTGCTTAGACAATTGAAAAAATTATCTTAATCTCTATAAGTAAAGTATGTACATTAAGATGAAAAAGGAGTGTTATTGAAGTGACAACCATATGCCCTTTATAAGTAAAATTCAATGTCATTGAATAAAGAACTTTTAATTTATGTCATATGCAAAGCTGATATTTCTGGTATAATCAAACTGATATGCTTGGTATGATGTTTATCCAGAGAGCTAGAATTTTTATTAATCGAAAGCTCATCTACAAGGGTTCCCTCCCCCCCAGAGAGCAAAATGTCACTGCAGCTCTGTTCAGTGGTATTTTGTCTTCAACTATGGCTTTAGCTTCACGGGGTCTTGCCTCTTAGAAGGTCTTCATGAAATTATAAACTAGAGGAAGGGAAGAAAAAATGTTTAAGTATAATGAAGACTTCATCAGAATTCTGCTTGAGTCCATCTTTGTATCTAATGATTAGAATTGCCCAGATATTCATTGCCTTGAATGTATTTCCTTCCCTGAGTTTGGACTTCAAGACCTTCTTCATTCTCATGATTCATTCACTTCTAATCTTCCTGATTTCAATGTGCTTGATACTGTCAGATTAAAGAATGCATTTTAAATACCTTAAAGAAGGTATTTGTAATTATCCTTTTCATCCAGATCTTAACGTTATTTCTAAACAGTATCTTAATTCCTTTCAGATTTTATTGTTTTCGCCCTATTGATGGCAAGGTTGCATTTTTCTCCAGGCCTAACAACTTTGCAATATTTTGGCTGCATATATGAACAGTGTTGAGTTGTGATTCAATTTCAGTTGGGATTTTTCCATACAACTTCAGATCATCCATAGAAAGAAGGTGGGATAACCTGGCAGATGTTATTGTTATTTGATAGCCTGACCTGATTTATTCAGTATTATTTACGGAGGAGTCTATGCAATGACAAACTGTAATGGTGATAGTGAATCTCCTTGAAAAATTTACCTCATGATATTAACCTTTCCTAGTCTAGCACCATTGACCAGCAACCATGTCTTCCATTGTGCCATTGATCTTTACACTAAGCTTCTGATGTTTTTACTGACTCCTATTATTTCTATGATAGTTGCAACATCCCAGGTTCACCTGATTGTCATTTCTGACTTCCCCAGCCAACTTCCAACAAGCAAAGTCAGTGGGAGAATTCATTGAATGATTGTCTAGTCACATACAACTGCAATTATTGCTCAACAACTTTGGCAAAAGTAAAATTAGGTGTAACTCATTTAACAATTGCCTTGCTTGGCAAGTAACTCAGTTGTGGTATTAAGTTGAGGACTACTTGTATTCTATTCTTGGTAAATTTGTTTAGATTGGTTTACCAGCTAAGGCACCAGGTTAGAAATTAGGAGGCTGTGAGTTCTATTCCCACCTTAGCCATGAAAAATGATTGGGTAACTCTTTCTCAGCCCAACCCACCTCTCAGGATGGTTGTTGTGAGGAAAATAGGAGAAGGAGGAGGAAGGAGTATTAGGTATTCTTACTATCTTGAGTTATTTATAAAAATACTAAAGTTGAGATAAAAAAATAATAAATAAAATAAAATCTTCCTATTTGAGAGGAATCATAAGCCGCCTTGAGTCTCCAAGGCAGCAATATAAATTTCCTCAAAGAAATAAATAATATTGGGGCTGTGGCATCCATGAGGGAGCAAGATAATAACAAACACGATGGTGGTCGCAGTAGCACAACTGAAGCAGAGGTGGGCTGCTCGGGGTTCGTAGAGGTTCGGGAGGACCTCTAGTAAGATTCTGTGCAGTTTGGAGGACCCCAAAATCCCACTCCTGGCTGGCCCCGCCCATCCCACCCCTTCCAGGAGTCCCCATGTGGCCCATTTTGGATGCAGATAAATGCAGGGCATGCACAGAGGCTCTGGGAGGGCAAAAAAACAGGCCTACCAGAAGTTTGGGAATGCCAGAAATGGGCCCGTTTCCGGCCTCCAGAGGCCCTCCGGAGCCTGGGGAGGCCATTTTCACCCTCCCGGAGGCTCAAGGAAAGCCTCCGGAGCCTGGCGAGGGCATAAACACACCCACCCACCATGGTGCAGGACGCCGACTAGGCCACACCCACCCAGCAACCAGGCAGAGAACCTCTTGCAAAAATTTTTGAAGCCCACTCCTGAATTGAAGCATACCTCCTTAAATACGCATGCTACCTCAGTACCATACACATACAGAAAGGGCTAGGATCATGCTTCTGTGGCCACCATCTTGCCAGTTTGAGATATTGTTGATTTAGAAAATGGGAACAAAGCTCTTTTTTTCAGCAACACCAATGTTTTCATATAGGAAAGAATAAATTTTTAATCTGATGACAACATTATTGAGAGCCCATAATTTTACATTAAGAAGATAACTCAAAGTCAAATGGCAACTGAAATATACATTCCTTCTATACCTGCTTATATCAGAAAGTACAGCACATCTGAAATATTTATAGTTCTAAGGCAACCGTTTATGTTCAAGCCAAAGTTTCACAGTAAAAAAAAAAGGTTATATTCCAAATGTCTGTAATAAAAATGGAAAATTTGGAGAAGGGGTTTTGTTATTTGTTAAGCTCTAATATGTAAGATAAAAGCGATGGCTTTTTAGGCAAATTTTATTTCAAGTGTGATTTATGGGATCAAATCCATTTCAGTGAATTGAGGAGGAGAGTTTGCATAAAATACCATGTCAGAGCCCTTAAAATTTAATGTTACAGACATTGCTTCTTATAAATTCAGTTAAAGTTTCTGAGCTCGCAACATTATTACTGTCAAAATGTTAATATCAGCCGCCTGGAAGTGTAATAGCATAATGCTGTAAATGTCTTTTATCTATATTGATTTTAAGAGATGAGCCTGCTTAGAAAATCTTAGGGCTCTATGTACTGTATATCTCCAACAGTCAACCTGTCTTTGATATATTTTAGCCATTGAAGTAGTTTTGTGCTGGGACAGTTTCCCCAAAAATGAATATAACAAAAGGGATTAATCATTCTCTTTCCATGGTGTGATATCATTGCTGGGAATTAGACACCAAAAAATGGTACTTACAGTAAGAGGGAAATGACTGGCTATGTTAAGTTGCCAAGACTGGCAACCTGGACTCTTTTTTTCTTGCTCTCTTCTCAATCAATATAGATTATCTTGAAGATCCCATATTGCTCTGATTGCCTGTATTTGCCTTTGTATAGAAAGCCCCCCTGCAATATCTGGTTGCATATTTTCGCAAGCAATGTGAAAAATCAGAAATATTACATTTTTACTCAGAGTGTGAGAAAATACCCTATGGCAATTTGCAAAATGTAAAATATAACGTGTTTTCCCCTTATAATTTGTCCTACAGAGGCTCTACGTAGCATGATCTTTAATCCAACAGAGCTAATATTTACTAATATACTACATTACATAACATTATATTTAATCCAAAGGGCTAATAAGTCACTTACGGCTTCAATCCTACTTGATTTTAAGCTAACCTCAAATTATCAAGCACCAATTGTGTAATATTTTCTTTTTATTAAGATTTTTATCCAATGTTATATATTTATACACATACACACACACACACATACTGTACACACACACCTCAAGATAGTGAACATACTAATAAGCTTTTCTTCCCCTGTTTTATCCACAACCACCACCCTGTGAGGCAGTGGTGGGTTGTCCCCAGTTCAAACCGGTTCTATAGAACCGGTAGTAAAACCAGAGGGAGGCTCCACCCACTGAGCCCAACGTCATCAAAACGCTTCTGTGCATGCGCGCAACCCCGTTGCGAACTGGTAGTAAAGGTAAGTAGAACCCACCCCTGCTGTGAGGTGAATTTAGAGGAACAACAATGACTGGCCCAAACTCACTCGGTTGGCTTTCATACTTAAGGTGGGACCAGAACTCCCAGACTGCTGGTTTCTAGGCCAGCACCTTAACCATTGCACCAAACTGACCCTCCTTCTTTAATGATTAAACTGATACAGCCACATGATCCAAATTAGAACAGCCTATTTTATAATTACTTCCAGACTGCTATAGCAGCATCCACAGAAAGTCAAACAGTCATGATGATTATGATTTGATTGAAGCTACACTTAGTTGCATGTGTGAGTAAGAAGTGTAAATCTATTTTTCCCCCTCTATCCCTAATACCGGGTTTGTCAAATTTCATCCCGCTGGCTTACTTTCCTAAATTCCATAGCAGGCACAATAAGCAATTAAAATCACTATCCATTAATAAAGTGTTCTGACCAGTCAGGAGAATTGAATGCCTGGCTAAGAAGCAAACAGATGGAAAAATTTAAGGTGAAATAGCAGAGATATTTATGGGACATTAGAAAAGTTGTCTTTGAAAGTAAAACCAAAATACAATTTCACATGCAGCAAAATAGGAAAATTTGTTTTAATTTGCTTCTTAAAAGAAGTGACAACGGAGAAACTTTTGATAGGATATGATCACTATGAATGGACATAGGACCCTTTCATATGAGCCTTAAACGGACTTAAACTGGCTGACAATGAAGACTGGTGAAGAAATATTTATGGGTTTCAACCATGTCCTTTTCCTTCACTATGGTGACAATCTGGTGTGCTCTCTGAATATACTTACTATGACCTCTGATTTATGGGTTTCTATGACCCTTTAGCATACCACCACTATGCCATATACACAAATTGTTGTGGCCCGCCAGCAGCCTACGCAGATTGTTGCTGATTCCGACGACGAGGAGGCTGGTGTGGTGCTGCACCAGCAGCCTATGCAGCCGGCGCTCGAGTCGGACAGCAAGGAGGCTGAAGAAGATGTAGTGCCAGAGGCAGGGATTCAGTCAGGGCCTTCAGAACCTCCAGAGGCTGCTTTAAGTGAAGAGGATGAAGAGGAGGAGCCTCTTCTCAATGCACGGGCACACAGAGCTGCCAAAAGGCAGGAGTGGTTCCTCAGGAGGAGGTCTCCTTGAGAGTAAGGCTTGGGGCTAATTGGCCACTCCTTTAGCCTATTTAAGAAAGAACGCATCTTGCAGCAAGCTGCAGGAAACAACTTTAGTTCACTAATCATCGAGTTTGGATTTCTCTGCTTCTAGGCTTTCTGTCAACTCCAGTAAGACTCTGACTATCTTATCTGTGGAATTCTATCAGGCTGTTAAGAATGCTTATTAACAGCCGGCATTTGCTTAAACTGCGTTATTTGAGTAAACTAAGTTTTGCTCAGAGTTTGTGTGTGTTGTGTTCTTTGGGATCCGTAGCTGGGGCAGAACGCAAATCTACACAAATCTTTCTCTGGAAAGCAAGTACCAATTACTTTCCTTTCATTGGGTTGGTTTTTAAGAACATGTGGTTGTCTTTGCTAGCATTTTTACATGAGCAATGTTTTATTTATCCTTCTCATACTTGGCACATTTCAAGTATTATTTATTGGTGGACCACAACCAAGGAAGAAGAAGAAATGTTTACTGTTTTACATTTCTTCCTATCATTTGGACTAGAAGGAAAAACTGACAACCCTTATGAATATATAAATCAGACTTTCATGCACTCTGGTGAAATGAAAGGGAAAACCAGAGATTTGTGGGTTGAATTCCTTTTAGAAGGAAGCAGATATCCCAGCAGCCCAGGATGAAAAATTTGTGCAAGGCAGTGAGATTAGATTCGACATGAAACATTCCCACCACACTGCACACTGAAAACTGGAGCAATAATGAAATAAAAATCACAGCAGGCCAATTAGATAGCACTACTATCAGCATAAATCAGAAAGGACAACTTTTTTAAAAAAAAAATATTTTATTGACTTTATATACATACATAAAATATAGTAACATTTCTATTTAACATCGGATATGCAGCGTTTATACATGAATACATGATACGTGCCTGGTGTCATTAATGCTATTTATTGCTGTTTAGTTACCACACCTTTTACTCCTTCTTTGATTTTATCATTTATCCATTCATACCACCTTCCCCACAGAGAATAATAGTCTGAGTTCTCATCATTATTTATTTCATGGGTTAGTTTGCTCATCTCTGCGCACTCCAGTATTTTCCTAATTACAAGTTCTTCTGGTGGCAGGGCTTTCTCTTTCCAGTATTGCGCGTATGCCAGTCTGGCAGCTGTGGTTATATGTATTAATAGGTGAATCATTTTCTTTCCATACCCCTTCTTTACTATTCCCAGGAGAAATATTTCCAGTGTCAATTCGATATCTTCTCCGATTATTTCTTGTAACCATCTCCGAATTTTACTCCAATATCTTTTTGCTTCAGGGCATGTCCACCACATGTGATAGAAGGTGCCATGACCCTGGCCACATTTCCAGCAGTTTGGGTGCATGTTGGGGAACATCTTTGCTAATCTGGCAGGTGCTAGGTACCACCTGTGGAGCATTTTGTATTGGTTTTCCTTATACGTCACAGCTCTGGTCAATTTGTGGTTTTTGTTCCATGCCTCTTCCCATTCATTAAAGTTTAAGCTATGTCCAATATTTCTCTCCCATACTCTCAATACAAAGACATTTTAGATGGGGGAGGAAACCTCAAATCAAATGACGCCCTGAGAGATCAAGGTATAAACCTAGATTGGTAGATGTATCTACAAATAAAATCAAGATACTAGAAAGATAAAGATGAATATGGTCTAGATCTAGGATACAACGGACTAGATAAAATTCTGATGGGAACAGGAAAAAAACTTTTGGCTAAATTATATAACTACTTACTAGATGAGGACAGAGCTGAGGATATGGCTAAAAACCAACAGAAAGGACAACTTTTGATGTGCAGCAGGAAAATGCAGAAGAAAGTTGCCTTCTTGGTGGACTGTACACA
Source organism: Pantherophis guttatus (assembly GCF_059756535.1). Taxonomy (NCBI): domain Eukaryota; kingdom Metazoa; phylum Chordata; class Lepidosauria; order Squamata; family Colubridae; genus Pantherophis; species Pantherophis guttatus. The sequence goes on along the minus strand of NC_142070.1, from coordinate 18,847,998 downwards.
AGAATGGAATAACACCTTTGAGAAATATATAGTGATGAGGCAACTTGGTTGTGAAGATCAACCTGTAGAGTTGATTGTGTAGAGCAGCCTGTTGCTAACCCAATAGCTTAGACCAGCCTTCTTCAAACCACATATTCCCTATTTTCATTTTTTTAAAAATTCCATCAGATTTTACTGTTTTCCCCTGTTGATGACAAGGTTGCATTTTTGTCCAAGCTAAACAACTTTGCAATATCTTGGCTGGATATATGAACAGTGATTGAATTTCAGTGGGGCTTTTTCCATGCAGCTTCAGATCTGTGATTGTATACAGAAGGAATTTGTCTTTGGTGTATATGCTCTCAGTGTACATAAGGAGAATGTACATCAAGAATAAAATGATGCAACACTTAGTGATAGTCAAGGTTACTAATAAGCTATCAAATTGTACTAGGAAACATATGAAAACAATATAAATTGAAAGATACAAGCAACATGGTTATAGTCAATGGTGGGTTTCAATTTTTTTACTACTGGTTCTGTGGGTGTGGCTTGGTGGGCGTGGCTTGGTGGGCGTGGCAGGGGAAGGATACTGTAAAATCTCCATTCCCGCCCCAATCCAGGCAAAGGTTACTGCAAAATCCCCATTTCCTCCCGATCAGCTGGGACTTGGGAGGCAGAGAATAGATGGGGCAGGGCCAGTCGGAATGTTTACTACTGGTTCTCCGAACTACTCAAAATTTCCGCTACCGGTCCTCCAGAACTGGTCAGAACCTGCTGAAACCCACCTCTGGTTATAGTAATAAGTTGGAAGAGATAAATACTAGTAAGGAAGAGAAGAATAATAGTAATTGTCAGCACTAGAGTAAACTTGACAGTAATACAGTCTTAGTAAATTATTTGACAATGTTGTGGGAGTTAGTTGTTAAGCAGAGTGATGGCATTCAGGAAAAAAACTGTCCTAGACAAGTGTGTCTAGTTGTTCTGGGATATAGATGGGATAGCCTAGCAGATGTTTATGTTGTCTGACAGCCTGACCTGATTTGTTCCATATTATTTATAGAGGAGCCTATCCAATAACAAACTGTAATGGTGATAGTGAATCTCCTTGAAAAATTCCTCTCATGATATTAACCTCTCCCAGTCTAACACCATGGGTTGTGTGTAGATCAAGCTGTTGCTAACTCAACATCTTAAATCAGCCTTCTTCAAACCATACATTCCCTATTCTCGAAATTATTAGCCTCCAAAACAGTTGCTTAAAAGTTTATATATGGCTCTTTGAACTAACTGCATTGTAGCTGCAAGCACAATTGAAAAAGAAATTCTTCCTCTTCTATTTCTGGCTGTTTGCATTCTTCCTGGTAAATTCAAAATTCAAATATGTGGGGGAGGGGGGGTTAAAGGTAAGTGATCTTTGATGATAACTGCTTACGTTATAGTGAATTAAACAGTGCTTAGATCACCTCTATTCTACATCTTATTTAGCATATTTATTCATCCAGTCATGCCTATCAAACCAAAGAATAAATTAGAACTTAAAGAAACATTCAAAAGCCTCAATAATAAAATCTTTTATTTATATTTTAAACATTGGTTACACTGAGCATAATCAAAAATAATAAAAGTTATTAGCCTTGTCAAAGTTACCACTATATTTTAATATGAGATTATCCTTTCATAGAAAATAAGAATGCTATTTTTCTCTGTTATGGAAAGAAATATTTTTAATCATTTCAGCATCTAAAAGATTGCAAAGACAGTTTTATTTTTGAAAACATGAATACCTTTATGGTGGATAATTTAGAATATTACATTTTTATTAACAGATTACCATCAACTAATTCATGACTGCATATGGTATGAAATGAATGGCGAAATTCAAAAACATGCTACTTAATAATCCTTGAACATAGATTGTCTGCAACTTCTAATAACAGGAGACATTGTCTGCTATCACAACTAAAGAACTATCCATTATACAGTCATTTATTTGATATTAGATTCCCACATGTTCCTGAAAACTGAAACAATATAAAACAAAATATAACCCTCAAATTAAAGACATAACAGTCTAGACAGAAACTGATAACCTTGAGTTCCCTAGAGCAAGAAATGAAAGACTGCTATGCTACCAAAAGATACCACTCTTAATAACCATCAAAATTTTGCAATGTTTATGAAGGATGAGACTAAGCTGCACTATTAATGCACCCTTACCCCAGGATAAATTATATGTGAGGTTTTATTTCAGCATAAACATAAATAGAACTGAATTGAAATTCTACTATCCAAAGAATATAAAAAGCAATTGTGGTCATGCTTACCTATGAGAACAAATACAAAATCACTTTGGTAATATCCTTTTTTAGGATCAACTAAAAATGACCTAAACAAGTAGCCAGTTATTATCAGCATCAGATCCATTGCCCAGACACTTTTAATATGGGTTGTTGAGTATGTTTTTGGAAGACAGGAGTTTTTTGTTTGTTTGATTGATTTTGGGCTTTGACATTAAGTCAATCTTGAATTTTTGCACCTGTCTAAGAGCCGTGGTGGTGCAGTGGTTAGAGTGCAGTACTGCAGGCTACTTCTGCTGATCACTGGCTGCCAGCAGTTTGGCAGTTCAAATCTCACAAGGCTCAAGGTTGACTCAGGCTTCCATCCTTCCAAGGTCGGTAAAATGAGAACCCAGATTGTTGGGGGAAATATGCTGACTCTGTAAACCGCTTAGAGAGGACTGTAAAGCACTGTGAAGCGGGGTATAAATCTAAGTGCTAGTGCTATTGCTATCAGCCCTTGCAGTTTTCTTAACAACATCTTTAGAAGTGGTTTGGACGTCTCCTTCCCAGGTTTGAAGGAGACCAATTGCTTCAGAGCTACTCATTGACTTTGTGCCTAAGGGTTAGGGTTAGGACTTAGAGTGTCCTCATTTCTATCCCAGTAGCTTTAAATACATTTGTCAGAATTACAAATGATGTCAGGTTTTAGCTGATATCTTTTCTTTTATGTACACCAAGACAAATTCCTTGTGTGTCCAATCACACTTGGCCAATAAAGAATTCTATTCTATTCTATTCTATTCTATTCTATTCTATTCTATTCTATTCTATTCTATTCAGAGCTGATTTGTGAATTGTGGTTCCCTCAGTGAACTTAGTAAATTCCAAGTAAGTAACTTATTTCAAGTAAATATGCCTAGTTAATATTCCATATTAATGTAAGTATTAGAACTATGCAATACACAGAAATATATGTTTATATTGATAAATCATGACACACATTCAGATGAGGTGCCAACTTTTTAAAAACATTCCTACATACTCATTTTTAAACTAAAAAAAAAAAAATGTCAAAAGGCAAAACGGGGTTTGTTTGTTTTTTCTGTCTTTCCATTGGGTCAGTCCATTGGGTCAGTCTTTTAATGTGGACCAAGTCAAGAAACATGTACACTGAGAGCTTATGCACCGAAGACAAATTCCTTGTGTATCCAATCACACTTTGTCAATAAAGAATTCTATTCTTTAAAAAAAAAAGGTTTTCTGCAACTCAACTGTTTATATACTGTTTATATATTATCCTGGCTAGGTGGCTCAGTGGCTAAGATGCTGAGCTTGTCGAACAGAAAGGTCGCCGGTTTGAATCCCTAGTATAGGTCTCCTGCATGAGCAGAGGGTTGGACTAGATAACCTCCAAGGTCCCTTCCAACTCTTAAATATTTTTTAATCATTTGTGAGCCATTGAAAGTCATATATTTGAGATGGATGGCTACATAAATTGGATGGGATGGATAGTAGTCATTAATAAAAATAGGAGGACTTCTTTTTGATTATCCAAGATGTATTAAAATACTTTATATCATGAAGCGGCATATAAGTCTATTATATAAGTGCTATTGCTATTTCTACTGTGGGATGCTGTAACCTTTGTAAGTGTAGCTGGTTGCCAAATATCCAGATCACCATGGGGGTAGTGCGACTTCAAGGACTGGTGGTAAATACCATTCATTCAACACCTTTGAACTTCGCAACCTTGCATCATCATCGCAACTTTGAACAGTTGCTAAACGAGCAGCCAGCAAACTCCAAAACACTGTATGAAGAATTTTGCCTATTTTGAGCAACATCCCCTGTAACATAATTCTGCTCGGAGAGCTATATAAATACCCGATTCCAGCTTTGTTATAACAATCAACTTTTAACAAATGATCTATATGAACATCATCTTTCTAGCTAATTTTGGAAAATTTTGCCTTATCCGGAGAGGTTATTTTATTCTAATAATGAGACAGGTGGCATGGCATGACGGGCAGCAAATAAATATTTAAAACAAACACAGAGTAAATAAAATACATTTCAGCCTTCTCTTCAGGGAGGATGTTTCAATGCCTGTTTTCCAGAGTCACTGTTGTAAGTGGGTGGCTCTACAAATCAAATCAATAAATAAGTGACAGCAGAAATAATAATATTATTATTTTATTCATTTATATACCATATACTGCCAATAGATTGGCCTACAGTGGGTTTCTGCATGCCAAAGTTAAGCTTCCAAGCTTAAACTTTCATACTGAAAATAATCTTAGCACTTTAGTGTCTGTAACAGATTTAGTTTGCACATCCTTTTTTACACAATAAATAGATGTACATTTATATAAGCAAAGGCTAAATACATTGACTTGAAATCAACATCTGTAATAGACAATGACTTGCATATCTAAAGATGAAAGATCATCAACTGAGCTGTCAAACTATTTAGCATCTTAGACACACTTTTCAATAAAATCATTTTGTATATTTAGCCATGTGTCATAATACAATTAGATAGCCTGTGTGTTTAAATCTGTCATTCAATGGGATTGTTAGTTCCAATTATATATACCTTGTGCATATAAACACAACGGAGGCATGTCCTTCGCACAGTCTTGTAGTCCTAGAGAAAGAGAACCGCCTGTGTTATTAGTTCAGCTTACTAATGCATAATTACATTTACAGAATTTTTTTACAGATTAACAGAGTTGGAAGGGACCTTGTAGGTCATCTAGTCCAACCCCCGTCCAAGCAGGAGACCTTACACCAAGGATGTCAAACTTGCTTTCATTGAGGGCTGAATCAGGGTTGTGTTTGACCTTGTGGGGGGACAGGGGGCCTGGCCAGGGTGAGCGTGGCCAGCATAACGTCCCTTGTGTCAGTGGGAGCCTGTGATGGCCTGAGTTCTCTGCCAGTGAAAACAGGCTCCTGAGCTCTGTTTTTGGCTGGGACAGCCTCCTGCAACCCTATGCCAGCGAAAACAGAGCTTGGGAGGCAGTCACGTGTGGCCCTCACGAACTCAGTTTTCACTGGCAAAGGCACTGTGGGCCAGTCCTTCACTATTTCCAGAGCGGCCCCTTGGGCCAGATCTAAGCACCCCGCAGGCCAGATCCGGCCTTCAGACCTTGAGTTTGACACTCCTACCCTACACCTTTTCTGACAAATGGCAGTCCAATCTTGAAAGCCTCCAGTGATGAAGTTCTCACAACTTCCGAAGGCAAGCTGTTCCATTGGTTGATTGCTCTCACTGTCAGAAAATTTCTCCTTATTTCTAGGTTGAATCTCTCCTTGATCAGTTTCAAAGTATGCATTTAGCTGGAATATTAGAAATAGTTGTGGGCTGAAATATTTAACCAGAGCAAAGGTGATAACCATCAAGAACCAAAAAAACTTACTTGATGGGAATACTTAAGATTTATCTTATGAAGTTGAAGCATCAGGGAACCACCTAGATATCTCTTTCAGGCAGTTATTTGCCTGCAATAGTTGCAAATTCCCGCTGGTTGCAAAATGTCCAAATATAGATCATGTGATCTTAAGGACAGTTTAAATACAAGGAATGGTCATAATGTTATTTTTCAGTGTTGTTGTAACTTCGAAGGGTCACTGAACAGGGCAATTGTAAAGTGAGGTATACCTATATTATCGTTATTCATAGTACTATTAGTTAAAGTAGCATTGATTAAATTATTTCGTGTAATAAAATCGATGGAGGTTGATAAACAATCTTAAACTTCATGAAAGGGACAATGAATTAGATAAACTTAAGAGCAGCCAAGAGCAACAGTTTTATGAAGTCAAATATCTTTCATGTGTACATCTTTGTATTTATTTCCCTTTTGTTCCTATTCATACCTTACGGTCAGCCTTAGAAACCCTTGCTCAGGTGTCAATGGGACTATCTGGAAGTATACTTCCTCAATATTGCCTGACCTTCAACTCTGAATGTCCTCCTGAGTTCAGCACTCCAGCCAAGAGACATGTATTCTTCCAGGTCAGAAACAAAGAGAAAGAGGAAAGAAATAGAATAGAATTCTTTATTGGCCAAGTGTGATTGGACACAGAAGGAATTTGTCTTTGGTGCATACGCTCTCAGTGTACATAAAAAGACAAGATACATTCGTCAAGAATCATAAGGTACAACACTTAATGATAGTCATAGGGTACAAATAAGCAATCAAATCATACTAGGAAACAATCAATATAAATCGTAAGGATACAAGCAACAAGTTACAGTCAGACAGTCATAAATGGGAGGAGATATGTGATAGGAACGATGAGAAGATTAATAGCAATACCCTGTTTTCCCCAAAATAAGACATCCCTGGATAATAAGCCAAATCGGGATTTTGAGCGCATGGCAATAAGGCCAAGTGCTTATTTCAGGGTTCAAAAAAATATAAGACAGGCTCTTATTTTTGGGAAAACACAGTAGTAATGCAGACTTAGTGAATAGTTTGACAGTGTTGAGGGAATTATTTGTTTATCAGAGTGGTGGTGTTCGGTAAAAAACTGTTCTTGTGTCTAGTTGTTCTGGTGTGCAGTGCTCTATAGCGTCGTTTTGAGGGTAGGAGTTGAAACAGTTTATGTCTAGAATGCGAGGAATCTGTAAATATTTTCACAGCCCTCTTTTTGACTTGTGCAGTATACAGGTTCTCAATGGAAGGCAGGTTGGTAGTAATTGTTTTTTCTGCAGTTCTGATTATCCTCTGAAGTCTGTCTCTGTCTTGTTGGGTTGCAGAACCGAACCAGACAGTTATAGAGGTGCAGATGACAGACTCAATAATTCCTCTGTAGAAAGAGATGGATACTACGTTTTAATGTGTTGCGAGCCATCCCATTAAAAATTCCATTTTAAACGGCAGCATATTATTTTAAATAAATGTAAAGAAGCATGTTGTTTACAAAAAGAAGCACTTAAATACATTAAATACAGGGCATAGCTAGTGACTGATTTTAGAAACATTGCTATGCATGTATGAAGTTCGAATAACCCACACTGAAGACGAGGAAAGCTGCTTCCAAGTACGCATAAAGAGTAGTTAAGTATAAATCACACAAGACGTTATACTCCTGGGCCTCCATAAATATGATAATGAAGAAATATGCTTTTGGAGCAATTTGAGTTGTGCATATTTACACAGCTTTAAGTCTGAGTAATTTTAGTTAATTTATATATTTATAAATATCCTTTTGCCAGTTTGAAGTAATAGACAAGTAAGGGAAAAAAACATTAAAAATGAGCAATAGATGCAAGCAACAAAAGAATAAAATAAATATGAGCCAATTGCAAGAGAGTAAAATAATTCAGTGCTAGTATTTTATCACCCTATCTGAGTCCCAGTAAAGTTGCAAATTTTAAGATTTTTTTTCACAATAGTCACACCAGGAAAAAAAAAGGGAGGAAAATAATGCAATACAAAGACAATCTTAGTCTCATATGTGAGAACCTTAAATGAGGAGAATAATAATATAACTCATGTGCTACTATAAACATTAATGTAGAATTTAACTTTCAAATAAACAAGTTTTGAATTTCAGTCTTCAGTCTTCCTTTAATTCCTTTCCTCACAATTGATACAAGAGCTACAAGCGGTGCGAAGAACCATGGAAAGATACATGCTCAGCATCACAAGACAAGATATAAAGACCTCCACATGGATCCGAGAACAAATACCACTTTATAATGCCTTGGAAAGGCCATACTTGGAATCCTGCATTCAGTTTTGGTCGCCACGATGTAAAAAAGTTGTTGAGACTCTAGAAAGAGTGCAGAGAAGAGCAAGAAAGATGATTAGGGGACTGGAGACTAAACATATGAAGAACAGTTGCAGGAACTGGGTATGTCTAGTTTAATGAAAAGAAGGACTAGGAGAGACATGATAGCAGTGTTCCAAAATCTCAGGGGCTGCCACAAAGAAGAGGGAGTCAAGCTGTTCTCCAAAGCACCTGACGGCAGGACAAGAAGCAATGGGTGGAAACTAATCAAGCAGAGAAGCAACTTAGAACCAAGGAGAAATTTCCTGACAGTTAGAACGATTAATCAGTGGAACAACTTGCCTCCAGAAGTTGTGAATGCTCCAACACTGGAAGTTTTTAAGAAGATGTTGGATAACCATTTGTCTGAAGTGGTGTAGGGTTTCCTGCCTAAGCAGGTTGGACTAGAAGAGCTCCAAGGTCCCTTCCAACTCTGTTATTCTAGTCTATTCTAAATAAAAATATACGATTCCATCAAAAGAATAAAAGAAATGGAAATGGGCTAGTCACATAGCAAGAAGAATGGATGGCAGGTGGACTAAGGCAATCATAGAATGGATTCCACTTGATAAAAAGTGTCCACAAAAGAGACCTAAAACAAGATGGAGCGATGACCTCAGCAAGTATTGTGGGCCCAACTGGCAAAGGAAAGCTCAAGGCTGGAAACATACTGAAGGGGCCTTTATCCTGCAGTGAATAAACAATGGCTAGAATGATGATGATGATGATGATGATTTGCTTCTAATTAGTACATTAACAGATTCCCCCCACCCCATCAACTAGGAATCCATCAACTAGGAAGGACCAGTCTAACTATGCATGGCTTTTAGTCTTTTCTGTTAACAGAGCAGAAATCCAGCTGGCCAACATTTAATTGATGCACGGTTCATATAGGGAGAAATAAGGTCTGAAGCAAGTTGTCTCTGGCTGTAATTGTATGCTTATTTACCTGAGAGGAAGCCCCACTGAAGATAGTGAGACTTATTTCTCCGTAAACATGTAGAGAACTGAGCTACAATTATCCACTTCCACATACTGTGCTTAACAAATAGCATTTTCTTAATGGCAGGATTTTTCAGTTCCCCATATCTAAAAAGCAGATATTCATGAAACATTTTTATGTAAAATAAATATTATTTCTGCATTAGATATCAAAGAGCGGAGACGACTATCCTTCCTTTAGCATATTTTAAATGTGACGCTGAACCAAAACCAAATGAAATTGCTTACTCCAACTGTGAAAAAGCATTGCCGCATACAGTAGCATGGGGTGTTCCTTCTGCAGAACTGTAAGGCATCTTTCACACCTGTTGTTGGTTTCTTCCCCTGCTATTTCACAACCCGAAGGCTCTACATTGAACTATGGGAGGCCTAATAGAATCCTGTATGTGTTACTGAGTTCTAAAACAGGTGTACAGTATACTGTTATAAACATATTTCTTGGTTATGTGAAATTATCTTTTCATTTTCGACATTTGTAAAGTGTTTGTTGATTTCTATTACTGCAATAGCTGGGTCAGAGAATGTAACACTGTCAAATCACATAGTCCAAGGCAGTATCTTTTTTTTTTTTTTAATTTGATTTATATGCCGCCCTTTTCCGGAGACTCAGGGCGGCTTACAATGCGTTAAGCAATAGCCTTCATACTTTTGTATATTTATACAAAGTCAGCTTATTGCCCTCACAAACTGGGTCCTCAATTTACCTACCTTAGAAAGGATGGAAGGCTGAGTCAACCTTGAGCCTGGGGAGATTCGAACTTGCAGTAATTGCAGGCAGCTGAATGTTAATAACAGGCTATTAGTCTGCTGCACCACCAGACTCTTATCTAATTGTTATGTGTCCGAGACATGATCTGATCTCCCTAATTATTTCCAAAGACAAAGGCCACGCCGATCAATTTATGTTTATTACTTTTTAAGAAATGCTAACCACACTCACAATTCAGGTGGACAAGTATCTTCACCAAGTTATACAACTGCACAAAACCTTTAATCCAATATTAAACTGAATTAATAACATTGTCTTATTGTCCTATACTTTTCTTTCCCTTTCCCAAATTGTTTCATAACCTATTTCTCTTTTTACTGTAAAATTTCTCTTTTTACTATACTGGTCAAAGACTGCCATAAAGATATTTGATTTGTTTTAATTGTTAGGTTAAACAAAAGAAGGCAAAAGAAAAATGCTTCCATCATTCTAATGTAGAATTCTTAACTTTCTGCAACTGGAAAATATGTCTTTCTTTAAGGTGGTATTTCTTTCAGTATTTACTGAAAGAATTTACAATATTTAACATTCCTTTGCTTGGGCCAGCCTGGAATACTGAATTATATAAATATACAGCTCTATTAAATATATCCAGCAACAATTTATATCATTTACTATATAGGTTTAAATTTACAATAATGCCTGGGATTCCTCCCCATTAATTTGCACTGAGTGTTTAACATCGATAACTGACCCATTAATATTAGTCAAAAGGAGAAATGTTTAGTAAAAATTGCCTTGCATTTCTACATCTGTTATCATTATCTAAGGAAGAACAATGACTTAGAAATCTTCTATGGGTCAGCCTAATTAAGTCCAATGATAGTTTGCCACAAGCCATATGTTTCAAAGCAGATTTGTCAGAATGTTAAGAGACCTTGAAGGCTGACGTAATTTCTAAATCAAAGAATCTGCATATTCTTAATCTCTCTGTCTTTATTTATTTATTTAGTTAGTTTGTCAAGCATATATGAGAAAACAAGTATAAGTATGAACATAACATATAAGTATAAACAGGTAATAAGTATATACTGTAAGTATAAGAAATGAATACAAATAAATGGGAACAGTAGGACAGGGACGGTAAGCACACTGGTGTGCTTTTGCACGCTCCCTTACTCTTAGGAATGGGGTGAGGTTCACGGTAGACAGTTTAAGGTTAAAATTTGGGGGATTTAGGGAAGAAACCACAGACTCAGATAGTGCATTCCAGGCATTGACCACTCTGTTGCTGAAGTTGTATTTTCTGCAATCGAGTTTGGAGCGGTTTACTTTGAGTTTGTATCTATTGTTTGCCCGTATATTATTGCGGTTGAAGCTGAAGTTGACAGGTAGAATGTTGTATCAGACAATTTTGTGTACTAAGCTTAGGTCAGACCATAGGCGGCGTAGTTCTAGGTTGTCCAGGTCTAAATTTCAAGCCTGGTGGCATAAGGTATTCTATTGTGAGCAGAGGAGTGGAGTATTCTTCTCATGAAATACCTCTGGACTCGCTCAATTGTATTAATGTCCGTTATACACAGTGGTGGGATTCAGCCAGTTCGCACCACTTTGGGAGAACTGGTAGTTAACTTTCTGAGCAGTTTGGCAAACTGCTTTTTTGAAGAAATCATTAGAGCAGAGAACCGATCGTTAAATTACTTGAATCCCACCACTGGTTATACAGTGTGGATTCCAGGCAGATGAGCTGTATTCGAGAATTGGTCTGGCAAAGGTTTTGTATGCCCTAGTTTGAAGTACAACGTTACCGGAGAAAAAGCTTCACAAAATTAGGTTAACAACTCTTAATGACTTTTTGGCAATGCTGTTACAGTGAGCTCTGGCGCTTAGATCATTGGAGATGAGTACTCCAAGGTCCTTGACAGACTGAGAGTTGTCTACGAGGTCGTATTTGGTATCTTTCTCTGCGAGGAGACAAAAAAAGAAGGAGCAGCAAGGAAGGCAAGAGGAAAGCAGAGAAAATATAAAACATAGGTTTGGATCTGGAATATTTGAAGAAAGAGATCCTTTTAAAAGCTTAGTCTAGGGCCACAGCTTTTTTTTTTTTTTTGCTTTTTTTCAGTGTCTATTGTAGAGTTGGTGGCAAACCATAATAAAGTAGTCAAATCTTACAAAGCAATCTTAAGCATTCCAGAAGAGATCAAATAGTTAGGTGTGAATTATTTATAATTAGTCTGTTACATTTACAGCGTCAATATCTTCTCTCTACTTTGTTGACACTCTTGTTTGTTTTTGCTTTGAGTCTTGCCTGAAAAATTAGCTGACATCTTGCCAGTTTATCATTTGTTTTTGTTGTCATGGTCTATAACATAATCATTTTTCTTCTCATATCCAAGGTTTCATTTTTATAAGAAAATCAACTGTCCTATCCTGCCCTTTCTCAACTTGCTGCAAACTGAGTTTTAATTTATTAACCAGTAGTAAAGACTACAAGTTCACCTTCATGTTTCCTAATTATGCCATGAAAATAATCTGAGAAACTCTTTTATCTCTGATGTCCTCATGACATTGCCTTTAGCTCATCCCCAGCTCATATTTCATACAACCCATGGTCATCCTTAACTGTTCCCATCTTCTTCTTCTCCTCCTGATGCTGGCAATATAACCTATCATTCTTCACCAAAAATATGGTTGCTGATACATTCAGGAACTGAGAATACCCTAGCATCTATCTATTGGCCATTTACCATATTCTGCTGGGCAATGCCCCCCACCAGACACTGGGAACTGCCCTACAAAGGTATTTTGGCTTGGCTTGAAAGACAGACTGGACCCCTGACTTCTGTGGAGATATCTATTTATGGTTAATGGCTCTATCCAAAGTTCCCAAGTCAAAATATCAGGTTTTATAAGATTCTTGATAGATTTCAAAGAACATCAATTAGCATTTCTTTGAAGCACGCAAGTCTAATGCTGGGCACAGGTCAATTTTAACCACAAAAAGAGGTAGGTTTTGCCAGCTGTGTATTGGTGGTTTTGTCATCACTAAGTGCATTACAGATTTTTCACTTCTTCTGATGACAAGAGTTTGATTTGGCTACACTTTTTTTTACTATGTGTGTTATTGGGGAGGGTGGGGCTCTATATTCTGGTAACAACTTATTCTATATGCACCAATCTTAATTGCATGCTTTCCAGGATCATCTAACATGGATTGCTGCCAGTCAGAAGATCAAAACTGAACTTCTTGGCCACTCTCTACCAGACCTGCCATTCCCTCATAATACTAATTGAAAATAAACTCACTGTTATTGATCACTCTATCCTCTTCATCCCAGGCCTTTTCTCCACTCCTTTTCAAGTGGAGTATTTTTGAGTTTAGACTGATTCAGAAGAGCATCAGGCCTGAATTCAGGAATACCCTGACTGACAAATCACATGCACCAATGAGGGACGGCATTAAGCAAGAGCATGTGGACAACTTCCATGTATTTCACACTACACCATGCTGTTTCTCTTTCCTTGTCATCTGTAGGCTGGTGTCATTCATTCAATGTAAGCAGGGTCAAGAAATAAGAATAATAAGAATGTTCTCTGGTGTTGTATGTGTTATTGGAAGAGATTATTGAAACCAGCCGGAGCTTCTTTTCCACAGTACTTTTCATCAAACAAAATCAAGGCACTAAATGAGGCAGTCATTAATTGAGCCATACCCATGCTGTGGTCATTAAATGAATCCCCACAGTAGTTAAGTGACTCACACAGTTGTTAATTCTGCTTTACCTATTGACAGGAGGCTGCAACCATTTTTATTTTGAATTTTGATCACATGATCACATGGAGGCTACAAAATTCATATATATGAGGACCAGTCATAGATATGAGAATATTTTTCAGCCTTCTGAAAGATTTTGTTTTCAACATTGTAACTTTGAACTATCATTAAACAAATGATTGTATGTCAACCATAATGAGACGTATCAGTAAGAGTGCATTGTTTATGTCAGCATACTTTTCTACCAGCCTAGAGACTTTCCTAATTGCAATAGCAATTAGACTTATATACTGTTTCATAGAGCTTTACAGCACTCTCTAAGCGGTTTACAGAGCATATTGCCTCTAACAATGTGGGTCCTCATTTTACTGACCTTGAAAGGATGGAAGTCTGGGTCAACCTTGAGTTGGTCAGGATCGACTGCTGGCAGTTGGCAGAATTAGCCTGCAATACTGCATTCTAATCACTGTGCCACCATGGCTCAACTTATAGCTATTTGGACACCAAGCAGAAATATTGTTTCATTGGTTGATTCAGAGTGGGAGGAAGCAAGGTTATGAAAATTATACATCCATGAAAAGTTGGAAAGTGTATTATAATAGAAATGAACAAATGCCACTGCTCCATCCGATGATGATCATGGCAGTGATGACAATTATATTTCCAGCTCTTTTCTTGCCCAGGAGCCAAAGCAACACAGATGATAAAAAATTTTACAATAAAAAAGTCTAAGAGTAAAACAGTAAACAATAAAAGTAATAAAAAGAAAAGCACAGCATTAAGTTGTACAATAAAAACCATTCATCAAAAGTAAAATATATTAAAAATTAACACAAAGTTTAATTTGAGAGATAATCTGGACCTGGGGGGCAGTTGCTCAAACAAACACAATGTCGTTGGCTGTTAACTAAAATAAATCAGCATGACAGCCAGCTTTGCATGTTCTGGAGAGAATTCTAAGGCAGAGAAATCTACCTCCTTGTGGATAAAACATTGGGGCAAAATTTAGAGACATTCAGTTGGCCTAGGCAAGATAGCCTTTGTCTTTCCTGCTCTCCCCAAATTCCCCTTCATTATCTTGTGTTGAGTGTTGAATAGTCCCATCTAATGAGAAACAGCAGGCGGGGTGACAGAAGTGACAGTTAACTCAAAATTGGACAGAGATACTTTCCCTAAAAAAACAATGCCTTAACTTAATTTCAAGGCTCCCTTCTCCCTAATAGAATAGAATTTTTTATTGGCCAAGTGCGATTGGACACACAAGGAATTTGTCTTGGTGCATATGCTCTCAGTGTACATTAAAAAAAGATATGTTCATCAAGAATCATAAGATACAACACTTAATGATAGTCATAGGGTACAAATAAGCAATAAGGAAACAATATCAATATAAATTGTAAGGATACAAGCAAAAAACTTATAGTCATAAGTGGAAGGAGATGGGGGTGGGAACGATGAGAAGATTAATAGTAGTGCAGACTTAGTAAATAGTTTGACAGTGTTGAGGGAATTATTTGTTTAGCAGAGTGATGGTGTTCGGGAAAAAACTGTTGTTGTGTCTAGTTGTTCTGGTGTGCAGTGCTCTATAGCGTTGTTTTGAGGGTAGGAGTTGAAACAGTTTATGTCCAGGATGTGAGGGGTCTGTAAATATTTTCACAGCCCTCTTTTTAATTCCATGCCTTTACTAGAGCCCCTCATATGTAGCATTAATACAGGTGGAGGAAGAATGGTGATGAAATAATTCCAATAGGAAAGAAGTTATGGGAACTTTTCTAAGTAAAAATACTTTATCCTTAGAGAACAAAAAATGAATTAAACTTTCATTGTTTAATGAATAAATTTGTTTTTTAATTTACAGCATAAGGGTTGCATTAATAAACTATTATTTTAAGGCCAGAATTATAGTCGCACTTTGCTTTTTTCCCCCCTCTGAAAAGTCACTTCTGATTAAATGAAATAATTCTCCTGGGTATGTCTGCATATATTTATTAAGGTATGTCTGCTCTCTGGCCTTCCCACCAAAGATAGTATAGGAGGCACAGAGGAAACAATCAACAATACTTTTTTTTTTTTTACAGAAAGGTTACAACTGATGAAATGGACTGTGGCCTGCCATAATATGTGCTGATAAGTGTTTTAGTCTGACACAAGAATTCTTAGGTGTTTGTACATTGGTTTTTCTAAATATAGACGTCACCCTTCTACATTTTGGCTGTAAGATCTTTATAAATCAGAAAAGCAGCTTGAGATCAGCTGCTTAAAGTCAGAGTGAACACATGTAAGTTCACTTAATGATTCATATAGTGTTCTCCCAAGACAGTCATCTATTTGATCAGTGCTTCCGGTTATGATCATTAGCATCAAGCTGAGCAGTGACGACCTTACATCCCACTATACATTACTCAAGATTTTCATCCTCTGCCTAATACCTATTATCGCACAAACACACCCTTCAGATTGACTTACCAATACAACCCCTAAGGAAATACCCCATGACAGATTGAGTCATCTCAGTCTGGTTCATCTCTTTGTGTCCTTGTAGTTGACTTTATGCATATTAATTCACGCAAGTCCTAAAGCAGCCTCTTCCAGGTCTGATTAGTATAGCTAAAAAAAGAAATATCTTTGAAACTAAGCTTCAAAGTTTTTACATCCAAGAACTTCCTCCTTTAGTGGAATTTTTCCTTCTGAGGAATATCTTCTGTGTATTTCTCCATTTAAACTGGATTTCCTCAACTTGGTGACCTTTGAAGTTTTGGACTTCAACTCCCATAATTTTTAGGAAACGTAAGGCTATGACTGGGAATTAATAAATTGAATTTCAGTACTTGGAGGGTAGGAAATAAGAGACAGCTGGGGTGAACAGTTGTGTATATATGACTTACCCTGGGCCCTATTGAATGAAGTATGTAATTTTCATTACAGCTGTGGCTTAAGTAGCCTTAATATTCAAGCAATGCTTCCCGATACAGAGATCCTACAGCTACAATTGAAAAATATTACCCAACTATGTTGTCCTGCTTCCTTAACTGATTTTCTGGTGGGAAAGAAAATAGGTAGGAATATTATAAATGAATATTGCATCTGGACCCATTGTCAAATTACGTGAATAAGATATGACAATAGCATAATAAATATCTCAGGACAAGTGCCCTAGGTGACATTTAGAAATGACACATCAGGTAATCATATATGTAATCATTGCTCATGGAGCATATGCCAATGATTCTTCCTGAGAGTTTAAGCACACATATTGTATACAGATGCTAAACTGAGTTGGCATTTTTGTTTCCAAAAAGAGAGCTGAATTTACTATTTGACCTACAATTGTTAACAGGATATAAAAATAACTCGCCTATAACACAAGAACAATATTTTCTAGACCCTGCTTCAGTTCTTACATGCACACATACATTCATATCAATCACATTATTTCTTTTAAGTGAGCAACATTATGCAAAGTGAAGCAAAGGACTAAAAATTGTGTAAAAAATAAATTAATTCTATAGATAATAAACATAAAAAGAAACAGAGCAAAATGACTTTACGCCAACATCATTCACTATATCTTTCCATATTTATCCATGCTTCCGCAACTTCATACAGTTTTTATTCTCTAAACTTATCTCTCTTTTAGCAGATCTCACAAATTCACCCATTTTTTTATTCCCAGTTCAGTGCCAAACCATTTGCTAACCATTCCATATATTTCCTTTTTTTTTTAAATTGGTTTTTTATTATAATATATAACAGTACAATTCAACGTTTTCCGGTTCCGTGGTGTTAACACATATATATGCATTATTTACATGTTATTACATATTATTTTAAAAATGTTGCATCTTTGCATTGGTTATAGTTTAAGAGATAGTACAAATAGTAATGTTCCATATATTTCCATCATATGTAATTCTTAATGTGTTCAGCAACCAGCCATCAATTCATATTATCCAAAGTGTTCTACAATCATCAAGCCTATTTACTTTATGATGTACTTTTTCTAAATCAATAAAAAAGCAGTAAAACTTTGTTCTCATATTCACGTTTCTTACTGAATTTCAAAGTGCTTAGGATATTAATTTATCTTGAGTTTATGATAATAATAGTTAATAATGAGTTAATAATAAAATTGAAATTGAAATATGTCAATACGCTGCATTTAGAGTATTCCTAATTGTGGGATGCATGCAACAGTGTTTTGACTTGCAAGTTCATCTCTTGATTAGACTTTTTAGTTTCATAGAATAGGGGAAGAATGTTTCATTATGCTTAGATCTTGGTACCACATGCAGACGATTGTGCCCTTGGTACCACGTGCAGTAAATGTGCCCTTACTGCAACATGTGGCACAGGTATGATTAAAGCTATTAACCTAGCCTAGTAATTTTCTATTACTAAAAGTGTTATGTGAGAGGTACAAATCTTATTTCCAGGTCCTGCAAAATAAGCAAAGTGGGTTATTTAGTTTAGCTTAGTTTTTTTTTATTTTAAGGAAGGCATGATTAATTCTGGTATTTGAAACAACCAGTTTGCTTTGGCTTCCTTATGTTCATCATTCCTTGTATCCTAGATTCCAGTAGATATGCATATTAATGTTGTACACATGCTGATTTGGTTCATCAGTCTTTGTCTACTTGCACAAAGGATTTTTTTTCCATGTATAAGTCTTCCCTTGAGATTCTGTTGCAAGGATATCACATTTTCTGACCAATCAAAGTACAAAGTTTTGTACCTTGGAAAATATGATACAAATAGCTATTGTAATTGTTATAAAGAAGGCAGTTCTGCAAGTTTCATGAGTTGCTGACTAGCTATTTGAAAATCCTCTCTTGTGAAAATTGAGTTGTATAGTTCTAAGAGAGAGATGCTCAGCATTTGTAGAACATTTGAAACCAACACTGAATTACCCCATGCAGCCTTATCCTTTGCATAAGAATTCATAAGAATTAAGTGGAATGAATGCATTGGGACTCACAAGTAATGTGCACTGAAGTGTGTTTAGGGGCTATCGCCAACGGAAAAAAAATTCTTCCTCCAAAAAAATCTATCTATAATGATATACTGAAAACCTATAATTTATGCAAAACTTGTAAACCTCTTGTTTATTTTTCACTTGGATCTTATTTTACTGCCTTGTTCTTTCTCTTCCTCTGGTGTGTATACTTTTTCAAAAATATATATTAAAATACATTAAAAAAGAGTGCTTCTTAATCGTGGATAAGTGACCAGTTGATAATAGTTGACACCATAAAATATCAATGATATAATATTAGTAGTCTTTCGGGTTTTTTCCTACCTTACCTACAGCAAGGGAGAAAATATAGATACAGTATATTTAGAGAAAGAATTATGTGTGCTAAATATTTTAAGTCTAATGTTGATCCTGTTTTGAAGAAATTTATTTTCATTGTTTGAAAAGATAAGAAAAAACCAGATTTTCACTATTTTATAAGGGGGAAAGAGGGGACTTCTTCACTTCTTTTTAATAGTGTAATAAACCATCTACTTAATGGATGTCAGTTTAGCACACATTGGATATAATAGATAAGATGATGTCAGGCCAGGTCCACATGTGAAGGTCCAATTAAATTGATTTACTGCAAAACAGCTTATGTGCAGGAATCTTTGTAACTAAAGGTCAGCGTCTACTTGGAGTTAGATAAGGGTCCATGGAATTCAGGAGAGATTGAATTTAGTCCATTTGTGGCTATGTAAGGATTCTAGGCTGATCTCTCTTTTAACTCTGCCCCCAAATTCTGCCACTTCTTCTCCTACAGAATAATTTTTACATGGTTTATTTATCCACATATATAACATATTATTTCTTATTTTATGCATGTGAAAATATTTGAATTCCACATTCATAAAATCCCATTTCCACGTTACCTATGCCGAAAATGCATTAAAGCCAATTCAGATTTAACAGACATGCTGATTTAACAGGTACCTCTTCCATTCCAACAATCATTAAATCAAGGATTTTATTGCTGCTGTAAAAGTCAGTCAACACTGATGCTTAGGTAACCCCGATAAACTTCCACAAGGGAGAAAACCTCCTAATTCCCCATCCTTTGCTGGAGATGTTAAAAAGTGTTATTTTTTGGAACCATGCAGAAAGCTGCTGAAGTGATTCTGTAAGACAAGTAGGTTTCTCCAAACAGCTATGAAACTGAGAAGTTTCAGTAAAAAAAAAAAAGAGAGGAGATGAAACATCTATTTAAGGAAGCTTTTGTTTTTGCAGATACGTAAAGATCTAATCAGAAACATGCATTATATACTTGATTTATTTTACTGTGTTAGGTAAGTCCAATATTCTTCATTTCTCCGTCCAAATGCAGTAATTGTGTACATCAGATAATAGTGTGGGTCCACTATCAGTGTCAACAATTGTATGTGTATCAAATGGTTTATGGGGATATTTTCATTTCATCGGGTCTCTTGTGGTCTATAATATTATATTGGAACTCACCATCCCATTTTTGTTACAGGAATGTTATGGAAGTAAATAAAACGAAGCATTGTCAGGCAATGGAAGAGGTGAATTTTATACGGACAGTTTGTACCAGCTCAGTGTGGTTACTTAGCTCTGGTAATGGCCTTAAATGGGAGTGAAACATATCAGTCCATACAATATATCAGAAAATACTAAAGTTGTGAACCAGACTGAAGAGTAAAAAAATATCCTGAAAGAAGATAACCACAGAGATATCTTTAGCTGGGTACATTTATTGTAAGGGGCAGGAATTTAACTAGAACTGAAGTTTCTTTGCCATTTAGTTCCCCAGAAGTTTGGCTGGCCGCCTCTCTTATGTTTTGCCTGATGAGAAAATCTTTTTCTTATCAAGTATAGATGCCTTGCTCTAGTGTGCAATTTGTTTTAACTTGTGAATTGAGTATCTTACTGACAAATGGAAGATTGGCATTATGGCTTCCCTTTGCAAAAGGAAGGGCAATCAGAATGCATGCAAAATCTGCAGGTGGATTTGTCTGTTAAGTGTGGCTTGGAAAGCTTTGGTAGAATTCTGACTGAAAAGAGTGTAAAAAAAGAACTAACAAGTAAAATTTGAGAAGCGTAATATGGCTTTATGCCATGCAGGGCTGCTGAACAGATTTTTGCTCTTCAGCAGGTCCTTGAGATATTTTATTTAACATTTGCTGGTTTAGAGAAATCATAAGATAATGAACTTGAATATTTTGTGGAGTTGGAAGTTGGTTAACTGAATGAGATAAGAGTAGCATACAATAAAAGGAAAATGAGAAAAAATAAATGGAATACTTAGTGAATATTTCCATACTAAGCAGTGAATAAGATAAGGATGTGAGATGTTTCCTTAATTATTTCATGTATTTCTAGACACACATATAAGAAATGCATTAAAGGTGTGCTAGTTAGAGATGTGAATATACCTGCACTTTTGTCTACATGATGTACTACTGTTGATTGAGAACTGAAATGACTTCCTAGAATGCTAAATGGACCATAAGATGTAGTGCTGGACATGAATCTTAAAATTAATGTATCAAAGTCCAAGGTAGTTGACAGAATGAATGAATGAATGAACAATCACAAGTTATACATAAATGTCAAAACGCTAGAACCAGTAGATATATTTGTATATGATGACAGGAAATTTCCAAAGATGGGAAAATGGGTGAAGAATATTTAAGATTGGTTAAATGCTGGTAAACATAAAATGTGTTTATTTCTGTCTAATGTGTTTATTATGATGATTTATCACTTGATGCTTGTAACTTATGATTAATGATTTTGTAGCTATGATTTATAATATATGACCTATCATTTGTTATTGGTATGTACACTGAAACATGCACTGGAGACAAATTCCTTGTGTGGCCAATCACACTTGGCTAATAAAGAATATCCTGTCATGTCCTGACCTGTCCTGTCCTGTCCTGTCCTGAGCTGTCCTATCCTATCCTATCCTATCCTATCCTATCCTATCCTATCCTATCCTATCCTATCCTATCCTATCCTATAGAACTGAATCTTGGATGTATCAGGAGAAACATAGAAAGTTAGTTGACTGCCCTAGAAATGGAGCTCTTAAAAGTTCTTAATATAAGAACAAAAATGAGTAAGTGCTGAATGAATGTAGATGAAATGAGGTGATTTGATCATACAATGAGAATAAGGATCAATTCACAAAACAGAAATAAGAAGCTAGAATAAATGGGACTAGATGCAGGGAAAGAGGTCGATCCATTCTTCAGAACAGAGAAAAACAAGAACAAAAAGACAATTTATGTAGCAGTGTTATGAGTCACCTTGTGGTGAGATGGGCAGCAAATAAATTTAATAAATAATAATAATAATAATTAGATAAAAATGATGGAAGTAAAGATTGGAAAGGCAGACAAGCAGAGAGAGCTATATAGTGAAGGTATTTTGGTACAAATTAGTTCTAGGCATGTTTCTTTCTACTTTTCTTATTTCTGGCCTTTAATTTCTTTGGTTTCTTTGCTTTATTTTCCACTTTGCTTAACCTCACTTATTCCAGAATGGAATAGCATGATGGATCTGTGGGCATGTAATATTGTTATTGCCATTGTATTTTACAGTTAATTTTCACGGTTGCTAACTTCTGTGACTCCTACACCCAACTGAAAGATAAGATTTTTCTCTACTGTTATTGACCAGTAAATAATATTTTGTTCAAAATGGCTGCAGGGTATGCGTACAAAACAGTTTCCCATCTGGTGGCAGCAGGTAAGTTTTGCTACATAAATCACATTTCCAAAGCATTTCACGTATGATATCCATAATCCCAACAACTTTTTTGAGTTGGCAGCTGTTATATCTTCTTGTTTCCCTAAGGGCATGTGCAGAAGAGGAGGAGGAGGAGGAGGAGGAGATGTTGGGAAGTTCCAGTTCAGTTCTTAACTACTCCATTGCAATTTCTTATTATTATTTTCTTTTTTTTTTCCTGGCAGAACTCCAGCATTACCACAGATCTGTGTGGAATGAAAGAGGGGGAAGACAATTTTCCATGCCCGGAGATTCAAGCAAGGCACGGCGGGTTGTTTTTTTTTTTAAAAAAAGTTGAAAGCAAAGAAGCCTTTCCTATTTTGTTTTGCCTCCCCTCAAGACAGCTCCTTTTAAAACAGGTTTTTTTTTACCCCCTGTCCTTTGGATTTTCTTACAAGCTTCTTTTTTAAAAAGACGAAAACGTCTTTTTTTGCTGCAGTTGACGGCGGGTGCACCGCTGGTCTTCATCCTTTGAAAAGCAGTTTTAAAGGGAAGCGCAAGGGAAGGCTCCGCTCCTTCCTAATCGGAGATTCCAGTTCGGATTTTGTGAGTAGCTCGCGGAAAGCTGAGCTCCTTTGGATCGGGAGCAGAATTGCTTTCTGTTCACGGTGCCTATAGATAGGCGATCCCAGGCAGCATTTTTGAGGCTGGGGCGGCGGGGAAAAAAAGAGTACAAACTTCTGCATTTCCCCATTATTTACTCATGGCTTTCCCTTCGTCCCGCTTGGGCGCCCTTTAGGCAGCAGAATAGATCGCTCCGTTATGTCGTCCGCTCGAGGAGTTTCAGGAGGGAATCCCCGGGAGTTTGCAAGCCTCTTGGAACTTCTCATCTCAGGATCGGGGCGCCCGTTTTGCGCCTCTGTGGCGCAGCCGATCGCCTTGCGGGTGAATCCCCGTCTGTGAAAGCGGGATAATCGGGAAGGCTTTCGAGCTCGGTTCTGCTTGATATACACTCTGCGCAGATTTTAAGCAAATCCCCCTATGCGCCCCTTCTGAATCGCCCACCGTGGCGAACCAGTTGAGCCGCGATCCTGGAATGTTACTCTTTGCTTGGGGCTGAGTTGGGAGAGACGCACCGATCGAAAATCTTGGAGGCGTCTAAATATCCAGGTTTTCTAAAAAATAAATGAATCTAGCTGGACTGCCTCTCTTTTGCCAGAAAGTGGCGTGAAATAAAAAATAAGGGATTCCTCCACCAAGGGAATCTAGTGGGTGGGCGGAGAAATAAGCAACTTTTATGCTTAACCGGGTAGGATATAAAGCTCGTCATCTTCCCTATTATGTGTTGGAATAAGCATGCAGTGGTATCAATGGGCTAAGGAACTCAATTTTCCTTTCCCCTGTGACGTTGTTGTTATCGCCAGGTGTTTTTGTTGATAATGGTATGGAAGTGGTCTAGCATTGAATAGAATTTTTTATTGGCCAAGTGTGATTGGACACACAAGGAATTTGTCTTGGTGCATATGCTCTCAGTGTACCTAAAAGAAAAGATACGTTCATCAAGAATCATAAGGTACAACACTTAAGGATAGTCATAGGGTACAATTGTCTTCTTATGAGGCATTTTACAAATTTTCTTGTGTCGGACTCTAGGGGGCGGTGCTCATCTCTGTTTGTTAGCAGAGGGAGCCAGAAAAAAACCCCTGAGATTTCGTGGTGGTCTCTCATCCAGGAACTAACCAAGTTGGACCTTGCTTTGCTTTTCGAAACCAGCTAAGGACTTAAATCGGTAACGACAACTACATTTAAATCCCTGCTGAGAAATTTCTGGCCTGTCGCTTTTTCTCAGCCAAATAGTTTTTGCAATGTAACATTGGGAGAGAATGATAGGCCAACCAATATCCCGAGGGAAAAATGAAGATAGATGATAGACAGACAGACAGACAGACAGACAGACACACTCACACACATTCTCTAAATAAATTGGAAAGGCAAAGTATTGTGAGATAATGTTATGGATCCCCGGGTGTTGGGGATTCCTTCCAATAAATACTACTAATAAGTATATTGCCCTGTTCAAGGTGTTTCTGTAGGGGACTAAATCCTGTTTTGCTTTAGGTCCAATCCAAACATAAGTAGAAATAACTATAACTAATACTGCTATTAATACTATTTCTTTACATTTGGTGCTTTTAGTAGATGTATGAAGAGTAATCGATATACTGAGTGGCATGAAATGGCTTCCCCTTTCCCCTTTCTTTAATTTCTACCTCATGTAACTCCCAGTTGGCTGAATTCTGGAAAGAGATACACCCCATGGGGCTCCTTTATCAGTGAATGTCTCTGAGAATTCGAAGGAGCAGCATATTCTGGTTTTATGGATTACTGGTACAGTCCCCAACAGTTCTAAACAAAAGCAAGCTAACTTCCCTGGAAACTCTATATGATTAAAGCAATTGTAAATATTATGCATGTTCTCCCAAGCATGGTGCCTACAGTATTTTACTCCTATGTACCCTGCAAAAAGAACAAAATTATCTATAAAATGACTATATACCTTACAGCTAGAAAGTTCTATGCTGTAAAAACAATTTTACATGTTAGGTAGGAACAGAAATGTAGGCAGTAGCCTTCTTTATTGATGTACGTGACAATCTAAATATTAGACGGATTGTGTAACTGTTGTAAATGCACTTCACCTGCTTTTAGTGAAACAACAGATGGTGTATTAACTTTTTCCACTTTACTGGTTCTTATTGCAGGGAGAAATGTTGCAACTCTTAATTCTGTATTAATAATTATCATCACACATCCACTTTGCTTTTGAGCATACATGGAAAGTTTAGAAAAGGCATAAAAACTCTTTACTCTCTTTAATTTCTCTTTCTATAGCTGAACTGCGATAGGTAGTTTTTTGTTGGAGTTATAAACTCACACAAACCATTTCCCCTTCCGTGATAACACGTGTGAAAGATTAGGCTGCACAAACCATAAATCATACATAGAAGCACACTCCTCAAATTCAAATTTCTTAATAGTTTAGTAGGTCATCTTATTTACATTAAGTGATAATGATGGAGATTATAGGTTTGCCATAGAGAGAAAGTGAACCATGCTAATTACAAAATTATGTAATTGATTATAAAACGTTGCATTTAAAACACAATAAAAAGGCAACAAAATATGTATCAAATATACACAAGGGGGCAAATTCTTTAATGACCAAAGCCACCAATTTCTTTGTTCTTTCCTTCCTATGCATTAGTACTCCTATTGGCCACCACCATTTGTTTCAATTATTTCATATTGATCAATTTCAGCTTCCTTTGGAGCTTTGGAGTTTGTCCTCTCTACCAGGATAAAACAGGACCTTCTGAACTCACTTCTTTCACTAGAATATGTTCAAGTGTGGATAACACACAAACTAGGTAACAAACTAGGTACCTAGCTTGGGTAAAGAAATGTCTGCAAGAAAACAACCAAGTTCAGGGAGCATCAAGGATCCCTCAAAATGTTTATAATTTGTCCTTTTATATTATTTATTTAAATCCTGCCCTTATTGTTTTTACAAGGTGGTGAACCTATCCATCTCACCTTCCTCCTATCTTCCCCACAACAGCAATCTGTGAGATGAATTGGGCTGAGAAAAAGACTGGCCCAAAGTCACTCAGCTGGCTTTCATGGGAAAGGTTGGACTTGGATTCACGGTCTTCCGTTTTCTAGCCTGGTGCTTGACCACTAAGCCAAATTGCCTCTTTATGGTACCAATAATTGGCTGCTGTGCTCAAAACATGGTGGAATGAGAGATGGGAGTCAACTTGTTCCTGGTTCACGATTTTGGAAGTCAGTTTTCCAAATTTCCTGGTATGAATGCTGCATTCATCCTCTGTTAGCATAGGATCTAGGATCTTAGGGTTCTCTTGGGAAGGAATCTGAAATGAGAAGGGGAATGTAAGATAAGAAGCTGCAGATAAAAGAGGAAATCTAGGAGCACAAAATAAT
This sequence comes from Pantherophis guttatus, assembly GCF_059756535.1. Taxonomy (NCBI): domain Eukaryota; kingdom Metazoa; phylum Chordata; class Lepidosauria; order Squamata; family Colubridae; genus Pantherophis; species Pantherophis guttatus. Next base: position 18,821,761 of record NC_142070.1, on the reverse strand, counting down.
GTTTCTGGAGCTGTAATAGAGCCCAACTAATTCTTCACGGCAAATTTCCTATTCAATACTTGGTTCTAGGAATATTCATTATCTTAGCATGGCCTGGGAGCTTTCCAAAATTGTCACAGTATGCATTCCAAATCAAGTCCAACCATGTCTAAGTCTTCTTTTAATTGGTTAAATGCATAAAAGCATAATGTCTACCACACCTAATAATGAGTAATCCATTAGGGCACAGCACAGCGAAGCACATAACATTTTCATACTAATTGTTCGCATGTATCTTAAGTTGAGTCTCCCTTAGTTTACTATGCAGCAAACAAATAAGCCATTAACACAATTAACAGATGTTGAGTTACAGAGTTAATTTTGTTTTTTTAATTAGTTGGCCAGAAAGCAATCCCAGGAATTGTGACTAGGTATTTTAGCAAAATAGCAGTATATATGGAACAAGGCAAGAAATAAATGCTTTGTTTCCCTAACTTAGTAAGCAAAACCTATTGCTTTTTCAAGCAGACTTCTTAGAAAATGCATGCATTTGATTTATTATTTCAATTTGTATATTTTTCACCCTTAGTGTGCTCAAGGAAGAAGAAATGGGAACCAGTATACTTTGGTGAAATCTATCTTCTCACACTTAGAAAATGGGCATTTGTCTTTTATTTTTTCTTCTTTTGGGTATGCCCAAGGATGCAAAATGGTGTAATGTTTTTCTTTTGGTTAATGCAACCAAAAGTTGGTTCGGCCCAGACTGCATCTTTTGAGATGTGCCTTCCATCCTTATGTGTGTTACCTGTGCCTTCCATCCTTATGCTGACCAGATATTTTGAGATTTCTGGAAGTTACAGTACCTAGTTAATCTAGGCTGATCTTGAAAAGTTGAGCAGAGTCACACCTGATTAGGACCTGGAGAAGACACCATGAAGTAATCCTAGACTAGACTGGGAGATTAACAAAACATCCTAGAAGAAATAGGAAACTACTGTACTTCCATTTTGTCACCAGAAATTTACTAGAATATGTTTATAAAATCAGTAGAAGGACTCAGAAGCAGAAAGGAAATTTTATTTATTTTTAGCCCTAACACTTTTGGGAGGCACCAGGTTACACAACTGATCTACATGTTCACATTTGTCAGAGTGCATTGTTCCAGTGTGTAAACCATGGTTTATTTTGCTAGTTTGTAAAACCACAGAAGCAAGCTTCAAAGAATACCAAGTCATGAACTCTGCTTTATAAGCTAACAAAGACTGGATTCCTATATTATCCTAAGCCAAAACCAAACAACACACACTAGCTGTATTCATATGAACCCATGGATAACTTAATGATTATCATGTTAAACTAAAATGCACTTGGCTAGGTTGTAGTTCAGTGTCCAATCACAACCATTTGATGCAATGTGTAAGCTCAGCCAGTAAATTTTGTCTTGTTCTTAAGTGAGCTTATGGGTCTTATAGAAATGTTCCTGTACTCTACTTCCTTGAAAACAATTCATTCCCCAAAACAGATACAGTATAGAGTCAGAGCAGTGAGAGTATTGTGCGCACAGAGATGGAATCTGAGATGGAAAGATTCGAATCTACCCACTATGGAAGAATGATTAATGAAGTTCAGACTTCAGTTGAAATGAATAAATTAACTATTTTGATTAGAGAAGACATCATCTACATGTTTTTGCTTACTGGACTTCTCTTATGGATGCTTTGTGTAAAAATGAAAAAAACTGAACTTGTGACTTATGGTTCTAATGATTAGACAGTAACCATAGTAAAGAAGAGTAATGGTCTAACTTTAGAGATATGGGTAAAATATATCTGTATTTATAACCACTATGAAGAATATCAAAACCACTTGTTTATATGCTTCTTCTTTCTATTTTTATTAACTTGGGGGGGGTTGCACTTTTTTCTTTTTCTTTGATTTCTTTCTCTTTTCCTTTGCATTCCTTTGCCTATTCCTTTGTATTAGCTTTTACCTTTATGTTTTAATTTTTTTAATAAAAATGTATTTGGGAAAAGAAACCCGATGGTTCACAGGGGTTTGAATTAAAAAAAAATCAGAAAGCAAATAGTGAAGAACTCTTGTATTGCTGCAAATAAAACTGAATTATCAGGAGTGGGGAGGAAGTCTTTCTCTTTAGTAACCACTTATCCCCCTTAGAAGGGAAACTATTGTTTAGAGAATCTCAAATTGATTGCCAGAATAGTTAGAAACTACTAACTATTAGTAGTAGTAGTAGGAACTACAAACACTCTTACTGTGGATATGTTGTGATGCTCTGCCTTCAGTTCTTGTCTACAATCAGCTACTCCAGAAGACAAGCCCTGCATCCCTTATAGCTGGCGAAAGTGCCTTTATTCAACCTAAAAAGACACTGGTAGGTAGTATTTTACTAAACTATTGGCAGATATGGATAGTGCTCTTCCATAATCCTAGTAGTTGATCCTCACCGCTCAATCCTAAACAAGGTTACTCAGAAATCCCAAAGATGCTTTTTGCATGAGGCAACTGGACTTTCTGGGTTTTTTTTTTTTTTTTTGAAAACGTTTTGCTTGTCATCCAAGAAGCTTCTTCAGCTCTGAGCTGAAGAAGAAGAGCGGAAGAAGCTTAATGGGTGAGTAGCGAAACGTCTTTAAAGAAAAAAACAAAGTCCAGTTGCCTCTTGAAAAAAAGCACCTTTGGGACAACCTGGATGACTGAAGAATCTCCATATAGGCAGTTACTCAGAAATGAATCTATCCTATGGGACTTACGCTGCAATAAGACGCCTGGCAGCAGCCTCACATCCACCTACTCCTTATTCATTCATTTCATCCCGTTGCTTTTACTCAGTCCGCGCAGCAATTTTTTCTCTCCCCGCACCCCCACACAACCTACTTTCGCGGAAAGCCATCTTCGTGACCGTCCTTTTCACAAAATATATTGTAGGAAAGAGTAGTCTTGCTTCTCTTCTCCTGCCTCGCGGATACGCGGAAGGTCCTCGTAGCGTTTAGGATTGCGAATCCACTCCGGGCAATTCGCCGCCCGCCTATCCTCCACACACACACCCTTGAAGTGCGCAGGCGGGCACGAGCAAGGGAGGAGCCACTCTCGTCCGAAAGTCCAGCTCCGGGTTTTGCAGCAGTTTCCAGGGGGAAGCCGAGCGCTTATTTGCTTTACTACCGCGAGGTGCCTCAGCCGGGGCTTCGCTCCGCAGCTCGTGGCCAATATTCGGGAGGGAGGGAGGGAGGGAGGGAGGAGGAAAGGCAGAGGGAGAGTACGGCGCGCCGGCTCGCTCCGCTTTCACGCCGGCGTCGCGGCGCGAAGGGGAGTGTGCTTCTGTCGGGTCGCCGCGCCTCCAGAGGGAGTTGGGAAGGATGCTGCGGGGAAGTCGGTGCAGCTTCCCCTCCTACTCCGGGGCTCGGCATCCGGCGGCTCCTTCAGACTTCTTAGCCAAGACTATGAAATGACCATTCCTGGTCGCCTCGGAGTCGCCGTCGCCTGGACGCCTTTCCCACCGCGCGCAATTCGGGCTAAGGAGCGCGCTACCCCACCTTAGGTGGAGCCCCCAGCTGCGTTTACCGGCCAAGCCAGGGCGGCTAAAGAAGAAGCAGCAGCAGCGGCGCCAAAAGCAGAAGAACCAGCATTAAGCGACGGTCGGACAGAGGGAACTCTCCTACGCTTTGGTCTCCAAGCGGGGCTCGAACTGCTGTGCCCGCAAGCGGGGGGGTCGGGCGAGGAGAAGCCCCTCTCTGCCAAACGGGACAAGAGCCCCCCCCCCACTCCACCCGAGCGGGCAGGCGGGCGAGGGTCCGCCGCGACTGCTCCCTCCCCGTCGGAAAGTCGAGAGCCGGGCCGGCGGGAGGGCGAGAGCTCGCGGAGGAACCGCCGCTGCTGCCGCTACCGCGGCCAAGGAGGTGGAAGACGGCGGCAAGGGGCGCGAGCCGGACTCGGGCTTGGAGGGCTCTTGGGCTTCGAGTCTTTTTCTCCCCGAAGCAGTCATGGGCAAAGGGCTGGAAGCCGCCGCCGCCCGCTACGGACTGGGACTGGGATACTTACTGCAGATGGTCGTATTGCCCGCCTTGGCTATCCTGAGTGCCAGCAGCCCCGGCTCGGCTGCGCAAGGTAAGGCTGCTTTTTCATTTCGCCGGTGAACCTGGACGGCCGTTTTCCTCAAAGGTTGGACGGAGCGGACGCCTCTTTGCCTCGCCGCCTCCCCGACAGCCGGCCAAACCTAGGCAAAAAGCCAACCCTCGCCGCTTCTCTCGCCTCCGCGGGTTCAGGCGGACGCTCGGGGAGGGAGGAGGCGAGGGGAAAAAGCCCGAGCGCACGGAGGAGGAGGAGGAGGAGGAGAAGAAGCGGCTCCCAGCCACTTTTCCTTTTGCCCGCAGCCGCAGCCTGTCGCGGTGGAAAGAAAGTCCCCCACCGACTTTTAGCCGGGTTCAGCGGGGAGCTCCAAACTCTTCCCCCCCCCCGAAGAGACTTGGGGATCGGCGTGTTAAGGGTGGGCGGGAAGGCGTTTTGCATCGCTCTCCGCTGTCCCCCCTAAAAGCGCTGCGAAATCCAAGCGGAGAGCGATGCAAAATTGCAGTTTGCAGGCGCCGGAGGAGGAGAAGCCCGAAGCTCCGTGTTTCTTGGCTCCGCTACTCTGGATTGCCAGGATTATGCGGGAATAGGAGGAACTCCCTTGGAGAAAGCGGGGTCCCGCCGTCCCGTGGCCAGCCTCCTTCGGGAGCAGACACCTCTTCTTGTTGCTGAGTCAGGCGGGGGTAAAAAAAAAAAAGCGAAGTGGCTGGTTTAAAGATTTGCACCTAGGCGGACAAGCGGGGCGCGGTAGTTTAGGACAACCGGGTAGGTTCGGCTGGGTCCTTAGTTGGCAAAAAGGTGGAAAAGAAATAATGAATACCCCCCTCCTGCTTTGCAGACAGAGCTAAGACACTTCTCCATCTTTCAGCCGGCTCCTTTAGATTTATTTTGGGCATTATTTAATCAGTGGCACCAGTCTGAATCCTTTCAACTATACATATCTATCTTCAGGTATTTTCCTCCTTCCACAGTAAAAATTAAACAGCCTCCTATTTTCCTCTTCCGCTCTTCACTAGTTTGATCATCACGCCCATGTATATTCCCTTCCCACTCACTTAGTGGCATGCTTGTCCTCAATAGAGGTTCTTCCTTCTCCAAATGGTTGTTGCCTTGAGAAGTGGCAGGTTTAGTGTGGCGAATGCCATTAAAGTGTTGATCGGCTTTCTTGCTTTCTGCTTGTTCTCATGTTGGGTGGTTGAAGAAGGCTGGCCCTTTGACTATTCCTCTAGAAGTTGATTTTCACTGGGGAAGACTTCGGAGGCAAGGGAATATTTTAGCATATCAGAGGTCATTCTTAGAGAGGACCCAGAGGTGACAGGTTTTGGCAATCATGAAGGATAACAGAACAGGAAAGAAAAAGAATTAGCACCATGATGCTAATGGACTACAATCTAAAAAAATAAGAATGCCATGGGTACGTACGCCTGTGGAAATAAACACATTGAACACTAGTTTTCTGTCAGGGTTGCTGATCATATCAATGGGGCTTGTGTAGGAGAACTTCTCAACAAACAGTGTTTTATATTCAGGAGTTGAATAAGATGCCATTTGGATTTTTTGCTTTCAGATATTTCAGAGTGGTGCAGGAATAGGTCCTTCCTTGGCTTGAACTCATTGCTTTCACATCTTTTGTCAAATACTTCTTCATACTAAGTTATGATAACACAGGGCTTATTCCTGATTGTTAATTTGTACTAAAATACTGGAAAGTTAGAGAGGGCTCTTTCGGACATCCGTGGCCTCTGTTTTAAGCATAGCAGAGGCACCAGATTACTGTACCACTTGGTGTCTCTGTCTTCTTATTGCCATAGAAATAACCTTTTACAAAGTTTCCTCAGGCTGTAATTCTTTGCCCACTTTTTTGGAAATTAAACTTAAAAATGGAACTTGTGACATGTATGGAATTAGCTTTCAACTATTTGTTATAATTGATAATTTTTTTAAAACCATACTTTTCAAATCCAATCAGTAACTTCTTTCAGAACATAAATCAAAACTGTTTCCTTGAGAATTGCTACTACCATTGGATACTAGCAGAAAAGATGACTATTAAGCTTGAGAAAGTCTGGTTTTTGTGATTTTGGACTCGCTTTTGAAATATGAAAAAAAAAGGGCTTTCTTCATACATGGGAAACAGACAAGAGTTCACCCAGTTCGTATCCAAAGTCTGTTAGTCTGATGAATTCCTTGTCTTCAGCTCACAATTTGAAAGTAAACAAAAGGGTTAATGGGAGAACAAAGCATGCTCACTTAAGACAGCCAAATGAGAAGACAATCTGATTAGTAGTGGAAAGTGAGGAGATAGGGGAGAGGCAATATAAGTGGGACAATTACTTGGATGGCTAATGCTTCTTTGTGTATTAGACATCTCAAGGAGCTGTGATGCCTGAAAGTTGATTATTGTTCTTCTGCATGCTTTGCTCAACAGGAATAGAGGTTTCCTGAGCCTGCTTCTTTCTGCACTTCCCACCTCTTAGAGCTCACCTAAAATACAGTTTTCCAAAAAGAATGAAGCTTGTATACAGGATTCATTATCTAACCAACATAGTAGACCAAAACCAAAACCAAACCAGAATTATGTCTGCAGTCCTCTACTTTTTGTTTAATGATTTGATATATTCTGACTCCTAGAGTTGCATGTAATAAACACATTTCTAGATTATGTTTTGCTTTATTTGCTATATTACAGAGCATTTGATTTGCAGGATTCTTCCTGCAGTTGTCATCTTGAACTTCCTTGCCACATATCAGCAGCTGAATAATAGGGTTTGAAAAGAAATGCCATCCTTGTGTTGATCTATATACTGTGTACAGAAAAGATGAACATTTTCATCAGACTGAGTAACCCATTTTCATTGTTACCATGGGGAAGGAAAGAGAGAGCAGAAATACATATTTATTGCAACCACAGTTGAGAAACATTCTAGGGGAAAGAGACTTGTGTGTGACAAAGTTGTTGGACATTTTCCAGAGCTTTTGTTCTCAGTCTAAGCAAAGTATAGGAGAAAGCCACAGCAAGCATAAGGAGTCTTAGTGTGCATGTGTTTCATTTTTGGGGACTCACAGCACCTGAAAATGTCTTTCCTTTCTCTCCTCACAATTTTAAATTGGCCTATAAGGGCAAACAATATAGATAGGATTGGTTTAGACTCTCCGATTTTTTAGTGTGGTATCAAAGAATGGTTGCATATCTTGAGGGACTACCAGGAGTTGAATTGAATGAACAAAATTTCCAACATAGGAATATCCCCTTAAAGCTACAAAGAAGTAATTGATTGTTTTGTTTCTTGTTCTTTGAATCAGATGTGAGTAATATAGTGTTCATGTGGGTGATTATAGCACTTGACGTCCTTTGTAGATGAAGTTGAAATCCTAGTGATGTCTACATTAAGCATATATGAAGAGATTCTGTGTACGCGTATGCAAAAACAAACAAATAAAATGGCGGCCAATTTGAAGTTCTAAAATTTAGAACTTCTAAAAGTTCTAAATTTGAAACTAAGACCTTGTCATTACAAGTGCTGATAGTATGTTTCATGATAGTTTGTGTAATCCTGAATAAACTTGGTTTTCACATTAATGATTGCCATTATAACCTTGATTGTCATATCATCTGAAATGTGATAAAAAACGTAGAAAACTTTCTATTACTACAGATAGATGTAACTATAGTAACTAAGTATGAAAGGTCTTTTGCTATTTTTACGCAGGGAAGGGAGTTCTTCTGTAGCATTATACTGCATGTTAATTTTTAATTGGTTTATTTCTTTTTCAATTATACTTCCTAGTCTTGTGTTCACTTTTCATAACAATGAACATGACCCCAAACAGCTTACTCATTTTCTGGGTTTAATACAATGTAATGAATGAAATGAGGATATCCCATGTTTGAAGGAATGATAATATGAAAACAGAATAATTAATGCAATTGCAAAATTAATATATAGGTAGGATGTATTCATACATCCTACGAATACATTACCGATATTATGAATATTGTAAAAGAAAGTGGTACAATCATTGGAACTCCTTCCAACAATGGAGAAATTTATTTCCCCCCCCCTTTTTTTTTTGGTACTTACCTATTTCAGAAATCAAACATGTTTTAAAGCAGATACCAGTTAAGTAAAATAAGCATTGAAAGACAACTATAAAATAAGTAAAACTTTGAGCTCAATGCCCCTATTGTTTTTGCATGACTGAGATACAATGTAATTTATTACAATGAGCAGATTTTTTTATTTTATATTTTTACACATTACAATTGGGCATAGGTTTTCCTACTACCTGTTAGTGTACATCATGAGTGTTACATTTTGGAGATAACAACGGGCTCTGTAAAAGAGAACTGACATCATATTGGCAAAACTTTTTAATGTGCCTTGAATATCTGTGCGACTGCGTCTTCTGATTAGACTTTATGCACTATCCACCAACACATAAAACTTTACACCAATCCTATCATGGTTTCATCGATTTCTGTATCAAAGTATTTTCCTCCTTGATTCCATTGTTCTTTATACTTTTTACCCATGGATAAAGTATTACCAGCATTTTTGAGCAGTTCCTTTTTTGTGCGAAATTCTGTCTAATATTTCAAACTGATGTTGCTTTCGCAGATTCCAATTAAATCTATGTTCTGAATGCAAAAGTCTTCTAAAATTCATTTTTGTCTTAGAAATCAAACACATACTCTGAAAAGATTTTAAGTTTGTTTGTTTGTAATATTATCATTTTATAACTATTGAAAATTTTGCTCTGTGTTGATTTTTTGAGGTAGGGCTGGATGCCTTGGGCATTTTTGGATTCCCTTTTACTACATTTTGAAAATATATTCCCTAACTCAGTAAATGTTGGAGATGTTTTACACCTCTCCCTAGAGACATGTACTGCATTAATATGAACAGTTGTTATTCAGGGCAAAGGATAAGGGCAAAGGATATAATTAGTTAGGAAGAATAACTTTATTTTGTTTTATAGCTCTTTTAAAATATTGACTTGTGTACACGTTTAATTTTATTCAGTTACTACAATTTCTTATTCTATTTCTTAGAAACTGTTAGATGTACAGAATATAGAATAGTATTTTTCAGAAGGCTTAACTAACTAATGAGTTACACAAATAATGAAACCAAATTCAATCTTATGCTGTCACTGTTTATCATATGTACACAGTTTTATCTAGCATTACATCATAAAATTACCAAAGTACTGGTAATTTCCAGTAACAAACATACACATACAAAAATGATGCTAAATATGTAATTTAGCAAGATACTGATGTTAATTTTTTTTAAAAAATGGGCCTAATTAATTTTTGCTTCCCATGGTAGAGTATTTGTAACATTATACTAAATTGAAATGGTTTAACTGTATTTATTCAAAATACAGTTATTCAAAAGCAGAACTATATTTGCTGACCATAAATCTAGCTGCAATTATGTAGACTTTGGAGAAAAACTCATTTGGAGTTGTTTTTAACTTCTTAAAATTGCAATTACTAACATAATGTTGGGAAACTAGTAGCTTTCCAGGTGTTGAAGCATTCCAGTTTCCATCAACCCAGACCAGCATGGCCAGTAGTGATAAACCTTGGGATTTGAACCTAACAGTATCTGGATTCCGTTGTCAGTACGAGCAAATTGCCGTTATCAGTACAAACAAGCTATTCAGACTGGCTTATTAGATCAGCAGGTATTTTGTAATTATAAAAGGATATTTGCCATATTTCTATATCTGCATGCAACTCTTGTTTATCAGCACTGTTTAGGCTATGGCATTAGATTAGCGGAAGGGTGATAATTCTTTTGTGAAATGTAGTTCTGAGAACTGGAACTTCTACTTCTGAGGTTTCCACTTAACAATACATTTAAAAAAATGAATCAAAATCTTGTGGTGATGATGATGAAGATATCCCAGTCCACCAATTTGTGTGGTGATTCATATTTGTACCTGAATGACTGTCTTTGTTATCTCTGAAAATAAAAGGGGTCTAAAACACAGAGAATTTGCATTCTGCCAGTCCTCAAATTCTTTTTGTATGGAGAAAATTATTGTGCTGAGTCCACACTAAATAATTCTTTTTGAAATAAAAACATTAACTTAGTATTGTAATATGACCAGCTTAGTATGGATCAAAAATTTTCAAACAAACAAACAAACAAACAAAAAAAAATACAGAGACAATAACTTTAGCAATGTATTACATAATTGTTTTCTTCATCTTTGTTTCAATTAATTTTAATAAAAGTACCTGACACAGAACCATCCTTCTTTCTCCAAATCCAGGTTATTCGTGCTAGCTAGTTCAGATATTGCTAACATTATCTTCTATAGCAAAGACCTCCTCAAATTTAACGTGACTACATGGATATGTCCAAATAGTTTTCTTCAAAACAGTATGGAAACGGTTTGACATTGCTTGCTTCTGGGATTTTTTTCCTCCTATTTCCCAGTTCAGTTTATAGCCTTGGGTCTCATTGTGATTTCTCACTCAAGTGCTAACTGATCTGACTCTTTCAGAATCTGACTCAGTATTATATATGGTTGACCAGGTACCGCCTTTAGAATTTAAATGATTACCAGGGTGAATTTAACATTTGAGGATAATATAAGGAACAATTCTATCATAAGCAAGAACTGGAATGAGAAGGCCTTACTCATTGTGGACCAAAACATTGGTTCAAATATTTTTTTTAAAAAAATTCTCTTGTTCAACAATTTATTTATTCAACAGGTGAGATAGCAGTGATATTGAAAAAGCTCATTAGATAAGATTTTCCACCTGATGTTTTTCCTTAGGATTTAATTCAAGATAAGAAAAGAAAATGATTGAGCACCACTGGAAGATGATTATCCATCCATCCATCCATCCATCCATCCATCTATCTAATTTATATTCACCCCATGTCAATGAGTGACTCTGGGTGATGAACATAATTAAAATAAAATAGCAACAGCACTTAGACTTATATACCATTTCACAGTGCTTTGCAGCTCTCTCTAAGCGGTTTACAGAGTCAGCATGTTGCCGCCAACAGTCTGGGTTCTCATTTTACTGACCTCAGAAGAATGGACGGCTGAGTCAACCTTGAGCTGGTCAGTATCAAACTCCTGGCATTGGAATGAAGAGTTAGCTGCAATTCTGCATTCTAACCACTGCATGGCTCTTCCTATAAATAAAATGAAAACAATAACAAACATTATAAAGTTAAAAACAGAAGAAACAAGCCAAATCACTATCACAGTGAAGAAGTTGTACATACAGTACCTTTTGCTTACTTTATCATCCAGGTGGATAAAAGAACTCTATTTCAACTTCTTCTATGAAACAGTTTCTAAATCAATTATCTTCTATTTAAAATGTGAACTGGTAGGAATAAAGGCTAGAAAATATTTATACTTAGAATCAGTGGTGAAATGTAAAATTTGTTACTACCGGTTCTGTAGGCGTGGCTGGGGGGGGGTAATATGACTGGGTGGGCGTGGCCAATTTTTTTTTTTACCTTTTAAAAGCATTTTTTTTACAACCTCTTCGGCTGAAGAGTTTGTAGAAAAAATGCCTTTAAAAGGCTCTGACGATTCCAGCTGAGCCCCGCGATCATGAGAAGCTTTTTTTTTAACTTTTAAAAGCATTTGTAGAAAAAATGCTTTTAAACGTTAAAAAAAGAGCCTCTGATGATTGCGCGGCTCAGCTGGGCCTGGCGGGGAGCAGGAATTTCTGCTACGAGTTCTCCAAACCACCCAACCACCATCGCTACCGGATCGGGCGATACGGTCCGAAGCGGGAGCATTTCACCCCTGCTTAGAATTAATATAATCTAGGTAGTGTCTTATTTTGATAGATTAATATAAATCACTAGTTCTCTAGGAAACAATTGAGCTCTTCTTCCATGTTATGCCATAATGCATTATGAAATGTATTGGTTCTATTGGATATAGCAATATTCTCCCTATATTGGAAACAAATCAAATTGTGAAGTACAATACACAATATTGACCATCTATATCATGGCTGTCAAACTTGATCACATCACATGATGTATTGTGATGTATTGCGATGTTTTTTGCCTTTGCAGAGTGAGGTTGGGAGTGGCCTGCATGTGACACATCCGGACCATGGGCCGCCAGTTTGACAGTATTTTCTATATACTCAGGAGACTTTGAAAGGTTAAAATTGAAAATGGGGGAGGGGAATTTTATCCTATTTGTTCTTTGTGTGTTTTGTACATATGTTAAATTTCAAAAAGCAAAACCCACCCCAAAGAGCTTATAATTAGATTCAAGTGATCATTTTAAAAAGAAAGAATAAAAGAAGCCATATGTGCAGATATTTACCTCAGCCCACTGTATTAGCAACAGCAGCAGTTTGAAAATGCTTGGTGTGGAAAAAAATATAATATGTGAATATGCTAATCTTCAGGGATACACTTTTTAATTAAGCACCTAAATGCATTCTGTTGTCAAAGAAAAAAAGAGAGAGAGAGAAAGAGGTTGTATGGAGAAAAAAACAATTATTTTGATGCATCAATGAACTAGCTCTATTTGATATATCAGATGTAGCTTTTTGTAAAAAGAAGCACTGAATAGGGTTTGCAACACTTTTTAAAAAAAATTATGTTCTGTTCATGAACATTTCAGAAACCCAGCTTAACCCCTAGGAGCCGATATGTGTCCTTACTTTCAGCTTATACTACTAACCCTAGTGCTTCCCTCAGAGGCTCCTTTTACAGTACAATGCACACTTCAGCAACATGAATAGTATAGCCAGCATGTAAAGTAAAATTCTGATATGTGTGAGAAAGTTTATTGGGAGCATAATGTAGGGAAATGTATCCATTTACTGCAGGTTTCTTTTTTAAATGAAAAATGTAGAATACAAATCATTTTTCTTCCTTTGTAACTGTTTATACAGATAGTCTTTGATTTACAATCATTCATTTAGTGACCGTTCAAAGTTACCGATCCTCACACTTAACAACCATCACAGTATCTCCTCCGCCACATGATCAGAATCCAGGTGCTTGGCAACAGGTGTGTATTTACGATGATTGTACGGTAGCATCCAGGGGTCATGTGATTGTCATTTGCAACCATCCCAGACAACGAGCAAAACCAATGGGGAATTCCAGATTTGCTTAATAACTTCATGATTCACTTAACAACTGCAGGGGAAAAAAGGGCTTAGGTCAGGTGTAACTCACTTAATAACCATTGCTTAGCAGTGGAAATTCTGGACTTTTTTTGTGGTTCTAAGTTGAGATCTATCTTTAGTCATAGCCAGGGGTGAAATCTACTTACCTTCCCTATCGGTTTGGAAGTGTGTGCACGCGTCACATGTGTCACATGCGTCGCATGTGCAGAGGGTAAAAAACAGATTACTTCCTGTTTAAAACCAGGAAGTAATGACATCCGGGTGGGTGGGTGGAGCCTCGCACTGCCGTTGCTACCGGTTCTCCGAACCACCCCCCCGCCACCGCTACCGGTTTGCCCGAACCGGTGCAAACTGGTAGTATTTCACCCCTGGTCATAGCCTAACGGCATTACATTAGGGCTGCTACATTGGGGGTGGCTGATAGGATAGAGATGATCCTCACCCCTAGGTTGCCCATTATCTTGGTTTTTAATTTTAATTTTAACTTTTTATTCTATTTATCCTGTCTAATATTTAAATCTAAATATAACTTCATTTGTATTTACAGTATGTAAACAACAGAAACCATGTGCCTGAGAGGACCCTGTCTTTAAAAGTGGTAATTTGTTTTAATTACTTTAAAGCTATACATTTATAAATCAACCTTTGGTTCTTGCAAGAACAGTGACTTAGTAAGTGAATTGGGTACATTTTCTTGAAAAAGATAAATGTTTTCCTTTTGTCAGGAATGCAGTTATTAGCCACCCAGTGGAAGTGTTCAAGTTTTGCAGGCAGCAGCCTTGGAACAGAGAAAGGAACATTTGTTATGCATATCATTTTTATTACTGCTTTTTTTCCTTCATCATATCATATGATGAAATCATATGAATTTCTAAAGGCCAAGCTTTCAATTAACTGCAAAAAATAAAAAAGACTTATCAGAAAATTTAGGTCAGAACTAACTGTTTTCAAGTCCTTAAAAAGAAAAGTAACAAACTGATTTATTGCAAGTGTTCCATACAATCATATTCTTAAATTCAGACTTCTTAAGCATATTCTATTATAATACTTTGAATAGGCAGTCTTAATGAAATAATATTAAGTCTTTGTGGTACGTACTTTATTCAAACAATAACACTCTATTTACCCTATTCAAATTAATTGACAAAGTTTTGTAATTAATGGGTGAAAAAATGAAAAAAAAAAAAAAAACCAGAATCAAAAATAAGCAGGAAGCTGTAGCATAGTGTGATTTTGAATCCATAGAATTAATAAAGTCACAAAAATATGAAATGTCAACCAAAAATATTTTATTTGTTAATGCTGAAAAAAAAAAGAATAAGTTATTTACCGCATTAAAAATATCCTTGATTTACAATACATTCCCCCCGCCCCCCGATATAGTTGCTTATAGCATTGATAATTAGGACTACAGTAGTACAGAGGAGAGATTTAATTCTTTCTTCCTTTGGTGTGCACCTAACAAAAATCCCTCTTTTTGTGTTATTATTTGCATTGGGAATAAGCGTTGCAGTTAAGCGTTTACTATTATGACTGATTTTATTGCATGTAGCTGACGTTTGCTGTATAATATATAACCAGAATGGGTAGAACAGAATATGGAGTAACCAAATGATTCACTTTGAAAAAGCAGTATGTCAAGTAAGTATGCATGCTATCACCTTATCTATTTAAAGTATAAACAAAATGAACAAAGTGAAAGTGGAGTTAATGGGAGAAAGGTCAGCAATGTGAAATAAGCTAATAATACCACCAAGATGGTGAACAGAAGACTTTAAGGAATCTCTTTTTAAAAGTGAAATAGAAGGTTGTGCACAAGCTAATGGTCAACATTAAAAGCAGTGATCTAATACAAATACACGAAAAAGTTGTGGAAGTAACAATAGACTTTATTTTTTTAGGATCAAAAATTCACAGGGATGTTGACTGCTGCTGTGAAATAAAGGGGTGTCTGCCTGGAAGAGAAACAAAGACAAAATACCAAAGATATCACACAGAGAACGAAGTATTATCCAGGCTATGGTTTTTCTATCTGTAACATATGGTTATGGAAGCTGGTCCATCAGGAAATATAAGTGAACAAAAATAGATATCTTTGAATTGTGCTGAAAAAAACTTATTGAAAATATGAATTTCAAGAAGAATAAATCATTCACTCAATCCTAAATGAAGTAAAGTCAGACTGCTCAATGGAAACACTATTAATAAACCTAATGATTAAATATTTTGAAGACATACAAAAAAAAGCAAGAATAACTTGCTGCTTGGAAAAATAGAACACAATATAAACAGAAACCAATAGAAGATAGCTAGATGAGAAGAGAAACTCCTATAAGCTTTTACTGACTAACGATAGCAATAGCACTTACACTTAAATACCGCTTCACAGTGCTGTACAGCTCTCTCTAAGCTGTTTACAGAGTCAGCATCTTGTCCCCAACAATTGGGTCCTCATTTTACTGACCTTGGAAGGATGGAAGGCTGAGTCAACCTTGAGCCTGGTGAGATTTGAACTGCCAAATTGCAGGCAGCCGGCAGTCAGCAGAAATGACCTGCAGTACTGCACTCTAATCACTGCACCACCTCGGCTCTTCAACAATCCTGGCGCACTGATATCCATTGGACCGTGAAGAGTCAGAAGGAATTGAAAAACGATAATCATAAAATATATTAGTTATACAGAAAATGTAACTAAGTTGAATTGAACTTAATTACCATAAGTCTACTTAGAATCGTGGGTGTATTTTTACCTTGGGAAGATGGAGATTCAAGACACATTGTAAAATATCTAGAGCATTTATCTATCCTGGATTTTAGCATAAATGTGAATATTAGCACTTTATTTAGGAATTGATCATGGAGTGGATCACTGTACAAGCAAGTTAAAGACACAGTCTATGTTTCTATATCACAATAAGTACTATTGCTGAATGTGTTGCTAGCAGTGTTTTGTCATTTGAGAGGAATTTTTAGGCATCACAATCGAGAAAGCATCCCCATTGTTTATTTTAGCTTCATGGTTTATTGGATTGCATGGATGAGCCATAAAGTAATTCCATTAATCAAGATAAAATACAGTTCTTTATTTGTAATGTATATTTTATGGTAGGGGAATGAATAGTTGTTATTTTTGTTATTTTCATGGGGAGAAATGTTACTATCCAGCTGTGATCCCTAAGTTTTTAAACACAAGTTATATGAAAATATGTGATAAACAGTCCTTCGGAGAGAAGGAATAGTTTATATATAAACATGCATACTATATACATTTGATGTACAAGTGACTTTTATAACCATTTCAATATGCTGTATCGAGTTTATTGAAGATAAACTTTTTAATATATCAGCATGATATGCTTTCAGCACTGATGTCTGGAACAACAAAGTAATTAAAGCCTAAATACAAAGAAATATTTATTCAGAAATAAAGGTCTAATAAATTCAGCTGTTAAACATTTGCATCTGGAATATTAACCTATTCTAATCACACCAGATAATTTATCTTGGTTTTGGATCTTCAAATACTGTCTTCAGCATGACACCTTTGCTCCCTAGCATTAATTTGTATGTTCTACTTTTACCGGCATTATTTGTTTAAATTATAATCTCACATTTTTTTTTATTTCTGTACATGAAATAATAATCTCGCAAACTCCCTGGTACAGTAATAGGAGAAAACATTTATACTTTATGTTATTTTATTATTTTATTTATGGTATACATGGAAAGAAGAAAAAATACATTGCAAAGTATAAGTTTGAGGTTCCTGTCTTTCAGGGAGTTACACTTGGCGGGTTCCAGGAGATGGGCCTTCTTTGCTGTGCTGCCCGCCTTATGAAATCTAATGACATCAGCTCCATACATCTTAATATTCTCTCAAAAGTCACTGAAAACCTGACTGAAGGCTGTGCCTTCAGGCCTAGGAATCCCAGGGAACTGGGGTGATAGTGTGATGGCGCCTTTACTGTGACTGATATTATTTCCTGGTTTTGTGTTGTTATAGCTTTTAATAATGAATGTTTTATATACTTCTTGGCTTTTTAAAATTTTGTATGCCACCCAAAATAACTTTTTTGTGAGATGGGCGGCCACACAAATTTGATAAACAAACAAACAAACAAACAAGAACAGCATTGATTATTCAGGTTAGAGTGTTTATTTCAAGATTAAAATTTGTAGGCCAGAAAAAAAATCAAATTAAAAAAACACTAGAATTGCTTTTAGAATTGCGTTTTAGAAACCATTTCAATTAAATCGCTACTCTTTTATTCTTAGGAGTACCATATTGGGGTTGCAAAAATCCAGATAGCTGCCTGACTATCTAGTAGTCTGAGTTGTACAGATTGCTTTTACCTCAAGGGTTTATATGCTGTTATTGTGTTGTGTTTGCAGCCATTCACAGAGACAGCCAACCATAATACACCACTCCACGTTTAGCTGCTTAATTAAGGTGCTCATGACATGGCTTTGACACTTTCACAATGCTGGTGGAATTTAACCTTGTACCGAATTGATGTATGCCTATGAATGATTATGAAGATCTAGTCATACAAAATTGCTTTTCACACAAAAAAAGTTTCACTGCGCACCTGAGCCACCAATGTGGTTGATTTAATGTAAAAATTGTTGGGCTAAATTATTCTTAGAGGATGCTTAGAAAATAAACTTTTATACCTTACTCTCGCTTAGCAAATGTGATGCTGAAGAATTCAGTAGGGTTTGCCTGGTAGCAGCTGATTACTGTTTTCAGTCAGTTTTCATAAAGCAAAGCAGGTTTATTGCTGAGAGGTTGAAATGTTAAGCTATGTGGATTATCTGCAAATCCTGTGAGAACAGACCAAATTTGGATTTACCTTTCTTTCTCTCCTGGGTACAGGCTCTAATGGTCTGGAAGAAGAAAAAAACTCTAACTGCATATGTCGCTGCTAAGGAAATGTTTATCTCATTCTTTTGTACTCTCCAAGCGGGAATTGAATTTATTTTGGTAAAGTTGATTGTTTTTGTAGTGAATATTCTATTTTGCATACAAAAAATAGGGTATTATAAACATATAAAGAATTTGTTCAAGGGCTGTGTTTTTATTCCTGAAATGGTCAAAAACAGTTAACTGGCATTAAAATATGCAGATCGGTTAGTGATTAAGTGTAAAAAAAAATGTGATGACTGGCTTTGAATGTTCTTAAAATGGATATATTTTTTAAAAAATGCTTTGAAATTGGAAACCTGCATATGGTGGATTACTGCTTAATGTATTTCAGTCTAATTAAATTGACCTACAGTGCGATCCCTTACGTGTTTATCTAATATGAGTCAAGTTAATTATATATTATATAAAAAAAAAATCTTTTACATTCATCACCCAGAGTTCATTGAAATTGGGCAGCTACTAAATTTAAATAAATAGTACACGTATCTGGTAATTCCGATATTACGCAGGTGCAAGGAATCAGGGCCATTCGTAAGGTTGGCTCATAGAAGATTTATTCTATATTATATATATGAATCTAGTCTTTTATATAGTCAACTAATGGTCAGCACTAAATTGGTGCTAGAAAAGAGTTAATGGAATTCAAAAGGGGCTGGACTTGGATCTCTTGTAGGAACCAAGGATTTAAACTGATGACTTATTTACCTCCACCCCCTAGCTCTGCCTGCTTTTCTCCTACACTGATTTCAACATTGATGGGGTGTTAGCACCAGCACTTTTGCATTGGCAATTCAAGATATAATGCTTTGTCTGGAAATATTACTGAAAATGTCTTTATTTATTAGAACAAAATAAAATAAAATACGTTGAAGGAAATACCAGAGAATCAAAAATTTCTGAATGTTTTATTAGTGTTCATTTTATCTAACTATACAAGGATTTTTCTGGTATGAAGTCTCTTGGTAAAGAAAATCTTAAAAATTGCATATATGAGCTGAGCAATGCAAGATAATTTTTTATCTGGTCTAATTCACAAATAGACTAAACCAATGTATAAGACTAAAGGAATTTATCTTAATTGCCAATCTTTTATAGAAAGGGAATTTTAAATATTTTAAATCTAAAAATATAAAGTAATAATGAGAGTATTGGAGCACATTTTGATCTTCTCAGACCACTGCTTTTCAATCACAAAGGGAATTTTATGGTTGATATCTGAATAACACTGCTTCCTTGACTGAAATTATGTGAAGTCCCTTGGCCTTTTGCCTTTTATAAATTTACTAAACTCCTGGCCCCAATGCAGTGAGGATTTTGAGAATTGTAAGGTTGAACTGAGGTTAATGAGTTGGTGCTACAGATAGCAGGATAGTCCAGAGACTTCAAGTTTGTTTTGCATTCAGTGACAGTCATTAAATCAAAGGAAGGATTTAAAAAAAAAACAACACTTGGGGAAGGGGAGTTTTTTTTAAAAAATAGAAATGGCATATTTCTCCTAATAACCACTCACTGAATATAACCCCATTGACATTAGAAGTCCATTAGCTAAGCCTAGCTTAAACAGCAGTTGATGCTATGTCAGCTAAATGTATATTGGAATTTTACACATAATGCACAAATGGAATATATATAGAATAGATATATAGGAAATCAAATATATTCTCTCTCTAATCAATCAGTCTAATCAAAAGAATAAAGTGTAAGCTGAGTAGCAAATATCTGTACTGGAAGAGAATCAAAGTAAACCTAAAATTTTTGTACAACAAACTGAAATTTGTAAGACACATCTCCAAATGCCTAAAGGCACAATGACACCTGACATCAGACCTTGTGATTTTCAGTCGTAGTGAAGTGTGTGTAAATGCTGTAAAGAATGTGGCTGGATAAAACTAAGAATTACTATCAGCAAATGCAATTATGTATAGTTTAATTTTATTACAATTCCAGATTTACTAGAGTTGTATTGCATTGCAATTTCTAAATTCTGAATTAATGAACTTATGACCTGTGGAAGTCATTTTGCAAGCAAAAGTTGGTTAACAACAATGACAGAAATAGCATCAAAAAGAAAAGCACTGCTGAGTGGATTGAGTTACTTAACAGATCAATATTCTTTAGGACAGTTGAAGATGAAAGTCATGGGGTGGTAGATACCTTGATAGGGATTTGCTAGAAAACAAAGGTAGAAACATGACACATGGCAGGCCATGAAAATCTTAAAGAGAACATGTTTGTCACATGTCTGTGTTTTATTATTTAATTTTGTAGAGCATGTACTTAGTCTAATCTAATTATGCCTAAAATGGGGCAGCTTAGCTCAAGCCTACCCTGTTTCCCCCAAAATAAGACATCCCCTGATAATAAGCCAAATCGGGCTTGTGAGCGCATGGCAATAAGGCCAAGGGCTTATTTCAGGGTTCAAAAAAATATAAGACAGGCTCTTATTTTCATGAAAACATGGTAGCTGCCTTCTAATTCTCTCAGACTTTCTTAGCCAGCATGTCTATTGCTAAAAATTCTAGGGAGCAATAAAGAAAAAAAAACATGTAAGAGTCACTAGCAGATAAAAAAAAAAACAATAAATAGCAATAGCACTTAGACTTATATACTGCTTCACAGTGCTTTATAGCCCTCTCTGACTCTTACAGAGTCAGCATATTGCCCCAACAATTTGGGTCGTCATTTTACCGACTTCGGAAGGATGGAAGGCTGAGTCATCCTTGAGCCTGGTGAGATTCGAACTGCCAGACTGTTGACAGCCAGCAGCTAGCAGAAGTAGCCAGCAGTACTAACCACTGTGCCACCACGCTCTGTATGACATCTCATTTCTAGGAAAAGAAGGTACATGAGGAAGACACTCTAATTCCACCTTGATTCTGTTTGAGAGGGGGTCAAAGGAAATTCTGCAAATCTTGAAAGTTTCAGTTGACTCACTATGAGACAAAAGTGAAATTCCAGTAGTTTTTGTAATACCTGTTACCTGACTTGGCCTGTCTCAAAGAGCTGACAAGTGTGGCACATTTAGAAAATGCACTTGAGAAATCAAAGGTATATCATGGAGATCTTTAAAAAGTTACAAATTGATGTAAAAATAGGAAAGAAAGATTACAATTGCAAGAGGATAATTAGCTGCCATATGAATAGACTCAATCACAGTGACAAAGGGTGCAAAGTTGGAAAGCTTGATGGCCAAACTTGGGAACAGATAATTCTGGAGAAAATCTATGTGGTTATTAAGAATCTCTGCTGATTTATGGCAGATAATCAGTCAAAAGAGTTACACATCTTTTTATTTCCCCAAGTACTTTAGGTTATGAGAATCTGATATTTTTCATACCTCATGCCATATATATCTACCTCTGTTCAACCTTGCATAATGTTTAGTGCTCTTCATGCACTTAATGTTCAGCTTGTTGAAACCAACGTTCAGTAATAAGACACTGGACTTGCCGACCGGACGTTTGGCATCTCGAGACCCAAGCACCGCATGACAAAGTGAGCTTCTTTTCTTGCCCAAGCTCTTGTCAGCTTAGCAGTTTGAAAGCCTACAAATGCAAGTAGATAAAGAAGTGCCACTTCAGTGGGAAGGTAATAGTGTTCCATGTCAGCGGTGGGTTTCACATATTCTTGCCACTGGTTTGCCGTGCGCGTGCACACTCGCTTCGCACTCGCCTTCCACGCATGCGCTCGGCCTTCCTCGTGTGTGCATTGCTTACAGGCACGCCTTCTGCGCATTCCCCAGGTCTCAAAAATGTGGCTAAATAGGACGGCATTACGCCCAGTCGCCGCTACCAGTTCGCCTAACTGGCTGAATACCACCTCTGTTCCATGTATCTTGGTGTATAGTCATGTCGGACACATGACCAGGGAAGCATCCTTGGAGAAAGCTGTCTCCCTTGGCTAATAAACGGACAGTAATATCACCCCCTCGAGTTGGACATGACTGGGCAGCAGAAGCCATTACCTTTTTTAGATAGAGTACTAGATAATAGTATTTCAAATATAATTGAAATGTAGAACTTGGAAATTTTAAAAGCACTGTATTCTTTGCAGAGCATTGCTTTTCATCTGGAAAACCAGACAGCCAACCATGAGCTCTGAAATGAGAGGTCACAGACTTTAAAGTACAAATATGATTGGCATTCCATTCTGTTTTATGATACTGTTTCAAAATGTCTTTTGAAAACAGTTATTATACTGTTATTCTAATGGCCCTGTGGAGGAAGGGATTTGTTTCCTAAGCTAATGGGCAATCTTAGGTAGAAATTGAACAATAATTAATGTCTATTCTGTCACATTTGTAACTACTATGAAATATTATCATGACCTGCTTGCACCTTCTTCTATTACTAGTCCATTAGCAAAATCCTGTACAATGTAACAAGTATAAAGCTTTCCTCCTTGTATGACTGGAAGAAACCTAATATTTTTAAAGTCATATCTGTATGCAGTAGTATTTTTTTGAAAAAAATATTTAACTTGCTTATATACAGACAAAGATGGATTTGAAGTGGCCTCATTTTCCCCCCAAGCCTTTGCAGAGAATTCTTGGAAAGATAATACATTTCTAATGACACAAAAATGTTATAAAACTAGGGATCATGGGACTATTTGTATTTATAAAGTTGTGATGTTCAGTACAGGCCAAAGAAATGACTTCTTTCTTCTTCTATTTCCATTTTTTTTATTACTCTTACAGAAGCCTGAAGTGCTATTAAAGCATTTACTATCTATCTAAATTCTATCTAGAATTTAGGTGATTCTAAATTCTAGGATTTAGAAAGATTCTAACCCTGTCTCAGATAATCTCTTTTATTTCAATTACAAATCATTCATTGTTCATCAAATAATGTATTGTCAGTCCATGAAAATAATAGAAATGGATAATAGTTTGATGTACTCTGTTGAGTTTATAGAAATAATGCATTGGAATGATCATCACAAAGTACAAAATTGCCGATAACAACAGCAATCATTTGAGTTCTTTGGATCGCTAACAGATCTTGCAACCTCAATGGCTTAGTGGATGGACATACAATATGATGATATATCTAAATTGCTTTGGAAACATCATCCCTTTGTGAAACTATTCCTTTTCTGTTGTCTGTTCACACTGTATGCACATATACAAGTTTGTCTATTATATAAATGGAAGTCTCGGCAGCATTTAATTTTGGGACATAAGTTGGTATACTAATTTAAACGATATACTGAAGATAAAGAATAATAGCTCATTTATACATATAGCATCAAAACTATCCAATCTTGTCTTCTTAAAATACTGTATATGGGCAGGTAGTTTCCATTCTCCTTAACCAGCGAACTTTTTAAGAATTTAACATTCAATTCAGGACGATATTTACTTGGCAGGTGAGAAGATAAAATACAGATAATCTTTGAGTTATGACCACAATTCGGACCAGAATTTCCATTATTAAGTGAGTCACACCTCATTTTATCCCATGGTGGTTAAGTGAATCACATGATCATTAAATCAATCTAGCTTTTGCCATTGATTTTGCTTGTGAGAAGCTGATTGGAAACTCTTGTAAATACATGCTGGCTACCAGGTGCCCAAATTTTGATCACATCACTGTGGAGATGCTGTATTGATCATAGGTGTGAAGATTGGTTGTAAGTCACTTTTTTCTGTGCTGTTGTAATTTTGTGTTGAATTTATGTTTTACTGACAAAGAAAATAAAGGGAGACTAGTATAGATCTATTTCAAACTATTTAGCTCTCATCAGCTAGCCATACCCTTCTGGGATTCGAACCCGGGCTACTTACCTATTAGGTAATGTATTAACCCAGTGGTTCTCAACCTGTGGGTCGGGACCCCTTTGGGGGGTCGAATGACCCTTTCACAGGGGTCGCCTAAGACCATCGGAAAACACATATTTTCAATGGTCTTAGGAATAATTTTATGGTTGGGGGTCACCACAACATGAGGAACTGTATTAAAGGGTCGCAGCATTAGGAAGGTTGAGAACCACTGTATTAACCTCTAAGCCATGGGCTCTCCTCGCTTTAGATCGGTCTCACCAAAAAAAAAAAAAAACACTTAATCTCTCCCCTGGTATAACCGGCAAAGTGAGGAAAGCCTGTGGCTTAGAGGTTAATATATATCTACCTAATATGAAGTAGCCTGGGTTCGAATCCCAGAAGGGTATGGCTAACTGATGAGCGCTAAATAGCTTGAAATAGATCTATACTAGTCTCCCTTTATTTCTTTGTCGGTAACACATAAATTCAACACAAAAATAGTTTGTTGTGAAAGCGACTGCCTGCGAAGGCTCCTGGATTGGGGCTGAAAGGCGAAAGCAGAAACAGTATGCTCTGTCCCATAATTGGGTAGACCAGGTTGCCCTGATAGACCGGTCTCACTTGGAAAAAAACCCAAAGTTCTTGTAACTTTGAACAGTCGTTAAATTATTGTAAATCAAGGACTACATTTATACTATTTTAAGTAGCAGCTTAAAAAAGAAATTCCCCATTAGAAATGGAATTGAATCAGAATTTTTTGATTTAAGGCATAGGATCAGCAATTGAATAATTGGAAACTGATTAAAATACATTGTTTGTATCTAAGAAAAAAAGTGATGAGTAAGATGTGTTGATATCAACTAAAATATAAATTATATTCTAGGATATCTAAGATAACACAGAAGGGTTTGATCATACTTGTAGACAAAGCTCTAATTTTAGATGCCTTTTCTAGAAAAAGATTGCTAGTTATCTCTAGTGCATTTTTATATATAGAAAATTAAGGTTTCTATGCTGTTTTCAGCCATGTACGTTTACTCTCTAAATATGTTTTTGCTTGGAAATTCTGAGCCAAAATGCAGTTTATGCATTCATAAACCTGTCCGATTTATTTCACTTACATTTGATCATAAATAAGTGTATTAAGACCTGTGGCTGTTGCAAGTCTGCATATACCTTTTTACTGATTCATAACATATGCTTTCTGGGACCAATCTTGATTTATTTGTGGAAGATACAGTTCAATACTAAAACTGGAATGCTATTATGCTGCTTGTTTTCAAAAGCCGTACATAACACTGTAAACATGGTTCTTTCCAAATCAAATATTATGATAATATAGGCTGTGGTCCAGAGAATTGCTAGCTCAGTAAAAGACTTGAGTGCATACTTAGCATCCATAGATAAACAATGCAAAAATTTGAAGCTTGACATGGATTTATATATGAACTGGTTTGTTTAGTGTAGTTTGTCTCCCAATATATCAGAACTAACTACGAAACCATATATAAGTCTGCATACAGAAGTCTGATTAAGAAAGTAACGAACTTTTTAATGATTGCAAAGTTGAAAAGTGTCTGCACAAAATAAGTATTATGTATCAGGACACAATCGATTGTTAATGATTACATCTATAGATCGTCTCCATTATTATCTGTCTGGTCTTTTTAATCTTATAAATATACCTTACCTTATAAATACCTTATCTGGTCTTTCAAGTTTTCAGTAAACTTATTGTTCCTATAACTAAGTTCATCCAACGCTGCTGGTCATCTTTCTCTTTCTTTTCTTCCATATTTCTTAATATTAGAGCCTTCTTCAAAGAGCTAGATCTTAATAGAATATAATTTAAGAGAGATCAGTGCATTAATGCCACTTGCTATATTCCATTGTTATGATGGTCGTATATAACTGTCAGTTTAGTTGGTAAAATGGTTATGTTTTTTACATAACTGAGGCAGATCACGTATTTTTTAAGGGTTCAGCACATTTTTAGATTATTTTAGGTGCAGTGCAGTAGTGGGTTTCACTTAACTTCGCTACCAGTTCGGAACTGTGAGCGTGCGCATGTGTGTGCTTCCTTCGCATGCATGCGGTGCTTCTGCATATATGCAGAATCTTCTGCGCATGTGCAGAGCATCCGTGATGATGTCCAGGCGGGTGGGCAGAGCCTCCTGCCGTTGCCGCTACCGGTTTGCCCGAACTGGGGCGAACCGGTAGAAACCTACCTCTGGTGCAGTAACTCCAATGGGACACTTGCTATAGGCAATATTGTTGCTAGGGTGAGCATGATTAGTTACAAAAATGGCCCTCTGCCAGTACACAAATGTTACCTCTTTGCCTTCCCAAAGAAACTCATTCTCATCTCAGAAATTGCTGAAAATATAATTCAAGAGGCTCTTGGGTATGCAAGAACTAGCAAAACCCCAAAAGAAAACAAAACTAGATGAGATCAGGAACCTGGTACATATCTTGGGATATGTTAGTGCTCACAGACACCTACTTTTCTATCTCTTGTTCAGTCATTATTTAGTCAGAAGTGTAAATTGAGTAATCTATGACAGGAGTGTCAAACTCACTTCGTCATGGTGGCGTCACGTGATGTATCGGGACTTTCCCCCCCTTCGCTAAACCGGGCATGGGCATGGGCAGCGTGTGACACATCCGGTCCGTGGGCTGGGAATTTAACAGCCCTGATCCATGAGTTTGCTCAGTTTTCATGTATTGTTAGATAAAGCAAGGCTGGATAGTTAAAGTTCTCAGCTAAGCAAAACCAAACTCAATGATTTGAATTGTGTGATAAATTAGCAAATTCTGAAAACAAAACAAACTGAATACACGAGGAAGACAGTAATTGCTTCTGTACATAAGGTGCTATATTAAAATGGAAAAATCTTGGAGTCGGATCATTTAAAGCAGCATGTCAGCTTTGGTGCAATTGACCTAAACCCATTTTATATCAACTTAAAAGCTTGAGCTCGGGGGCAGGAGGAATATTTTCAAAATACTTCTGCCATACATTATTAGGCTTTGGAAATATCACCATTACAACGGGAATACAATTTCAAAGAGAAACTAAAACAAGAGCAAACACAGCAGTCATCCCATTAGCTAGAAATTGTTGCATTAACGAGGAGATTTTTGAGTGCCATTCAACAGGCAGGAAAATAATCCTCCTGAAACTTTATAAAATCTCATCCCACTTAATAGGACCAAAAGAAATGACATAAATCTAAAATGGCAATTATACAGCAAAATGCTTTTAAAAGCAAGTATATCAGGATTTTAAGAATACTTTAAAAGGAGCTCAGTTTGCAAAGTTTACTGGGAAGCTTTTAGTAAACCGCTGCTAGGTATGTATTATAATTGAAACAACATTTTGAACAATTGGGAGTAAAACGTAAAAATAGTAGTGACTTCTTTCTAGATGAGTTTTTATTAATATGGTAATTTGAAAAACATCTGTATGCAAGTTTCCTGCTTTAGTAACTGATGAGAAGGAATATATTCAGTAATATTAGAAAAATTATTGTACTTTGGCCGTCTTTTATTTGGAATAGTTTTCAGTGATTAAGGCACCAAGCTAGAAGTTTGGGAGGCCATGAGTTCTAATCCTGCCTTAGACATGAAACCAGCTGCATGACTTTGGGCCCGTCATTCTCTCTCAACCCTATGAAGAAAAGGAAGTAATGGCAAGCCACTTCTGAAATCTTACTTACAAGAAAACTGCAAGGACTAGTCTAGGCATTTGCCAGGACTCAAAACTGACTTGAAGACACACACACACACACACTCACACACTTACTTAAAAATAACCTATCCATTCCCATATGGAACTTTTTCATCCTATGTTAAACAAATTTCCAAGTAGGTTCCCATTGATTTTTATATAGTGTATGTCAGAGTTCCAGAAAACCCCAACTCCAATTAAAAACTCTGTGGCAACCATTTTCTCAAAGTTCCATTTATTAGAGTAGGTATACTGGCACATCTGGGAAAACCCGAATCTGAGAGTTCCGGATTTTTCCTCAGTAAATCAAAAACCCCCAAACCGTCCCCTCACTCATCAGTCCATCACATGTTCCAATCACCACCCATCCCATCTCGAGACATCACTCCAATCACTCCTTCTCCAGATGCAGGATTGTCCTGACCTTGACCGAAAGGAAGAATGCTATTTTGTCTAACTACATTCCCTCTACTAAATCCCTCCTCCTACTTTCCCGCACACGAGAAGATGGCAGCATGGAAGCTTCCGGGGCTAATATGGCTTCCAAAGCTGACACTGTATGGCAGTATTTTATCATTGTTAAACATGTAGTTCTTTTGGAATTTAAATGAAGCCTGGGAAGCATTTACATATACCTGTTGGCTGCCTGAAAAAGATTATAAAATTAACTTCACACCATTGTTATGTGAATTTCCCTGAAATTTTAGTTTTGTTTGAAAAAAAATTAGTAAGTAAATCCTGATGATGAAAGGACAGCTGTTTGAAAAAATACAGAAAAACATATTTTCCTGCATCCTTACCCTAATGGTTCTTTTAAATATGATCATGTGTAATTCGGTCTGGGTAGACCAAGAAAAAAGTAGAGGAAGTTCGAAAAGCAATCTGGTGAAGTCTTTGTTATTTGAAGCTACATCAAAAAATAGATTCAGTTGCACAGGCAACTGTTTCATATTTATTCAGTAATTAATCCCCTAAAATGGGAAAGTACAGCTTTAATCAGAATAGTTCTAAAAGTGTGGTTGAGGATGTAGAATATATTTTCATAGACTTAGTATCATATTTTTAAAAAGTGGTTAATTAAGTAATCAGAAGCCAGGGAAAACTATTCAACATAAGTTAAACCAAGAAGGTAATAGTGATAGAACAAACATTTGTTCTACCAACCATTCCATACAAATCATACACTGACCAAACATAGCCATTATATGGTCATTTTCTAACAGCTTTCTCTTACTAACTGGACAAAAAAACATGTGATACTTTCCGGGTGTATTACTTTCTTTCAAAGGTCTTTTCTCCAAAGTGTATCTATTTTGAATGTATGGAAAATAGGACTTTCATCCTCAAAACTTCCGTTTCTGAATGCTAATGATACAGGGAGCAAAACACTTCTTTTGGTTAAACATACCTGCTGTCTAAGAGTTTGACAAAAATAAATCCTTTTTGTTGAGTTTTGTTTGATTTTCAGTCTCCAGTTGAGGAAGTATTAACTTTAGAAAAATAGCATAGCCTGAATTTAATTATTCAGCATGAGTCAGGGAAGTGACTTCTAAAGATCAGCAAAACACATTAAATCTTACATATTATGTTATTTCAGGCAAGGAGAAAAGAGGAAGAAAAAGAAAATGGGACATTATTCAAACTGGTCTTTTTTTGTAAACACAAAGGTATATAATTACCAGTGGGGTCTTGCCTGCCCTTGTTTCCATACTACTAGTAGTTTGTTATCAAATGATGGAATCTTTCTTGTCTTGACATAAAACAGAGGAAGTGGTTAGGAGACAAGGCTGTAATTATCAGCAGCAAGTGTCTGTAATGGAATGCCACAGAGGTTTGAAAAGACAAACATTGCTTCAGTAGGAACTTCAGCATTGTCAAAGAAACCACAAGAGCTCAAATAATGGGGAGTAGGGATTTAGGATTTTGCTGAAACTGGTTTGCCAAAACCAATATCTGAAAGAAAATCTCTGAATTAGATAAATTTCATGAATCTGCACATTTCGATAAATCTATTCAGTCAAGTTTACAAATGAACTGGCAGATTAATAAGAAAAAAACTTCAGGGCTTGTTTATATATCCCTGAGCTTCTACTTAATTTTTGGAAGGTTCGCCGTCTGCAATCATAAATCTGAATATTATGCAGTGCGTTGTATCAATTGAACCTGTTGAATTAGGACAGACTAGTTTTATTTAGCATCCTGATATATTTAGTGTAGCTCACCATAGCTCTGTACATTACTTCTTTACCTGTCTTCTTCTGAAGTAATTTATTGAGAACATGTAGCCCAGGGATATATAAACATACTCTACAACTTCCTGCAGTCCCTAAGAGCCTTAACTGCTTCTTGGATCACTGGCATATGTGATGTGAAGCTACCGCATTGACATTTTAATGTGATAAAAAGGAAAATTATTAAACTCATTGAGAGCATTCATGTTAAATTAATTTAATGTAATGTTAACTGAATGTCACTTTGTATTAAATCAGATTTAGCTTTTCTATAGGCCTGATGTAGAATTTTTGGAGTGCATTATTTTAAGTCAGAGAACACATATCACATTATGCTGTAGTTCAATTTTTTTAAATAATAATAATCAGAAAGTGAGGAGGAAAAGGAAGAAGAGGTGAAAGTTAAGTAGTCAGTCAAGAACAAAACAACAAACTGTTTAAAAGAATAGGACTAACAATAAACACAAGCTAAAAGAACAATACAGAATATATTGTCAACTGCGGTTAACATTGTAAGCTACATCTCTAGGACCAAAACCCAGAATTTAATATTTTCAAGTAACTTGTTCTTTATACTTTTCAGGAAAGTTATAGTTAAAACAAAAGACAGCTTACTGTGATGTTTACATCTATACAGTATATCTTCTACCAATAAGGGCTTTTCAGCCATCTGATTAACATTTAACAATTAGATTGGTAAATTACAAATAACCACTGGCAACAAAATGTAATAAATGTATCTATATAGCCAACAGATGTTGAGTTTGACTGGAGGAAGTTTTTACATTACCTATTCCACAATTTATTAGGCTAAAATATTTTGTTCAGCAGCACTAGGAGTTACTAAACAGAAAAATAGCAATTAATATCTTACTATTTTTTTAAAAAAACTAATTAAGATATCAATAAGACCTTTAGAGTTTGTATAGTTAATTTGCCAGCTGTACTTGTTCTTTTCAAATGTGCAGGAAAAGAAAGCATAAGGATAAGTTTGAGTTATTTAGAATACACCAATATGTAGGTAAGGGGATGTAAATATTCTGAAACCGTAATTTTTAAAATTTACATCTGTGGTTTTTTCCTCTTACACTTATTTTTATTATAATGGTTCTATGTATTTATTAAAACAAACTGAAAAGACCACCAAAGATTAGTATCTAAAAGAGAAGGTCAATAATGAAGCTGCCATCCTAACTTTTTCACATGATAGGATCGGGGTGGGTTCTAAATTTTTTTACTACTGGTTCTGTGGGCGTGGCTTATTTTTGTGGGCATGACTTGGGTAATGTGACTGGGTGGGTGTGGCCAACTTTTTTTTTTAACTTTTAAAAACATTTTTTCTACAACCTTAAGAGGTTGCAGAAAAAAATGCTTTTAGAAGCCTCTGATGATCAGGCAACTCAGTTGGGATCTCCAGAGGCTTTTAAAGGCATTTTTTTTTCCTACAACCTCTTCGGCCGAAAAAATGCTTTTAAAAATGCTTTTCGGCTGAAGAGGTTGTAGAAAAAAATGCCTTTAAAAGCCTCTGGCGATCCCAGCTGACCCGTGCGATCATCAGAGGCTTTTTAAAAAAAAAACTTTTAAAAGCATTTTTTCGGCCGAAGAGGTTGTAGAAAAAATGCTTTTAAAAGTAAAAAAAGCGATAGCGACCAGGCCAGGGACCAGTTCGGGGGTGTGGCCAGCCAATGTTATTACCAGTTCTCCAAAGTACTACACATTTTTACTACCGGTTCTTGCAATCCGGTGCAAACCGGGAGCAACCCACCACTGGATAGGATGTACACTAATTATGTATTTGGTGGAGTAAAAGTCTTTGAGGCCAAAGTATTATCACAATTATCAAGGCTTCCCAAATATGTGTACATTAGACTTTTGAACTCTTAAAAGTTGTTCAATTGAGCTTCTTAAGAAGCTTATTGTTGGTTTCCACTTGTGTTTAACTGTAACTTGTAACTGAAATGCTATCAATGGTATTAAATCTCTTGCTCATATATTTTGTGTTAGCTACTGCCTCAAACTAATCTTTAACCCAAGCTGTCTGAATTTGTTGACTCTTGAGTTTCTGTATTTAAACCTCTTTATATTTATATTCCATTTTTTCCATGTGGTATCAATGGGGTTTCCCATTATTAATCTCAATAATAATTATTAATCTCAATAATCCTTTGAAGTCGGGTTGGGCTGAAAGACAGTGCTCAGCCAAAATCACCCAGTCAACTCCATGATTCCTTTTGAAAAGAATATACTATACTGTTTCATTTGCCTCTTGATATGATATTTTCTTCCAGCATAAATTATGGTTCCACATATTGTGGTTTAGGAAACGAACCATTGATAGGAACAGATATATGAAATCAGTTTGTTTCTTTAAGTTAGAGTTCAGACAATCTAGATTTTAATAAAACTGCATAGGCTCCCTCCAGTGGTGAAATCCATTTTTTTTACTACCAGTTCTGTGGGTGTGGCTTGGTGGGCTTGGTGGGCATGGCAGGGGAAGGATACTGCAAAATCTCCATTCCCACCCCACTCCTGGGGGAGGATATTGCAAAATCTCCATTCCCACCCCACTCGGGGGCCAGTCAGAGGTGGCATTTGCTGGTTCTCCAAACTCCTCAAAATTTCCGCTACCGATTCTTCAGAACCTGTCAGAACCTGCTGGATTTCACCCCTGGCTCCCTCTCTTTTCAGCCATATGTCTGAAATATTGTATTTCTCTTATTTAAGCCTGCTTTACTAGAGCTGCAGCTACTATATCTGGTTTTCAGTCATTTGGCTGACCTGGACACGGAAGCAGAGCGTTTTATATCTATTCACTCACCTACCTATTGGTGATCCAAATATTTGCAACCCAATGTGATAAACTTGTGAGCAACCAGCAAAGTTTATAATTAAATACGTATTGATTGCTCTATTAAAAAAGTAATGAATATATAGTACAATATTTACTAGCATTGCATAATAAAACAGACTTCCAAATCAATGCAGTTTGTTTTGTTTTGTTTTTCTTTTTTTCATAGACAAGGACATAGAGCAGGGGTGTCATACACGTGATGTCCCGTCGTCATGTGATGTATCGTGACTTTTTTCCCTTTGCTAAACCAGGGGTGGGAGTGGCCAGTGCGTGATGCATCTGGGTGGCCGTGACTTCGATACCCCTGACATAGAGCCTGTGTCAATGATGTCAAGCCTTTTGGCCCTGTGTCAAAATTCAGAAAATGCTTGATTTTGCTGATCTCTCTCTCTCTCTCTCTCTCTCTCTCTCTCTCTCTCTCTCTCTTTCTCTCTCTCTCTCTCTCTCTCTCTCTGTCTCTCTGTCTCTCTGTCTCTCTCTCTCCCACCCACCCACCCTTCCCTTCTCTCTCTCTCTCTCTCTCTCTCTCTCTCTCTCTCACACACACACACACACACACGGAGAAAGGGAGAGAGACTGAATAAAAGAGAAACAACCTATCTCCTAATCTAGGCCATCCTAAATAGTGACATTTCGTAGTGGCACCAAAGCTGGGACAGATATAGATGCCTGGGCATCAGTGCCATCACTGCCACTCAAAAAAGCCACCTTGCAGTTCCTCAAGATATGGTTGCCTCCTTGGCTCAGTGCTCCCCAAGATCTAACATATGTTGCTTACTTCAGGTAGTATCCTCTTTTTTTTTTTTGATAGGCTCCTGAAGCCTATTCAAGCTGCCCACAAGGCCTGCCTTCATTCTTAAAGTGGCTTCAGGGAATGCTCTTCTGTGTTCTCTGAAATCACAAAAGGAAAGAGTGAAAGAATGCTAGCATATCAACACAGATGTCATGGCATGTTACCTTTGATGCGTTTACCGTCACTGGCTACTGTGCTAAGCTTTGGTTCATTCTCTAGATCCCATCTGGCACTGATAAACTGGAAGAATGAAAAAGTCATTCCTTTGTAAGATGAAGAATTTAGGCAGAGAACAAGGTCAGGTCTATGATAATGTTGGATTTTCTGTGACCTGACTGAAGAAGCATGGCAGACAAATCACTTCCATTTTGCAAATTACTGAAATACGCTTATTGTCTATTAATAATGGATTAAAATATAATTGTAGAGATGTACTTCCAAAAATGGAAAAAAAAGTGTGGCATCTTAATTTTGACAGTGCACAAAAATCACATGTATTCTTGATTCTTACCTGCAATAAATTTAATTCGTCTTTCAGCGTTTTAAATTTTCTTCAAAAATAGACCTTTGTTGAGCAATGCATTTAAAAGTGTCAAGTATCACTTATATGAGTAATGTCTGCATTTACAGTAAATGGACTTCCTGTGAAAACACTTTCCTTGCTTGAATCATTGCTTTGGGATATCACTCCAGCCCAAATGACCAAGATCTAACCATATGGCTTTTAAAGAAAAAATAAAATAAAATGCATGCTGTATCAAATGTTTTCCTTCATAATTATGCATAAATTTATGGGAAGAGAAATGACATGAATCACTGAACATCTATTGTATTTCTGTTCAGTTTTTGTTCTTTTAAAAGAATTCCTGCAATAATGAGAATGTTATAAAGTTTGGCACTATAAAATATTTCAAGAATTGACAGGAACATAAATCATATTGATGGTGTGGTGTGTGAAACAGGAAAATATAAGTTAATTTTAAATCTTCAGAAGTATATTTTCTATATGGCAGCAGTACCAGCCAAGGATCAAAGTCAATAACTTGGGGAAGATGGCTTCCTGATTCTGAACAAGGACTTGTCAAAGAAATATGTTCCCTCCATTCATCAGAAGTGACAATTTTAGATGCCAAGAGAGCCATGCAATGTGTGAAAACGGGGTGAAAGTAAGAGTTGGGCTAACCTCTTGTTGTTTATAGAGTTCAAGAAAACAAAATTGTTGATCACTGTGTTCTTTATACAAAATGATAAAATATGGCAGGTGAAAAAAGACATTATTATAACATATACCTATATATTACAATTTCCCTAGTATCAAACTTCTAACTTCCCTCCTGAAATCTGCTCAATTTAACTTTTACCCTCAAACATGTACTCATTATTTTGTTGTAAAGATAGAGGTACACACTCTACAACAGTTGTTAAACTCTGTTCCTAAAACTTCAGAATTAAACAGTGTGAATTGTCATATGCCTAAATGTGTGAAATGCTATGTGCCAAAATGCTTAAAGATGCAATAGCAACTGACAGCTGTGCATTTGATTTTTCAGTAACTTTTCCATTATATCCTTATAAAGGAATTTTTTTTTAGTTCCTGAGATAAGCCCTGCTATTATAAATGTTAAAAGATCTACCATTTAATTGCTATTGTTTTGCTGATATTTATTGTATACAATTCTTAATAACATATAAGTGAGGTACAAATTTGGTTGCATGCTACAGTCATGAATTGATTCAGGATGATAGAGAAACTTGTGAATTGGAAAAGAATTGCTATTTATTTATTTACTTACTTACTTACTTACTTACTTACTTACTTACTTACTTACTTATTATTTAAAGCTAGTCATGTGCCATAAGTCACTAATACAAACAAGGACAGAAGGAATAAGGTTACAATGCTATTTGCACAAGCAATAATATCTTTGTTATTTATCTGAATCCTGAAAAGTTTAGGAAAATGACAAGTAATAATCTCTCTAGCATCCACATAAATTAGTTTTCACTGTTACAGATTTAGTCAATCTGCTGGTTTTCTTTTAGTCTCATTCCATGATCTGAGGTACAAGAAAAATAAATATTGCTGATTTGCCTTACATTACTGTTGCAAAGAATTGCAATAATGGCTGCACGAGGCTACCATATGATTTTGACTTAGTGTAGGGTTTATAAACCATAATATTTTGCTTAATGCAATGCATAAACCTAGTCATCATGCTTATTCAACTAACAATAATTAAAATAAACCATAACATAGATTTATGTGGGAATCATATTGAGTGTGAAGTTCTTGAATATATCAAAGTCCTATATAAAATATTGCAGATGTTATTAAAATATTTTAGGATTTAATGGAGCTGTGTTTGCAGGAGCTTGCTCTTTTTATTAGAAGGTTCCCCTTTTGGGATATATAATATTTGTGATGTCGTAACACAAAAGGAGGACGGTTGGGTTGGTATTGTGACTCTGCTTTCAGCAGTCTTACTCCACCATTTCCTGATGAGAATATCTCTAATGAAATCAATGAAAGAGACAGAAGAAATAATTATGTGCTACTATCTCACTACACATGACTAAGTATCAGTACCAAGAACATATTGTATGATACCTATGAGAGAATGCCTTTATATGCAAAACAATATTTGTATTGAGGAGATTTTTACATGTACAACCTTATGTATAAATTTGCACACACATGCTTTAGTTCTCATAGACTTTCTTAGGCGAAATGGTAGGGGTAGAACTTCTTGCTACAACTCATGCTATGATTTCAGAATTTTACATAATAGAAAGTTGCACTTACAATGTAGATTAAAAAATGGGTTTAGTGTGCTAATGCTTTATATGGTCAATTAATCAGTGGCTACTTGACTAATATTTGGCTTAAGCACAAATTGGATTGATTAAATACACATTGAATTTTTTTATTTGATTTATATGCCGCCCTTCTCCGGAGACTCAGGGCGACTTACAATGCGTTAAGCAATCGCCTTCATACTTTTGTAAAAGTACAAAGTCAGCTTATTGCCCCCACAATCTGGGTCCTCGTTTTACCTACCTTTGAAAGGATGGAAGGCTGAGTCAACCTTGAGCCTGGTGAGATTTGAACTTGTAGTAATTGCAGGTAATTGCAGAATTAAAATAACTTCTGTTGCTCTGTTGCTGTGCCAACTCTTTGTGAACTTTCTCCTGGTGTTTGGGTTGCCCGATGTGGCTAATATTTCATATAATCATGAAGACTGGACCTAGTCTTCCAGACAATAGACACGCTTGTTCTGATGTGACAATGATGGTTTTATAAATTAAATAAATAGTTGTGGGCTAGCTTTTATTCTGGTTTATTCTGTCACATAAAGGTAGTCCATCAGAGGTGGGATTCACTTACCTTCCCTATAAATGTGAGGGCATGCGCAGTAGTCGCGCATTACGTCCGGGTGGGCAGAGCCTCTCACAGTTGCTGCTACCAATTTGCATGATCCGGAGAGAACCGGCTGAATCCCACCATTGTAGCCCATATTTATTTATTTATTTATCCAATTTAATCCTTCTCCGTAGACTCAGGGTGGCTTACAATGCATTATAGCAATAGCCTGCATACTTTTTTGTATATATCTGCTTATTAGGGCTTTCGCGCCCTCCCCCCCCAAGCGGTGTTGTTCTATACAAAGTTGGCTTATTGCCCCCACAATCCTGGTATATATACCCATCAAAAGTATTATTTACAATAAGAGCATTCTATAATTAGCACACACAAAAACTCAAAAAGCTACAAAGCTTTGTCTGCATGTCTACCTACTTACCTAACTATTACCTACAGTCTACCTTTTCAAAATAGCATTTAGTGGTCTTGTTGATGTGCCTTTATTTTTTGTTTTTTTTAATTAAGACAGGAGAACATTTCTGTGCAGGGTTGTTTTTCAGCAATCTATCCATCAGAGAGTTGGAAGGTCTTGTCATGAAAAACAAACAACACACACACTGGAACAGAGAGTGCCTGGATTTTTTCCTCCTCCTTTCAACTTTCAATGATCTTTAGGCTAAACTGAAATGAGATTAAGCAACCTCTGTTTTCAAAATGTGCCAGGATGTGGGTCTTTTTAATAGTTTATTGAGTAGGGAAGTGTAAGCTTAACTTGGGGAGCACCATTTATATCTCTGTTTATGTTTCTGCTTATCAGTATACAGATAATGGTCCTTAACATTCAGACTAAATGCTTTAGTTAATTTCTTCCAGATGTTGCGAAGTCTTTGATGCAGTTTACATAAAAGTTTTTCCCCCCTCTTTTTTATTTGAGCTAAACAGCATTACATTTTGAAATGGGAGCTCAAGCAATTATTTGATGGGCAAATACTGTTAAAATGAGAATGAGTTCACTAGTCTTTTGAGTGCTTGGCTTCAACTTTCATTTTAAGTAAAAATGTCACCATTTGTCATACCGGCGTAGCTGTTAGGTCTGGACTGAGAAGTTAATTCCCATGCATATCTAAAAATGAATTCTTTTTATGTAGCCAAAATAAACATCTCAATGAGACTCTGTGTTGATAATGTTCTTTATCAGCTACATGCAGGAAAGGTTTGTATGCAGCTCTGTTATGTAACATATGCTAGATCAAGGTAATGGCTTGGAGAGGAAATATATTTTAAGTTTAATAAACATCTGCACTTTACAGCTACATTTATATGAATATCACGGGAAAAATGATCATTTACAAAAGAAAAATTTATAACATAGTACCACTGTATCAAATAATTATCAAGATTTGTCATTGTCACATTTAAGAGACAAAAAATATATTCGGTGTTTTTGTTTCTATCTGTCTCGGGGAACAGAAAACAAATTAATCATTTTATGTAAATAAATGCTACTAAAACAATGCCCTACAAACTATTTCAGAGCAAAACAAAATGAAAGAGAACCAAACTGTGGGCTACGATAGAAAATCAAATAATAATACATTCACTGTATATTTCATAAAACTATATGATGCCGCAGGGATCCAAAACATCAATATATATAAAGCTTAGCAATATCACTTGTTGGTGCCCTATTCTGTCTTCAGAAATTACATGGAATAAGAAAACTAATTTCTGAGAATGCTGATGTTACCTAGGTGCGTTGTTGTTTGCATTATAAAATTTAAAATGTTAATAGTTACTCAGAGTGCTAAAATTAAATGCTAATAGTAATATTTTTGTCTGAGGGTTTTTTGGTGTACAGCATCAGCTTACAGAATCATTTAAAAA
Organism: Pantherophis guttatus; assembly: GCF_059756535.1. Lineage (NCBI taxonomy): Eukaryota > Metazoa > Chordata > Lepidosauria > Squamata > Colubridae > Pantherophis > Pantherophis guttatus. The sequence continues at coordinate 18,783,007 of NC_142070.1, read as the reverse complement.
ACATGACAGTACTAGTACCAGAAAAACAAAAGTAAAAGGGAAGTAAAAGGTAAAGTATCGTACTTTTCTGAGTATAAGACACACTCCCCCCCAAAAAAGAGGGTGGAAATGTTGGTGCGTCTTATACACCGAATGCAGTCATCCCAAAACCCCGTCCCATGCATCCCATTTTTGCGAAAAACAGCATGCTTTTGCGAAAAACGGGATGCACAGAGGGTTTGGGAGGCCTGCAGAGTGCTCCTGGGGACTGGGGAGGGCAAAAACCAGAGGCGTGGAGGCCAAAAACTACTTTTTTTCTTGTTTTCCTCTTTGAAATCTTGGTGCATCTTATATTCCAGTGCGTGTTATAGTACGAATAATACGGTACAGGGAAAGAAGAAAAAGGAGGCAAAATGAATACCGTACCTGTTTGGGAATTAGTGTAAAAGAGAAGTGCAGAGAAGATGTCATTTGTAAAAAGAGTGATGCTCAAATTAAAAATGTGGTGCCCCATCTTCATGTAACATGCAGTAGTCATGCTGTAAATATGTTACCTGGATAGCTTTCATATCTAGCTATTTTGAGAGGTGAGGCTTAATTTAATAAAATATAATACAGTGTAAGAAAAGCATTTCTAAACAGATACTCAACGTCTTGCAGGCACTATCTTGCCTCCCTTAGTGGGGAACCTCTATCACTTGGCAAACTATATAAAAAAAATGAGGTCAATCATTTTTATCTTTCATTCTGCAGGTGGGTCATATGTTCATTCTAAGAAAACTAATGTAGTGTGTGGGAAATGACTGTGGCCCAGTGATGTGGAATTGTTCTTGTTCATTCCAGCTGTTGTTTTGAGCTGCCTTGTTTTTTGGGGAGGGATAATTCTATTTCTCTTGTACCTGAGTCCCTTGCAAAGTGCCACTAACTGCATTAATCCAGGCAACACCGATCAAAGGAAAAAGGCAGCTTGAATTGTTCATCATTCAAGCTGCTGCAGCTTTTCTTGCCAGAAAGGATACAATATATGTCGCTAGTCAAATGGTGATAAGAAACACACATTTTTAAAGTACATTTAGAATGGTAATATATCAGACTATCTAAGGACCCTGTAACAGAGTAAAAGCACTCAGAAAATCTAAAAATGATAGACTCGCTGTTGCATAATTCAGTGAAGCCAACTTGAATCATGATGGTTCTTCTTTACGTTTACTATGACATTATTAAAACTGTAATTAACTGCAAAGTAAATTGGATATTCAGAATCAGAATTTTGTATTTGCAAATATAGATGGATAAGTTTACCCATGTGCTTCCTCGATACAATATGTTACTTTTACCTGAAAGGATTATAGTTATAAATATAAGCATTACATGTAGAAAATTTATATTTGTAATCTTTAGTTAACTATTTATAAACTGATAAGAGAAAGAATTATGCTGAGATTCTGGAGAACAATCACTAGTCAAAACTACATTATTGGACTAGGTGGACAGCCTGATTTAATCTCAGGCAGTTTCTAAAATCCGGATCCTACATGTTGTGCTACAAAGTACAACATTATAAAAATGGAAAATGGCTGTCATCAAACATTAACCAACATAGTCCATCTGTGGTAAGAATATGTAGATATATACCATCTGTGAAAGATTTTCAAGCTTCAATTCTGTAATTGTTTTCTCATGGGAAAATGCTACCCATATAGATACTAAGCATGACAGGAAGCTATTTTTCTATATGTTCAAAGGTCTACTTTTCTTGTTAAAAGGAAATATTCAAACCATCTAATTTTTGACATTTAGAAGCTGAAGTGATTAAATCAAGGAAAACTTCAAATCAGGTGAGCAAACAACAAACGTAATATTACTGAAAAGGTCTTTAAGGCCATCGCTTAGGTGCTTGAAAGTTAATGCCCAGAAAAGCCATTGGATTCAATTTTCATTTTCTCCAAAATCCCTAGGTTTTCATGAGGCTTGCGGTTGGTGTATAGATGTAGACCAACAATGCAATTTTTGTAAAAATTACTTATATATCATGGTGTTGTTTAGTTACAGCTTATCAGAGAAGTGAAACTGAATGTGGCTTTACATGTGGGTTAAAACATGACAAAACAATGTATGTTGGTTAAAAAGTAACCATACTACTTGCTATTAAAAAAAAAACACTGCAGAAATATGTCTGTAATACTACTTTGTGAGAAACCATGTTCATTTATAAGAACTTTTAGTTAGGGCTTTCTTCCTTTGCCTTGCTATTTATAAAAAATTAAAGTTAAGCTTGCATAAAGAGATATTATTTCCAGCTAATGCAATATGATAGTAATGTGCTTGGCTTCTACAGCAATTACTGTTGTAGAACACAATGAGTGACAAACAGTATTTAGCATACTGAATAGGGGCAACATCTCTAGCTTTAATCCAATTAATGCCCCCTCTGCAAGATATAAATAGATTAAGTAAGAAAATCCAATATTTTCTCCATTCTCCCACTAGAGTGATATACATTAGTTGTTTCTTGCCATCTAATTGTATTACATGGCAGGGAAGTGATAAAGGTTTTAATGGCAGTTATAATCATCTGTCACTTCCACTTAGATGAATGTTGCTCAATATGATTTACATCATTTGCACTGCAGCCACATGTTCCTTCTTCAGTCATTAATGTTAATATGTCAGTAATATCATGCTGATTATTTTTTCTTTTAATTAAGGGGAGTTCCTTACCTTAATAAAGAATTCTATTCTTACCTTAACAAGTGAAAAACAATATATGTGTTTGGCACTTGCATGGTAAATAAATTGACAATGGGATAACAAATAAAAATGTAGTCCTAGAGCACCTATCCTAATTCATATTTATTCCAATCTATATTTTCTAAACAGGAATAATTTGGTGTAAATACTTTATTCACGATCAGTATTTTTTCTTCTTCTTGTCTACTTTGTCCTGTATAAAATTAAAGACTCGTTTTAAATATTGCTAGCCCATTTCTCTCTAAATTTCGACAAGCCTGAAGCAGATTAAAGTTAGGTATGAAACAAATATATAGCCTCTCATCAAGAGTTGGGCAGGTTAAAAACAACATTTACTCACTTTACAGATTCACTTAGCTAAGAATGTAGGATGAGTAAATGTCAGTATTAAAGTCTAGGTACTACAAATGTACAGTACTCTATAGCATCAGTAGTCATTCTCACATATGTTTACTATGGCATTCTGACTGTCTCTTCATACCCTTTCAGAAAAGAATATATACGATTGTAATGGAATGTGGGAAAGACCTTGGGGGGAGAAGGTGAAGAGATTCTGCTTAGGAATGGTCAGATAAGAGACAGCATAGCCAGTAGAAGCATAGTGGGTGGAACAAGAGGCTCAGAAAGGATGCTCCCTAAGTTCTTGGGCTATAAAGGTGCCTGTGGGACAATTTTATTTTCAGACTTGCAAGATTCATTCTGTTAGTGTTGCTTTAAATAAAGTAAAATTAGTTCATCTGGTCATATTTCTTGCCCTGTTTACCTAGAAATGTAGACAATCTAATCAATCTTGTACTATTTTCCAAAGGGAGAAATTTCAGGAATGGCCTCCAGTCCTCAAGGAGCTTTGCTATCTGCCGAAAATCTGGCAGCAGTATTGTTGCAACCCCAGCAGCAAGTGCATGCACGGATGACCAATTTGCAGACAGCCATAGTACAGCTAACGTAACAGCTGGGACAGAATTTGACTCAACTGCACAACAGATTGTGACTTAGCCAATGCCCCTGCATTCCCCTGAGAGCTTGCTGGGAAACTTTAGAGGGACCAATTCTGGACATTCACTGCTGAATGTGAGATGTTTATCTCAGGCAGACTGGTAGAATTTTTCACTGATTGCAACAAAAGTGACTTCTGTGCCGTTTGCTGAAGGAAAGAGCAGCTAATTGGACAGTCCATTGCTGGACGACTGTCAGGACTTAAACTCAAAAGATACTTTGGGGATACCATATGGGTAAATAGGCAGAGGGGATGAATCTGAAAGGGAATATGACATTATGGTATATGGGAAAGATCTTGAGAGATGGGGCAAAGCGATGCTGCCCAAGGAATTGTCAATTCATAGCTCATAGGTACCTAATGGCTGGGGCAAGAAACTCAGAAGGGACTTGTTTTTCCACTATGTTTCCTTTTTTTTGAGTTGCTGCAGTGTGTTTGTACTCAGGTGAATAATGTTCTTACACAACTTATCTTGTGCGAGGTTGGTAAAGGAGCACTGGGTTAATGCAAGTTGTTTTTCGATAGACTTCTATTTCTAATTTGCCATTGTTTCTTCTGCTGATGAGATTATTATTAATAATAAATTAATTAACAAATTAATAAATTATTAATATTAATACTTTATTAATTGATAATAGATTATTAATTAAGCATCAATAATAATGCTGATTATTAATAATAATACTTATGATTCTTGATGAATGTATCTTTTACTTTATGTACACTGAGAGCATATGCACCAAGACAAATTCCTTGTGTGTCCAATCACACTTAGAATAGAATATTTGTTCCTTTCTGTGAGACGCCCAAGGTTGTTTTTTTTTTTTTTTTTGTAAATTCTTTGTTGTAAGTTGCAGCCCCTGGTAATTAATGGTACACTTGGGTGAAGAGGTATGTTAAATTTATGTATCTTTGGGTGTCCGTAGATGGGTCCACTGGTTTTCATTTGTCACCATTCTTTAGTGATTTGACCTCTTTTAGTTAGTTCAAAATAGCAACAAGGAGGAAGAACCATGACATCTGCTTTACAGCATAGACCTGATCGCTCCCTACTCCTTCCTTACTGCTGAAGGCAGTACCTTGGTTTGAGGAAGATTAAACAAAATGAAATTAAACATCTAAACATTTCCCTTGTTTAGATACTATAATTAAAAAAGATGAAAATAGCACATAAACCAATAATGAGAAATTCACAAAGAAAATTATACCATACCTAGACTGTTGTATTGAGCATCTAATGGTGAGGGATGAACTGCACTGGAAGTAAAGTGGTTACCACTTAATATCAGACTGGAAGAGGGTTGGTGTCAGGCCTAGACACCAAGATGGATAGAAGCCATCTTTTTCGTTGGATGTTCAGGCCTGCCACATTTACTATTGTGGGAAACTGGGAGGGAGGATTGTGTGGAGCCAGGAGTGATATATATAGTGATAATAACATTCCTTTCTCAGGGAGTCAAGGCCATCTTGCCCTGCTGGAACTGGCCAAGAAGGCTGGAACTGGGAGGCATCTCCAGTTGGAACTGTACTTTGATTGGACCATGTGATGGACATGTGAGTGTTGGGCAGTGACTTGAACTTTCCTTTGGGTGGGGAAAATCTGGACACTTTCAGATTCGGGTTTTTGCAGATGTGCCAATATGACATCTCTAATAAAATGAAACTTTGAGGAAACTCAAGCCTGGACTTTTTATTCATTGGGAGTGTTACCTGGAACCCTGACAGTTGGTTTGTGTCTCACACTTGGCAAGGAAGTGGTATAGAGCTTCAGAAAGCAAATAGGAAGAGCTATTAACTGAAATTGTGGGTTACTCACAAGACATGAATGCAAGAGGAATTCAAGCAATGTTCTAGACTTCACTAGGGTAGAATGACAGAATCTTGAAAGAAGAGAATATTTGAAGCTCAGGATTGAAATGAGGAGTCATTGGTGCTCTGTGAGCTTGGTTGAAGACATTTGATTACTCAGACTAGGTGATATCATCAGTACTAGCATCACTAGCATTGATGACGACACCTACTGAAATGTTTGCAAAAAAACATTATATGCATCTTTCAAACTATTGTAATAATACAATAATGAATAATAATAATATAATAATAATAATAATAATAATAATAATAATAATAATAATATAATGAATAATGAAGAAACACTGCCCTTAAAAAACAGGAGGGAGAGAGGAAATAGTTGCTCAGCCCTAGGAAAGTAGAAAGTGAGAAGAGGTTCAGAATAGTTCTGCCTTGAACCTGTTGCATTAAAAACAGCAGCAAGGAAGGTTTTGGAAGGTTTCAAGATTTTTTGACGTTCTTGGTGCTCTCTGAGTTTGGCTATTTTCTTTTTTTCAATTTTATTTATTTATTTATTTCATCAAACATGCATTTTATGACAGATACAAGTGTAAACATAATTACAAATACATGAAAAGGATACGAATAAAAGAAAACATTAGGACAGGGATGGTAGGCACACTGGTGCGCTTATGCACGCCCCTTACAGACCTCTTAGGAATGGGGCGAGGTCGACAATAGACAGTCTAAGTTAAAGTTTTGGGGGTTTGGGGAAGAAACCACAGAGTCAGGTAGTGCATTCCAGGCGTTGACCACTCTGTTACTAAAGTCGTATTTTCTGCAGTCTAGTTTGGATCGGTTTACCATGAGTTTGTATCTATTGTGTGCTCTTGTATTGTTTTGGTTGAAGCTGAAGTATTCATTGGCTGGTAGGACATTTTAGCAGATGATTTTATGTACTATGCTTAGGTCAGACCGAACACCGAATTTGACTGATTCTTGAAAGGTGAACTTTCTGAACTATCCTTTTCTTATGGTTATGTTGCAAGTTAGCTCATGCCAAAGAACTGCACCATATTCAAGCTATAATTCCTTTCTGTCATCCCTTTGCACAGAAGGCCTCATTGTATCTGTCTTAAATTTAGCAAAACATCTATCCCCCACTGAAAGGACTACAACTGCAACAACTTTCAACAATCTATATCCCACGTTAGGCATCTTTAAATCCTGCTGTTTAAATTGCAACTTAAAAACTCCTGTATAGATTTTTCATGCAATTTGGCAAGCTAATCTCCTCAAAAATTTGTTTGGAAATTGGATTCCATTATTCTGAAAAACAGAGATACAAGTCGGGTGTCTCTCAGATGCTAGGTAGGCAGTGGAAGCTGTGCTAGCCAGTTTAGTAAACCTGGCTCCTTCTGCTGACTGCCGCCTGCCTGCAATTTGGCAGTTCAAATCTCACCAGGGTCAAGGTTGACTCATCCTTCCATCCTTCCAAGGTCGGTAAAATAAGGACCCAAATTGTTGGGGGCAATATGCTAACTCTGTAAACCAGTTAGAGAGGGCTTTAAAGCACTGTAAAGCGGTATATAAGTCTAAGTGCTTTTGCCATTACTATTATATATAACAGTACTGGCATTTAAGAAGTTGGGTGACCATAAGGCCCATTGGCTACATTTCTGATAAGTGACAAATATATAACTCCTAAATTTTGCAAGATGGCAAATCTAACATTCCTACTTTGTATCTTCCAAACCTATTGCAATTATGGTCATAAGTCATGACAATTATAAAATGGGTCATCATCACATGACTGATCCAATTTTACAATCTTTTTTCACGGTGGTTATTAAGTGAACATGGCAAGCATGAAGCAACCACTGCAGTCATTAATGCATTTGTCATTAAGTGAACCCATTGTTTGCTATGGGCCAGTGTTTCCTGGAAACTGGATGTATATGCAGTTTTAACCTAAAACGTTATAAATCTCAGTCATATGACTGTGAGATGCTGCAAACAGCCACAAATATAATCCAGGTGTTGAGCAAGCAAACTGTTGTAATGTGAGCTCAGGAGGGGGAGGCAGCCATCAGAACTTTGGAACTAGAGGTTAAGTAGCTTTGGGAGGGGGGGTTTCCATTGTAACTTCATAACTCAAAGACTACCTGTGTTACTTGTTTTGCTTTTCTTTTCAAAACATGAATATAATTTTATTTGCATACAATTGTGTCCCGAATTATAAATCATAATGTTTAGCCAAGAGTAATTCAAAACTCTATGCAAGTATTCAGACAAAGCACCAGCCATCTTTTATCTATAATCTATAGTGGTTAATGGTTGACAAGGTAGTTACTTTTCCAACTTTTATTTATACCATATATAAAAATGAGGAGTGCCTAAACGATCATTAGAATGAGGTCAGCACACCCCACATTTAACATGAATTAAATCTCTATACTAGGGGTGTCAAACTCCCGGCCCGCAGACTGGAGGTGTCACGTGCTGGCCACGCCCACGCCCGGTTTAGTGAAGGGGAAAAAGTTGTGATACATCACGTGATGCCGCCATGACGCGAGTTTGACACCCCTGCTCTATACTGTTCAAATAATTTTATGGTAAAGTTCTAAAAGCTAATGTAGTTAATAAACAAGTTTCAACTCCAGTAAATAGAAAATGTGGATGAGAATAGAGTTATTATACATATGTAATAACTCAAGGGAGCAGCTGCATTAACAGAACCTGGAGGTTTCTTGTTATCTTCCAACTAGCTATATTTTGAACTCTGTCAAATTTCACTTCATACCATTCTTTTTTTTTTTGCAGCTTTTTAGGCTGAGAAATAGTAAAGTGGAAAGCAAGTTGAATCTGAAATAACTTGTTCAGTAGTTTTCTATAGTCTTTTTTTGATCCAAAACATTTATGAATGTAAGATGGAAACAAAATACAGTACATTGTGGCTATTTAAGCCACAGGAGAAGTATCCATTTTTTTAAAAAAAAAATTCTTTTATTATTTTTATAAATATCTCAAGGTGGGAAATGTACCTAATATTCCTTCTTCCTCATCTTCCTCCTTTCTTCCCCACAACAACCCTGTAAGTGGGCTGGGCTGAATGAGATTGACTGGCCCAAAATCACTCAGCTGGCTTTCATGCTTAAGGCAGGACTAGAACTCATGTTTCCTGGTGCCTAGACTACACTGCTCCTCACCTGTTTTTAATATGTTTCAAACATTAATAATATTGGCATGAAGACATTCTTTAATGCCACAAGGTGAGCAGGGTAAATGCTACTCTCTGTATCTACCCTGAGCTTGAATTTCTTGTGTATAAAGGGTTGGAAAAAGTTTTAAATCAAAAAGACTCATTTCTGGATATGTAAATGTGTGTATTTTCTTTTTGAGTTTGCTGTGAAAGCAGCTACAGTTAATTATTAGATTAGTAGAGTCTTCTGCTAATTTGACAAGGTCAGATCGTGTGGCTTTGTCTTCATCGCAGGCAACCTCTGTGCTATGAATCCTTAAATCATTAACTTCTTTGTCACTGAAAAAGTATCCTAGCTACTCGCCTGTCTCAATCAATATTCCCAGACTGAGTATTGGTGTCCTTATTCTTTAAGGTCCCAAGGGGTTGGCTCAACCACATCACCACTTCCAAATCACTCAGCTAATGGGCACAGAAGAGCAAACCCTGATGGTCTCTGACACAACACAACCACACTTGCATATCAATGCTACACATCTCTGTTGCCAGGAAGGCAAACTCAGTTATGAAAATGCTGTTTGCATTATATCAAATTTGGGTCCTGTAGGCTTTATTCTCTTAAACATACCTGAGAATTTTAATGTCCTTTGAGGTTGTCTAAATTTACTGTATGACATGTGATAAAAATTTCTGCAAAAAAAATGACATTTCTGTTCTTCTTAGCCACATCTCAATTCTATAAAACTTAGGTTAGCATTCCTAAGTATGATCAGCCAACATTCAGTCTCTCACATGTATAAATAAATGAAAGAATATAGCAAAAGGCATTAAATTGCAGTAACAACCCCCTCTAGTGGCACTTGGTGATGATAAAATATAAAGAACTTCAGAATTTTTATCGAAGCTTCATTTTTTTTTAAAAAAATATACATCATAATTTTGTATGCTTTGCTTGAAAGTTAAATCTTAAAGAACATTCCATTTTTAGTTAGCATTTATTTTTAAAGGTTTTTAAACTTACAATCTATGATGAAATTACAGTCTATGTATTTTTTTTTTCCTCAAATGGATTTAAATTGTTTGGATAGTTTATTCCTAAAATCAAATTTCTTATGGAAGTTAGTTGTCAAATTAATGTGTTTTGTTTTGGATAAAAAGTAATTTATGTTATGGAAGTCTACAGTCTGATGTAGGAAACAAACATTTCCAAAAATATCCACAAGTATGCTATTAAAAAATCTGTTAATTGGAATATATTATTCAGACAATACCAATTTTTTTTACATAGCCAGAATGGAATATTAAAAGTGAAAAGGATTCTCTGTTTCACTACTTCTGTTTTGTACTTGACTAAAAAAAATGAACATATTTTGGAGAACATATTTAAAAATATCAGACTGGAAAAATATAGCATAGTTGTGAATTCATTTCTAAATATCTACCATATCACTGAATTTAAAATGAGCAGTTCTGTCTATCCTTCAATGTGATATGCAAATGTAAGCTTGTGTACATTCATCTGTGATATGTAATTTTGCAACAGAAAAAAGTAGACAAAAATACCATTTTCAGATTATCAGAATGTGGTTTGTATTTGTGTCCATACCTTCTTAATTCCATTATGTTTATTCCTAAATTGATCTTAACATTTTTAATGAATTTGATGAGTTGAGTTGATGAGTTGAGAACAGATGTGATTGATATACAATCTTATGGTTAATTAACAACACATTGGGTACTTTTTTCCTTAGATTTTCTTAATTTTCATGCTTGTAAGTGTTTGCAAACTTGTTCATGTATCCCTGAATGGATGCTGGATTATAATATATATATTATTTGTACTTTATATAGCAGAATATAGTTTATAGGCTGTGTAGTAGTAATAAGTTACTACTTAATTAGATTAAATCAATCAAGTTTTCATATAGTATATTTTCATCTAATATCTCTAATAATAAAGACATGGTTGATTTGAACCCATATTTATTCTAAATGAAAATATTCACACAATGGTGCCATGACACAAATTTTCTTTTTATATTTCCATCCTGACATCTGATATCTGTGTAAGTTGTGGTTTTCCCATCATGACATATGATGCCCATTTAATAATGTATCTCCTTGCAGATGCATGAGTGAAGGATGCCTGTCTCTGAAGTACAGCAATATAATTTGCAGTAGAACAATATATATGTTACTGATAAATTGTAATTGCAAATTGTAATAAATTGTCCTTGATTTAAGACATATTGTTTAATGACCATTCAGAATTATGATGGACTTGAAAAAAGTTAGTTACAACTTGTCCTCAAAGGTATAACTACCACACCATCATGCGATTTCATTTTAGGCGCTTGGCAAATGGCTCGCATTATGACCAGTTGCAGTATCACAATCACACAATCATATTTTGTGAGGTTTTTTTTGCCATTTTCTGCAAAATGGGATAAAACAGATGTGCATTTACAACCATATGGTTACAACTCCCAAGCCATACTTTGTACCGAGCTCTAGAATTCCAACATAAGCATCAGAAGACCACAATTCAGGCGTGGGTTCCACTTACTTTTACTACCAGTTCGCAATAGGAGCAAATTTCTGCGCATGCGCAGATCACCCATAATCCGCCACCCATTGTGGCGGATGGGCAGAGCCTCCTGCCGGTTTTACTACCGGTTCTATAGAACCGGACCGAACCAGGAACAACCTACCACTGCCACGATTAGACCACAACACAAGGATTCCATAGTAGTTATTCAGTAATTCTATGGTTATAAATAAAGTGTTTTCTAGAAATACAAAATGTATGGGGGTCGGGAGAATGATATCAACTAAAAATACAACACGATCTAATTATTTCCTCTCCTTGAAAATGGATGAATCATCTTACTTCAAGTACCAAAAGAAGGACAATAATACTACAGAAAAATGTTTGACAGCAAAGCACTTACATAAACAGACCTAAGCATATACTATAAGCAAAAAGCACAAGAGTTTCTTCTTTTTCTGCATTGTTCCAGAACTGTTATCCATCTGCTACCAGCATAAAGGTATTTCATCAAACTAAGTAGAGACATTGCCATGTAAGATCAGTTTTTGGCAAGCTCTGCATAGAATTGACCTTGTAATTGAGCTAATGAGACTAGGATTATGAATCTACCCTTGTTTTGTTTTGCTTTGCCTTCCCTAGTTCCTGTTTCTTTTCCTACTCAGTTGGTCATAGTCACACTATAAGTAATATAAGTGCCAATGACAATTGTCTGTTTCATGGTAGGACAATCTAAAATTTGTTACCTAAGCCACTACTATTATAGCAACAATTAGTTCAGTCACTACTATTTCATTATCTATTCATAAGAAACTATAGAAATCCTCTTGTGTATGCTCCCCTTTTTTTAATGATTATCCAAAATGCTTAGAAGTTGGTTTGTGACTGCTCTGTCCCTGTTGTTTTCCATTTTTTGCCCATATGTTTGTAAAACTATACTTCAGTGGCAGAGGTGGGTTTCACATCATTTTACCACTGATTCGCCGTGCACCGAAAATGTGAGCATGCGTGTGCGCACGCTTGCTTCGCTTGCATGCGCGCCTTCCACACGTGCACAGCCCTCCACACATGTGTGCGGCCTTCCACACATGTGCTTTGCTTTCATGCATGGCTTGCACACATGCACACGGTTTAGAAAACATGGCTAAATAGGACGGCATAGCGCAGGGGCAGGTGGGTCTGTCACCACTACCGGTTCTCCCGAACCGGTCTGAACTGGCCCGAACTGGCTGAATATCTCCACTATTCAGTGGTTATTAGAGTTTGAAATTACCATATTGCCTGCTGCTTAAAAACTCTCCCTTTGTTTTTAAGTCAGTTCTGTGCTTAATAAAATTAAAGGTAAATTGAGGACCCAGTTTGTGGGGGCAATAAGCTGACTTTGTATAAATATACAAAAGAATGAAGGCTATTGCTTAGCACATTGTAAGCCGCCCTGAGTCTCCGGAGAAGGGTGGCATATAAATCAAATTAAAAAAAAATAAAAAATTAAATTAAATTAAAGTTTCATCAAACTTTTTGTTCCATCTTCAAGTTCCATCTTTTTGTTGGAGGTTTTATAGTCTTCATGCAGTTACGGCAACTTAAATCTGTAATTTAAGATGTAATTAGCCTAACTGCCTTGAATATAATTGTTAAAACTTTTCAAAAAGAAGATTAAAAACTAATGTGAACTAATATAGAATAAGGAAAAAAACAAGAAAGAAAGAAAGAAAGAAAGAAAGAAAGAAAGAAAGAAAGAAAGAAAGAAAGAAAGAAAGAAGTGCATAAAAAGAAAAAAGTTGAAGATAATAGAAAACAAAGGAAAAATACATAAAAAGAAGTGGCTTCTGATACGCTTCACAAAAAGAAGTGCAAATTTATTTAACTTTTCTCTCTAATGCTACATCATATTACTCTTCTTCCTGTAATCTTTTCTATTTAAACATCAAATGCATAAATCACAAGTTCATGTTTTTCTCATTTTTACATAAAAAGTACAAGACGCTTCCAGTTACCAATAAATGTAGAAATACTAATGTTTTTTCTCAAATCAAAAAGTCAGTTTATTCATTGCAGCAAAATCTGTCCACTTCACCAATCACTCCTTCATAGCAGTTAGTGTCAAATCTTTCCATCTCTGTGGATATATAGTAATTCAGCCGCAGTAATCACATATTGAAAGCATCTTCCATAGCTTCTGTTTTATCCGTGTAACAAACATGAATTTTAATGTCCTAGCATTAAATACATTGTTTATATTAAAAAGAAATTAGGATAGTATAAGAGTCACGGTGGTTAGAATCTAGTACTGCAGGCTACTTTTGCTGACTGCCGGCTGCTAGCAATTTGACAGATCGAATCTCATCAGGCTCAAGATTGACTCAGCCTTCCATCCTTCCAAGGGGGGTAAAATGAGGACCCAGATTGTTGGGGTCAGTATGCTGACTCTGTAAACCATTTAGAGAGTGCTGTAAAAGCACTGTGAAGCGGTATGTAAGTCTAAGTGCTATTGCTATAATATATAACTTCCCATCTTTGTAGCTGCAAAGGGTTTGCATTCTAGAATGTTAGTGATAAAATTGAAAATAATAAAATATATATGACAAATTAGAGTTAGCCAATCAGGCATCAAGCTAAACAAAACTGGAGACTGTCAGTTTTAGTCCTAGTCCTTAAGCCAATTGTGTGAATTTGGCCCTTTCACTCTATCAAAGCACTAGGAAGAAAGCAATAGCAAATTACTGATGGAAATGTAATGTATCCAAGAATGATTTATTCAGACAGTCACCAAGACTCAACACTGACTTAAGGATACATGCACATGCAAACACACATACCATTTAAGAGTCAATGAATTTTCACTTCAGTACAATAAAATATCCTACATGGTCAAACCCATTCAGGGTTGAGTTTTTTTCCCCCAAGGGTCACTGTGATGAAATTAGTATATTCCCTTCTTTAAATATAATAGGATCTTGCACATTTTGTGGTAGTTTCTCATTCAAATGCTAATTAGGTTGATGCTAATTGAGCTCAGTTTTTTTGAAAGCAGCAAAGTTTGGTTGGGTGATATATATTCAGTGTATCTTTTTAAAAAATAGAATTATGAGATGATTGCACTTTTAATTATGAAGTACCCAGAGGTATTTGAGTCAGGTGGCCTATAAATTGTATATAAATATTTTTATTGATTTGCTATTTTTTATATTGCAAAATCTAGTTTTAAAATAGTTTTTAAGAAATCTAACTGGAATTTTATTTACAACATTGTAAACAATTATAAGTAAGTTGTAAAAACTTAACAAGAGGTATGTTTTTTAATATCATAATTGATATTCAAGTGTCACCAAATTTCCTCTTATTGTTAAAATATCAAAATATGAAAAATGCTTTCATGAATATACTGAAGATCAATTGTCTCAATCTTGGGATACCCTAAAAGATGAAGAATTACAATCTTCAGCATCCTTTATCATTAAGTACAATTTCTAGACATTGATAGATCAATAATATCAAGAATCCCACAGGATTTTCATTCCCAGAATTCAGAAAGTACAAAAGTGAAAAAGTTTACATCGTACCATGCTTGCAAAACATTGCAATTCCCTGAGTATATGTAGACACTGAATATTTATTTAATTACCTTGCTATTGTCTTGGGAATCTGTGGTATAAAAATGCATATCAATAGTAATTTCAGGTAATTGTTTTACAATGTTCTATTCTTTATTTTTTACTATGAAAAATAAATAATAGGAATAAATTCAGTCACTTCATTTCCTAGAAATGCAAATAAAATATAGCTTTATTCTCTTGGCACCTTCTACCAAACAGTCTTTTGTCGAATCAATTTATTAGCTTAAAATGTTCTGACAAAGGACAAAATGTTTGGGAGGCAGTTCTTTCAAATAGGAAGTAAATTCTAATCTTTTATGCTACGTTTACATCAGCACAACTTCTGAATCTCAATCAGTATCTTTGATTTCCTCTGACAAACTCAGTGACTGACAACAAAACTGAAATGATAAATGTCTTGGTTACTAATTGTTCTGGACCTAAACTGTTTTAAATGTCATAACCCCAACCCTTGAACCTGGCCAAGAAAGCAATTGGCAGCCAACAGTGTTGTTTCAATAAAGATGTAATTTGTATGAACAGGTATCTTTGCTGTGATATGTCCATTGTCTTTTGTACAAGTTGTAGCTTTGGGACTAAGCACAAAGTTAGTCCGTCATAGAGTTCATAGAACAACCTATAGTTTCACAAAATGCTCATATATATAGGACATGTACCTAAGGCTTTATGGAGTAGAAATAGAAAAAATCTGACTTATTGGAGCATAAATCTCTTTACATAAGACACAATGGAAATGGTCTCTGGAAACTGCAAAATGATTTTAAGTGAAAAGGAAGTTGTGATCCAGTTTGCAGGAGCGAAACACTATTTTGAGTCCATAATAAAATAGCATAGTATATGTAAATAGTAAATAAGTGTCATTGTGTTTCCTGTTTAATTTTTTTGTTTTATGGTAGAGAAGAAAAATTAATCAGAAGCAGTCTGTCTAAATGAATAGCAGATTCATGGTTTTCTCAGTGTAACATCTTGAGAAATTATAATCAAACCTTTTATGTTGTATCCACTGTAAAACAAATGTAATGCACATTTTGAAGATCACTTTTGGTAATTAATACTACAAGAGACGTAGTAGTGACTTGTAACAGATTTCGATCAATAGAACAACAATGTCTGAAAATTCCCAGACACAGCTTGGCTGGATCAGAATGTTTATGACCACCATTCAGAAAATATGACAGAATGAAGGTGAACATAACAGTTTATTGCTCATTCAAAGATGTAAAAGTAATTTTAAACTTTCAGGGGTTTAAGAAACTTAAGCAAAATGTGCACAATTTATAACTGCAAGAAATAATTATTGATAAGTAATTAGCACTGTATTACTTAAGCGCTAATTTCTATACTATCCTCCCCAAAATGCCATTCTCCGGTTTTATGCCCTTAAAATCTCAGAATTCCCCAGCCAGCATCACTATTTGGGGGGTAATTAGCACAATTAGAGCAGTGGTCCTCAATCTTTCCAGCTTTGCAGACTGCTGATTGCGCCGACGAGGGAGGGAAAGGAAATGATTCCACGCAAGGAGTGGGAGCACAGCTCCATTTGGCTCACACAAATGGAGTTTTGCTCATGATATGCCCACCACTCCTTCAAATGGAGTTTGAGTCTTGCCTGCCACTTGTGCGACCCGATTCCAAATGGGTTAGGGACCCCTGATTTAGAGAATGCCTAGCATAGAGATGGGTTTTTTTTTCATCTTTTGCTTGGATTCTACTCCTTGGTGCTTCAGATCACTTCTTGTTACATCTCTATGTTTCTGAATCCAAGAATTTAATGGCAAAGTCAAGTCAAAGATTGTACCTCATAAAGATTCCCTGATCCGAACTGGTTGTAAGTTTTAGTTTTCCATTAAAGATTTTTGTCTTTTTTTGAGTTTATCTAGATCAGTGATGGCTAACCTTTTTGCCATCGCGTGCCAGGAGAGGGGGGGCGGGGGAGGGTTGCGCGCGCACGTGCCCACGCGCATGTCTGCGCAACCCCCTCCCCCCCGCTCCTGGCACATGATGGCCTGGTAGGCCCATTTTTCTTTCTTACCTGGTTCCAGATCCTCTCTGTGTATCTGGGAACGGCGAAAACAGCCTTTCCCACTCCCTTGGAGGCCCTATGGAGGCTGAAAAAGCCCATTTCCCAACTCCCAGTGGGACAGGAAGTGACAATTTTTTGCTATCCCCAGCCTCCTCCTTTCTAGGAGTCTGTAGGAGCCTCTCTAGGAGTCTCTGGAGGCTGGGGACAGGAAAAAACGTCACTTCCTGTCCCACCGGGAGTGGGGAAATGGGCCCTTTGAGCCTCCATAGGGCCTCCAAGGAAGTGGGAAAGGCTGTTTTCGCCATTCCCAGATACACAGAGAGGATCTGGAGCCAGGTAAGAAAAAAAAACGGGCCTTTCCCCCCCCCAGGCCCTCCAGAGGCAGGAAACAGCCTGTTTCCTACTTCTGGTGGGCCCAGAAGGCCCGAAAATCAGCTGGCCGGCGCGCGCATGCGCCCCAGAGCTGAGCTGGCGTGCCCACTGATATGGCTCCGCGTGCCACCTGTGGCACACGTGCCATAAGTTCGCCATCACGGATCTAGATCATATTTGATGCTACTTTCAACTAGTAGCAGAACTAGTAGTTGTAATCCCATTAGGGCATAGTTTTAGTTGTATTCCATTATGGCATAGTCACTGGTTTGGGAAAAGTTTCTGCTTTTTCAGTCTATTTGTTCTATCTTACAGATGACCTTTAAGTATTAAAAACTTCAGTATCTTGAAAGATGACCTGCATATAAACCCAGAGCTTCAGGGATGCTTAAAATTCATGCCAGCTCTTTTTAGAACACTGCTGTTATGAAGCTAACTCTATAAAGAAACACTTACATGAACAGTGTGTATGTGTGGGTATGATTTTTTCCCCTAGAGGCACAAAGATGAATCTGACATATTAGGAGCCAACATAGAAAGTTAAAGAAGAATCTAATCAACTATAATCTTAAGTATGGAAGAACTAAACAGTGGCAAATTTGGCATAAAGTGGTTTAATAATTGTATCTATAGGGAACACAATCTATATCTCAGTTAAGGTATTACATTCTTTTCTAGGAAACTATTGAGGAACAAGAAGAAAAAATATAAATAACAGAGCAAAAGGCAACAGAAAAAAGGACTGACACTAGTAATGGACTACTGTTAGAATATTATTACATCCCCAGTAAAAGAAATATGACAGGGGACGTGGTGGCTCAGTGGCTAAGACGCTGAGCTTTTCTATCGAAAGGTTGGCAGTTCAGCGGTTCAAATCCCTAATGCCGCGTAACGGGGTGAGCTCCTGTTACTTGTCCCAGCTTCTGCCAACCTAGCAGTTCGAAAGCACATAAAAAATGCAAGTAGAAAAATAGGGACCACCTTTGGTGGGAAGGTAACAGCGTTCCATGCACCTTTGGCATTTAGTCATGCCAGCCACATGACCATGGAGACATCTTTAGACAGCGCTGGCTCTTCAGCTTTGAAACAGAGATGAGCACCACCCCCTAGAGTCGGGAACGACTAGCACATATGTGCGAGAGGAACCTTTACCTTTCTTTACCAAAGAAATATGAAGGCAGCTGTAGTTTGGTTAACTTTCTTTTACACTTTTGGTTTGGCATGTAGAATTGGAACATTTGCCTAGTTTCTCTTTCATTACTTAATGAAGGATTATTCATCATTACTGCATTTCTGTGGCATTTTTGAGTCTATAAAGACTGAGCTTTTTCCTCCTATCTCACTTGTCAAGTTATGAAGATGAATTAGTAAGATTTTTGTGAATACCTCAAGCAGATGGACTTGCCTCAAGAGGTGGAAAAGGGAATAAAAATCCAGTGATTTTGCACTTCATTTCAAAGGGATAGTTAGTCATCATCTATCTGTATTACCGTAATACTATTATGGAGTAATCACAAACCATTGTGGAATTTCAGTATAGATCAATATATTTCATTGAAATTACTAGCCGTATCACAGAGAGAGTGAAAACTAAATAAATTGATGTAATTATCCTGACATGTTTGAGATGTAAGAGCCTGGTGGCGCAGTGGACTAAACTACTGTTACAATAGTATTTAGCTACCAGCTGCCTACAATTACTGCGAGTTGAATTCTCACCAGGCTCAAGGTTGACTCAGCCTTCCATCCTTCCGAGGTAGGTAAAATGAGGACCTGGTTTGTGGGGGCAATAAACTGACTTTGTATAAAATAGAATACCGCTTGGGGGGGGGGGCAAAAAACCCTACTAAGCAGGTATATACAAAAGTATGAAGGCTATTGCTTAAAAGCATTGTAAGCCGCCCTGAGTCTCTGGAGAAGAGCGGCATATAAATCAAACTAATAAATAAATAATAAATGTAATCTTTAATTGTTCTAGTTATCAAAGTTAATAATTTTATTAAAGTTTCTGAAAGAGGTAGAAAGGTGGGAAGAGAGAGAAGGTTTCTTTCCCCCTGTATACATTATCTATGAGATCAGTATTCTCTTGATTTTTTATATTTTTCAGAAGAACGAATAATCAGTACTCCCATGGATATAGATAAAAAAATACATAAATATTAAAAATTAAGACTTGAACTCAAACCACTACCCTATAAGACAGCGGTTCTCAACCTGGGGGTCGTGACCCCTTTGAGGGTCGAATGGCCATTTCACAGGGGTCGCCAAAGCCCTCTCTGCCCCCCCATGCCTTCACTCACCCTCACCCTCTGCCTCTGTTGGATCGCTGGTTGCCGTTCGCTTACCCCGCCCACTCCCAATGTATTGCTGAGTCCCAGCTGATGGCTACAGGGAAAAAAACTGTTTAAATTCTTGCCACGGGGCTTCAAAGGACCGCCCTATAGCTGATCAGTGTTAAAAGAAAACAAATGAGTAGACCGGTGCCTGAAAAAATAGAAAAAAAGAGATTTCTTTTTCTTTTTCGTCACCAAAAAAGGTAGGTGCAAAACTGCAAACAATGGGAAATTTAGGGCAAAAGAGGAGGTTCAAGATTTTAAAACACAAAAGAAAAAAAGCTCTATTTAACTAGGGAATTGTAATAATTGAGATACTATTAATTGTATATTGTGTTGAAAGCAGAAATGGTTAAGTTGTGGTTTGGGGGAATATATGGGGGAAATTATTTGGTTTATTATTATTGGTAAATATAATTAATTGATTTGTAAGAAATTGGATTGCATGGAAATAATTGGAATATTCATGTTCATATTGATTAATATACAAAAAAGATAGTTACAGTATATAACTAATTGATTTATATTAAAATTGTATTAAACAACTGTATTACATAATTACATAATTAACCAATGTGAGGATGGATATAAAAATACATGATAATGCTAAGGGGTATAATATAGAATAAAAGGGGAAAATTGAATTTGATTAAGATTAGAGATGAAGATGAAGGGTAATATTGTTTTTTTTAAAAAAATAGATGAGGAATAAATATGGCAAAAAGAAAATATAGAAATTGTAAATTTAATTGAAGTGATTAAACACTGTTTAAATTTGTGAACCGGTCAAATACTCTGTTCAAAGAAAATACATTGTATGTTTGTATGTGTGTTCCTAATTATTGCTATTTATTCATATTTGTTCTCTTTTATTCTTTAAAGTTTAACAATTAATTCTTTATCTTAATATCTTTATATTTGTTTGGGGTTGGCTTTCTTCCCTTTCATCTTTTTTATTGTACAGCAATCTTTCTCCTCAAACCCACCACCTCTCTCTTTTCTTTCCTTCTTACTTTCTCTTCCCCCCCTTCTTCTCCTCCCTACTTCCTCTTTCTTTCTCCTTCTCCTCCTCTTCCTCCCTCTCTTACCTCACTCGTACTCTAATTTCCCTTCCCTTCCTTCATCCCTCTCTATTGCTGTATCCTTTTATGCATATGGACTACTCAGAGGGCTGAAAAAGTTAGTTTTGACTGGTCTTCACACTTTTGACCAGTCCTCGAACTTACGACTGTCCTCACATTTTACGTTTTTGCCCTATCTTGTCACCATGGTAAAGAGAAGCAGTTGTGAAATGAGTGACATGGTTGTTAAGAATGCTACAATGGGCATAAATGATGACCAGTCATAAGTGCGAAGACCGGTCAAAAGTGCGAGGACCTGTCAGAAATCACTTTTTTCAGCCCTCTGGGTAGTCCTTTTGTGCACATGGACTACTCAGAGGGCTGAAAAAGTTATTTTTGACTGGTCCTCACACTTTTGACCAGTCCTCGAATTTACGACTGTCCTCACATTTTACGTTTTTTGCCCTATCTTATCACCATGGTGAAGAGAAGCAGTTGTGAAATAAGTGGCATGGTTTTTAAGAATGCTGCACGGGCATAAATGTGAGGATGGTCATAAGTGTGAGGACCAGTCAAAAGTGCGAGGACCTGTCAGAAATGACTTTTTTCAGCCCTCTGAGTAGTCCCTATACACATAGCCATGGCCACCCGGTCACATGACCAGCTAGCCACGCCCACTCAGTCACATGACCTCCAAGCCACACCCACAAAATAAGCCACGCCCACAGAACTGGTAGTAAAAAAAATTAGAACCCACCCCTGGTTGGGGGTCACCACAACATGAGGAACTGTATTAAAGGGTTGCGGCATTAGGAAGGTTGAGAACCACTAAGACTTCCTGAGGAAACACTTGAGACATAGATTCCCCTACTATTTCTTCAGCTAGTGGTTTTCTTTCCAATTTACACATGGGCTAGGTTTTTACAACAGGCAAAGTTAAGACTATAAAAATCATTCAACAACATAAAGGCAGCCTACTTTCACATTAAATTGCCGTATTAGCAATTGCACTTATATACTGCTTCATAATACTTTATAGCTCTCTCTAAGCGGCTTACGAAGTCAGCATATTGCTCCCAACAATCTGGGTCCTCTTTTACCAACCTCAGAAAGATGGAAGGCTAAGTCAACCTTGAGCCGGTGAGAATCGAACTCCTGGCAGTGAGCTGCATTAGCCTGCAGTACTGCATTCTAACCACTGCTCCATCACCTGAGTATTATTTAAATTCCAGTTGATTGCCATCACTATAAATATAGTTGCTCCTAGCAATGATACATTCAGAATGGAACTCTCATTATACCTGATAATAGCTTAATACTGTTATCTAATATTTGTGAAACAATTTTTAATATCTTTCATGGGCTAAAATTTTTTCAACGTCTTTTGAAGACATTTTGCCCTTGTCTTTTGCCCTTGGCGTTTTGTTTAAATTTTCTCGGCTGAAATGAAAATGATTTTCTGAATGGTTATTTTAAAGAAATAAATGTAATCTACTGAGGAACGGCAATGTTGAATTGTTATGGGTTCTATATGATTCAAATGTGGTGACAGCAAAAATTCAGAGAACAAGCACAAGCCAATCTGGTAGGGCAATATTCTTTATTCATAAAACTAACTTATTTAAAAAGTGAGGCTCTTTGTATGTGTTATTAGTTATGAACCTATATTACAAAAATATGTATTTTTCCAAGTTACTCTTCTTCCAAGTTACTTTAGGAAAACCACTTTTTTCCTCTTTTCTACCAAATTCCACAGTTCTCTTCTATTTTCATTTCTGTATCTGTTGCTTAGTAACATTTCACTATGTATGATTAGCTGGACAAGCTTTATGGGACATTTGTCTTCTAGTTCAGTTAGGGTAGTGACAAACTCATCAGTTGGTCTCTCCTACATTGTCCACAGTCCTGCTTGTTTATATCCATCTCATTCTTTGGGACACTGCAGACAGACCTGCCAACTTGTTGAACAAAGACATCTCTGGAAGTCATGGTTCTTGCTTCAACATCTGCAGTTTTCCTCAACATACAGATGTATAACAGCTGTTGCATCTTCCAACTAACAATCATTTTTCCAACAACTATTCCTTCCTTCCTTACTAACAATTCCTTGTCACGTTCCATTCATCTATTGTAATAATCCTGTACCTTTATTTAAGGTACTGTCTATATTCAGTTTATATAGGTCAGGGTGTATGGATTTATTTTCTGTTGGAGCTGAGGGTAAGACAAGAACCAATGAGACGAAGCTGGAATATTCTGAGGAGTCCTACACCGGACAGAAGGCTTATTTGAGATTCCTCTGAGAACCCTTCCATATGATTCTATCACAGAAATAAATCCTTGATGTATTTTGTTGCAGCAGTTCCTCATGAACTGAAATTTGGAAATATATCTTCTTGATGCAAGTCACTAGTCAGAATTTTAAGTGTATATAACCTGCATGTGTAACTGAGACTGCAATTTTATGAGGGCCATCAGTCTTCCAATAGAACTATTCAGCAATGTTAAATCAGACTGTTTCAGCCTGTCCTCTGGACTCTTAATGTGGGCTATATGACCTCCTCAGGGAGCCACAGAGAGCCTTAGATATTTGTTTAGATTAATAATGAGTACAGATGGTAAAGTACTTTTTTCTAGCTACATAACAATGATGGTGGTGATGGAGCGAATCAGAAAGGTAAATGAGGTACTGAAGGTATGTTAAAAAAAAAGGAAAAGGAGTCCCTGCAGATTTTTATTCCGTTAGTCATTGCTGAGTATAGGGGATGGTGCTCATCCTCGTTTCAGGACAATTGAGCCAGCACTATCCAAAGACATTTCTGCAGTCATGTGGCCAGCATGATCTTATGGAACACTGTTACCTTCCCACGTTAGTGGTACCCATTTATCTATTTGCATTTGCTTGATTTCGAACTGCTAGGTTGGCAGGAGACAGAGCGAGGGCGGGAGCTCACAACATTGTGTGAAGTTCAGGTCTCAAACCTGGGCTGCTGGCTTTCCAGCCAACAAGCCCAACATCTTAACTACTGAGCCAACACACTGCCCCTTCTGAAGACAGCTATGAGCTAAAAAAATAGTTTGAGAATCCTTGTTGTGATAGAAAGTTGTGACTTGGATTCTAAGCATAAAAGAGGGGTGCATTCCAGAAAAATTGGAGGCAGCTCCAGTTCAGATAAATTGTGTGAGAGAAAGAAGGTGAAGATAACCTCCCTAAGAGTTTTCAGAGTATATGCCAAATGTGGATAGTAGAGAGTTTCAGTTTGGCAAGATTTTGTTTATAGGTGTGGAACAATAAAGGATCTGCTTGAAAGAAGCACTACGTGTCTTCTTGGTTTTGGGGCTTGAGACTTACTACCCTAGACTGAACTTCCTAGAATTCCTTGCCATAATGCCTGATAATCATGGGAGACTAAGTCCCAAATGATCTGCAAATAGCTAGATGGAGAAAGGTACTTTACCTTTCTTATTTTATAATTAATTGGCATCATTTTATTGTTTTCTGCACCCTTCTGAAAGTAGTTGTGAAGCTGTGAATGTACAATTTGTTTGTTTGAAGTTTTAGCCATTCCTAAAACAATTTGGATAAAATAAGCCCTTGTAAAAGCTTCTGTTTCATATGAGCTGGTGTGAAAATGAAGTAAAAAATTTCTCCGTTGGGGGGAAACACAATTAAAAACAAAATAAGAAGACTGGTAAAGAAACAAGTCTTCCCATTTCCAAGAAGAGTGTAGGCAATTATACTCCCAAGAGCAATACATAGGGGACATACTGGCAAAGTGGTGATATTTATCCAAAGCTTTGCTAGTGTAGAGAAGATGTTTAAATAATCATCAATCTTCATATTGACAGATACAGGAGCAGAGAGATCTGACTGTTCTTTTTTTTTTTTTTTTTTAATATAATCATTGTTCCTCCAGTAGAAAATTACCTCCTGGTATACATACTTAAACAAGAATACTACTCCATAGCAATAGCAATAGCAATATCACTTAGACTTATATACTGCTTCATAATGCTTTTACAGCCCTCTCTAAGCGGTTTACAGAGTCAGCATATTGCCCCCAACAATCTGGGTCCTCATTTTACCAACCTCGGAAGGATGGAAGGCTGAGTCAACCTTGACCCTGGTGAGATTTGATCTGCCAAACTGCTGGCAGCCAGTGATCAGCAGAAGTAGCCTGCAGTACTGCACTCTAACCACTGCACCATTGCAGCTCATCCAGCTGATTAAGAGACAATTCAACAAAATAATCAGAAGTATACATACGGTTTTTGTTAAATCCAGGACCTATTTGGATTGATTCCAAAGGTAGTAGGATCACTTCAGAATACATCTTACCCCTGCAGTATTTTACAGAGACACAGATACATATCATGCCTTCAAAAATTAGTATCTATCTCTAAAGTTTCATATAAAGAAAGTACTATGAAGGAGGCACAATGGCTCAGCAATTAAACTTGTCAGCTAGAAAGCTGACAACCTGGGCTCGAGACCTGAGCACTGTCTGATGGGGTGAACTCTCATTACTTGCCCCAGCTCCTGCCCACTTAGCAGTTCAAAAGCATGCAAATGCAAATAGATAAAGAGGTATCACTTCTGTTCTGCCTGCTTCAGTGTAAAGTCATGCAAGCCACATGATCATGGAAGTCTCTTTCAATAATGCTGGCTCCCTCAGCTAAGAAATGATGAGCACCACTCCTAGATTTGGACATGATTGGACAGGGGAAATATTTACCTTTACTTTTATGAAGAAAAAGTGAGGAAAATGTAGTTCATGATTTTTCCCCACTCAAATATTCTCATCTGGAAATAATCAGTTTCTTAGCTAAGGCTGATATTTCTGTACATCTCATTTTCATGTAGGCAACTCCTCCTTCCAACTCCTTTAATTGCTCCTCTGCAAATTAGTGGGCTTGATCTCCTCAGAAGTAAATAGTAAGCTTGGAAATGTCATCCAGTCCTGCCAAATTAATTAAAGTTAGCTGCTATCTCTTTTTTCAAGATTATTATTAAAATAAAAATCTCATACTTAATTTTATGAAGCTTCATAACAATGCCAATATCCTCCAATTCTGTTTTAAAGCAACACAAGATACAGCCTTTTGTTGAATTCCAACGACAGTCAATTGGAATATCTAATTCATGTTTGGTTTGTTGTACATCTTTCATATTAAAAGTTGATCTTTGCCTTTTATCACTAACCTAATTCATATGAAACTTTTTTTAAAAAGAATACCTCTGAGGATAAGGATCTTTCATTTCAGTTTTGCTGAAGGGTAAGATCATAATCAAAAGATATTTTAAACCTCCAAAGTTCAGTGGGAAAAAAATCCAGAAAGATGGAATACATATAATATTCTTTACTAAGGTTCGAAAGACAAAATTAAAAATAAAACTAAACATAATGGAAACAAGTTTACACTGGCATCATTACCCACAATCGGCCCCAAAGCCCAAAGCATACAACAACAAACATAAATAAAATATAATAAAAGCTAAATTCAAATCAATATCAAAAAGAAAAAACCAAGAAGGCTACTCCTAAAAGGCTGCCGCAAAGAATAGGGGGAGAGGGACACAAAACACCTGAAGGCAAGGCAAGAAGTTATGGATGGAAACTAATAAGGAGAGGAGAAACCTAGAACTAAGGAGAAATTTCCTAACACAGAGAGCAATTAACCAGTGGAACAGCTTGCCTCCAGAAGTTGTGGGTGCTCTATCACTGGAGGTTTTTAAGAAGAGATTGGACAAGCATTTGTCTGAAATGGTACAGGGTTTCCTGCCCAAGCAGGGGGTTGGACTAGAAGAGCCAAGGTGGCGCAGTGGTTAGAGTGCAGTACTGCAGCTACTTCAGCTGACTGCTAGTTCAGCAGATCAGCGGATCAAATCTCACCAGGCTTAAGGTTGACTCAGCCTTCCATCCTTCCGAGGTGGGTAAAATGAGGACCCAGATTGTTGGGGGCAATACGCTATGGGGACAGTATACTGTCTTTGGTGTAAGCCGCCCAGAGTCCTCGGAGAGTGAGCGGCATAGAAATATGACAAACAAACAAACAAACAAACAAACAAACAAACAAATAAATAAATAAATAATCAATCAATCAATCAATCTCCAAGGTTCTTTCCAATTCTATTATTCTGTTAAGAAAAGCTGAAATGCAGCCAAGCACTTCGAAACAAAATAGCTTGGAAATTTGTTTACAAAACAAAATGGGGTTGCCCATTCTTTTATGGCAAAAATAATCCACTCCAACAGCTGTTTCTCTGGTAGCAGAATGACATTCCTTCAAAAGTCTGGAGGGTTATAGGCCCTTTTTTATATTTGAGACTAGTTTAAATATTTTTCTTCTACCTTGCTAGTCTCTCACAAATTCTACTTTTGTCTTCTGTTTTAACCAAGACAGCAGGGCTACAGATTTTTAGATCAATTTATCAAATGATTGCTTAATAAAGTGCCCAACTGTCCATAATTTTCCATTAATTAATTTATGGTAATTGAATTGGGAATGGATTATTTTTTAAACTGGCATAGTGGAAGACTGTTAAATTTGTCTCTCTGTGTGTGTATAGATAGAGAAAATAGATAAGGACTTTTGTCTCTTATAATATTAGAATCAGAACCTTATTCTGATTCTAATTAAAATCTTTAGATTCTAAATATTCTAATTACTTTAGAATATTAGATTCTAAAGAGAAAAGTGAAAGAATCTACAGGTGAAGGAAGTATTCTTTTTTCAAAGTTTGTGATTAAACTATGAAAGTGTAAAATGCACTTCCACAAGATATGGTGATAATTATCAATTTAAATAACCTTAAAAAAGAATATCATAAATTAGTACTTTCCACCTAGTAATGTCTACCAGTCATAATTATTAAGTTCCCCCAGGATCAGAGAAAGCTTCTTCTGAATATTAATATCTGGGGATCAAAAGTAGTAGAAACCATCATATGGAATCTCAGAAATAAGCTAACTAAGGGAAATGAGATGCTGGACTAACAGGTTTTTCACTGTGATCTTGTTTCTTTTTACTCAATCTATTTGTTCTAAAAAATTTTACTTCACTATTTTCCTTCCTTCCTTCCTTCCTTCCTTCCTTCCTTCCTTCCTTCCTTCCTTCCTTCCTTCCTTTTCCTGTCTTTATTATTTTTTATAAATAACTCAAGGTGGCAAACTACCTAAAACTCCTTTTTCCTCTATTTTCTTCACAACTTGTGAGGTAAGTAGGGCTGAGAGAGAGTAACTAGCCAAAATCTGAAATATTCACATAACTTCTGTCAAATAAACCAGGGTATAATCCCGAACTCCTTACTGAAAAAATAATTTTATTAATGATAATATTTTAATAATAGTGTTATATAAACAAGACTTTACACATCTGGAAGAAGCAACAAGTGTAAATTATGCAGATAGAAAGACAGGAGAGGACCTAATAAGCTCCATGGCTTAGGACCTGGTTATTTACGGGACCGCCTACTACCACCAATAGCCTCCCACCGGCCAGTACGCTCTCATAGAGAGGGACTCCTCCGGGTGCCGTCAGCCAAACAATGTCGGCTGGCGACCCCTAGGGGGAGAGCCTTCTCTGTGGGGGCACCTACCGTCTGGAATGAGCTCCCCCCAGAGATACGGAAGATCCCGGATCTGCGCACCTTCCGCCGCGCTGTGAAGACTCTTTTATTCCATCAAGCAGGCTTGGCCTAATCTCCTCCCTCTTTTAATACATAAATTTTAAATCTGTTCTTAAATTATTGGGGTGTTTTAATTTGTCTGGGCCAAAAAATGATTTAATTCGATTTTAACTGGTTTTTTAAATTTTTGTATTTATGTATCTTATTGCTTGGCTGTTCACCGCCCTGAGTCCTTCGGGAGTAGGGCGGTATACAAATTAAATAAATAAAATAAATAAATAAATAAATAAATAAATAAGAACCTATAGAAAAATTACACAGACAGATTGTAAGGCAAGACATCAGGTAGCAAAAATGATATTAGAATTTACATGAAGATTTAATAATGTGATGCCCCAAAACGTTAGTATGATCATAGTGTTGAAAATGGCTTTGTAAAAAAAATGTATAGTTTAATTCCAGTATTCCAGATAACCCAGTGAAACAAGTTTACCTGCAGATGTGACAACACCAAATCAAAACAAAGTACCTCAAAATGAACTGGAAAACACTGTAAAATATTGGAATTTAACAGATGAAATACTAAGATTACAGAATAAATTGGCAAAATATTTTCCCATTATTGCATTAGGAACTATAACAATAGAATCAAAACAGTCCTGTTTTTTCAATGGTTATCAAAACAGTTGAAAAAAAAGTAGAATAATTTCACCTCAGAACATATTTGTTTATAAATTCATATTCCAAAATCTTGTATTTGGGAAATTCTTTCTTTCGAATAGCACTTATATCGACACCAGCATTTACTAAGCATTCTTAAAAGGTAATAATAATAATAATAATAATAATAATAATAATAATAATAATAATAATAATAATAATAATATTTTGTGGTATTGCAGATTGCAGTAATAAATCTATCAGGCCCAAAGTCAGCCTTATAATTCAAAGTACTTTCAAAACTGAAAAGCAGTGAATAAGCAGAGGAGCATGCAGTCATCATAATATTCTTTTTACCCATCTTTCTAACTTGCGGTTTAAAAATTGCATTTAAATGTATCCATTCATACCAGGGGTGAAATCCAGTGGGTTCTGACAGGTTCTGGAGAACTGGTAGCAGATATTTTGAGCAGTTCAGAGAAATACCACCTCTGGCTGGCCCTAGAGTGGGATGGGAATGGAGATTTTGCATATCCTTCCCCAGGAGTGGGGAGAGAATGGGGAATTTGCAGTATCCTTCCCCTGGAGTGGGCTGGGAATGGAGATTTTGCAGTATTTTTCCCCTGCCACGCCCACCAAGCCATGCCCACCAAGCCACACCATGCTTACCAAGCTATGCCCACAGAACCGGTAGTAAAAAAATTTGGGTTTCACCACTGATTCATACACCGAATAAACACCGCTGCTGTATTCTTAATGTAATAATACTACACTAGTAACAACCATTACATTTTACATTTTAATCAGGAATGGTAATTTTTGTTAGAGTGGACTCGATCTATACAAGCATAAATAAACTGTCATGGAGCAAGACTATTTATTTGAACGAGTAAAAAAATTGTTTAGAACCGTGGAGAGATCAATAGACCATAAAAGTTCTTGTTTACCTTGTCTGAATTCTATATCAGTCTCTGAATTACAGAAGTGGACTATGTTCAGTAGAATGATAAGGAGCTTAAGTAGCTTTCAGAATAATGTTGGAGCTTGGAATGAGCATCTCTTTGCTGTAGCCACTTTTCAAAAGATAAAGGCAGAGATCAGTATGCAGCTCTGACCTTTGACAAGATAAACAAGAGTTAGACTGTAATGTTTTCTTATCCTATGGCATTCATTTTCCAAGTCCAGTTTCAAAAATCCAAAATCCAAATTAGATAAGAGTTTTGTCTATATTGGAGTGGCATATATAAGCATCTAAAAATATTAAAAATCCATATCCTTAAACTAGCAGTAACTGTATAATCATAGTTGGGAACAAATAAAAACAGGTAGCTTATGTTTTGTTTTTTCAGGGAAAGATTAAAATCAACCAACTGATGTGCTCTGTGTTTTTACTTTCTAGAAATAGCAAATAAATAAGCAGCTTCCCATCTGGCTAAACAACTTTGTTTGATTAAAAAAGAGCTATCCCAGGTTTTTCCCCCTGAAGCTATTCGTTTACTAGGACAATCCTGATAATTCATAATAACAAGAACAAAAGGCACCCCTTCACCTAATAAAATGTCTTCATCAAATCAAGATTTTTGTTTATTTTTCAAAGTATTGTATGTAGCTCGGATCATGGATTTAAGAAAAATAATATCTTTAATGCAATGCAAAAACAACCAACAAAAACTACATTATCACAGAACATTGCATAGAGCAAATAAATTCCATAATCAGCAGAAATAACAAAAAACCTATTGAACACTCACTGTTGGTGCCATCAACATATACCAATCATGTAGAAAAATCTATTGCACATAAATATGGTAAACATAATCTCTTTTTGAATACTCTATATGTTATATTATTGGAGGAGGTCTGAAGGATGTACTCAAAATTTTGTAGGTTAGAAAACTCATCTCCATTTCAAAGCCGAAGAGCCAGTGCTGTCTGAAGACATCTCCGTGGTCATGTGGCCGGCATGACTAAATGCCAAAGACGCATGGAATGCCTTTACCTTCCCACCAAAGGTGGTCCTATTTTTTACTTGCATTTTTTATGTGCTTTCGAACTGCTAGTTTGGCAGAAGCTGGGACAAGTAACAGGAGCTCACCCCATTACGTGGCATTAGGGATTCAAACCACTGAACTGCCGATCTTTTGATTGACAAGCTCACCGTCTTACCTAACTTTCTTTTCATGTTTTGATTTAGATAGAAGAGAATATTTGTAGCTCAAGGTTGTACTGTTGCTTACTGGATCTTGGCAGCCTTAGTTGAGTTTTCTGTTAAATTCAGTCCTTGCATATTTAAAGGCACAAAGTTGGAGAAGGTTATATTTTCTAATGATTGATAACCTCTGCAAAGCCTAAAGACTGGAGTTACTACCATAGTTAATGCTTTCAATAACCTTAAAATTTTGTACTTAAATTAGCAACATTTCCTCTGTTTTCCTTTTCTATTTATATTTGTACATTGTGTTCCTGTATATGAAATGTTGTTGTTGTGGTGTGGGTGGGAGATATGGTACACAAATGTGTCAAACAGCTGCCTAAGCCCCCTTTTTATATTGTGTATGCAAAATGGGGACATATGGTTAACCAGATTGTATTAGACATCTGCTACACACACAAAAAAAACACCATTACCACTTTTCAGGCTTCTCTCAGTTATTTACTTTAATATTCTTCCTTTTTATAGAAAAGATTATCTTGCAAACTAGATTTCCCATACTAAATAAACACCATGATTTTGTTGATATTTAGTTTTAATCCTATGCCTCTTACCTTTTAAATATGTCTTTCGCAACATAGCAATAACACTTAGACTTATATACCGCTTCACAGTGCTTTACAGCCCACTCTAAGTGATTTACAGAATCACCATATTTCCGCCAATAATCTGGGTCCTCATTTTACCAACCTCAGAAGGATAGAATGCTGAGTCAACCTTGAGCCGGTGAGACTCAAACTGCTAAGCTGCTGGCAGTCAGCAGAATTAGCCTGCAATACTGCATTCTAACCACTGTGCCACCACAGCTCTTACACATAGTTGTATAACCATTTCATTTCTTTTGCTTATAGGCATAGCATTTTTCTCATTGCACTATTGTTGAGTCCCTAAATACTCAATATAGGGACTCCTGAATCTTGGGAACACTTCTTTTCTTCTTCTGAAAAATGAAGTATTGAAAATGTCATATGTTATCCTTTTAGGAACTGAAGAGACACCTTGGTAAGAATATTTTTTTAAATAGGTCTTGATTTGTTAATTATTTCACATTGTTTAATACGTGGGGATAAAGCTAATGCAATGGAAATTGTATTTCTGGTAGAGAAATGTCTGCTGTTCATCATACAGTTTAGCCTCCAGATCCTTTATCATCTTTGTTGCTCTTCTCTGTACTCTTTCTAGGATCTCAGCATCCTTTTTGTCTCATGATGGCCAAAATTGGACACAATATTCCAAATGTTGTCTCATTAGTGCAGTATGGA
Source organism: Pantherophis guttatus (assembly GCF_059756535.1). Lineage (NCBI taxonomy): Eukaryota > Metazoa > Chordata > Lepidosauria > Squamata > Colubridae > Pantherophis > Pantherophis guttatus. The sequence goes on along the minus strand of NC_142070.1, from coordinate 18,750,569 downwards.
GTGGTACTATCACTTCCTGTGATCTTGACGCTATTCCTATGTTGATGCAGCCTAGATCAGCTTTTTTGGCAGCTGCAGCACACTGCTGGCTCATATTTAAGTGGTGGTCCACCAGGATACCTAGATCTCTCTCACAGGCATTACTGATGATTCAGGTACTGCCTGCCCTGGACCTGTATATTAAGTTTTTTCTTCCTCCTGTAAGACTCTTACTTTTGCACCACTGAACTGCATCTTGTTGGATCAAGCCAATAAAATAAAATAGAGGTGGGGGGTGGGGAGAGAGACACTTTTACCAGGTGGAAGAAATACTGTGGAATTAAGAAGTCTCTCTTTACGAAAATCAATCAATAAATAAAAATGTATGCATTTTTTTCTGAATTCATTCATTCAAATAAGTATTTGAGCATTCTCGCCATGTATTGAAGAGGGATGCAATTTATTATTGTGAACTCAATCTACATTACAGAACAGGGACTTAAAGCTCCCTATGTGATCAGTTGTGTGTTTATCCTTGTATATTTGGGGTACAGGTAGTCATCACTTAACAATTGGTCCCCTAGTGGCTAAAGATGTCACTACTTCCCCAAAAGCTAACTGCAATGCTGTTTTGAAGTTGTGGCTGCTGCAGTGCCCATTAAATCATTCACCCTTATGACTGATGGAAAGAGTGCTGCAGCAGCCACTCCACCACCTCTCTCTCCCTCCATTCTGCCCTTCCCACAGCCTTGAACCCAGAGGTGGGTGTCACATACTGTAACAACAGGTTCGCTCAGAACCGAAAATGTGAGTGTGCCTTCCACGCATGCGCTGGGCATAGAAAAACTGGCGATTATATAAGATGTGATAGCGCCAGGGTGAGCGGGCCCAGCTGCTGGTCGAAACTACTGGTTCATCCACCGCTGCTTGAACCTGCTCCCCACATGTCTGTCACACATTGTACACTTACCTTTTGAAGATAATATGCTTACTGGCCCAAAAAGTTGGGGGATCATTCTTTAGTGAAATCCCCCCAAAATTAATTTCCTTTCTCTGCATAACATAATAGCCCTACTGTGGCTTTGAAAAAGAGGGGAAGCTTTAAACCTTTTAGACCATAACTCATTTCAAAAGTTCAGAGATTGAAAGAAATCTAGATACTGGAATAAAAGGAAGTTTTTTAAAACCCTAGTTTAGAGTATAATTTTCAAACTAATGGCCCTGTTAATAGTTGTGTAGTTATAATTCATTATAATTAGTTATAATAGTTGTCTATATATAGGTATAATTAATTATAATAGTTGTCTGTTATAATTCAGTCTATGAATCATAGATTCACTGATCTGATTGTGTCTCCTTCCATTTGCCTTCCATGCATTCTACTTTACTTTTCACTTATGTTTTTTGACCTTTTGCTCACCCCTGGGGCAATCAGAGTGAATATGGGAAAATTCATAAAATTACTAGGAATAAGTAAAGATTCTTAAGGTACATTTATTTTGAAAAAAAGATGGTTCAACCATCAGAATTGGACATTTTTGCTCTAGATATTCTTGATATTTTTGACTTGTGTTTTTTTTATTTTTCATACTTCTGCTCAATCATCAAAGCAACTAAATGTCTTCAACTCCTGGCAAATCATTTAGAGAACTCAGAAAAAAAAAATAGATATTGAAGAGCATGTTTTAAAGTCTTCCTAAATGAAAAGAAGTTTAGATAGCTATTGATTCAGCAAGAAACTCTTCTTTTCTCATATCCTATTTTTACACTTCCTCTCTCTTTTTTTCTGCCTCCTGTACAATTGCTCCACTTCTCTGGTCCAGTTCAGTGTCAGAAGTTAAATGGATCAATTATTTGCAAACTGCCTGTTGATCTGTAAGGCTGTATGACAGTCAGGAGTCCAAGACAAGTGATTGCTTCTGTTTATTTCTCTTGCTGTTGTCAAATGGCTGCTTTACTTCCTACAAAAGAAAGGAACTATAATGAATTTTGGGCCACTACCAGTCTTCTTCAGCAGCCAAGAACAGTGGTGAAATCCTACTAGTTGGTACCGGTTCAGGTGAACTAGTAGTAAAAAAAGCTACCGGTTTGTCTGAACCGGTATTTCCGACAATCAGCTGTGCCGCGCGATTTATATTCGCTAGAAAGCAGGAAATCCTGCTTTCTAGCAAATCTAAATCGCGCGGCACAGCTGTTTCCCCCATCACTGTTCTACTTACCCTGTTAAGGGTCCCTTTTCCGTGCAAAGTGTTTGGTTTGCACTGCGCACACAGCATGTGTTTGGTGCGCAGTGTGCATGCATGGGCAGCAAACTGGTGGCAAACTGTGGAGGATTTCACCACTGGCCAAGAAGAATTATTTATGAAAAAAAGTCATGAGCTGAGAGTTTCACTGGCTGTCGGCATATTTGCTGATCTGAAATTTGGACTTGAAAATTCATACCATCCTTGTCACAGGATTGTTTTATGCCACTACTCTCCTTAATGCAGGCTAATAATTTAGCATTCTCTAACTTTTGGCTAAACAAAGATTAACCTGCACTAGCAGGTAACATGAATACAAATTTCTTTGATAACACTTGGATTCTTATTCTGAGTAATTATAACAGTGAACTGAATGTCATTTAATCTCCGGAAATCAGTATCACAGAGGAAACACACTGATGTTTTTGGAAATCTATTTTATTTAGTTGTTAGGGTGTTTGTTTTAGTGGTGAAAAAAAAATAATATACCATTTGATAAAATGTGGAGTTTCTCCTCTTTGTATGTGGCTAGAAAATATAAACAATAAAATATAAATAGAACAGAAAACGCACAACATAGTGCATGTGATTGTTTTGTTTTTCATTTTTTAGAAAATCTCTTTTCAGTTCAGCCTGCATTTCAATGGCATGATTACAATTTTCAGTCACTTAACTACATAACAACCCAGATAATTCCCAGGCACTCTGTGGCAAAGTTCTTCTGCTGAATTCATATTTTACAATTCAGCAATACAACTCATAAAAAAGGTTCATGGGGTTATTTCTTTGATTTCAGATTATCAGAGATAAACATGGTACAAGCAATTATATGTGTTTGAAGGACAAAGGAAAAAAATATTTGTTATATGTCAAGCATTTTCAGGCTGCTGTTTAAGTAGCAGATAGACAATGAATAAAAGAAAGAGTATGTAGAGAATGTGATATCCAATTAATATACAATTCAACATAGTACTACAGTTGGAAATAATTTTTGAATTGTTTTACATTATTTTAATGGTAGTATTCTACCATTAAAGAGCTTTATAGAGCTCTTTAGTATTCTACCATTAAAGAGCTTTATAGAGCTCTAAATGGAGCTCTATAAAGCTGATCAGAATTTGTGATAAATGGAAAAAATTTATAAATGGAATAAATTTCCTAGTAAGGAAATAGTATGAAAAAGAAGAGGTATAAATAATTGAAATAAATAAGTAAACTGAATATTTGTTCAAATATAATAAATATTTGTGAACTTAATTACATATTACTAAAAGTAAGCTCTGTTGAACTCAGTGGGACCTACTGTACATCTAGATTCATGTGAAAAGGTAAGAATACCACATGTAGATTTTTTTCTTTTTTACTACATGTGAACATTTCACTATGTTATCTTCAATATTCAATACATTATATTATCTTCAAGCAGTGTAACATATAAAGATAAAAGGTGATAGAACTGAACGTCAAATAAGTATGAAAAATTGTCTTTGCAATCATGTATTCAACAACAAAATAACAGATATGCCATGTCCTTTTGTGAAAAAATATATATCTTTGGCTCTAATACCTAATATTGCCCCTTTGGCAGAAACAACCTCAACTAGGCTTTTCTTATAACTGTCTGCCAATCTATAACATCAGTGGTGACAATTTACTCTTGCAGAATGTTTTCAGCTGTGAGATGTTTGAGAAGTTTCTTTCATATACATTCCTTATCAAATCACCCCGCAGCATCTCACTGGGATTAAGTTCCAGACTTTGATTTGATTAAATCCCTATCCCCCCACCGCCATTACTTGGTGGATTTACTGGAATATTTAGGGTCATTGCCATGTTACACTGCCTCTTTAAGTTAAGCTCTAATCTTCTGATGGGACCTTCTGGTAAAATGAAAAATTCATAGTGGATTCTTCTATGGTGAGCTGGCTAAACAGGGATATAGCAAAGCAGCCCCAAACCATAAGATTTTCATTACCTATTGTGATCTTAAATGGACTCCAGAGGATGGTAGAGGACAGGAAAGCCTGGAGGAACGTTGTCCATGGGATCGCGATGGGTCAGACACGACTTCGCAACTAACAACAACAACAAAACAGTTGATATCAGGTTCTTCTGGTGAAATGCTGTTTTTCAGTTTTCACAAAACACTTCATTATTAGCTACAATTAGACCACAGTTACAAAAGAAGATACACCTTTAAAATCATCTTTAAAAAGTTACAACTTTAAAAATAAAGGAATGGTTTATTGCCACAGTATACAACAGCAATATAATTCTTGGTATTGCTATTGTTTTCATTTATCGGTAGTTTTCCTGTGCTAATTTGATATTATTTTGTATTTGTATTTTCCTATTTATTTTAGCTATCTTGAGCATCAGTAAACAGTAAGTTTGGAAAATTTGTGATGAAAAATTGGCACATCAGAATCAGTGGTGGGTTGCCCCCAGTTTGGACCGGTTCACAAGAACCGGTAATAAAACCGGTGGGAGGCCCCGCCCACTGCCCCAGATGTCATCATCAGTGATCTGTGCATGTGCAGAAACAAGGCGTGCACGCTTGCTTCGCTCGCGCACGCACGCAATCCCTTTGCAAACCAGTAGTAAAGGTAAGAATGTTACAAGGTCAAGCTGAACTAGTGGAGTTCTAACTGAATCTAAGTGATCCAGTTTTGAAACATAAATTTGGAGAACATGCATTTCAACAAAAACAACATAAAAGTTTGTTTCTTTTGTATTAAATGGGTTTCTTTGACCAGTGTCATTTTAAAAATGATTTTAAGATGTTTTATTTATTAGTAGCAGTTAAGGACTGAAGTCATTTGATATTTGATTAAACTGTGCTTTTTTTCCTATACCTTTTTACTGTGTTACAGTAAAAAGACAAGATTCCTTATGTTATGCATTAGAATGGATCCATAAGTATTTTAAGCATTTTGTTCTAAATCTTTAATGATACAACCTAAAGTTTTCTTACCGGTATTAAAGATTCAAAATGAAAGTATGTCATTTTAGTGTTCTACAATGACCATAAAATATTGTCCTCTTTTTTCCTATTTAAGATCAAGTTTCTAGTCCAATGAAATCTAGTAAACTGAGAGTTATTTATCTAAAATATTATCTGGCTTACTAACCCACAGATAGAAATAGAAATACATGAAGAAACAGTATGGAGAGGATGGATGACAAATGAATTGTGATTGTGATGTTAACAGCACAAACTTTTTGATTTAACTAGCTTTCTCTGAGATCAGATATAAATATGAACGGGTAAGAGTTGCATTGTGACAGTGGTGGATTTCAAAAATTTTTATTAGTGGTTCTGTGGGTGTGGCTTGGGCATGGTGTGGCTTGGTGGGCATGGCTTGGTGGGCGTGGCAGGGGAAGGATACTGTAAAGTCTCCATTCCCTCCTGATCAGCTGGGACTTGGGAGGCAGAGAATAGATGGGGCGGGGCCAGTCAGAGGTATTTACCGGTTCTCCGAACTACTCAAAATTTCCGCTACCGGTTCTCCAGAAGTGGTCAGAACCTGCTGAAATCCACCTCTGCATTGTGACATGTGTTGTTGTTTTTTGCATCATTATAGTTAACAGCCTATGGATACATACCAATCTGATATTAATTTATTTTAACCATTATACAATTAATTATTTTATTAATTTATTGGACATATTATTATACAACAAGAGAAGTATAAAGGGGTGGGGAAGCTTTCTGCCCTAAAAAAATGTATAATTCAAATTAGCTGTGAAAGCTATTCAAACCAAGGAGAATGCCCATGACTTTTAAACAAGATATCAGTGTATATAAGAGTTACAGTAGAGAATAACATTTCAGGTATGAAAAAAAATTTCTACTTGCCACTTGGAAAAAAAAAACATGATAAATTTTTATATGATAATTTATCATTTTTCATGATAAATTAATTAACCCAGTAAAATCCTTAGATTTTTACACTCTCAGGACCATTGAATTCATTTCTTCATTTCCAAACCTGTCTATTTTGAATTAAGATCAAGTAATAATATGTACCTGAAGAATGAATAGATAGGGATTTGAGAAAATTGAACAAAAGGCCGCATGATTACTGAAACACAACTTTTCCTTTATTTCAATCCAAACTTGTTCAAAATTTCCAAGTATATGTAATTACAAATATAAGCTGATACCAGGTGTGGTATTCACTTACCTTCGCTACTGGTTCACAAATGTGAGTGCATGCGCCTCCTCCACGCATGCGCAGAGGGTCAAAAATGGGACGTGATGACATCAGGATGAATGGGTAGAGCCTCCCGCCACTGGCGCTACCAGATTGCGCGTTCTGTATAGAATCGGCTGAATTTCACCACTGGCTGATACTCAGATATATGTTTTTTTTTTAAAAAAAATTGATTTATATGCCGCCCTTCTCCAGAGATACCTATCTTAGACAGGATGGAAGGCTGAGTCAACCTTGAGCCTGGTGAGATTCGAACTTATAGTAATTGCAGACAGCTGGTGTTTATCACAATGCTATCAGTCTGCTGAGCCACCAGGCCCTAAATAAATGTTTATTTATGCATGCTTGTATGCATGTTTATGTATATCACAATTTTCTCTTTTATGGATAAGCAATTTTAAACAAGTAAAAAGTAGTATTATCTCATCTGAACATACACATTGCATTCTCCTCTTTAAAATTTTCAACTCTCCCTTTTCCAGAACCTCATTAGTTTAATCCACTCATCAATTCTTTCTTGGTCCTCTCTGTCCTCTTGACCCTCTATTTACTTTTCTTTCATATATATTTTTTGTGGTTCAGTCTTGATTTTTCTTTCTACGGAATTAAACTATCTCCACATACTTCATTTGTAATATACTTTGTCCACTCACTTCAGTGGAAATGTTTGCTGTATGAGTATGCGCATAAGCAGAAGCTCAATGAATAGCTTTAGACAATGTACATTGCCTTAATTACATTGCTTTAGACAATGTAATAATCTGCTATAAGTGTAGCAAATGACCAGACAGACCTTGAAGGTGGGGCCAAATGCATCATCAATTTGTAATCCTTCCATGGCCACAAGAGACCTAAGTCTACCCTCCTGTGAATTCTGTTGAGTCTTACCTAGCGTCAATTTGCTTTGACTGTTAGTATCAGATAATTGTGTATAGGTAGCATATAATACATTTTTGTGCTGTGAGCTCAATTCCTGTTCCTGGTTACTTGTACCTGACATTAAGGTGTTGAAGCAAGATCTGGAAGAGCAAAAATATAGAGTTCTCAACTTACAATTATAAGGGAGCCTGCCCAGCACCGTCGTAAGTCATGATGAGTTACTCATGTGACTGACCCATTTGTATGACCTTTGTTGCAGGGGTCATTAAGCAAACTAATGGTTTGTCATGGACAGTTTTGCTGAAAAGTGGAAGTAAATCCTGTTTTTTTTAATAAAACGATAGTAAATTGTGGTTCATGTGATAGTAGGATGGTGCAAATGGATGTAAATGTGGGCTGGTTGCCAAGCATCTGATATGCAGTCACATGACCAGAGGGGACAAACTGCCATTGTAACTTCGAAACTGAAGCAAAAATAGTCCAGCGAGGTCCATTGTAACTTGGAATAGTTGCTGAGTAACTGGTCATAAATTGAGAACTAGGTGTAAAGCATTGGCGATGTTTCTTAACATTAGCTTTATATGACTTTAAAACTGGATTCTTGCGTCTTAATTTTGTTTTAAATTTTGCAATCGGTTTGAAATTAAAATACCTGAAAATGTATTAAATAATATAGCTATTTTTATAATATACCATTGCTATATAATATGTGGTATCAGAATGCTTAGAATTTTCAGGCTTGTTTATGAAACCTTCTTTCAATTATTTGCCATTTGCGTGTGTTTAAATTATTGCAAGCAAACAAAATCAACAAATTAAATTAAAACTAAAATAAAATAAAATAATAATAATAATCGGCTTAGCTTAGCTTAGTTTAGCAAATGAGAATTCAGGACAGGAGAGGTTAATATACAGAAAAATCATTTTGGGTCATTGTATACTGGTCCCAAATTTCAAAAGGTATTTGTGTCCTACTTGTAATTGTTTCAAGCTTTCTCATTGAATCTAATGATCTTCACAGCTTCCCTAACTTAAAACATACTAATGATAACAATAAGAGAAAATTTGTAATCTAGCCAAATATCAATTCCTTATTTGACGATTAATCTATTCACAGACAGACAAAGTCAAGAGAAAAATTAAGTAGTTTCTAGTTGCCATTTAATTGGAAAAAATTATCTGATGGTATTTGTCTAGCTGATTGATTAATTTTAGAAGCTTTGTATTGATAAATAAGAGTTTGATGATCTTCACGCATACCAAACATCCTTCCTTCCTTCCTTCCTTCCTTCCTTCCTTCCTTCCTTCCTTCCTTCCTTCCTTCCTTCCTTCCTTCCTTTCTTTCCATCATAAATTTTATTGTGAATGTGATCTTATCTTTGATATTTCACTTGTTCTTTGCTGTATAAGAACAGAACTAGGTTCGATCTGTTAAATATATCAGTGATCTATAAAAATCAGAGCTTGTTTCTCGCTTCCTATAAAATAAGGTTGCACCAAAACTGGGAACAGATTAAAGTCTGAAACTCAAAAGGTCACTGCTTAAAATATGGATAATACTGTCCATGAAGCAACACTAATCTCTTGGTACTATGATGAATATGTTGACAAGCCTTTGATTTTTAATAATTAATCACAAAAAAAACAAAGCCATATTAATAATTTAAGGCCTACTAATGTAGGGTGCTACAGCTATTTGAATACCACGCTTTCTCTTCAGCTTTGCCTGTGTTAATTTTAACTCAAAGAACTCCGAGCAATATCTCTTCTAGCTCATTGGGTCTATTTATGATACATTAGCAAAGAGCAGACCAGTTCAATGGCCATACAGCAAGTTCAGACATAATGAATTTTTAAAAAGCACAATAGGTAATCAGAACACAATGGGTAATTAGTCAACTATGATGGTATATAAATAAAATAAATAATCAGAAAGCTCTACCATGTGTTAACCTTCCTTTAAAAACAGTTGAACTTGCAGTTCTGATTTGTGCAATTTTTTGGCATTACACTTCTTTAAAAAATGCATTTTTCCTTTTGTAGTAATATATGGGTATTTTTTCCCCTTCTTGCGGTTAACAGTATGAACTATAACCTTGCTTATTACTACCTTACATATTGTACATAAATAAATGGATATAGACACTCTCTGTCTCCTTCATCTGTTTGTGTTTCCGGATACTTATAGTAGGAAATTCTTTAAATACTGAACTACCAGAGCATTTATTTAGCGGTCATATCAATTCAGTGTATTAAATAAGGATGATAGCTATTTTTGTAATTGCAGACTGATTCTGCATAGACAGAGACTGTCATTTTCTAAAGAGCCCCGTTCTGTTCACTTTGTTGAAGTTGGAGTTGGTAAATGGAAGGAAAAAATGCCTTCTCATATTGCATGTCTGGTTACAGAAATTGGATGATTTAGCATAATGTCTTCCAGTCTTAAATACACAATTTAAAACTATGTTTAGCTTTTAAAAAAATGGTGGAGGTTCTGAAATTGCATTGAAGAAAACAGCACTAATTCCTGGTTTTTATAGAAAAAAGATACAGGAATTAGGAAAAGCATCTTAGAAAGTGTATTTAGTTTATTTTTATGTACTTAGTATCATAGAAGTCAAAATGGACAAAAAAATGTGGACAAAAATGCTACATCAGAATTATATGAAGAAAAATATGGATGAAAAGAAAATTCTTTACAGTAGAAGGCCAATAGCTCAGGTTTCAAAATGTCTTAGTGTGTATGTGTGGGTTTTGGGAGGGAGTTACGTTTTGTCCAAATCTTCAAAAAGCATGAAAGATTTGTGGCATGCTCACTCATCTAATGTCTCGGGTATTTTTCCTTACTGATTTGTCTTATTTTTTTAAAAAAAATTATCCAGTTCAGTTTCAGAAGAAATCGAAAACATAGATATATAAATGATAGCTTTATGGCTTAAACTGAAGTAAGAGTATAGAAGATGCATTCGTTTACAATATTTGTTTTTATTTTGTATTATAACATTTCTTTAGTGCCATAACTAGTTTTGATTAAAGGGTACTTCACAAAATCAAGTAGAGTCAAAGACAATAAAAATTGCAATAGCAATCCCTTGTTCATTATTCATTCCAAATGCACATCAGAATAGTATATCAAATCAAATCAAATATTTATTACAGTCATAGACCAGCATAGGGAATAGTATACTTTTTCAGTTTTGTGAAACACAAGCAAGGTTAGGACTTCCCTAACATCAGGAGGCAAGATGTTCTATAACGCATGAGTTAACAGCAAGATAGTATACCTCTGGGTCAGGTATACCTTAAATACAAGACCAACCAAATGACAACAGATTCTTTAACTTTTAGAGCAAGAATGAAAATATGGAAGGGGTGGATAGCTTCACCTTTTAGGATTAACTATCAACAAAAGTGAGAGCTAGTTGATTGGTGGTTAAGACTTGAGGCTGAAAATCAGGAAATGGTATATTCTATTCCTATCTTAAAGGATGCGGTGGATCAGTGGCTAAGATGCTGAGCTTGTCGATCAAAAAGTCGGCAGTTCAGCGGTTCGAATCCCTAGTGCCGTGTAACGGGGTGAGCTCCTGTTACTTGTCCTAGCTTCTGCCAACCTAGCACTTCGAAAGCAAGTAAAAAATGCAAGTAGAAAAATAGGGACCACCTTTGGCGGGAAGGTAACAGCGTTACGTGTGCCTTTGGCATTTAGTCATGCTAGCCACATGACCACGGCGACGTCTTCGGACAGCACTGGCTCTTCGGCTTTGAAATGGAGATGAGCACCGCCCCCTAGAGTCGGGAACGACTAGCACATATGTGCGAGGGGAACCTTTCCCTTTATCCTTATCTTAGGCACAGAGCCAGCTGGGTGACTTTGAGCTAGTCATTCTGTTTCAGCCTTAGGAAGGAGGTAATGGCAACCCATTTCCAAAAAGGTTGCCAAGAAAACTTCAGAGAATAGCCCAGGCAGTCATCAGAAGTCAATAGTCACTTGAAGGTACAAACAGACACACATACACACAAAACTGAACAGAAGCCAGCAGTCAGGAAATACACTACAGATTAGTATTTCGTTGGAACAACAATAATGACCTTGGGAAAAATATTCATATGCCATGAATATCTATGCGTATTAGAATCATGCAATGAATTTTTTTTCCTGTGACACAATATGAAATTGAAAGTTGGACTTTGAAGAAACAAAGATAGAAAGGGTATTGATGATTTTGAACTTTGTTGGAGAAGATTCTTCAGAATATTGTAGACAGCCAAGAAAACACATGGATCTTAGAAGGAATCAATTTAGAGTTCTCACTCAACACAGAGATAATCAGTCTGAATTTATATTATGTGAAGATTTATCTCCCTTGAGAAATCAGTGCTAAAAAAAGTGGAAGGACAAAGAAGATGATGACTAACAATGTGGATGGACTTGATTACTGATTACGATTCTCTCTGTATGAGCATGCAATTCCCAAACCATTCATTGTTTTTGTGTAATTGCAGTTTTCAGGCAGATGGACATGTTGGTACTTTTCTCCTGATTAAATGAATGTCTTTCTGTAAAACATTTTATATTCTTAGGTGCAGCGCCATATCTTTTAACTTCTGATTCACTAGAATAGCTGGATCATTTTGGCATGTAGTGGTACCCAAATGGACCTTAACTATATCAGCAGGTGATATCAAGGTAGAACTTGATCTTCATGGTCCATGCAGTCTGTTAATGTTACATCTTGAAGGGTTAATCTAGAAAGTCTTCTATAGGGAGCTTCCAGTTTACTCATGCTACTTAATAGAGATCAAGAAACCAATTAAACTTGTGGAGGGAGATATAGTGATATGTTTTGCATTGTTTAAAAACTAGAAACAAACAATCTTTACTCTCTAAATACACAAAAGTTTGCAAGTTTGCATAGCATAACTGCATGGACAAAAAATAGAGTAATATTAGTTCTCATTTTGCCTTATATACATTGATTTAGTACAGTAAGTATATATTTTGTCCAAGTCAAAACTCAATGAATAAGATCATTGCAAAAACTTCCAGGATTACAAAAATTCTTTAGCTTGTAAATTGTTGTACAACAGAGAATTACATACTGCACTATATTTTCTAGTCCTGGCTTTTAAAATATTTGCAGTTTGTCTACTGGGTATTGAAAATAGAGTTTATCTGAGTTATGTTAATTCATTATACTCATCTTGTATAATGTGGATCAGTCACCAGAACAAGAGGTTTTATCTTCTGAGCTTTCGGACTCATGCTGCGGACTCATGCTGGAGCCCATCTTCAGGGAACTTTTCTCTAGCGGAGCTATTCTTGGCCATCATATCTGATGGGATAAAATGAAGAACATATTTTATGTAGAGTGCACCCCTTACATCAAACATTAAAGTAATAATATTTAATTGGCAATTTAATCTGCTTTGTTTATTTCTTCCCTTAAAAGTATATGTCAAACACTGAAGCATTTGTAATAGAATGTGTGAATGACCTTGGAGGATAAAGGAAAGAGATGTTGCCTAGGGAACGAACAGACAGGAGAGGGAGTCACCCCAATGGTATAACTAAAAGCAAGAGGAGCAAATTTAGGAAAGACCTGCTCTAGTTCATCAGGTAGTTAGAAATGGTGACAGAAAGTTTGTGATAGATAGATAGATAGATAGATAGATAGATAGATAGATAGATAGATAGATAGATAGAATTCTTTATTGGCCAAGTGTGATTCGACACACAAGGAATTTGTCTTTGGTGCATACGCTTTCAGTGTACATAAAAAGAGACAATACATTCATCAAGAATCATAAGGTACAACACTTAAGGATAGTCATAGAGTACAAATAAGCAATCAAATCATACTAGGAAACAATATAAATCATAAGGATATAGCAACAAGTTAAAGTCATACAGTCATAAGTGGGAGGAGATGGGTGATAGGAAAGATGAGAAGATTAATAGTAAAGCAGACTTAGTGTATAGTGTGACAGTGTTGAGGGAAATATTTGTTTAGCAGAGTGATGGGGTTCAGGAAAAAACCTGTTCTTGTGTCTAGTTGTTCTGGTGTGCAGTGCTCTATTGTGTCGTTTTGAGGGTAGGGTTAGGGTTATTCTGTTAATATAGAATATTATAACTAGAATATTATAACTAGAATTCTATAACTAGAATAAAGTATCTAGTTGTGTTTCCTGTTTATCCAGAATGGCTGACATCTTTAAAGGAGCAGCAATATCCAGTAATGTGTATTGGTTTTGTATTAGCCCAAGGGAATGATGTTTGCATTTTCAAGTTTTTCAGTACTCTGGCGTTTCTTCATATTGTGCTCCTTATGATGCATATATAGTGCATACTCTTCCCTGTGTATCAATAGAATTAAAATGCAAATATAGATCTTGTGTTTTTTACCTTGCTCTTATGTGGATATCAGTGCACCATTGGAGAACTATAACTTGTAGTATAAATGTGATAGTACATATGGTACATTACACTTAAGAAACTTGTATCTTAAGCAGCCTCTTCCAATTTATGCCCTCATGAGTTCTATCAGTACATAAAACATGATTTGAATAATAAAATGGTCTACTATTCTTTTTAAATGGTGTTGTGTAGATGTTTTAAGAAATTGTATTAATATGCAAATCGCCTAAAAAATCTCACATTGATTTAAACATGTTAACAGAATGCTGTTTGTATACTATATATATATATATATATATAGATAGATAGATAGATAGATAGATAGATAGATAGATAAATATATAGATAAATATATATAAAATATATATTATGCACAGTCCCTTTTTTCAGGGAGTTTTTAAACATTAATAGAAATCATTAAATTAATCATGAAAATTATTTATTCAGAGCAATGCCAATGTGAGTTAATGGCCGACAGTTAATGAATTTTTACTTCTTTCTGTGGGAATTTCATCAGAAGCACTTGACTCAAGATGGTGTGCTGAATTTAAATTACAGCATAAATTCAGCACCATAAAATGCCTGTATTGAAAAGATGATAGATTGAATTACAAATAACAGACATTCCAAACAGCGTCTGCTTTAAGTCTGCTGCAGTTTAAAACAATATATATATTGTTCAGACAACACTGAAAAATTGACAGTGTTGACAGTGTTGTCAACACTTCAGACAACACTGAAGAAATGACACTTGGCTACAATGTGTAATGAGTGTACAGCTTGTATAACAGTGTAAATGTGCTGTCCCCTCAAAATAACGCAACATACAGCCATTAATGTCTAAACTGGTGGCAACAAAAGTGAGTACACCCCTAAGTGATAATCCCCAAATGGGCCCAAAGTGTCAATATTTTGTGTGGCCACCATTATTTTCCAGCACTGCCTTAACCCTCTTGGGCATAGATTTCACCAGAGCTTCACAGGTTGTCACTGGAGTCCTCTTCCACTCCTCCATGACGACGTCACACAGCTGGTGGATGATAGAGACCTTGCGCACCTCCACCTTCTGTTTCAGGATGCCCCACAGATGCTCAATAGGGTTTAGGTCTGGAGATATGCTTGGCCAGTCCATCACCTTTACCCTCAACTTCTTTAGCAAGGCAGTGGTTGTTTTGGAGGTGTGTTTGGGGTCGTTATCATGTTGGAATACTGCCCTGCTGCCCAGTCTCTGAAGGGAGGGGATCATGCTCTGCTTCAGTAGTCACAGTACATGTTGGCATTCATGATTCCCTCAATGAATTGTAGCTCCCCAGTGCCGGCAGCACTCATGCAGCTCTAGACCATGACATTCCCACTACCATGCTTGACTATACGCAAGACACACTTGTCTTTGTACTCCTTACCTGGTTTCTGCCACATATACTTGACACCATCTGAACCAAATAAGTTTATCTTGGTCTCATCGGACCACAGGCCATGGTTCCAGAAATCCTGTTAAACCCCTGTATGGTCTTGGCCACTGTGCTGCAGCTCAGTTTCAGGGTCTTGGCAATCTTCTTATAGCTTAGGCCATCTTTATGTAGAGCAGCAACTCGTTTTTTCAGATCCTCAGAAAGTTCATTGCCATGAGGTTCCATGTTGAACTTCCAGTGATCAGTATGAGAGAGTGAGAGCAATAACACCAAATTTAACACACCTGCTTCTCCTTCACACCTGAGACCTTGTACCACTAACGAGTCACATGACACCAGGGAGGGGAAATGGCTACTTGGGCCCCATTTGGACATTATCACTTAGATGTGTACTCACTTTTGTTGCCACCCGTTTAGACATTAATGGTTGCATGTTGTGTTATTTTGAGGGGACATCACATTTACACTGTTATACAAACTGTATACTCACTACTTTACATTGTAGCCAGGTGTCATTTCTTCAGTGTTGTCACATAAAAAGATATACTTAAATATTTACAAAATGTGAGGGGGTGTATTCACTTCTGTGATATATTGGATAGATAGATAGATAGATAGATAGATAGATAGATAGATAGATAGATAGATAGATGAGGGAGTGGGAGGGAGGGAGTGGAAGAGAGAGAGGGAGAGAGAAAGAAAGAGAAAGTTGAATGACAGGTTGATGTTTTTCTGTTTACATATTTCTTCTTCCATTTGTTAGACAGTTTTAAACTTCATATACAGAGAGTACCACTGAAAAAGTGGGGCAAACAAGTTATGCTCTTTGAAGTGATTTTTCTTTTTAAAAAACAACATTTTGTGGTGGACGTATTGGTTAATACTGTTCAAATGGCTTGCCTAAAGCCTTATATTGTAAATGCAGGAAATATTTTTCAGGATTTTTCAGGATTAGAGTATTTCAGTCTGTGGTTTATCATTGTATTAGAAAATTCTTTGTTAAGTAGAAATTGACTGAGCGGCTTTAGTCTTCTATGCTATTTAATAGAAATGATTCCATTACAATATGAAGCAAGGGTTCTAACCCAGAATTAAAATTTCAGCCAACTTCATCTCTCAAGCCTTCTTAAAGCTTTGAAGAGTTACACTACATTATCATCATAACTACAGATTACCATGATTTTCCTGGAAATATAGAGGAAGGAAATTCAGCGAAATAATTATAGATCTACGGAAAGGTTGGAAGAGGCTGAATAAGGTGGCAGTCAACATTCCCCCCCCCCAAATTCTCTCCCTATATAGCCCAATAATGCCATGCTGAGATGCCAAAAACTGCATGAAAAAAACATGTCATTTCTTTTTCATATGATAAAATTGTTAAGGTTATTAGAAATAGAATCCATGTATAGATTACTCACTAATTGCAGTGGCTGTGTACCTGTTACGCTTATCAATTGGAGAATTATTTAGGTGGGGAGAAAGAAAAATAGAAATATTTCCTTAGAAGACAGCAAAGGTTGGGCTGCATGGTATGTATTTATTCTTTGAGGTAGAAATATTTACCCCAATTAAGGGATAAAGGGGGCAAATTAAGCTTCATCTTATAAAATTGAATAGATGTGTAGACTATATCCTGAAAAAGTAGGCATCGATGTGACAGAGAAGGTTACTGATGTACCAAAACAACAGTACACTAAGAAAAAACTTGTTGTTGGGCTCAAGCTTTGGGTACCATTCCATAAAACTGTAATTTATTGTGATGAAAGAGTTCTTTATGAAGCAATGAATTCTTGGGATGTTGTGAATCCTACTAAGTGCAGTCATCCTTTGAAGTATAGGTAGTCCTCAACGTACGACCACAATTGAGCTCAGAATTGATATTGCTAAGTGAATAATTTGTTAAGGGGATTTTGCCCCATTTTACGACTTTTCTTGCCACAGTTGTCCAGTGAATCACTGCAGTTGTTAAATTACTAACACAGTTGTTCAGTGAATCTGGCTTCCCCATTGACTTTGCTTATCAGAAGGTCACAAAAGGTGATCCCATGACCCTGAGACACTGCAACCATTACAAATATGAGCCAGTTGCCAAGTGTCTGAATTTTGATCACTTTGTAGTATTTATATCAGAATTGCATCGCAAACATGGAAAACGAGAGAAGGTTGAAGGTGTAGAACCTGACAGAGGTTAGGTCACAGGCTAAGTGCTATGTGTGACATTGCAATGTGAAATCATTAAACTTTTTTGAAGTTGGTTAACCAACAGGTGAAATTGATAAAATGGGAAAATTAGCCACCTAGTTTCTCAGATTAAAATTGTAGTAAAAAATAAGTGATGATAAACAGTTTTTATATAGTTTGCCAGAAGAGGTTTTTTTTGAAGGTGTGATTCTATGCTCCTTGTCAGAACAGTTTTGCCACAGTTTCTACTATATTACTGATTTCCCAAAAAAGAATCTTTTTGGAATTAGGCTACTATATACTTTCTTTTGAAGTATATTAGGTTTTTTTAAAAAGTGTATTAGTTAGAGAGTTCTGTTGGAAAAGAAGAAACAAGGGCACTTAGAGGAGTTGTTGATTGAATAGATGCTAAGTAATATGGACTGAGAAAACATTCCATGTTTCTGATTCTCTTTTGGTTGCACAAGAAGAGATCAAAACTCATACCATAGAAGTAAGTGTCTCAGTGCATTATTTTCTGGCTAGAAAGTTCCAATGACACATTATGCCTGAATCCAAGCAGTTACTTTTAACTGATTGTTCTTGCCTACCAAATTAGTGGCATGGACTCTGAATCCCAGCAAGAGGTACTGAAGGAAAGGCAATAAAATGGGCGTTGGTCCTACCTGATACGCCCGTTCTCTCCCGCGGGAGGGAACGGCAGGCAGCGCTGGGTAGACTCCGTCAGTTGACCAATCAGGACCGGGTCTGCAAGGAGTTTAAGCCCCGCCCTTCCTGTCGTTCTCCAGTTTATCGGCGAGGATTTCACTGCAGACTGGCGTGTCTCCTGCTGAGAGTAAGGAAAAGATAAGTGGAACCCGCCCCACCCTGGCACAAACGGCTCATCCCCCCAAGAGGGTGGGGGCTGCCTGCCGTTCCCTCCCGCGGGAGAGAACGGGCGTATCAGGTAGGACCAACGCCCATTCTCCTCCCTGACAGGGAACGGCAGGCAGCGCTGGGACATACCAAAGCTTGATGTCCAAGGGCGGGCCAAATAGGGTGAGCCGAAGATCAAGACTCATGCACTCGTTGAAGGACCCGTCTGCCGAAGGCCGCATCCGCTGACGCGAAGACATCCAGACGGTAGTGTCTGATGAACGGCGTCGGAGTAGACCAGGTTGCCGCCCTGCAGACTTCTTCTAGTGAGGCCTGGGTAGCCCAGGCGGCAGAGGTGGCAGCACTCCTGGTAGAGTGTGCAGTCACACGGGCAGGAACCGGCAAGGACTGGGACTCGTATGCGAAGGCAATTGTGGCTCGGATCCAGCGACCCAGAGTTGGAGCGGAGACCTTGGATCCCATTGCGGTAGGTTGAAACGAGATGAACAGGGCCTCGGTCTTACGAAATGAAGCAGAACAGGAGATGTAGATCTTCAAGGCTCTGCGCACGTCGAGAGTGTGCCACGCCCTTTCTAAGCGGTGAGACGGATTAGGACAAAAACTGGGCAAGGAGATTTCCTGTGAACGATGGTACAAGGAGTTAACTTTGGGGATAAAGGTGGGGTCCAAACGGAGGACAACTTTGTCGCGATGAAAAACACATAGGTCCTTGCGGACTGACAAGGCGGCCATCTCGGAAATGCGACGAGCTGAAGTTACTGCGACCAAAAAGGCCACCTTAAAGGAGATAAATTTCAAAGACGTGGTCCGGAGAGGCTCGTAAGGAGCCCGAGTCAAGGAGTCCAAAACTTTTGAGAGATCCCAAGTAGGGAAGCGGTGGACAACTGGAGGGCTCAAGTTGGATGCCCCACGAAGAAATTGACGGATCAGAGGATCCTTAGTAATAGCTGCCAAGGATGCGCAAGCAGAGACAGAAGCCAAAGCAGCGGTTTGTCGTTTTAATGTAGATGGGGTCAGGCCAGCTTCAAACCCATCTTGGAGGAAACCGATGATGTGAGCCACCGAAGGAGAAGTAGGACTGATCCCTCGGGTTGAGCACCAAGACGAGAAGGAGCGCCAGGTAGACTCGTAAATACGAGTAGTGGACGGTCGCCGCGCAGCCTGCATGGTGGTAATAGCGGCGGGAGGAATATTGACCTGGGTCAAGAACTGCCGCTCAGTCTCCAGGCGGTTAGCTGCAGCCATTGGGGCTCCGGATGTACAAGAGCCCCCTGCAGAAGGCAAATTTGATCGTCCGGGATCCGCCAGGGCCGGGCAGTGGACAAGGCGATCAGGTCCGAAAACCATGGCCGACGGGGCCAGTGTGGAGCTATGAGGATCAGTTCCGATCTCTCTGCTAGAAGCTTCCGGAGGACCTTGGCAATGAGAGGCAGAGGGGGGAACGCATAGAGCAGAATGCCCTGAGGCCAGGGGGACCGAAGGGCATCCACCGCCTCTGCTCCCGGAGACGGGAACCTGGAAAAGAAACGTGGTACCTGATGATTGGTATGGGAAGCGAATAAATCAACCCCAGGTCGGCCAAAGCGATTGGACAGGTCTTGGAAAAGATCGGGGTGTAGCTTCCATTCGGAATGGTCCACCAAGTTACGGCTAAGGGAATCTGCCTGAATATTGGACTTGCCAGAAATATGAGAAGCCCGTAAGGAAGCTAAATGAGATTCGGCCCAGGAACCAAGTAGTAGAGATTCTCGAAGAAGAGACCGAGAATGTGTACCTCCCTGTTTGTTAATATGGGCCTTAGCAGCAACATTGTCAGTTAAGACAAGTACGTGCTGGCCCTGGAGCAGGTGTCGAAAATGACGTAAGGCGAGGAAGATCGCCCGTAACTCAAGAAAATTAATGGAAGAACCCAGTTCCTTCTCGGTCCAGAGACCCTGAACCATAAGAGAGTCAAGGTGAGCCCCCCAGCCGGAGAGGCTCGCATCAGTAGTAAGAACCATCCTATGAGGCTCCTTAAACAAGGTACCCTTGGCAATGGCCTCTGAGCCCCACCAACGCAAGGAATCCAAAACAGTAGGAGGAAGAGAGACCTTGCGCAAGGAAGAAACAGAAAGAGAACGTTGAAAGGGGAGCAGGTACCATTGAAGGTGCCTGCAATGTAAGCGGGACCAGGGAACAATGTCAAAGGAGGACACCATTTTGCCCAGAAACCTGGAAAGAGAAAGAATAGATATAGGTCGGCCTGACAAACATTGGGAGGCCATATCAGAAAGGCTGGACTGGCGAGCTGGAGAAAGAGAAACTGTAGATGAGAGAGTGTCAATGACAGCACCTAAATGTAGGATGCGATTAGAAGGACACAGGGAGCTCTTGGTCCAATTAATCAAGAATCCATGAGCCTGAAGAAGGCGGAGTGTGGTGGAAACATCTTGTTGAGCCCCCTGAAGGGAGGAGGAAAGGATAAGAATATCATCCAAGTAGAATAGAATACGGATGGGTAGGGACCGGAGGTGGGCCACAAGGGCGGCCATCAACTTGGTGAATACCCTGGGAGCAGAAGAAAGTCCGAAAGGAAGTGCCCTATATTGGTAGTGGGAACCCCTATAGTAAAAGCGGAGGAATTTGCGGTGGGGTGGAAAGATGGGAACATGCAAATATGCTTCGGTTAAATCAACTGAGGCAAGGAAGTCGCCCTCCCGGATGCATTCCAAGATTGTGGAAAGGGAATGCATCTTGAACCGGCGGTATGTTATATACCGGTTCAATGCTTTCAGGTCTAAAATGGCGCGCCAGCCCCCCGAAGCTTTAGGAACAAGAAAAAGCCTGGAATAAAAACCTGATCTACGCTCAGCTGGGGGAACAGGTTCAATGGCCTCGATCTGGAGGAGGTGGGCAACCGCTGAAGCCATACGGGCGCGGGAGGAAGGATCCTGAGAAAGAGAACAAGGAACAAAAATACGGGGAGGGGAAGCTCTAAACTCTAAACGAAGGCCGTCTGTAACAGTAGAGTGAACCCAAAGATCGGAAGTAGAAATAAGCCAGGCATCAGAGAAGAAGGAAAGGCGGCCTCCAACCAAGGAATCTGGAGGAGGGTTAACGAGCCTTGTGGAAGGGACGGCCCCTGCCGCCGCGGAAGGGCCTTCTAGGTGGAAACCTGGAGTTGGACCTGACCTGGAATTCCTGGCCTTGCGTTCCTCTGGAGGGATAGTTGCGAGACGAGCGGTTAAAGGAAGATCCGCTGTCAGATGGACGAAAGGACTGGGCTCGCTGAAAGGATTGTTGACGAAAGTCTGACCTACGGGAGACCACTGGAAAAACCTTCTTGTGGTCCCTGGTCTCAACCAATATTGGATCAAGGGAGGAGCCAAAGAGGTTAGTCCCTTCATATGGAGAGGCAGCCAGGCGCCATTTGTTCCTGGCATCAGCCTGCCAATGGCGAAGCCAGAGGAGCCTGCGGGAGGTGACAGAGGATCCAATGGCCTTGGCTGCAAAACGGGCCGAATTAAGGGAGGCGTCGGCCGAAAATTCAACAGCTGCTAATATTTTATTGATGTCCTGATGAGAACGTGAGTCGGAGGCTGGGAGGCGATCCTGAAGCTGCTTCAACCACAAAATAGAGGCCCTGTTGAAAAAAGAAGCCGCCGAAGCGGTTCTTACCGCCCAGGCAGAGGCTTGGTGACCCTTGACAAGGGTCCGCTCGGCTCGTTTGTCCTCCGGACGCAAGGACTCCTCAGGTGGACCGGCAAGATGAGTGGTAGAAGACAAGGAGATAACTGGGGCGTCCACCTTTGGAACCTGCAACAAGTCAGAAAAGTCATTGGGTATTGCATAAAACTTTTTATCCTGAGAGTTGGGCAGGGGCCCAGAACCTGGAGATGACCACTGTCTCTTCACCACATCTGAGAACAGCTTCGGTGCAGGTAAGGTATCCACTGGAACTGGTCTTTCCGCAAAAAGGGAAGCAGAAGGATCTTCAGAAGAAGAAGTCGCTGCAGAAACAGGTGGAACTGGCAACATCTTGGTTACAGACAACGCCTTGAACAACAAAGAACGAAAGAGGTGAGGTTTGAAGAGACCCACAAACGCCGGCTGGTCAGGAGCCAGGCCTTCATCATCAGACCATTCCTGGTCCAAGGCCAGGTCCTCCGCAGAAAGGGAGATCTGGCTGGCAGACGTAGGAGAAGGAGGTCTCCCCAGATTGGATGAAGCTTCCCCCCCCCGGGAGAAATGACTGACTTGGCTGGAGCAGTCTAAAATATCTGATTCTGCACGCTGTTGCAGGCCCTCAGCAATCCCCTGACGTATGGCAGTTGCAATAAGGGAGGCCAGAGCAGGGGAAATAGTGGAAGGTAGAGAGTCATTGGAGGGTTGGGGTGGAGGAGGGGGGGGGGGAAGGAGGAGGCGGAGAAGATTTCTCCTGGTCTTGGGTGCCAGGATCAGGAAAATGTCCCTCAGAAGGCAGAGTTGCAAACAAAATGGCGGCCCCATCTGGAGAAGGAGAAGCCCCTGCATTCAAACGATCTGGAGAAAGCTCAGATCTATGGCAGATCTGGGGCTGGGCCTGAATAGAAGAAGCCCCAGCTGGAGGGGGCTGAGGAGCATTTAAGGCGGGAGAAGGCCCAGGAAGCTTAGAGGCTTGGAGTTGGGCCTTTTGAACCGCCCTTTCCAGGGCCCTATGTCGGCGCTGTTCATCTTTCCTGGTCTGAGCCGACTTGTCAGGAGGGGCAGATGACACTTTGGGCCTCTTAAGGCCTCGATGATGACCTGAGGTCCCTTCCCCCGGATCGCTGTTATGGCGCTTCCTCTCCTGATGGGAGCCTGCCCCACGACCAGCTCTCGAAGAACGGGTGTCCGCCATCTTGGATTTTTCCCCCGTTGGCGCCAAAACCGAATTTAAAATGGCCCCTTTTTTTTTTTTTTTTTTTTTTTTACTCACTGCGCCCAAGCGCCGACAGCAAAGGAGGGAGGCAGGCGGCTTCAAGCAGGAGCTGGCCTTCGGTGTGATGGAAAAGGCTGCGGAGCGAAGGCTCTGAAGTGCAGCAAGGCGCCTGCGATGGTGGTCTAGATGAGGGCGGTGCAGGACAGGGCTACGGAGCGAACTCGTGGGCCCTGCCTGAAACTGCCAGCCGGCAGTTAGGAGCGGCGATCGATCGTCCGGAGGCCAAGGAAGAGCCGTTCCAAGCAGGAAAGCTTCGATCGCAGGAAAGGCTCCCTTAAAAAAAGCGCCGTTCTCCTCCCTCTCTATTTATTTTTATTTTTTATTTTTGTGAGGATCTGTGATCAGACAGTGCAGGAGACACAACTGTCCAAGTCGACCGAGTCGATAAACTGGAGAACAACAGGAAGGGCGGGGCTTAAACTCCTTGCAGACCCGGTCCTGATTGGTCAACTGACGGAGTCTACCCAGCGCTGCCTGCCGTTCCCTGTCAGGGAGGAGAATAACCTGTTCTTTGCACTGGGAGAGCAATAGTTGGCGTTTGGGAACTGCTGCTGTTCCCCACTGAGATGCTGGCAGATTCCATTGTTGCCAAATAAAAACCAACTATTCTTGCCCACTGCATGGGGAGGAAGTTCTACAGATGCTCCATGGTGAATGATGTCAGGGAAGTTGTAAAAATATGAGTAATATACTTAACACAACAATGTCTTTTTTACCATGAGGCAATTTTATGATGAATTTCTTGGCTTGTCAGTGTGAAGTGGTCATGATGGCAGCAGGATATCCCTTGTTCTTGAAGAATTTATTCTCTCCTTGATGTATTTAGTTTTTATGTATTTAGTTTTTGTCAAAATACCCCTAAGAACCAAGAAAAGTTTTGCTGAATAGAAGCAGAGAAATGGCTAATAGTCTCTAGACCTGCCATTCACCATTTCTGCCTTTTGACTGCATTTATTCTGTGCTAGCCTTAACATAAATTGCTTGTTTATTCATGCCAGAGCTTAGACAGAGCTTGTTTATTCATGCTAGAATGAAAAGTTAGATGAAATGATACAAAAGTTGATTTTGTATTTCAGTGACTGAACACGATGCCAAAATACTGATGATTATAGATGATAAGCGGCTATTGTTTCTTCTGACGACTGGTGAAACTTTAAGGATGCAAAGAAACATATCCTAGCTCTGTATCATTATTTTTTCTTTTTCAATCTCCTTTTTTAAAAACACTCATCTACCATTGAAATTAGTTTAGGCAGTGTGTTCTTTCCACCCTATCTTGCCCCTTGCAGCACAAACAGACAGACACCACATATATATATTAAATTGTTGGCTCTCTGAACATATTTCCATGATTTGTGTCAGGGCAGGACTAATGAGGCATGAAATCTTCTGGCCCTGAGACATTTTATAAGCAAAGTTTCCTCCAAAACAAGCAAGCTCTCTTGGCCCAGTGGAGTACCGAATTCTTCAGAGTACGTGAAAAAGATCTTAAAAAGTAAGCATTTAATTGTCACTGGTGATATTTTTACTGTTATTCATATTCCTGGATAATGTATTTAGGATACATATTTTACATCTCCAGTTTATTTGTAGTAGCTAAATTACGTTTGATGGAGTTCTGGTTAAGTGTTGAACAAATTTTGGTTTTTAAAAAGTAATCTTTAGATAATGATGTGATAATAATGGATAATTGTTTAGAACCTAACACATTTGAAACCAAGCTGTGACTTGTACTGGCAGTAATTGCTTACATTTATATGTGTGTTGATTATTATGGTATCCTAGGTATGTGGTAGATGTTGGCTGTTTAATGACTAGCTGCTTGATATGTATTTATGTTTGCTATGTGCTTAATGTTAGCTGTGTAAATCGCATAAAATAGATGAACATGATGTACAAAAGTAATAAAACATTGAAGTTATGTAGAACTTGGCATGCATCGCTCAAGTTTTTCATCTTCTTTATAATTGACTTTGTATTATTGTTTGCCAAATACATGGGAATCTCTGTCACATTACTTAAGAGCAACCCAATTAGCATTATTTGTTTGGAAAACTATTTTTACATGTATTCATCTTGAGAATTATTATGTTTGTTTAAAAAAATCACTACTTTGGTTGACTGGATTTGACTATTTTAATTATATTTTATATCTGATATCAGATTATTGTTAGCGCTATCCCAGACAAATTTTCAACCACTGTTTGAAAATTTTCAGCAAGGTATCTCTATCATTTTTCTAGGTAGATGATTGCTTAAATCAGTCTGGTGCTGGTGTATAGTCATGAATGAATTAAAATTTACGGTCAGGAAATTTTGCTGACTATTTACTTCTTTTTCTGTTTCAACTCACTGGCACTTATTCTGCCCTTCGTTTTGTTAAAATATACAAGTGACCTTCTCTTGCACATGACAGATTGCTAGCATCTTTCTCCTCAGTATTTTCTTTGTAGGCTAAAAGGGCCCAGGTCCTTTAAACATTTTTCATAGGACTTGATTTCCAGACCACTAATCACCCTAATATGTCTTTTTCTGACCAAAGTGCGATTTGTCCATATCTTTCTTAAAGTATGATATTCATGGGGGTGCGATTGCTCAGCGGTTAAAAACATTGAGCTTGCCAGCTGGAAAGCCAATAGCCAGATTCAAAACCTGAGCACTGCATGATAAGTGAGCTCCCACTACTTGTCCCAGCTCCTACCAATCTAGCATTTCAAAAGCATGAAAATGCGAATAGATAAATAGATATCACTTTGATGGGAAGCTAAGAGTACACTGGCTCCTTCGACTAAAAAATGGAGATGAGCTTTGCTCCCTCTAGAGTCAGACATGACTGGATAGGGGAAATGTTTTACTTTTTTAAAAATATTCAGTATTAGATACAATATTCTGTGTTTGGTGTAATCAGTACAAGTACAAATGGATTGATATCTTCTATGATATAGTTGCAATACAGATATTAATGGAGCCAAAATTTCTATTAGCCATTTTAATCCACTATCCTGTTTCCCTGAAAATAAGACATCCCCTGATAATAAGCGCAATTGGGTTTTTGAGCGCATGCGTTAAAATAAGCCTTCCCCCCGAAAATAAGCCCTCCCTGAAAATATTTAAATGCAGAGCTGGAAATGAGGTAAGATGGCAAGAGGCCCGTCTTGCTCCACGCGCCCCAAAATAATAAGACCTCCCCAAAAATAAGACCAAGCGCTTATTTCGGGATTCAAAAAAATATAAGACAGGGTATTATTTTTGGGGAAACACGGATTGGATTCCAGAGGCTTCTCACGTACACTGTTGTCAAAACAGGTTTCCCCTGGCCTGAATCTATCTGAGTTTTTTTTTTTCTTACCCTGAAGGAACAAAGACCTATCATAGTTGAACATGGTCTGTTCCATTTGGCCCAATGTTGACTTAATTAAGGTGCTAGCCAATCCCTCTCTGTCATTTATACATTTGATAAATTTCTCTTATATTTTACTCTATCATTTATAAAGACGTTGAATAGAATTTTACTTAAAACAATGCCCTGGCAGACTTTATTTCATATTTCTTTCTTGTTCAACACAACACCATTTACAAATACTTCTTTTTTTTTTTTTGGACACAGTGGCCAGACCATAGAAGTGGAGTTTACCCAAGTCAACATTAATGCATCTATTTAGTTTAGGTTCTTAAATTACAGTTCTGTTATCCTTTGTTATGGATTTGAAGATTCATTTTGTCCGATAAAGTATCTGAAACTAATGAAGAAAAGTTAGATGTTTTCAGCATCAAATAAAAGTATTTGATGACAAACCGAAGAACTGAGCTTATTTTTGTCAAATCCCAGTACATCACCTGTGCATAAGAGCACTTCTCCCAAAAAAACAGCAATAATATTTACTTGTCAGTCCAATACTGCAGTAATATTTTCTTCTCACACCCTACAGTGTTGTTAAAGCTATATTTAAAATTTGTCAAGTAGGTGGTTAGCCATATGCTTTTTTGCTGGAATGGAAATTACAGATTTGTACATTCAAGCACTGATGTACAAAATGAACAACTCAATATAATTATGGTACTATTTTGGATAATGCTTACAAAAAAAAGATATATAGAATTTTCCTGTGGAAAATTGAAAAGAGCAACAAAAATATGGAAAAAAGGAACTGGGAGACATAATAGGTATAACTGCATTGTTAAAATACTGACTTAAAAAAAAACTAGCTACTTGACAGATAAGAATTGGGTAACCATCTACCTCATGGGTGTCAAACTTGCTGCGTCATGTTGCCGTCGTGTGACTTTTCACGACGTTTTTCTTCTTCATGGAGCTGAGATGGGCATGGCCTGCACATGAGGCATCTGGTCTGCGGACCACCAGTTTTGACACCCCGCAGGCCGCCAGTTTGACTACCCATCTACACAGGTAGATCAGTTTGAACTATCTGTATCCTAAAATAGGTGACTGAAAACTTCCATAAATTGACATAAGCAACATAACCAGGATAATGTCTGGAAAATGGCAGCAAAACAATATATGTGTGTAACTACTGGGTCAAAAGCAATGTTAAAAACTTTTATTATTTTGTTTTTTTACAACTTAATACTATTAAAAAGGATGATATAAAATCCCAGAAGGGATTTAAAATAAATTAATATATTTATGCCACAATGACTTAAGTAAATTAATAGTATTCTGGAGATAAAGTGGCTGAAGAAAGCATGACATTTCCTGTACAAAGAATATCTGCAGTAGAAAAAATACAGTGTTCTGGGGAGGAGAAAGCCTATATACAGTACAGAGAATCATAGCTGAGGGAGGGATCCATTAGCATCAGCAGTTAGAGTTCCTTTGCTTTTTCATAAGTCATTGGAATTTTGTTTGGTGGCACTACATTTGCTCTTACTGTCCCACAGGAAGTTTAACAATGCAATATTATATATGAATAGAACATATTCAGAATCCTGGTTCTTATACAAGCCACTAAATCATTCATAGGATAATAAGTATAGTGGAGTGCAAACAATGAAATTACACTGTAGTTTTTCAGAATAAAAGGTACAGTATATGAAAGAGATCCTGTGGCTTGTGATAATATAGCCAGTAGTTGAAAGAGTCAAAAAAAGACTCAAGAAGATGGTATTAGCTTTGTTCTGTGGAGTGCAACAAATTTACCAGCTTACTTCCATGCTAGGCCTGGCTGATAAATCAGACCACAAGCTTCTGGCAGGCACCATGAAGAGTGCTCGGCTGGGTGCACTGAAGCAATGGCAGCCCAGGCTATTAGGATCCCAGCAGAGGCTTCAAATAACATGTTCTGTCGCCTAGAAAAAAGTCACAACAGGTGGTCATAGAATGAATCCAACCTACCTTAAAGCGACCAACTACTTCAGTCTGTTTCAGAAGTCTTAGAATTTGGAATCTGCATGATGTTTCTTTCATTGCCTGAAGTTTTTGAAAATAGGAATTAGTATATCATAGGTAATTTTCATGAAAGAATTTGGAACTAGATTCCGGTGCAAAGGCATAGAAATTACTAATAGTGTAATCCTAACTCGATACTCAAAATAGAAACATAGAATTTTTGTAACTTTATGCATTCTTTATTTATGATTCTCACATAAAGATTACAAATGAATCCTTAAGATGTGCTATTGTGAACAGGAGGGGTGTAAATTTATGTCCAGAAGAATGTAACAGGAAGTCAAAAGCTGAATATATTATAGTGATATAAGGAAGAATGGCTGTTTTAATGACTCATTCCTATGTTTTGTAATGTCTTCTTCAAATTGAAGAATTTGAAGAATTCTTATATGATATGAATGACCAGGGCAGTGAAATGCTGAATATATTATAGTGATATAAGAAAGAATGGCTGCTTTAATGACTCATTCCTTTGTTTTGTAATGTCTTCTTCAAATTGAATGTGAAGCATTTCAGTGCCCTGGTCATTCATGTGTGTGTGTGTGTGTGTGTGTGTGTGTGTGTGTGTGTGTGTGTGTGTTGTGTGTGTGTATGTATGTATGTATATGTATATGTATATGTATATGTATATGTATATGTATATGTATATGTATATGT
This sequence comes from Pantherophis guttatus, assembly GCF_059756535.1. Taxonomy (NCBI): domain Eukaryota; kingdom Metazoa; phylum Chordata; class Lepidosauria; order Squamata; family Colubridae; genus Pantherophis; species Pantherophis guttatus. The sequence continues at coordinate 18,721,364 of NC_142070.1, read as the reverse complement.
ATATATATATATATATCTCCCCCCCACTCACTCTTCCCCTCCTGCCCTCCCGGCCTCTCTCTTCTCTTGTTTATTTTTTCATCTTTTCCTTCCTTCCTTCCTACCTTCCTTCCTTCCTTCCTTCCTTCCTTCCTTCCTTCCTTCCTTCCTTCCTTCCTCATCTCAATTAACAAAACATTGAAGAATATAGTGCCAACTTCAAAAGGTACATTTTCCATGTGCAAATAATAACAAATACAAATTCTGGCAAGTTTGTATTAACAGAGAAGAAACTTAAACTAATTGAAAAAGCCAGTGTTATTTAGATTGTTGAGATATTCAGCTGTATTATTGACTGTATTAAAATGTCATTTCAGTTTCAGTGGTATGGTGTGATTTTGAGGCACCTACACAGTTCAAGGCACTTAAATAATTAGTGCAAATAAGCTAAAGTATTGATGCATTTTTTTTAAAAAAAAGAATGTTTCACAACATTAAAACAAGCTAAATATCCTCATAAATTATACTAATGAAAGAGATTGCTACTTGTAATTGAGCCTATGTTCCACACTGCAGTGTGTGCAGATATGCCAGTTAATAAGCCTTAACAATGTCTCTGTTCATGGAAAATGAATCAGAAATTATTATCAGATTATCTTTTCAGCATGCCTGACTAGTGTCTGAAATGGCACTTTACTAATGTGCTATTACTCAATGTCATTAAGCTAGAAAAATGATTGAACGGCAAATTCATACTTGCATTGTCTTGCTCTAAAGATGCAGTGCTTTAATATTAATGCAGCTCCTGGGAAATAATATTGCATGTACCAAAAATGAGATTTTCATGTCCCAAAACAGGAGCTCCTAAAGATCTGTACATCGTCTATACTTGGGAAGATGGAATCTATAATAAGTACTGAAATTGAAGTTAACATTGTTTGGACATACAAACCTAAGGTAGAGATAGAAAACTTGAAGAAAATTGGATTTTTAAAACAATTCACAATCTTTCCATCCAAGTTCAGAGTAGTGTACATTTTGTGAGTGATAGCTTTTTTCCCTGTGTCCGTAAGACTAAAATAATTCTACAAGTGTTGTGTTGACCACAAGTTTGTACGGTTCTACAAATGAATGAACAGTCTGGTGAGATTGAGAACTCCGTTACTTTACCTTTTGTAGGCTCCGGATGTTATGTTGATTCTGCTGTTCATTCCATTGTATTGTTTAAAACTCCTCCAAATTTCTAGTTTTCTTGTTTTACTCTATTAAAAGCTATTAAATTATAGTCTGGATCTTTAAACAAGTAAATACTTCTTTCTACAGTTGTTTGCAGTGTTGTGTTAATCACTTGATAGCATTCCCATTGTAGAATTGCTTTAAGGAAGATAACCAAGATAGAACAAAGAAGCACCATTTGGGAGAGAAAAATGGAAACAATATGACTGTGTAATTTATATGCTGTTTTCTATTATTCTACTGCAAATTGTAGAGAAAAAAACCAAATGAGATCTTTTAAACCTTTCCCCTCCCCTTTTTGCACACAATTACTAAGAAATTGTATTTAAAAGAATGAAATACTTGTTTTGAATTACAATGTGAAGAAGAAACAGACGGTCTGTTACAGGAAAATAACCCCATGTGTTAGCAAACCGGTATCTCCTATCATCCTCAAGAATATAATGTTAAGAAAGAACGAACCAGTTTTTTTCCCTCTAAAGGTCAGCTATCATTTGACAGACAGCAGTTGTCAAATATTACTCTAAAACAAACAGTGGCACACATCAGGGCATTCTATATCGAATCTGAAATAACTACCGTATTTTTCGGAGTATAAAATTTACCAGACTATAAGACGCACCTACCTTTTTTGGTGAGGAAAAGAAGAAAAAGAAATCTGCCTCTGCCTCTAAGCAATTTTGCCTTGTTGCAGCAAACAGCAAACAGCCTGCTTTACTTTCGTTTTCGTTTTCAGCATCGTTTGTTTAGCACAAGGGGGAAAAAAATCTGCTCCAGCAATTTACCTCTTTGCAGCAAGCAGCAGAGCCCTGCGCAAAACAGCTGAGAGCAAATCAGCTGAGAGTCGGGAGGCCATCCAATCAACTTGTGCTAATTAGCCTGTGCTGAAGTTGAAATGAGCTGTTTTTTCTTGCTGTTTGCTTGCAAGGAGCTAACTGCTGCGAGACAGAGGCCGGGGGGAGGGGCAGTGGGTGGGCGGGGCTACATTCGGTGTATAAGACGCACCTACATTTTCACCCCCTTTTAGGGGGCGGAAGGTGTGTCTTATACTCTGAAAAATATGGTAGTTCTTGGTTTCTGCAAAATAGCATGATGGCAGTATGTGGGCTACTATGGAAAAGTAAGAGAGTTAACCAAATATGCATTACATTAGAATATATTTGATATGGGGATGCAAAAGAAGACAGCATTAATAAATCAATCCAAATAAAACTTCAGGGTTATACATTTTGACCTTTAATGGGAGTTATCATATTAACAAATTGCTTCTTGGAATTCTGATGACAAGATAGTAGGTCACCAGTACAAAGCATGTCAATATGTAGTATTCTCAGTATAGATGATTTTTTAAAATTCATGATGTTTAGTATAAACTACGGCTTTCTTCTACCATATATACATAAATCTTGTTTTAGGTCTCTTTTGTGGACACTTTTTGTCAAATGGAATCCATTGTAGGATTGCCTTATCCACCTGCCATCAGTTCCCCTTGATACGTGACCAGCCTATTTCTATTTCAATTCTTTTTTTCCCCCCTTCAAATTCTTTAAAACCAGATGGATTGACGACATCAGCAAGTATTGCGGGCCCAATTGGCAAAAGAAAGCTCAGTACCATATGGGTTGGAAACATGCAGGAGAGGCCTTCATCCCACAGTGGACAGACAATGTCTAAAATGATGATATACATACATACATATCTATATACATACATCTGTGTGTATGTGTGTGCACGTGCTTTCTGTACAAAGGGATTGGGAACAACTCAACCCTGTTAGCATTGTATTTCAAGGTTTGCTTAATTAGAATTGGGATCGCTTGAGTCTTCAAATGTACCTGGACAGAAAGTTTTTTTTAGTATTAACAGCTCTTTCTTTACTTCCAGAAATATTTTCTCCTGTACTGATAAAATACGAAGTCACCAAAATTGCTTCCCTCACACTAAAGTGTCAATAGTACTGTATTTTTCGGACTGTAAGATACACTGGACTATAAGACACACCAAGATTTTGAAGAGAAAAACAAGAAATAGTTTTTGCCCTCCCTGGCCCCCAGGAGCACTCTGCAGGCCTCCCAAACCCTCTGCGCATCCCATTTTTGTGAAAAACGGACCCATTTTTGGCCTCCCAAATTCCCCACGCATCACGTTTTTGCCCTCCCCAACCACCAGGAGCATTCTGCAGGTCTCCCAAACCCTCTGTGCATCCCATTTTTGCGAAAAACGGGCCTGTTTTTGGTGAAAATGGGATGAGTGGGGCGGGGTTTTGGTAGGCCAAAAATGGCTGTATTCAGTGTATAAGACGCACCAACATTTCCACCCTCTTTTGGGGGGGGGGAGTGCATCTTATACATATTATATAGTTTCTATTACTGTTGTTAGAGGAGCAAGAACATCTCTTCTCTGTGCCTGCTCTTCTCTCCCAACCCCAAAACTGCCTTCACTATCACAATAACTACCTTTACTTCTCTGTCTGTTGGAAAGCACCGTTGTTTAAGTATGGCAGTACAGACAAGGATAATCATGATGGAACAAATGAAAGTTTTCCATTAGGAATAGTGACCTTGTGGATTCCTGTCATTCTTGAGATAGAAGCTCATGTTGAGGACCCTCAAAGATTGGTGAGCAGCACATCTTGGAACTAGAGCATGAGGGTTATGTGAATGACCCTGATTTGTTTTGTTGTAGCATAAACTCAGGTTAATGAATCTTTCACTTCTAGGAACAAAAGACTGCCTTGCTCCCATTCTAAATTGTTGTATTGCTCTGGTTTTCTGTCTACAGAGCCAAAAATAAACTAGCAAATGTTTGCTCAAAAGTGAAGGTCTCAGAAGACTTGCTCCCTTCAAAGAAATGGCCTTTCTTTTCTCCATCCAAACAGCTTGAGAGTAGCAATTTAGAACAAAGTTTGATATCCATTAAAAAGCATTATACTTAAGTAATGTAAGTAGAAATGAATGAAAAGAACCCATGCATCCCTAAGATACAATGGTCAAATGACAGATCAGACATGGAACTTGGTGGGACATACAAAGGAATGAACAGCTGCTTTGTATTGTAAAGCATAGTGTGAAAAATCCTTTACAAGAGGTCTTCCCTGTCTCTGAGAATACAGAAGGCAGTTGGTTTATCAAAATACCACTCATGGGAAGGAAGGAAGCTTCTCACTGTCTCTTGGAAAACAGGGTTACAATTTACTTCACAGTTTGAAAGATCAGCTCCAGGGAGAGAGGCTGGGATTGATCCCTTTGTCTGCATGAGAATCCACCCATCAGTCTGTCTCCTAAGTGCTCTTCAAGCTTTGTAATTGTTCACTTTTAATTTTTTATTGTTTGTGTTAGCTTAACCTGCAGCTGACCCATGCAGATTTTATTTGCAGCGTTGTTAATTCTCTTTCTGACACCCTGCAGAAAGTCTTCTGCCATTTTTGTGACATTAAAAAAAAACCCACACCACACATCACCCAATGATTGCATGAAGAACCTAGTTCTTTTCCATTATTTAACACTACACTTATGCCATTCCATTTGAACTTCAGAACTTTTCAAGTCTGCTTCATTGCACTGAGTTTGATAGCTAACCCAAAGGACAGGGGTGGTTACTGTGAAAACAAGGAGCAAGTATTTATAATATATATCTATATGAAATCCGTAGCGTAAGACTAACTGCATCATAATCTTTTTTCAAAGGCACCTGCATTTTCCATCTTTGGTTATAAGAATTACATGCATCCACATTGTAGAATCTCTCTTTTTTTGAAAAGAGAAAGGGCCATTCCATATTCTTTTGTATTATGTTTTTATTTCATTGGAATACTTGGGGCAGTTCCTTTAACTGGGCTAAAAGCCAGAGAATCAGTGCCTTAATTCAGAGGAAGACTTGGAGACCTAGGAACAACATAGCAATCCAAGTACTGATGGAGCTAAAGGTGAATTAGCTGTTTTTAAAATTAAATTTTATGGGAAGCAATTTGAGTTTTCTCTTTGAAAATATATATATATATATATTTAAAAAAATATAAATTGTTTCCATCAGATTAAAGCAGAATGATATAGTAAATAGCAGGAGATTTATATAGAACTCTAAATATAATTTCTTATAAGATATAACCTGCCCATTCTACCTTTTTCAAATATATTAGAATAGAATAGAATATCAGAGTTGGAAGGGACCTTGGAGGTCATCTATTCTAACCGCTTGCTCAGGCAGGAAACCGTATAACATTTCACACAAATGGTTGTCCAATCTCTTCTTAAAAACTTGTTGGAGAATTCACAACTTCTGGAGGCAAGTTCTGGAGGGCCTGGTGGCTCAGCAGACTGATAGCATTGTGATTAACACCAGCTGTCTGCAATTACTGTAAGTTCGAATCTCACCAGGCTCAAGGTTGACTCAGCCTTCCATCCTTTCTAAGGTAGGTAAATTAAGGACCCAGTTTGTGGGGGCAATAAACTGACTTTGTATAAATATACAAAAGTATGAAGGCTATTGCTTAACGCATTGTAAGCCGCCCTGAGTCTCCGGAGAAGGGCGGCATATAAATCAAATTAAAAAAAAAAAGTTGTTCCATTGGTTAATTGTTCTGTCAATATTTTTTCGGAACCCAAAAGTAATGTTTCCCTGCTCCTAAAAAATGCCCAGATCTTACTTTGTTTGCCTTGCGATGTGTTAAATGTGTAAACATTGTTGAATAGTTATATTAATTTTCCTGGTTTTTCTTTATCCCCCTAGTTGAAACAAAAGCTTCAAAAAAGAAAAAGAAAAAGAAAAAGAGAGAACAAACAAAAAACTGCAGAAAGGCTATTACTGGTATTTCAGGATGAATCAGAAGGATTCAAATTTCAGCTGATCTGTAGTAATTCAACTGCATTAACAGAATTAAATGCAGGTGAATTAAAAATCCCTGTGCCATTAAAGATTCCTCTAGGCAGTTGTCTTCTACCTTGCTGGTTCCTATGCAATTGCCACAAGAGTGAAATCACATCTGGCTCTCTCTCCAAATGAAGAGTGACAGGGGTGATGGGGATTGTGGATATTGCAACCGTATTTCTTTGGTAGCAAAAGCTATCTGTCTGGAAAGATTTAACAGGCAATAAAGGTTTTTCAAGAAATACAAAGCTAACTTTGAAAAGTACAGAGGAACTCCAGGGAAAAAATGTTAATGCAGTCTCTGAATCATATCTTCTTTGCTCTAGATATCACTTTCATGTATTATAAAATATCCATAAATAATAATTTAATTTGTTCACTCAAGGTCCTTTTTAGAAACCAGTAGCCACAAGGTGTCACCTGGAAAATGTGATCTGGGTATTTATAAAATTAACTGCAATCTCTGTTTCCTTCTCAAGAACTGTGCTTAAATAGCTATAAAGATGTAATTAATGGAGAAAAAGAGGAATATGAGCACAGATTAGTCTTTCCCATATGCCTGTTAACTTTCCATTAAACTTCCATTTGTGTAGCATAAACTTAACATGTAAATATTATAGCTTTGTGAAGAAATCTGGAATAGAGTTAGTCTCCAGGAGTCTAGAAGAAGAATAGTGAAGAAAAATTGTATGCTACATTCACAACAGAGTTTGAGCAGTTTAATCATCTTCTATTAGGCAGACAATTTAATTTAATTGAATTCTTGGTTGCTTACATCTTTTGAGCTAATGTTAAAGTATAGTCTCTCTTCTAGTAAATAAATGTTAAAAAAGTACCACAGCTCAGTGACCGTGTTTGTCGGTTTTCAATCTTCAACATTTCCTGTAAATACTGGAACACGTGGCACCATCTGGATATAGCAAAGTAGAAGAGAAAATGTAAAAAATAAAATAAAAAAATCACAATATTGAAAGACCTGCAAATAGAAGTAGAATTGTGGCAAAAGAAAGCAATGATACTGCAAATAGTAGTAGGCGCCTTGGATGCAATCCTAAAACAGTACAAGTTGGACATGATTGGCATTGACAAACATCATCAATCAATTGCAAAAGGCAGCTTTACTTGGAAGAGCTTACATCTTGTAACAATATCTTTAACACCCTCAAATATACTGAACTTAGGTAAGGAATCAACATATGGATAAAAATGTTGAAGTCTAAACATTTAGATGACTGTGCAACCAGCTGTATTAATAATAATAACAGGAAGATAAAATCTGTGTGTTCAAAATATAACAGTAAATGTCATCTTAGTAGAAAAAAGGTTAAAATAATTGACCATTTGATCAGTGGCTGCAGCAAAATTTCAAAGCTAATCATGTAGCATCATGATTAAGTTGCCAGAATTATTCATTGGAAACTTTGGATTTGAATGTAATAAAAACCATCAAATTAAGAAGGCTTTGGAAAATGAGCAGGACTTTAAGAGCTAAACCTGTTCATAACCTGCCTGATATAACAGTTATTAAAAAGGGAAACTCTGGTTCATTGATGTTGATATTCTAGTAATACTAGGATTGAGGAAAAACAATTGGAAAACATATAAAATATTGGGACTTGCAGATCAAAGTTGGATGCTCACGAAAAAAGAAATCTGTTATATCAATCATGATTGGAACCTCAGAGTAATACCTTTGATGACTGGATAGAATTTATCAGATCTGAACACCCTAATTTTACAAAAAGCCACTCACTTTGGAATTAAGACTATACCTTAATAATTTTTTGTCTCCTTGGTTAGGACATATGAATGATTAAGTCAGTGGTGGGATTAAATTTTTTTTACTACTGGTTCTGTGGGCGTGGCAGGGGAAGAATACTGTAAAATCTCCATTCCCTCCCCAATCCAGGGGAAGGTTACTGCAAAATCCCCATTTCTTCCCGATCAGTTGAGACTTGGGAGGCAGAAAATAGATGGGGGCGGGGGCCAGTCAGAGGTGGTATTCACCGGTTCCCGAACTACTCAAACTTTCCGCTATCGATTCTCCAGAACTGGTCAGAACCTGCTGAAACCCACCTCTAGATTAAATGTCCACCAGTCCTAGACTGAATCTAACTATAGATTAGGCATACATGTTAATAATATCATAGGCATGGAAATTATAAAAGAAACTAAGGAACTTTCAAAATTGTAATTCTTTAGATTGCTGTCACCCTACCTTTGTCAATTATAGCAAATTGAATGCATGATCTAGGAACCATATTTATTATTCAACCTTGGAAGTTATTACATTTAAGTATTGTATGGTCATGGAAAGAGGGAGAAAAATAAACTGCACTGCTTTGCTTCTTAGTATATCAAATTTTCACTGCTGGAAAGGTAATGGAAGCAGAAAATTTGAATATTATACACAAACACTGTGATGATTCAGTTGCCAATGGAATGGTGTACGCTAATGTAAAGCTCAAGTTGATAAGTGACGTCATATCAAAAAGTTTTAACTGCATCTGCATAGAACAGGTTGACATTGTTTTCCCATAAATCTAAAGCTTTCTTCACCAAGATGCAGTGAATAGTTTATTGTAAACATGTTTAGTGTATGAAGATCCTAAAATTAACCTTTAATTGGAGTCCAAATCCCAAGTCCCTTTTCTTATATTAAAGTTTTAAGGCTATCAATGGCAAGGACCCAGTCGTCTATAATTCCTCTCTCTTTTAGGAATATGTCCAGTTAAGATTTGCAAGATTAGTTTCAAAGACGCCGTCACACACAAAAACTCATTTCCTCATGCAATGCAATGTAGGAAATAAATTTCTAAGTTTTCTTTTTCCAGTGTTCTCCTTTCAAAGATATATTTTAATTTGCCATTGTTTTGGAAAAAGTTTTTTTTTAATAATCTTTTTGTCATTGAGCTTACTTTTTTTTCCTAGTAATGTAATATTGTTCATGTACTGATGAACAATATTTAATGATGGATTTATGTTATCGTGCAATTGTTTCTTTTGTCCTATGCATTTTCTTAATCCCTTTTATACAAAGCTAATATTAAAGCAGAAAGAAATAAGAGAATGATGCACGTGCAAATAGATAGACACAAAAACAACATTAATAAACATTGATCTCCAGCAGAGGGGGGTTTCAGCAGGTTCTGACCGGTTCTGGAGAACCGGTAGCGGAAATTTTGAGTAGTTCGGAAAACAGGTAGTAAAAATTCTGACTGGCCTCGCCCCCCATCTATTTTCTGCCTCTCAAGTCCCAGCTGATCGGGAGGAAATCGGGATTTTGCAGTAACCTTCCCCTGGATTGGGGAGGGAATGTAGATTTTACAGTATCCTTCCCCTGGAGTGGGGTGGGAATGGAGATTTTACAGTATCCTTCCCCTGCCATGCCCACCACGCCATGACACGCCCACCACTGAACCGGTAGTAAATAAATTGGAAAACCACCACTGATCTCCAGGTCCTATCAGAGATATAGAGACCCACTTAGCTATTGTGACAGTGGGAAAAATAATTGATACCCAAACACAAAATCAAGATAATATGTATGTATGCATGTATGTAAGCAAGCAAGCAAGCAAGCAAGCAAGCATATCTACAGGTGACTATATGGTTTACCATCTTTAATGATTTTTTTCAACTTAACTTAAAAATATAAAAATAAAGCAATCTTCCCCCAAAATAGTATTGTTCTGGGTCTGATCATATTCCTTCTATCTCCTCATAATTGACTTTGTTGGTTCCTCTAAAAGCTTCTACTGAAAAAGAGTGACTGTAATCCACTTTTTAAGTGACTATGAATTATATGCACATAGAATTAGATTGAACCCACATACATTAGGCTAAATGGCAAGAAACAGTACGGAGGGCATGACCTTCCCCAACATGTATTTAGTTGGTACCAATTTATAGGTTCCCCCAAAAATCATTGAATTTTTTTAAATTACTGAGTCAGTTCTAACACTGTTCTATATTAAGTCTTCATTGCAGAAAACAAGGATTTTATATTTGTGAAAATTAAACATGAAATGAAAATGAAAGCACTGGATTCATGTCTGTTTACTCTGCACTGATAGAAGAAGGAATGAATGTTAGACAAGTCGTTTTCAAGGAATTACTGCCCTGTGCAGGTAAACAGATTGAAGGGTTCAAGAACTAACAACCCTTCGGGCAGTTTGCCTTAAGCTGCATAAGTGAAGCATGAGATTTGTGGATAGACTAGGCTTGGAGCCAGGTGGCTGATTTTCTGTTTATGTAAGCAATCACTTTAAAAGGAATACAAAAAGCATTTTAATTTTTAAATCATTGGGTTTTTTTTTCTTTTCCCATTACATAGTAACAGATGCCTGACAGCCTTGATTAATAGTTTTTCAGGAGATGTTTTTTGTCTTGTTATAAAGGTTTAATTTGCAAACTTTATATCACTAGGTTGAAAGGGAATGAATAACAAATGAACAGGAGAAACAGAGAGAAGTTGGAGTTAATTGTAATGAAAGCAATTAGAAAATATTGCATTGGGGCATCTCCCCAAATTGAACACATAAGTGAAAAATGAAGCAACATTGTTGTTTTCAAGGCATTATTTTATTAAACCAGCAATGACATGTATCTTAACCATCCATGTTATGACATAAGCTACTTCACTTAGTTTTCTAATTTTTTAAGTACTGCTGAAGGAGTTGCATTTAAGGAACCCATGGAAGACAGAGTTAAAACAAAATGAGAAAGAGGTTTTTCACACTGTGTGTGTGTATATTTCACACATGCATGCACTCACACACAGACACATTTCTCTGAAGAATGGTGTGAGATTTCCATGCCTGGGCTTTAACACATAAAATATTAACAGCCAATTTTCAGCTGTACTTCTGTCACTTCCATTATCATTCTACACATCCGGAGTGATAATGGACTTGGTAAATTGAGGCCTTGAGACCACTAGGGTTTTTACCTAGAGTACTATTCTTCACCAGAGGTGATGCAGCTAAATGTTAATGGCATCAAAGTGCAGCATCTTACAGTACATAATAGAAGCCATATTGGATTAGGAAATAAAAGATCTGGGTTACAAAAGACCTTGCTTTGAATAACATTGAGATGACACTGGTTCTTGAGATTTACATTTTAATTTAAAGAACTGTCAAAGAGTATGGATATCTACTGAATATCATTATATGTATGTGTGAATTTTATGTGTGTGGAAAAGAGGCTTTTGGCTTTGAAGAAAAGCATGTTCTTATAGTACGTCTGTCTCTGGATGTGATGGCAATAAATAAGCGTTTTCCACCACACAAAATGTATTTATGGGTATTCTCCCAGGTTGGGAAAATATGGCAGAACAGACCAATTAACCTCAAACTGTAGTCTTTTGGCCATAGCCGCCTCACAATTTAGTCTTCTTTATGGAATAAAAATATGAAGAATAATGATTTTTTTAATTAATATGTGACAGCAAAATAGACTGCTTGTCAGGCACTGACAAATGTTGGGGCTGACTTCCAGCATGTCAATTACATTCAAGGGTGATATCCAAAGTCAGCCTCATAAAAGCTATTCAGGTGAAAAAATATTAATTCAAACTAAAGTGAATTCCATAGATTTCTCTCCAGCTTTACATGAAGGACTGGCGAAACAACTTGTAAAAGTGTTGTTATTGTGATGCTTTCAATCCTGACACTTCTTGTAATTAAAATGAAACAAGAACAGTCTGAATTAATGATCTCTTTTTACTTTATACCTAAACTTTGCCTTTGGTAAAGGAAAGAAAAATGTCATCGCAAAATTAAACGCCAAATTCAATATATGTTTCCCGTAAATTATTCGATTATAAGTGTGCCTTATTTTTGTAATAAAATGGGACTTAGTTTCTATTTAAATATATATTAATTCATTCTATTTATTTATAAAATTAGTCCCTGTAAATAATTTTTTTATATATACTGTATATTCCTCCCCCCCCCCCCCAAATTGTTCTTTTTAACTATGTCTGACTCAAGAGAATATTGAGATACAAAGGCCATTTGGGGAGATTTTATTGTTGACCATCTTTGTATTTTATTTATTGTTATTATCTTATGGCACTTTTATATTTGACAGTGTTTTATATTTATTGTGTAAACTCCAGAGAATTTATCTTGGTGGCATAGAAGTCCCTTGAATCAATCAAGGGCTACAACTATTGGGCAATAACATTTTAGATGAACATTAGATTAGAAATTTCTTTCTTTGTTGCCATGTAGTTGTAGTACGGATTTGTCCAATCCAGCTCTTGTGGCTTGCACATTAAAACTACAAGGTTTCTTCCTTGTCCTGTGCTGATCAGCCCATCCACAGATGGGATCTTAAGGAAAATGGTTTGAAATGGCAAACCCATGGGTTGCAATGGCATAATTTTTAATGAGAATAAGGAGAAATCCCTTTCGAAAAACGGCCAAATTGGACTGACCAGTACCTATTTTTTGGTAAATGCTTGCAAACATAGACACCAAAGGCGATGGAGCAGATTATCTAGAACAGGGGTATTTTAACTCGATTTTATTGAGGGCCGCATCAGGGTTGTGTTTGACCACAGGGGGCTGGGTGGGCATGGCCAGGGTAGGCAAAGTCAGCTTGACGTTACTCATGTTGGGGGTGCTTTTGGTGGCCTGAGCACTCTGTCACCGAAAACGTAGCTTGGAAAGGCCGCACGTGGCCCTGCTGAGCACTGTTTTCGCTGGCAGATGCACCGTGGGCCGGTCCTTCGCTATTTCCAGGGTGGCCCTGTGGGCCAGATCTAAGCACCCTGCAGGCCGAATCCGGTCCGCAAGCCTTGAGTTTAACACCCCTGATCTAGAAAGACAAAGTTTTCTGGATGAAACACCATATCATGCTGTGAAAGTTTTGTTGTAGGTCCTGCTTGTGTATTTGTATGTATTATACTGTATCGTATATTTCATATTTATCTACTTAAATATTATCTGCAATGTACATGATGTAAATTTATTTATAGGTGTGTACATCATATAACATAGGAGTTTAAGGAAAATTAGATGAAGTATTCTACTCTTTATTTGTGACACAACTCTTAACTCTCATTAACGCAGAAAAGAGTATGGCAAAAACAGTACTTCTAAAGATTCTAGTCCAAAATTTTGTCTCACAGCAATTAATCAGATATTTATAAAGTTTTTTTAATTAAAAAAATAGGAATGAAATAATAACCTGCAATGCATGCATTTTCTAATTATCTCCGTCATCTCTACCATCATCTCTGACTCTGGAGGAAGCATAAAGATATCAATTGAATAGCCATTGTCTGTTATGGTTTGATTGAATAATTGATTCAGAGTGTCTACATTTGTTGTTATTGCACTTTCTGGTCACAGTTTTCATAGTTTAGCTATTCACTGTGTGGATTACTTTTTCCTCTCCTAAATCTCTTTTTCCTTTTTTCTGTATAAATTCAGTTTCATTGCATGATTTTGAGATCTTGAGAAAATTCGGGCCTCACTTTCTTTGTGCCATTCACCATCATTTACAAAAGGTAAATGGGCTTCATGTCCCATTGCTGTATATTTTTCTGCATTTGTTCCAGTTTTACAGTATTATTTTGAGATTTAAGCATCACAAATGTGTTTAAAAACATTCCTAATATGGGCAGATTCCCCCCCCCTTAGGATCCCCAATATCAAATTAGCATTTTTTTTTTCTGCCAAGCACAAGATGGATTGGCAGTTTTACTCAAGACTGATTTCTTGTTCAGTCATTGCATCTCAATAATTAAGGATCCCTCCCACCCCATATACAATTTACATCACCTTACATCTATTCTCCACTTTCCATAGTCTCATTTGCTGCAAATCTACTTGTTAAAGATGGCTACAACTCTAGTTGGACCACAGAAGTTGAAGGACATAAAGATGTAGGAACATGTACTTTTTATCCTCTGTGAGTACTAATAATTTAAGTTCAAAGTTGCAAATTTATTCCTTTCTTCTGTACAATGAAAAACGGCATTCACAGTATCTACACATATAATAATTAAAAATAAGTTACCATGAACTCAAGAGTATATATTCCCAAATGAATACATTTACAATCCACTCTCTAACTTTTAACAAGGCAATTTATTGTTTTTCTAGCAATCTACTTTTATCTCTTAATCATAGATTGAAAGTTGTGGTCTTCAAAACTCTCTGAGGTTTTCATAGACATGAAGTGAATTCTGTGTGGTAATTTCATCTGATCTCGTCTGAGTATGATTCAATCTAGATCCTGTTTGATCTTATTTTAGATATTTGGGTTCCTGGCTTTTCAAACATGAGATTTTTATGGAAACATAAAAATGCCTGTTCTACAGAGTGAATTGTTTTAGTATTTTTCTTGCTTGTTTTTTTAATTATAGTTTTGTTTTTTTAAATAAATATGTATGCCATCATGCTCAATTTTTTTAAAATTGAAGGCAACCCAGAAGTATTTAAATTGTTATATTAATTGTATCTATTATGTGCCATTTGTAATTAATTAGTATGCCATGTATTGTTTCTACTAAATTATAATATGCAGTGACACCTGAAATAGAAAAGGATTCTAAGTACGCATGCATATATATTGTGTGTATATGTCCCCATTTGTAAATACAAAGATATCATTTTAGCTGTAACCCTACAATGTAACAATATATTTATTTATACTTTACATGGTAGGACATATGCAAAAGAAGTATTCTGGTTAAAATAAACTTCAACCCCTTCTCCTCCTGAAAATGAGTCGAAAGAAAGAATATAAGATGTAATTCAGAATTAAGAAACAAATTTTAGAAGCTTTTATTGTTTAATAGTTATACAAACGTGAGAATAGGAACAGCTGCAAAAATCATATATACTGAGAAATGTTGGCTTTTTGTGTGAGAAATCATGAGCTTTCAAAATTAAGTTATTTTCTTTCAAGAAGAATGCACACATTAACCAACCTTCCTTCCTTCCTTCCTTCCTTCCTTCCTTCCTTCCTTCCTTCCTTCCTTCCTTCCTTCCGTGACTTAGATTTCTGGCCTTTTCAGTCAATTGTCAAGAAATCATACAGTATCTAGGATCCCTACGCCAATGATGACATCATAAATTTGAATTATGTTGATCATATGCTTCTTTGCACGTTTTAGAAAATGTCTCAAGTGAACACAGTAGCATTTTAACTATTGCATACTTCTCTATATAATGTGATCTATGGAATGATTAATTGCAGTCTCAGTGCCCAAGCTACAATATTGCCACCTGGTGGTGTTTAATATATTTTAAATGTCTAATTAATCTCATTTGGAAGTTATATGCAAAAAATTTAGAGAAATAATAACAGTTAAGATTTCTTATGTCTACTGGGAAACCTACTGTATATCTAAAATTATAGATAAAAAAAATGCTAGAAGTGCTTTGTCAAAGAAACTAAAATGGTGAAAATAAGTAGTTTCTAGATTTGTCCATGTGGTGAAATCTACCAATGTCTAAATTTTCAGATGATTGGTAATTCAGTGGGCTATATATTTCTTTTGCATTTACATGTAATATTTATAGCTTTTAATAAAAGGAATAAAATTCAGGAGGTAAACTTTGACATAGCCATCCAGCCAAAATTATTTATTCACAGTAATATATTTTCCATATTTTAACTAGAAAATAAAAATTGTTATAGCTTGTCTTAGAAAACAAATTATTTAGAAACATTTCAACTTGAAGCAAAGAAGTAATTGAATAAAGCTATCTTATTTGAAAAGTATCAGTGAAGCAAAATAAAGTTCTAGAATCCATTGAAATGAAGTCTGCTTTATAAATAGTTCATTAGTGAAGTCATGGAACTTGTCTAGGCTGATTGAGACATATATGAAGTAGATTTCCTTGATTTGAATTGGGCCCTTTTTTGGTCTGGAAAAGGATTAATAACTAAGGTTATAAGGAAGAACAGATGTTCCAATTTCCTTTACAGCATTACGTTTCTTGCACAAATATGCTTCCCTTGTAAACGTTGGCTATTCATTTTGTTATCTGTGACAATTTTGGGTTCATATGCCCGTTCTGCTGTGACCAACTGCAGCTTCTCCTCATGAAAACTGTAAATTTAGTTTGATTATTTATATGTAATATCTTACACTTTGGGATGACAGATAACAATTTAAAAGCTGGCTTAATTAAGATGGCGTGAATGAAATAAATGAAAATTCATTTAACATGGGAACATTTAGCTGTAGTTGATGCATCTAGTAATGTGATTAGTCTTGTTCTATGGCAGGGGTATCAACTGGCAGCCTGCGGGCCAGATGAGTCGTGCGCAGGTCACATCCACCCAGCTCCGCGAATGGGGAAAATGTCACGAAATGTCACATGATGGCAATGTGATGCAGCGAGTTTGACAACTGGAACAATAGTGCTTTATTCAATAGATTTCCAATTGGGACGAAAGGAACTTTAAAAGAAAGAAAAAGTGTTATTAGTCCTCAACTGAACCCAAAACTTATGTACTAAACAGAGAGTTGTTAAGTGAGTTTTGCTCCATTTATGGCCTGTCTTGCCACAATTGTTAAGTAGTTAACAGTTGTTAAGTTAGTAACACTGGCTTGTTCCGTTGACTTTGCTTGTCAGAAGTTCACAAAAAGTGACCACAAAAAGTGATTACATGGCAATCATTATAAATACAGGTAGTCCTGGACTTACGACTACAATGGAACTCAAAATGTCTGTTCTTAAGTGAGTTTCACCCCATTTTATGACCTTTCTTGCCACAATTGTTAAGTGAATCGCTGCAATTGTTAACTTAGTAAAAAGGTTGTTAAGTGAATCTGGTTTCCTCATTGACTTTGCTTGTCAGAAGGTCTCAAAAGGGGATCACATGACCCAGGACACAGCAACAGTCATAAATAAGAACCAGTTGTCAAGCATCTGAATTTTGATCACATGATTATGGGGATGCTGCACATGTCGTAAGTGTGAAAAACGGTCATAAGTCACTTTTTTCAGTGCTATTGTAACTTTGAACAGTCACTAAATGAACTGTTGTAAGTCAAGGACTACTTGTACATGCCAGTTGCCATGCATTCAAATTTTGGTTATGTGACCATGGGAATGTAAGTGTAACAATTGTAAGTGTGAAAAATGATCCTAAGTTGTAACTGTTGTAATGGTCATTAAAAATAAGGTTGTAAGTCGATGCCTACTTGTATTTATGTTTTACACATTTCAAGGAAGTATACAGATTTTGCTTCTTAGTAGGTCTTCCAAATATAAATTGTAAAAACTCTGACATTTATTATACGTAAAGCAGTTCTTTTCTCCCTTTCTGAATACTCAAGTTCAATTGTTAAACAGTCCCTTACATATCAGAAGTGAAGCGTCTAAATTGAATAACTTAATACAAGAAACAAAATTAAAAAGAAAAAATATCAGGTAAATCAAGATTTATTTATTTAATGCATACATGGAATGGCTAAGAGAGGTCATTCAGTGGTCTGGTGTACAGTGTTATCTCTAAACCATAACAGATGGGATATGCTTTCAACTAGGAAGAAACAGGTTGAGAGTTGACCCAAGCAAGGCATAGTGGCTACTATATGTGTCCAGAAACCAACTGAGTCCAGGACCCACAGTCACTATGCCTTGCTTGGATTAAATGATTTTATGATCAAATCACAAATACAGTAATAATCATTATCTATGTAGTTTTGCAATTGTGGGTCCAATTTATCCAATTTAAGAGCACCAAGTTCATTTCTGTTGCCTTTGTTTATTTAGTCATTATTTGACTGATGGCATTTGAGTGGCGTGGTGGCCTAGCTGTGAAGCTAATCGCCTTCCGTTTGGAAGGTTGAGAGTTCAGTCCTAGGTAGCGGCAGATGTTTCTCTCTCCCAGGGCTCAAAGGAAAAAATATCTGCTGTGAACTCCACGTGGTGTCAGGAAGGGCATCCGGCCAGTAACACTCAGTTCCATCCACCGGGGCACCAACTCTACCCTGAATTATTTAATGGATGATTAAGTAATTTAGGGAGTTGACTGACTGCATTTCTTTAGTTTATCCTAATCATAATAACTAAAACTCACTGGGGGCTGGAGATCAATGTGGGCTATGATATTAATTTTTGCTAGCAAATAAGGAACATAAAATGTATATCCTTATTTTAATTGATAGCAATAGCAATAGCAATAGCACTTAGACTTATAAACCGCTTCACAGTGCTTTACAGCCCTCTCTAAGCAGTTTACAGAGTCAGCATATTGCCCCCAACAATTTGGGGTCCTCCTTTTACCCACCTCAGAAGGATGGAAGGCTGAGTCAACCTTATAAATAACATCAAGGCAAAGTTTTAGTCCAGTGAAAACTTTACAGAAAATACTTGAAGATGTAGCGGGGCGTTTAAAAAATTGCATTAAATTGATACTTGAGTCAAGGAGATGCAATTTTAGTACAATTAAAGATAAAGAGATATTTAGCAGTTTCTATTAGAAAAGCTCCGTAGTATTTGTGTTGGTCTTTCCTTAAGCATCGGAGACAAGAGAAATTGCCTGATTGACAAGGTAGATATTCCTGCATTGCTGACTTTGGAAGTTATAAATTCCCTAGGAAAAAAGGAAAAAAGGAATAATGCTTCTTTTTCACTGTAGAACAGACACAATGTTTTTCTTTTCAGTAAGCTGAATGAAATCTGCTCATTTTGTTAACAGAATTGGGAATATAACAAAACCTTTTTTCACTGCTCTGCCATTATCTCTTAATGTAAACTGAATTATGGCAAAAATTGTGGAATTAATCACTTGAAAATCACAGACCTCGGGTTACCTGGTAAGTATTTTGGCACTGAGAATAGGAAACAATTTAGTAGTATTGTTCAGGATGTGCCAGTTTAAACTTCCAATCCACCTTCCTGTCTGATTGTTTTAGATCTTATCATTAGGAATGACTAAGTGTGATTGAATAGCATTTCAGTGATTATATCCACCCTTATCAACTTCATTGCTAAATGAAGTGGGACAGGAAAACTAATTATAGTTCAGCTTTAGAGGGTGGTTCATGTTTCCTGGTTCACTGATTTTACAAAAGAAATTTGTACTGTCTGCTTGAATAGTCCTTAATTCATTTTTTAATGGACATGTTTGTTAATTCTTTGTTCCCTGTTTTAAAATGTAATGTGGTCCTTGACTCTCAGCTAAGTTTTTTTTTGAAAAAAAATCTTTGAAGATTCCTCATTTTGACAATAACTGGGATAAATTGATGATTGATTCAAAGTGCAAACTTTCCTGTTCTTTAATTGCAAACTAGGTAAAATAATTTGTTTTAAAAATTAGACACGGTTTTGTTGCTGTCAATATTGACATCAAGGAGTGGGTGGTTTTTAATTTAACATTAATTGCATGTTTTATATTTCAAGTAATTATATACTTAACTATTAGCTCAGAGTTCCCCAAATTTTCTGGCTTTGTGGACCAGTGGGGAAAGGAGAGGAGATGGTTCTGCGCGAGCAGCCAACAAGCACATGCACAACTCCATTTCTGCAAGCTACTGGCAAGTGCGTCCACATCCATGTTAAAGGTCCTTCAGGCACCAAATTATGGAAGAAAAAACATCACATTTTCCTCAAACTATATAATGAGCAATATTTATCAGTGTCAAGCATAAAAGTGCCCAGTCTCAGTTGCGTAACTTTGGAAGAAAAAGAAGTTAATAATGAAATGCTGACAGATATTTCAGCTGCCTTAAGGATCCTGACAAGCTTAATTGAAAATAATGATCTCATACATTCACAAAAACTTTTCAAAATTCAAACTCTGCTTCACATAAATGAAAGTTTAAAAGTGTTTTGCTATACTTTGAATGCATAAAGCTGATCTTTGTTCTTTTTTTAATTTCATGCCATGTTTCATTTGACTCCAGTTGCAGTTTGATATGAAAAAATAGACACAAATAGAGTTTTCAGATCCATATTTTTTAAAAAAAAATAATTTGTGTTTTTTTTTAAAGTTTAATTGCGCATGGCATAATGGAAATGACATAGGTATTAAATTGCTTTATAAATTTTTCACTGCTGGTGGGAAGCAATTTTTTTTTTTTTTAGATTCCTGTCTCTGTACTTCTGCTTGATATTAGTTTTAGTCTCAAATTCATCATACTTTTCCTTGAAATTTTATTAGTATTAGGAAAGGTGGAAAAAAGACAGTGACAGGAAAATGTATGGACATTATTATAGAAAATTCATTCATAAATTCATCATGGGAGATCTGAAGAGGCAGAATCTACTGGGAACAGAACATTTATGCAGTCATTAAGAGATAACACTGATTTGATGGCATAACCTCACAAAAATGTATTTCTTTAACATCATTGTATCAGATAAAAATCGGATAAAGGTGCAGATACCATTAACTAAGGAATTTCGGCTGGTGGTATCCAGAAAAATCTTCTTTGCCATGGTTCCTGCCCTCTGGAACATCTTACGCCCCGAAGTGAGGTTGGCCCATATCCTCTGACGTTTCATAAGTGCCTTAAGACCTACAGTAGTGGCCAAAATTATGGAAACCTTTTGGGGAAAGTGTATTTTCTAAAACTAACTAATAACACCACTTTTTTTGGAGTAGTACCAGTGATGGGATTCAGCCAGTTCGCACCACTTCGGGAGAAGCAGTTCAGTGGTGGGTTCCTCCCGGTTCTGCCGAGCTGGTAGCGGTGACGGAACTGGTTCTCCCCCCCGCATTATTCTTACCTTTTATTTGGCCCCACCCCCAATCTATTGCTGCCTCCTGAATCCCAGCTGATCGGCTAGAAGGAAAAAAACTTTAAATTCTTGCCGCGGGACTTCAAAGGGCCGCCCTACAGCTGATCAGTGTTAAAAGGCAGTGTGGTGGTAGACCGGTGCCTCCAAAAACAAATGAGTAGACCGGTGCCTGCAAAAATAAATGGGTAGACCAGTGCCTCCAAAAACAAATGAGTAGACCGGTACAGCTCTGCAAGCAGTTAAAAACCTGGTAGTCCAGTACCTCTGCTAAATCCTAAAGAATTGTCACATGACCATCAAGCCACGCCCACAAAATAAGCCACACCCACAGAACCGGTAGTAAAAAAAATTAGAACCCACTCATGAACCAGTTGTTAACTTTCTGAACAGTTTGGTGAACTGGTTGTTGGAAGAAATCATTAGGGCAGAGAACCAGTTGTTAAATTATTTGAATCCCACCACTGAGTAGTACCATAAAATTATATATCAATGGAAAGATAATTTAATCAAGAATGTAATGCAATAAGTTTTAGGAAGGATTTGCTATTAGAATAGCAGTGACAGTATAAAGAAGAAAAGTGAAACACATAGAAAAAATGAGATATACAAAAATTATCACCATAGAAAAAACAAGATATACAAAAATTATCACATCAGTTAATACTTAGTTGGGTAATCTATCACATGAATTACAGCCTTACCAGCTCTTCCCATGGAGTGAACCAAGTCTTTTAGTTCAGCAGCTGTTATACCAAGCTGTGAGACCAAGATGGAATGATTGCTTCTATTAACTGGGTTTTATTGCTGGGTCGCTTCTGACTAAAAAGTTTCTTTAATTGGCTCCATAGATTTTCAATTGAGTTAAGGTCTGGGCTATTCCCAGGCCATTCCAGCAGTGGAATATGATTATCTTGAAACTCCCCCCCCAAAAAAAGTGGTGTTATTAGCCATCAAACCTCAAAATACACTTTCCCCAAAAGGTTTCCACAATTTTGGCCACTACTGTAGCTCTGCCAGATAGCTTGGGGACCCAATGGGAGAGCTTCATACTGGAGGTTGTTGACTAATTAAAATTCAATCTCACCTTCCTCCCCCCCCCTCATATCCAGCTCCGTTCTTTGTCATCTTGTATCCATGATTTTATCTGTTAATGTTTTTTTTATCTGCTGTGTTTATTTTACGAAGCATAATTTTATTTTATTTTCAAATATTTTATATTTGTAAACCATCCAGAGTCAGATACGAGATGCGTGGCAAATAAATTTCATAAATAAATAAAATAGGTAAATCATTTTTAAATACTTCCAAATGTCCAAAGGATAGTGGAGGTGTTGTTTGTATTGGATTTGCCTACTCTTATTCTGTTGATGTAATAGGCATCTGTCATTTAATAAACAAGATTAAGAAGGGAGAAAGTGGTCCAATTATAGATCACTACAAAATATATATATATATATATATATATATATATATATATATATATATATATATATATATATATTTGTTTTCTCAGGTTTTCGCGGGTGTTTGTATGTAGGTCTTTGGTTATTCGGGTCTTCTCCCACGTAAAATTGGAAGTGTCTTGGCGATGTTTCGACGAAGTCTCATTCGTCATATTCAGGTTGGTATTCTTGGCTTCGTGCTTCCAGGAGCTCCTGGAAGACACTTCCAATTTTACGTGGGAGAAGACCCGAATAACCAAAGACCTACATACATACATACATACATACATACATACATACATACATACATACATATATATATATATATATATATACACACATACATACATACTTGGGGTGGCAGAACATTAACCCAACCCAAATAATCCAATTATTAGAAAACAGCAGAAGGTGGCAAAAGTACCTGAATATTCAGTAGGTGTGTGTAGGTATGTGTGTATTTGTGGGTCTTATTGTAGCACAATTTTTTCTAAGAAAAAAAAAACCTGTTTCCAAATATCTACGGAGCTGTGAAGAGAAATTGGAAAAGATGAATATATTTAAACTTAAAAGGTAACTGGAGGAAATATGACACATTCTTCAAATACATAAAAAGATGTCTCCTAGAAGAAAGTCAAGACCTAAACTTTTTGTTCTAGAAAGATTTTTTTTCCAGGAGATGGAAAATGGATTTAAGTTAGAACAATCCTTCTCAAACTTGGCCATTTTAAGATGTGTAAATCAGTTTGCCAGATTCAGTCATGTTCAGCTATTATCATGTATTTTCATAGCTTGCAAAGTTGAGTTATGAAATATTATTTTCTAATTTTTTAAAGTTGGAACTTCTAAAACTTCTGTTGCTGAATAGACAAGGTCCTAATTTCATTATTTATTATTATTTACTAGTCCCAGCTTCTGCCAACCTAGCAGTTCGAAAGCACGTGAAAAATGCAAGTAGAAAAATAGGGACCACCTTTGGTGGGAAGGTAACAGCGTTCCGTTTGCCTTTGGCGTTTAGTCATGCCGGCCACATGACCATGGAGACGTTTCGGACAGTAATGGCTCTTCAGCTTTGAAACGGAGATGAGCACCACCCCCTAGAGTCAGGAACGACTAGCACATATGTGCGAAAGGAACTTTTACCTTTTAATTTCATTATTACTGAAATCATCAAGGCAATCCTATACAAGTATATATGACTTGCGAACCCAGTTAATGGCCATATCAAGTTACAGCAGACTCAAAAAAGTTACTTACAATCCATCCTTGAAGCTAACAACTTACACACCACTCTCACAATCACATAATCTCATTTTGTAATTATTTTATGGTGTTTTTCCAACAAAAAAAAAATGGAGAAAAAAGTCCAATGGATAAGCTGGATTTGGATTTAAGACCAGGTGAATCACTTAACAACTGCGGTGACTCTGTGTTATAAAAACAGCTGAAAAATCAAGTCCAGCCACAATCACAATTTCCAACTCCATTGTGGTCATAAATCAAGTACTACCTATACATCAGAGGTGGGTTTCAGCAGGTTCTGACCAGTTCTGGAGAACCGGTAGCGGAAATTTTGAGTAGTTCGGAGAACTGGTAAATACCACCTCTGACTGGTCCCACCCCCATCTAGTCTCTGCCTCCCGACTCCCAGTGATCGGGAGGAAATGGGGATTTTGCAGTAACCTTCCCCTGGAGTGGGGAGGGAATGGAGATTTTACAGTATCCTTCCCCTGCCATGCCCACCAAGCCACGCCCACCAAACCATGCCACTCTCACCAAGCCACACCCACAGAACTGGTAGTAAAAAAATTTGAAACTCACCACTGCTACACATTCTTGCTTAATGCCTAGTTGTTTTTAATGAAGTTGTCTTGCTACTGTTTTAAATAAAGCTTATTCCCAGAAAACATGGGATTATATCTAAAATGATTTGCAATCTGATTTTACAGTCTTGCTGCAAATTTAAAAAATGCAACTTATTGAGTGTACATGAATAATATGTAAGTTAGCTGATTTATATCATTGTGATTCCCCAGAAACCCTTCTGAACTAAGGACTACTAAAAATAAAGTTGAAATGTATGGCTGAATCCTTAAATCAAGTGTCTAGTTCTAGATATATGCGTGGAAAAAAGAAATAACAAGTTTATCAGTGACAGCAGTTTGCACCAGCTCTTGACTGATTTTGACAACTCTGAACAAGATCAAAGTTTGTTAGTATTTAGATAGGAGAAAATCAGGAATTCCAGATTTTCAGGTAGACCAGGAAATTTTAAAAAGATCTTGGAAAAAAGCTAGGGGTGGGTTCTACTTACCTTTATTACCGGTTCGCAACAGGGCCACACGCACACGCTCCCTTCGTGTGCCTGTGTGTGCTCTTCTGTGCATACGCAGAAACTTCCTGATGACGTCTGGGTCAGTGGGTGGAGCCTCCCGCCAGTTTTACTACCAGTTCTTGCGAACCGGTCCGAACTGGGGGCAACCCACCACTGAAGAAAGCAGTGGCAAACTTATCAGTACTGATGCCAGAAGTTAAATTCAAGTGAAAAATAGAATAGAATAGAATAGAATAGAATAGAATAGAATAGAATAGAATAGAATAGAATAGAATAGAATAGAATAGAATAGAATAGAATAGAATAATAGAATTTTTTATTGGCCAAGTGTGATTGGACACACAAGGAATTTGTCTTGGTGTATATGCTCTCAGTGTGCATAAAAGAAAAGATATGTTCATCAAGAATCATAAGGTACAAGTCTTTTTAATCTTTTTAATCCAACAAATACTTGTTTTGAGCTTTGGAATCATGATTGGAACAACCTTTTTAGAAATAATCTGTTTCCTGAATAATTCAGTCCATCATTTCCCCCCCTGTTTCTTTTCTCAACATGTCAATATAAAATAAAATTGATATGCTTTTGTCAAGCCTCTGTGAAGGGAGTGGAGATGTACAAAAACCCCTCCTGATGGATCAGGCACCTTTCTATGATGTTTGAAAGAAGGGAAAAATATGTTCTGTTCTTCTGTTCCTGCCGAGTGTTGTTATTTTTCATTGAGCTGGCTGAAGCCAGATGCAGTTGTTTACAATGCCAATTTTAATAATTAAAAGCTTTATTCCCTGGCATAATTTGTATGCATAAATTCTGAGATTTAAATTCTGCAGGCTTAAAAGTATTACATCTTTATTTGGACAGCAGCACACAGAAACATTTGGTTTGCTGAATCTCTGGCAATGAAGTGGGATGTGACTCTGGCAGGTGGAAATAAGGAATATGTTCCAGTGAAGGACATGGGGAGCCTAAGAATGAGCAAAGATGCCATTGCCGGCTGAATCATGTCTTTGTATCTTTCAGAGCAAGTGAGCAGATCTGCCGTGATGCTCTACGACAGCCTGGCAGAACGTGGCCAAGATTTCAAGGGAACAACAGTTCCTTTGGGTTGCTGTACAAGCCCCTGCACAGATAGTTATTCTGGGTTGGAAAAACAGATTACATAGTGCTGCTCATAAGGAAAATAAAAAGATTCTTCAAGTGGAAAATGTGCCAATTAAAACACCTGAGGGAAGCCAGAAGAGAAGAGATGCACCTTATCTCAATTTTTTTTTTATTTCATGGTATTTGCCATGAAAGTAGTGTGTAGGATTGCTTTTGACATCTTTCTATAATTAGTTCTTTTTGCTGCAATCTTTGTGGGTAGGGAAATGTTTCCTGTAACACGCTGACACAGATGAAAAGGAAGAAATAGAGAGAGCTGCTTAATTGAGTCCTGTACAATCTCATTAAACTTAAGCTTTTTCCAGCCAGCAGTAGGTCGTGGCAGTGACCAAGGACTGTGAATTCTGTCTTGGCAAATGCACAATGGCAGGGAGCATGTTGAAATGGGAGATACTTCAGCAGAATCTGTCATTTCACAGTGCACGCACCTTTGGCATTGTGGGTTAGAAGCCAAGTCCAGGATCTTCAGGTAAACAAGATAAAAGAACAATATGTTTGCATTTACAGTAACAGGGAGTTTACAGATGTTCACAGAATTTTTGAGCCAATATGGAAGCTACAGCCCCTCTATAACAGTGGAGCTTGGATGCTGGGTATTTTGTGTGTGTGTGTGT
Source organism: Pantherophis guttatus (assembly GCF_059756535.1). Lineage (NCBI taxonomy): Eukaryota > Metazoa > Chordata > Lepidosauria > Squamata > Colubridae > Pantherophis > Pantherophis guttatus. Next base: position 18,695,007 of record NC_142070.1, on the reverse strand, counting down.
TGTAGGACAGACTGAAATATACGGATACATACAGTATATAAACACAGACACACACTTCAAGATTTCAGGTCTATATGGAAGTGTGTATGGTTTATTGGTGTACTATATTCTGATCCATGTTTATCACCTGGTTTATAAAGATAGTTTAACATATTAAGACAAAGTGATATTGATCTGTTTAAATGTGACCTAATATTTAAAAAATAATAGTACAGTTCTGAATGACTGCCCCAAATTAGACAACTGATTCCATATTTGTAAAAATCAATACTATTTGGTAAAGTAATATCATCTCGGTTTAAGAGATTTAACAAACTATATGGTAGATGGTCTTAGATTTACTGAGATGATAATATCACTGATTATATAATTGTATTTTATGCATCTACTTATTTTAACCTCCTTTCCACCAAGTGCCTTCCTGACATATTATGATGGCAATTTCCACAATTCCAAATACATTAAGATGGCAGTTTCCATAAATCTTGATCTAGAGCAAACTGCTAAATACATTTAAAATAGCAGAGTGGGTGATCATACAATCTTAGGATGCCGTGAGTATGAATATGGAATTCATATTTCAATGAATATGGAATATTTTTTTCTGTTGTAAAAAATATTGAAGCCTTATATATCATGTTAGGATATGAGATTTTATTATTGGATTTAGAGATACAAGCTGCTCAAAGACATTTCTGTAGACAAATGAGTTCAAAGCTGCTTAAATATTCCCCAAATACATAAATAAAAATGAATTTCCAGCAGCATTTTGCTAGCCCTATATTTTCTGGAAGGTTTCCAATTAAAGTAAGCTCTTACTTTAAGAGTAAGCAAACACTTAAGTAAAATAGGTACATACACGTACCAATTCTAGCCTCCCCACCCCCCACTCAGGCTTTGAATTTAAAATAAAAATAAATCAATATTCATGTTGCCTAAGTTGCAAAACAGATTAATAACAGAACTGAAGAAGCAGCAATTAAAACATGAAGACCTCATTTTGCCAAAGCTAAGAGGTTCAAGCATCCATCGATTCAAAGAGGAAAAAAAAAATAATGCTTATGTTTAAATTTTCCCTGAATGGGAGGTTATAAAGGCACTTAACTTTGGCTGATGTGTTAAGTGAGAAGAGCAGAGGGATAATTTTTTTTCCCAGTTCTGGAAATATATAGTGGATTGGAGAACACAGTGCAGATGTTTAGTTATTATTGCCAAGGAACTGTTGCCCCTGTGAGCATCTGGATTTATTTCCTTGACTACCTGATCTGGATTCACTCACAGACAAGAGACTCATTTTCATTTAAGGCAGATACTACACAGGAAAAAATCTTTCATTGCTCATAGTCGTAATAAAGTCCATACAATACAGACTTCAACAATAAAGCTCAGGTTTCTCCTAAGCAACTGCTAACATTTTAAAGACCTTGTAATATCAAAGCTAATGGAAGGACGTATGCTAGACAGTTGCTTTTAATGGAAGAATGGCTGAAATTCTTGAAAGCTCCTGTTAATATGGAACTCGATGAATTAAAATAAAAGAGCCTTGGTGGCGCAGCAGGCTTAAGTGCTGTTAAGTAGCACCAGTTGCCTGCAATTACTGCAAATTCAAATCTCACCAGGCTCAAGGTTGACTCAGCCTTCCATCCTTTCGAGGTAGGTAAAATGGGGACCCGGATTGTGGGGGCAATAAGCTGACTTTGTATAAAAAAGAACACCACTGGGGGGGGGGGCGAAAGCCCTACTAAGCAGGTATATACAAAAGTATGAAGGCTATTTCTTAACGCATTGTAAGCCGCTCTGAGTCTCCGGAGAAGGGTGGCATATAAATCGAACCAATAAATAAATAAATAAATAAATAAATAAATAAATAAATAAATAAATAAATAAATAAATAAATAAATAAATAAATAAATAAATAAATAAATAAATATTTAAGAAATAAAATTTCTACCCTGTTTCCCCTAAAATAAGACATCCCCTGATAATAAGCCCAATCGGGTTTTTGAGTGCATGCGCTAAAAGACCCCCCCTCCCAAAAATAAGCCCTCCCCGAAAATATCCCCCAGCACAGCCGGTCCCTGCCATTTCCTCTGGTTAGGATTAGGGAGACAGAACTGGAAATCAGGTAAGACGTCAAGAGGAGCCCTGTCTTGCTCCATGCGCCCCAAAGTAATAAGGAGTCCCCAAAAATAAGGCCAAGCACTTTTTTCGGGGTTCAAAAATATATAAGACAGAGTCTTATTTTTGGGGAAACACGGTAGTCACCTTTTCCAGCAAAATGAATGCTATTTTCAGTTGTTATGGTTTCTTGTTCCACATAGGAGAGAGGGGAAAAAATATTTCAGACATCTTATCTGAAGCTATTACAAGGGCACAGAGTGAATGACATGACACACAGAAACAGTTAGAAAAGGATGCAAAGCTAAAGATCAGGCTCTTGCAGAAAATGAATAGATTTCTAGTTGGACAGCCAACATACAAGCAATAATGATAGGAGCTTTGTCATTCTACTGCTTTTGTCTACTTGACCTTTACTCTGAAGGGGGTGTAGAGATTACAAAAGGTTTAACAGATTTGCTTTCAGTGCAGATTCATTGGTGGCCAAAACTTCATTAGGAAACTTGGACGTTGAAGAGAATGTGTCCTATTCCAGTCGTCGTTTGCTTCTTGTTTAACAGTACTTTGGAGTCTTCATTTCACCTAGAATGCATAGTACAGCCGTCATGCATGAATGAAAGGAAATGAAGTGCATGGATTTGTTTAACTTAGGTGTATAGCTGTACATCAATCCATGTTTTCTGGGCACCAAACAGATTTGAGAATAAAATAAAGCTATTTAAAATATGGTACTGTGAAACAGAGCAGAAAAGTAAAACTATAACATAAACGTTTGTTGATATGTGATGCAATAAATTAAGTGAAATTTGAATGTACTCACCCAAACTCTACAGTCATTTCAAAAACTCTAATTTCTCTAGGGCTTCACTCTCCTTCTTTTGCTAATTTCAGAAGATGGAGGTTAGTGATGTCAAAACTTCACCAAGCTTACTGGTTGTTTTTTTTTATATAAATCCACTAGTCATAGTATGCTGTGAAATCACGATCCTGCCATAAAATTGTAGCCAAAGCTAAAGCAGATATCAAGATAAAAATACAACTTTTAAAAAATTCCTGCAGAGTAAAACATTTTTAAATAGGTAAGTTAAAGAAATAGGAAATCCACAGATGTACAAATAAGATGGAATTGTGGCAGACTTTCTCACAATGCCCTCAACATGTTCTGGGTGCTAAGTGTGAGAGCTGCTTAAGCAAACAGAACTTAAGACTGGAGACCTTGCCAAAAGTTCACACAGATAATATATGATAGGACACTGAGAGAAAACAAATATTGCATGGCAATAAACTCTTGTTCAGTGTTTTAAATGATATACCTTGAATTGGATCAGAAAGGGATAACGGAATGTTTTAAAACCTACAATTTACTGGGGAATGCTTTTTAGAGAACAATCATCTTGTGAGTTGCAGAAAGGGCAAAATGAAAGAAGAATATAAGAGAATTGTGAAAAGAATAAAGGGTTGGGCTTCTGGAGAAAGATTGAAGGAATGAAGATGGCTCCATGAAAAGTAGAGATGATGACAGTGAAGACTGGAGATCTGGCAAGTGACCAACTCTTTCAACCTCTCTGGACAAAGGATAGTATGTGAGATCATCCACAAGCAGGGTGGATTTGATTTAAATTGAGTTGATTTAAATCACTAGTAAAAAGGCTTGATTTAAATCAACTCGATTTAAATCATAATTTTTAAAGAGCAACTGTCATCTCTGCTACTCCTTTGACCCACTGTTGACTCACCGATAGTCCCAGTGTTGCAGAATATACAGCCTCATACTACATAACTAAGCTCCATTTCATGCTGAATAAACTAAATTATTTATGTATCTTAAACAGAAAACTATCTTACGATAGATTTTTACCCCAAAAGTTTTTTATTAAAATAAATTCGATAAAAATAAAAAAAAATCCAATTTAAATCAAAAAAATCTGATTTAAATCAAAAAAATATTTTGATTTTTTTTTATTTTTTAAAAAAAATCATTGATTTTTATCCACCCTGTCCACAAGTGCTCCAGGCAGTGGTTTCTCATGAGGTGATAACAAGATAGTGGTCTCCAGTGGGTTTTAAACCCACTGGATGATCTTGTCCAAACTGCAGTTTGTGTCTTTCACAGGACACAAACTTTACATACTTTGTTTTCTAATCACATCCTGAAATTGCTTGTTAACTACTTTTCAGCTATTAGGCGAAAGATTTATACGATCTGAAGAGAAACCAGAGTAGCTATTAGTAACTTTTTGATCAACAAGTCTGAAACACCAGTGAAAGTCTGACATCACATTTTACTTAAAAAGACAGAACCTGAGCTGCAAGTGGATTTACAAATGACAGACTAGAAGAATGATACAGAAAAGAATATTACACTGGACATAAAAAGAACCTGTCTGATGTTTTAATAATTAAAAAAAAGATACCTAAATAGCTAACCAGAAGAATACCTGGATAATTTGTCTATATTTGACTTACAAAAGAGCCATATTAAAGTATTGAGGAATCTTGTGAGAGAGGACAAAGAAAAAAAGTAATGAAATTTTACAATATTATTTTAGATTAAGACTGTTAGAAATAAAGGGAAGTACTATAAAGTTAGTTCATTTGATCAAGGCTTAAATAGGCAGGTTGTTATTTCCAGTTATTCTTAATGGATTTTGCTGACATCAGGGCTTAAATGACAAAGTTTTATGGATTTGTTTATTGACCCATAGATGGGATTTGAGAGAGGAGATAGTTTGCTGTAATTTAAGAGGAGGTGAAAAGTTACTAGAATTGTTTATAGTTATGATGAATGCAGGCATTTTTAAATATTTCTTTTTTCTTTACTATATTATTACTTTTTTTCCCCCCTTCCTTTTCTTTGTGTTTTTCTATTTTTTTTCCTTTTCCACCTTTTACTCTTTCTTTCTGTTTTTCTATCTTTCTTTAGTTTGTATTAGTTTTCACTCTTTTAACTATACTCTCTAATAAAATTATTTGGGGGGAAAAAACAAAGGTTCAAGAAGAAGGAGCTAGGGGAAAAATAACCAGAAAAAACTTGGGCCTAATTGAAATTAGAATTGCTTTCGTTTTGGGAAAATGTTTTCTTAACAGATAGCAGTAGCCTTCTGCTTCAAGCTTTTTCTGATTAAATTAATGATGGTGGTGATAAGCTCCATTAATGTTGCCCTTTCTGGGGGAAAATATTTTTCTACTGCAGATTCCCTTTTCCACTTTTATCTTTCCCAATCTCAGGTACACAGATCAACGCCTTAATTGGGGTCAGAGCAGAGCAAAACAATGAGCTTTCCTTTATTGCTATGCAAATGTAGGCAATCTCTGGCATAAATATTTCACGTGTGTCAATCTTAATCTGCCCGGTGCTTTGGCTACAAGCTTTGTATAGCTGGAGGAAACCTATGGTAGTTTTTGCAAAGCGATATCTTGCTCTCACCTGCTTTGTATCAGCGATCCTGCTAGCTGTGCACTCTGCCCTTGACCTTGTACAGTTAGATATAATGTGATATTATAACTATTCAGGTATCTGTAGGTTAATATCTAAAATCCATGCAAGGTACAGTCAGTGGTGGTATTCAAATAATTTTAATAACCGGTTCTCTGCCCTGGCTGGGTGGGTGGGTATGGGTATAGTGGGCGTGGCCAGGGGGTGAGATAGGCATCACTCGGCCTCCTGCACCACCCTGGGAGCAAAACTGGGCCACGGGGGAACCCGCTGCCGCCCCCGCACCGCCCCCCCATTTTGGGCCTAGTAGGCCCCCCATTTTGGGCCTAGTAGGCCTCCCTGCAGACTCCTGGAAGCGAAAACGGGCTGGGGGGAGCGCCACACCCACCTGCACTCCATTTTGGGCCTAGGAGGCCTCCCTGCAGTTACCTGGGAGCCAAAATGGGGTGCGTGGAGACTCCTGGAAGGGGCATGGTGGGGCCAGCCAGCAATTTAACTACCGGTTCACCCGACCGGCTGAATCCCACCGCTGGGTACAGGTAGTCCTCAATTTATGACCACAATTGAACCCCAAATTTCTGTTGTTAACTGACACATTTGTTAAGTGAGTTTTGCCCCATTTTACAACCTTTCTTGCCACAATTGTATTTAAGTCAATCACTATGAATCACTGTGAAACTAGTAACAAGGTTGTTAAGTGAATCTGGCTTCCCCAGTGACTTTGTGTATCAAAAAGTGGCAAAAGGTGGTCACATGATTCCCGAGACACTGCAACCATCATAAATATGAACTAGTTGCCAAGCATCTGAATTTTGACCGTGTGACTATGGGGATGCTGCAACGATTGTAAGTGTGAAAAACGACCATAAGTAACATTTTTCAGTGCTGCTATATGAACGGTCACTAAACGAACTGTTGTAAGTCAAGGACTACCTGTACTGAACTTTGTATCAATCCATATTCTACATATATTTATTTTATTTAGCTAGTTTGTGATAAAAATATCACTTTTATGAAGAGGCAAGTCATATGTTCTGGTAACTCTTCTACTGAACATGGCTTCACCTTTAACGGTACTTCTAACCATACAATTGACTCAAAAATTGTCATTCTAGATCAGGGATGTCAAACTCGATTTCATTGAGGGCCTCATTATGGTTGTGTTTGACTTCGGGGGGCTGGGGGCTGGCCAGGGGAGGCGTGGGCAGCTCAATAACTGTTTTTGGCCACGATGCCAGCAAAAATGGAGCTTAAGTGCCGTGTGTGGCACCCTCAAGCTCTGATTTCACTGGCAGAGGCACTGCGGGCCAGTCCTTCACTGTTTCCAGGACAGCCCCGCGGGCCAGATCTAAGCACCCCATGGGCTGGATCTGCCCCCCGGGCCTTGAGTTTGACACCCATTCTAGATAATTACAAATTTATTTATTTTTTCCTCCAGTGCACACGATAGGAATCTAGCATATATAGCACAAAGCTCTATTTTAGAATCTGTCTTCTGAGGTTATTCTGAAGTGAATCACTTAATGTAGTATACATATATACCGTATTTTTTGAAGTATAAGACGCACCCTTTTTTCCCCCTAAAAGGGGGTGAAAATTTAGGTGGGTCATACACACCGAATGTAGCCCCGCCCACCCACTGGCCCCCAACCTTTGGCCTCTGCCTCCCAGCAGTTACCTCCTTGCAAGCAACTGCTGCTTACTGCAAAGAGGTAAATTGCTGGAGCAGATTTTTTTTCCCCTTGTGCCTTCATCAAGCTATGCTGAAAACGAAAATGAAAGTAAAACAGGCTGTTTGCTGTTTACTGCAACAAGGCAAAATTGCTCAGAGGCAGAGGGAGATTTCTTTTTCTTCTTTTCCTCACCAAAAAAAGTAGGTGCGTCTTATACTCTGAAAAATACGGTATTTCTTTTCCAAGCAACATGATAGGCATTCTTTGACTTATGAGTAATGGGATAACAGCCTCAATAACAAGTGCAATTGGCAAAGAGCAATCAATAATGCATAAAAAAGTGGGAATGTGAGAATGTGAGACTTAAACTGTGGTCCCTAGTCTGATAACCTGAAATGTTTATGTCCTTGTTCACAGTACATCTGTGAAATTACAGAGAATATTAGGTCTCTCCATAGCACAAATGGTACCTCCAACAGAAATTGTATTTTACAGACCGTTTTATAAATTGAAGCCCAATTTTCATATAGAATTTGTCTTGATTCAGCATACCTCATTTACCTATTATTAGGGAAGTGTAGTGGTGGGATTCATCCAGTTCGCACAACTTCGGGAGAACCGGTTGTTAACTTTCTGAGCAGTTTGGCAAACTAGTTGTTGGAAGAAATCATTAGGGCAGAGAACCAGTTATTAAATTACTTGAATCCCACCACTGGGGAAGTGATAAATAAAACTTATGATATCACACTGTGTTAATATCAATGTAAGGCATGAGCAGATTTAAGAATAATGTGTAACAATTTTAACTATCACATCTAAAGAGATAATATGGTTAAGCTGGGAACGGTACAGAAAGAGGCCATCACATTATCAGGGAGGCTGGAAAAGTCGCAACATATGAGACTTTTTAATTTAGAAAAAGGCAATTAAGAGCAGCATATTAGGGTTATAAAAGTGTGTGCCGTAATTTTTGCTGCTGTCTTAATAGAAAAACTTTGAGTCATCCAATGATAATTAGTGGCATTTGTTTCAGAACAGAACAGCTCATCATACAGTTTTATGGAATGTGACAATCAATGTAAACTTTCACGCCTTTTAAATAAGATCAGATACGTTTTTGAAAAATGAAAGTATCAATAATCACTAGTCATGATGACTGTATGCTAAATTTTCAAGATTGGAATCTGCATGTCAGTGAACATCCCGAGGTGGAAAATTAAAAGAATAGAAATTTGGCTTTTGGTGTTGGTGTCCAATTTCTGATTTATTCCAAAAGGCACCTAGTTGACCCTTTTGGAAACAGGATGCCAAGTTAGTTAGATAGGTCTTTGGCCTAATCAAGGAACATAAAATTATATGTTACTGATTGTGTGCTTAATTATATCACATGAATTCATGATTCATTATTTCCGTTCGTTTTAGAAAATCTGATGGTAATCAGGACTGATATAACTTGCCCAGATGTAGGGCAAGTCTCAGGTGCCATACTGATAAAAGATATCTGCCATAGTCCTCTGATGTTGCCACCCTGTGCCATCTGCTTTCAAACTCTAATCTGTTCCAATGAAATGATTAATTGCACATCACATTCCACATTAATCCACCCCTTGCTTATCAATGGAGACTGAATGGAGCAGTTTTAAGTTTCTGGGTGTTATCATAAAAGAGGATCTGATTTGGGGCACTCACATTGGAGCACTAGTCAAAAGGGCCCAGCAGAGATTATACTACTTGAGATTTCTTACAAAACAACAACTGAATGAAAAACTGCTGGTGACCTACTGCTCCACCATAGAGAGTATTTTAATTTACTGCATCTGTGTATGGTTGGCCAATTGCACAGTGGCAAATAGGACAGTGCTCCAGAGGGTTAATGTCATTGCCCAGTGGATCATTGGTTGCCCTCTCCCCTCTTTGGAAGAGCTTTATAGCTCCCGCTGCCTTAAGAAAGTTCAAAACATTCTTAAAGATCCATCTCATCCTGGGCACCCTTCTTTCTTTCTTTCTTTTTTTTTTTTTTTGAACTATTACCATCTGGCAGACGGTACAGGATAATAAAAACAAAGACAAATAGGCTGAAAAACAGCAGCTGTGCCAGAGCAGTAATTATATTTAATTCTACTGTATAGTGCAATATTAATGTAATATCAGGGGTTTTCAATTCAGTTGTACAGAATGCGAAGGATGTGTGTTTTTGTTTTATTTTTATAGTTATAATGTACACTGAAGATGGCATTTAATTTCGTTGTACGAGGTGCAATGGCGAACTGAACTGAATTGAACTGAACTGAACTGAATTGAACTGAACTGAATTGCATATTTGTGGAAAAGTGTTTCCTTCTGTTAATTTCTAATGTTACCTGTGGGAAAAAAATCTTGCAGGAAGATTAATTGTGCCTCCTGACTAAGGAACTGCCATCTGAAAATCCATATACCTCTATGTCATCACAGTGTCTTTTATTGTCTCTTCAACCTTACTGCTGGTCACCAGAGCCAAGGTGTATATTTTCCTCCCACACGATTCATTCTTCGTTCCGTAGGATATTAAAAGCACTGTGCACACCATCATACAGTTTCCATTAACCTACAGTCAATCAAGACAGTTTCACAAAAGACATTCTCCATTAGCAGGGTCAAATGGGTCATTTTAAATTTATTTTGCAGAAATGGTGGGACCTAGAATTTCAACAGGGCTTGAAGTAAGATGCTTGGAGGCATCCTCTCTGCACGAGGCATGTAAAGATGCAGAATGCCTCAGGGTATGCTTGGAGTAGAGTCCTTTTTGACTTTCTTTGCACTTTCTTTTATGAGCAGCGTGATGGAATTACCTGCACTGCTGCTAGAATCATGAGGATTTATAATTTTCATATATATTTTTTTCATTTGTACTTTAATTGTAGAGATACTTACAATAGTGAATTTACCAGTCCTGCTGCTGCAGAGTGATTCTTACGGCTAAACACTTTTCTATGCCCATAAAATTTGACTGAAAAAGAAAAGCTTAATACGTACATTAACATGATCTGCTATATACTGATGCCTTCTTGAGTTACAGGGCTCTATGAAAGTGGAACTTGGGTATTCTGTCATCGAATGGGTCGTTGATTTGAAAATAGGACATTAGGATAGGAAAAGAAAGAGAAAATTCAAAACTGATAGGAATTTTATCCAAAGATAATAATTGTTCGCAATTTTCCTTGCTTTCTTCCCACAAATAATGTCAATGAAATAGACAGCAGAGAAGATTACAAGTCAATCTGGTAACTTTTTTTTCTATGAGGAGAAAAGCAGCCCCCTTCCTGAAGTGACCAGTTCCGCGCGCGCACACCCACACCCACACCCACTCCATCAATCCTAGCTATCCCTGCCATATTTGCACCAGTGATGGGATTCAAATTTTTTTACTACCGGTTCTGTGGGCGTGGCTTGGTAGGCGTGGCATAGCTTGGTGGGCATGGCAGGGGAAGGATACTGTAAAATCTCCATTCCCTCCCCACTCCAGGGGAAGGTTATTGCAAAATTCCTATTTCCTCCCAATCAGCTGGGACTCAGGAGGCAGAGAATAGATGGGGGCAGGGCCAGTCAGAGGTGGTATTTACCAGTTCTCTGAACTACTCAAAATTTCCGCTACCGGTTCTCCAGAGCTGGCCAGAACCTGCTGAATATCACTTCTGATTTGCACTTAGCAATGAAAATTCCAGTCCCAATCACCATCATAATCTAAGAATTACTTGTAGTCTTTGAAGAGAAGGTTTTTCATTTTTTAAAAAACGCTTATTTTGTAAATTGTGAATGATTTGGGGGTTTTGTGAACTTTTGTAAATGTTTTATGGCATAAGATAAAGATACTGCTTCCTGCTCGGGTATTTACAAAAGGTTACAGTTGGCAATTCAAGGGAGGGAGAGAGAAAGAAAGCAAGAGAGAGAGAGAGAGAGAGAGAGAGAGATTTTGAGTCAAAGTAAACGAAGGTGAGAAGTGACTAAGTGATCAACAAATTAGCCTTTCTTTAATTATTGCATTTCATCTGATTGTTGTAAATACCACTGCAAATAGATCTATTTTTTCCCCTAAAGGTTAATACAAGGAGATAAATTCTTCACCCCAAAATAGTTGTTCAAATTATTTCTGTCTTCAGCGCAAATAAACCCTCTCTCACAAATATGCAAGATGATTATAATTTCCTGATTAATTTATTTAAAGTAATTGATTGACTCTGAAATGTTAAATCAGAGTCCTTAGCTATTTACTTTATAATGGGAATCAGAACTTCTTACTTCTGAAAATAAATGGAATATTGCCTACATTGTGTCGTTGAACTTTTCTGAGAATTTGTGCATATAATGCAGAATCCAAGTAAGTCACATTCTATTTGGGGGTACTGATTAAAATGTGAGGAATATGCAAGTATTTGTGAGGTGATGGAATTTTACGTAGAAATAAATTCTTGATGTGGTCTGTAATCCAATGTTATGAATGTTACCGATTCGGTTGAATCGGTAGTTAAAAAGCTACCAGTTCAGGCAAACCGGTAGTTTAAAAAAGCTACAGGTTCATCCGAACTGGTATTTCCGACGATCAGCTCTGCTGCGCCATTTATATTTGCTAGAAAGCAGGAAATCCTGCTTTCTAGTGAAGCTAAATCAAGCGGCACCCCCCTTTGCTGTTCCCCCCCTTACCTTCCCAAGCCTTCTTTTTCCATGCAAATCATGCATTTGGTGCACACTGGGCATACACGCGCAGCGTGCTTTTGGTGTGCACTGGGCATGCCCATGCAGCATGCGTTTGGCGCGCACCGCACGCGCGGGCAACAAACCGGTGGCATTCCACGGAGGATGTCACTACTGGAAAGATCCAAATGAAAGGCATTTAAAGTTGCAACTCTTATCTATGGTCTAAACTCACAATGAAAAATGCTTAGAACTTTAGGCCAGTTCCTCTTTTTCATTCTTAGGAAGAAGACAGTTGAAAACTACTTCCAAAAGTGTTGCCAAGAAAACTGTAGAGACTTCTTTAGCTACAGATTGTCCTTGACTTACAATCACAATGGAGTCTGGAATTTCGGTCATAAATTGTTGCATAAGCTGAGGCACTTAACTTGTGACTGAACTCAATTTTACAATTAGTTTATGATTATTGTAAAATGAATTATCCAAGTTGTTAAGCAACCCCTGTGGTCAGTAAGCAATCCAGCATATCCAATGCTGCCATAAATGCAAGCCATTACTAAGTGCCCAAAATGCAATCTCGTGGACACCAGCAGGGCAGCAGTCATAACTTTGAGGACAAGCCAGAAGAAGCTTTTTAAGTTCATCGTAACTCTTAATAATCATAGTTATAACCAGTTGTAAGTTGAGGACTACCTGTAGCTTGAAGGCAAAAGAAAAAAGTTTTTGATACAGGAAATACGGTTAGTCTTATTAAACATCTAATTGTAGGTTAAACATCTAAAAGAACAGAGAAAACAATATTTACTACTACCTTGAGTGAAATAATTGAATGATATGTTATTTGTTATTAGTAGCCACTTCAAATCCTAGAGATTTAAATGGTTCAATGAAACAGACTCCAAATGTCATCTTTGGATCCATTTGTTATGTATGAATGGTGTATTTACAATTTGAAAAGAAAGTTCAGATTTGGACTAACCATATCAAACAAATTTTGTCTGCAACAGAGTGATTATGAACTGGAATTATTGGATCTTCCTTGATGCCAGCAGATAGCAATAGAGCTGTGTGACTTTTGCACAATGTCATATCTATTTTGAAGGAGTCTACCCAATAGAACTAGGTAGTTAGACTAGTTGACTTGCTGTGAAGAATAATTGGGGTTATTTTTTATTGTACTTCCTTGATTTATTGGAACTTTAGTCCAATATGGGAGACATTGCATTCTACATTATAAACATCCATGTGGCTATGCAGTGCTGAGGAGGCCGGTAGTTATAGACAAGCTGTCTTTCCAGAAAACTGATCTATCAACAGCTTTTGATCTTCACATTGCTGAGTCTTTGATCAGTTTCCAAAATCACCATGGTTTCCTGGAATACTGTTCAAGTATCACAGAACTAATGAATCTTTCAGAACATTCTACAAAAGAGAGCGGGAGGGAGAGAGGGAAGGAGGGAGGGAGAGAGAGAGAGAAGGAAAAAAAAATAGTTTAGTATTGTCAAAAATACACACACAAAAAAAAATACTAAAACTTCCATAATGGTTAGCAACAGATAACTGCTGAGAAGAAAAAAAATCCAGTTATTCTAAACAGTTTTTGGCTATTGCAAAAAATAACAGTTATAGAAGGATGGAGGAGGCATAGGAAGAAAGTCCACTTTGTTAGAAGTTTATAGATGCCAGACAGCCACATGAATGTAAATCTGCTTGCGCCTACAGGCATATAAAACCTAAGCATTCTGTTCAGTCACTAGATATGTCAATCGTTCAGTGTAAGTGCTTTTAAAGTGCTTGGCACTCCTGGCTTCACTTTAACTTTAAACATCACAGCTGAAGACTTTCAGAAAGAAAACAAGGCTAAAATAAACAGATCTTCCAGACTCTTTGTGTCTTTGAAATGCCTCCTTTTTTTTTTAATCAGATTGCATAGTTATTCTTCAATAAAGAAGAAGAGAGTTTCAAGAAATTGGCCAATTCAATAATTCCATTTAAGAAATAAAAACAACTTAATCAGAGGAGAGGGCATGGAACTAGCTTTCTGAACATTTAATTGAACATTCATAAGTGTTGAATGTAAATTGTATGTTGAATGTTATTAAAATTTATCATATACCTTTGTACCAGAGGTGGGTTTCAGCAGGTTCTGACCGGTTCTGGAGAACCGGTAGCGGAAATTTTGAGTAGTTCAGAGAACCGATAGTAAAAATTCTGACTGGCCCCGCCCCCATCTATTCTCTGCCTCCCAAGTCTCAGCTGATCGGGAGGAAATGGGGATTTTGCAGTAACCTTCCCCTGGACTGGGGTGGAAATGGAGATTTTACAGTATCCTTCTCCTGGAGTGGGGAGGGAATGGAGATTTTACAGTATCCTTCTCCTGGAGTGGGGTGGGAATGGAGATTTTACAGTATCCTTCCCCTGCCATGCCCACCAAGCCACACCCACCAAGCCACACCCACAGAACGGGTAGTAAAAAAATTTGAAACCCACCACTGCTTTGTACAGTCATGTTTCTAAGCTTATTGAATACGTTTTATTGTCCATTTCTCATATATAATTCTAACAGCTGCATTAAGTGTTTTAGATTCACATAATGTATATCGTATGTGTTAAGAGATACTGGTGGAAAAATCTGGAAATTACTCATTAAACTTGGATATAAAAAAATTATCCATGGTTAGGGAAACCAAAATATCACACTATAGAGCAGTAAGGCTCCATATACCGTAGCTTTAAAATAAGGACAAAAGAAACAAAAGAATGCACAAGACTTAATTATAATGTGGACCATTATGTGCAAAATCCTAGCTTTCTTGAGAAGTCTATCAACCCTGTAGCCATCTTCGAACACCTTCAGGATTGCCACAGCGAGTCTGGCTCGAGCTGTGGGAAAGGGAGAGGGGAGTAGAGATAGCTGGAGGAATATGTAGCCAAAATAACATTCTTTCCTCTGGGAACCAAGGACACTCTCACCAGCACCTGGAGGGGCGTGGATGGGAGCCATCCGGGATTGGGAGGGTGGCCTGATTGGGGCATATGATTGTTGTGTGTAATGGGTGTGTGTGTGTGAGAGAGAGAACTTTTGATTTTGAATTGGGTGGGGAAAACCCGGGGAACTTTAGAGTCGGATTTTCACCAGCTGTGCCAGTATGACATGCCTAATAAATCTATACTTTGAGGAATCCTCTGGCCTTGGAGTTTTGATTTCATATGGGCTGTTACTTGGAACCCTGACAGTCTATACTTCTGGGAAAGATGCAGGACAGATAAAAAGGACAGCAGAAACAAATTGGACAGACTTCCAACAAAGCAGTGATGGGTACAACATTGGAAAACCTAAAAGCACCAGATAGAGAACAGAGCATACAGGAGAATCTCGGTGTGCTCATTGACAGTTGATAATGACTTGATAATATCATGATTATTATAATTAACGTCATAACATCATTATCAGAGATGTGTCACAAATTTTTATTTCTCAGTTTTCTGTGTCTTAGCTATTTTAAAGCCCATTATCTGGAATTTGGTAGAGAGGAGCAGTACAGGCAGTCCTCGACCTACAACCACAAAATTTCTGTTGCTAAGTGAGAAAGTTGTTAAATGAGTTTTGCCCCAATTTGCCAACTTTCTTGCCACAGTTGTTAAGTGAATCACTGCAGTTGTTAAGTTAGAATCAGGGTTGTGAAGTGAATCTGGCTTCCCCATTGACTTTGCTTGTCAGCAGGCCGCAAAGCGGTGATTACATGATCCCAGGACACTGCAACCGTCATAAGTACAAGTCAGTTGCCAAGCATCTGAATTTTGATCATGTGACCATAGGGATGCTGCAATTGTTGTAAGTGTGCAAAATGGTAATTTTTCTGTGTCATTGTAACTTCAAATGGTCACCAAACAAATCATTGTCCCTCAAAGATGACTCGTATTAGTCTCTTGCAGCAAAAAAAATGGCATTTAAAAGATAGGCTAATTTATTTTTATCTGAAATTTCATGTTATGGCACGGTTAGTTTTAAGTTATGGCACAAACAACAGACGAGGAAGCTGAATGCTTTTTCTTTGGTATTGATAAGAATTAATGGGGTTATTAAACAAACTATACAGTCCTAGTGTATTAAGCCTATTATGTAAAAGTTATATATTTATGTCTGCCTAATGATATGACAAGGGACAAAGCTGTATCAATATGTGATGAGTGACAAGATATAACAACGTTACAAATGAGCCTTGGTAGTACAGGGGTTTAAGGCACCCTGTTATTAAGCTGGTTATTAAGACCAGCTGCCTGCAATTACTGCAGGGTTCGAATCTCACCAAGGCTCACGGTTGACTCAGCCTTCCATCCTTTCTAAGGTAGGTAAATTGAGGACCCAGTTGTGGGGGCAATAAGCTGACTTTGTATAAATATACAAAAGGATGAAGGCTATTGCTGAGCACATTGTAAGCCGCCCTGAGTCTTCGGAGAAGGGCGGCATATAAATCAATTTTTTTAAAAAATGTCTTTTTTATCCTCTTTTCCTACTAATAAAAGCTGTTCTTTCCACAACCATCTCTTTTAAAGGCTAAGAAACCTGTTTCTGTTACCCAGGGCTTTAACTTATATCTAGCCCTATATTTTCCTTCACCTTCCAGACACCACATTTCTGTAGGTTCTGCTGTAAATTGAACTAGCTTTGTAATTGCTTCTGTGTCTTTCAGTCTTTATTGGTATGTAGGAAGAAGGGGAAACAATTACATGTTGCTGGATAGCTGTGTTTGGCATGCAAAATACAAAATAAGAATTGGAAGGAACCTTGGAGGTCTTCTAATCCAATCCACTGCTCAAGCAGGAAACTATTCAGTTAGAACTGAAGAAGCTTCCTGGATCAAAAGTGAAGTGTTTTCAAATAAAAAGAAAAAAGAAAAGAAAGCCCAGTTGTTGTTTTTTTGGGAAAAAACACCTTTGGCACAACCATGACTTGGATGATTAAGAATCTCCACAGACTTTATTATCATGATGCCGAACCTATGGCATGCGTGCCAGAGATGGCACGCAGCGTCCTCTCTGTGGGCACACAAACCGTCTCCCCAGTTCAGCTGCGCTGCGTGTGCATCTTCCAGCAGCCAGCTGGTCTTTGGGTCTCTGCTGCGCATGTGCGGGGGGCCAGGCACATACGGGGGGGTTACACACAGATGCATGGAGGGGTACATGAGTGGGGGCCACACTCGCATTGCATTTTGGGGGTTTGGGTGCACTTTGGGCACTCGGTCTGGAAAAGGTTAGCCATCACTGCCCTATAACATTCCAGACAAATGGCTTAGCCAATCTCTCCTTAGAAACTTTGAGGCTTTGCTACTCCATAATCAGCTGTGTTAACTTCAGAGTGTTATTGTTCACTCCATCACACTGTTGGTGTTCAATTTTACCTCAACTGGCATGCACAACTGGCTTCCCTCTTAACTTTTCCACTGAATTTTATTTCTCTCTTCCATCCATCATGTGCCTTCAGTCCAGCCGTGATCCTTTACTGTATTAAAATCCTAGGGGACTCACAAAGGAATTACAAAATAGGGAAGAACATGATTTTTACTTAATATGGGAAAAGTGGTATAGTTGGTTGAAAGATAGGAAAGAGATGAAGCAATAGGAAGTAAACAAAATGACCAAATATAGTATGATGGAAACAAAGAACAGACATAGGTTAACAGAGATCTATAGTAGATAGACAAAAGGGAATGACCAAATAAGGAAGAGTCAAAATACAAAGAGAAATGTATATTACAGTTGCGACAAACTGGACATGTATTGAAATGGGTGTTTACATGTTTTTATGTTTTGTACCTTTCATTGTTCTGTTTAGTTTGTACTTATAAATAAAAATTGAAAAAAAAAATCCTAGGGGACACAAAATCAAATCACATATGACTCTTTCTTTCCACACGTGGTACACACTCTTCAATCCATGTGTTTGATGAAACATATTATCTATTAGCATATTATTGATATCCATTAAAACCTACGTGAAATAAATAGAAATGATGAATTTGAAAACTCATCATTCTTCAGCACAGACTTTCATAACCTGTATTTTCAGAAAACAGGGTCATCTTGATTTTTAATGAAAGGGCTGGGCTCTTTACATGCACTCCAATTAAACAAAATGTGATATTTTTGTACCCTTCATATCAGCATGTGAAAAATATAAGCTGATCCTTGAGTGTCCATTTTCATAAATTTCTTCCCTTACTCTAGTATCTCCCTAATTTACCCAGAACAGAAAAGTGGGACATTATTAGGCATTTATCTGAAGGAATACTGTCAGCAATACTGGAACGTATTGCTCTCATTAGATTTCACCAAAAGTTACAACTGTCAATATTTGAGACTACTCACAGTGAAGGAAAGTGTTGAATTAGCAAGACAGAGCACAGCAGATAAAAATGAACACAACTGTGCAGTGACACAACAGATCTGCAATAATTTTTGCTACTCCAGTTCCATCAAAATGATTAAAATAATCAATATGTCTAGATATCATCTTTATATACCTTCTTTATCCATTTTTTTACACTGAACGAACCCAACCCTATATATCATTTCTAATTATGTTCAGTAGGATAATAAGATAGGCAATCATTTACGTGCTCCCTTTCTTTCATTTTCTTCCTTTTTATTGAAAATGCCATGCATTAAACTGGTTATCATTTTAATTTAATGTAACATAGCAGAAATCTGTTTAACTGTTAAGCTTAATAATGATTTGGGGAAAAAATATAAGATGAATGGATGTAAATCTGTTTGAAAGAATTAAATCAGAAAGTTAGATTTTCTTTTTTATTAAACAAAGTGGCTAAATCATGCTGCCTCTATTTTTGGACCAGCAATTTTACTGAAGAAGCCTAGAACCACGGGAAATTTTCTCATCGGTTGTCTTCGTTCTCTTAAATCCAGTAAGTCCATAACTTTTGACCTGTGATGAACTGACTTTTGAGCTATTCAGATGGATTATCTTCTTTCATCTACGGTATAGAACTCCAGGCAGACATAACTTGCATACAAAATAGTATCTTCAGGCGAGAGAAGAAAAGTTTGAGTTTTCAAATGAACTGCAGAGATTCCAGGTAAACAGATTCACAAACACACAAAGGTGTTGTTTTATGCATTTGTTCACAGAATCTGAACAGGTTCTGACTATCCAAAGAACTTCTAGCGTTGTGGAAAAATCCAAAGAATTTTTTTTAATCTTTTAAGAGAGGGGTGAGAGAGAAATTGTTATAAATTATGAAATATTTAAAACTGGAGAAAAAGAGAAGGGGAAAACATTAGCTACAGTTAGTCCTTGACGTACGACTACAACTGGACCAGAATTTCTATTGCTATGTAAAGCGGTTGCTAAGTGAGTCACATTTAGAATTGCATGGGGTAAACAGTCACATATATCCCTATCTTCATCCATTGAGAAGCAAATACTGAAAACAAATAATGTACAGTACTTGGGGAAAGGTAACATTCTCAAAGTAAATTGTTAAATTAAGATTGCCTGAACTTTTTTGTTGGTTGGACTGAGGAAGACTATATTATTGGACAAAAATAAATTGAGGGAGTCCTTTTAAATTTGTTTTCCCTTGGCCAGAAAAGAAACAGATGCCTATAAACAAGTTAGTCTAGTTAATAGTTATGATTTAGCAACTCTTAAGCATTTAAATGTATAGCTCCATTGTAATGTATGGCAGAGGTAGTATTCAGCAAGTTCTGGGGAACCGGTAGCGGAAATTTTGAGTAAGTCGGAGAATTGGTAAATACCATCTCTGACTGGCCCCGCCCCCATCTATTCTCTGCCTCTCGAGTCCCAACTGATCAGGAGGAAATGGGCATTTTGCTGTAACCTTTCCCTGGAGTGGGGAGGGAATGGAGATTTTACAGTATCTTCCCCTGCCACGCCCACCAAGCCATGCCCATCAAGCCATACCATGCCATGCCCACCAAGCCACGCCCACAGAACCGGCAGTAAAAATTTTTGAATCCCACCACTGCAGTATGGGAATAGCATATTATTCTAAATTTAGTGCTCATAGCTCCAGGGGTTCCTTATGGCTTCTGTAATCAGCAGAATTCGAGCAAAACTGTTCAGTTACTTACAGTTACTGTGGAGATATATTCATTTATCCTAATGTGCTTGACAATGGTGACAGTATTATATATTATTATAATTTGTAGTTACATGTTGACATCAATAGTTATGGTTGCCTTTATTATTCTGTTGATAATTGGAATGTAGCAATGATATAAAAGAATAAAACAGAAAATTGTACATCAATTATCTATTTTAGCCATATTTGCTAAAATGCTTAATGAGTTTTTTTAAAGGAGCATTTTTTTTAAAAATCTTCGTGTATTATTTTCTTTGGAATTAGTTGCATCGCTGAAAAAAAAACTTTAGTGTATCATGTAATACAACAAGGCACTCCTTTCACTTCATTGTTCAACTGTGATAGACAAGAAGTTGTTTTTAATCTTAAAAAGTGGGTTGATCTATTTTTGGAATTTGTGCAGAATTCAGCTGAAGAAAGTAAAAATAATAACCAAGATAATTTTTTTAAGGGAATAAAGAAAGAAGTCGATCAGGCTCTGAAAATAAAGTTAACTCTATAATCAGGTTTAGAAATCCATAAGAACAAAATTGCATTGCTTTAGTTTTTACCAGGGGTGAAATTCAGCAGGTTCTGACAGGTTCTGGAGAACCGGTAGCGGAAATTATGAGTAGTTCGGAGAACCGGCAAATATCACCTCTGGATGGCCTCAAAGTGAGGTGGGAATGGAGATTTTGTAATATGAGTGCAAAATTGCGGTTGGCCAGCCAGTTACGAATCCATCTGGTGGTGATGCTGTCTAAGCCACATTTTTCTACTTTATCTAGTAGTAGGTTATGATCTACTTTATCAAATGCTTTACTGAAGTCCAAATAAATTATATCGACAGCATTCCTCTGGTCCACTAGGAGTGGGGTGGGATTGGAGATTTTGCAGTATCTTTCCCCTGCCACGCCCACCAAGCCACGCCCACAGAACCGGTAGTAGAAAAAATTGAATTTCACCACTGGTTTTTACAGCTTAAACTGTTGTTAGTTACCTGTGAGATCCTTGATTTTTCTGCCATGTTTAGGATAATGCAATTTTTAAAATATTGTTACTACTATAGTAGTAAAGTTACTTAATTTTTTCATAAGAAAACAAAATGCTGGAACAGTTAAATGAAGAAATTCTTGTATTTTTGGTAGAGACTTGATTTCTGCTCCATGAATGGATTTTTATTACAACTTTTTATACATAGGAGCCATATGAGAACATCAGACACATTGTTTATATTGGAAACTAAATAAGATCCGGCCTTTCTACTATTTGGATGGGAGGTGATTTGGGAAAATCTGGACTGGGTGGGAAGTTGGAAAATATTGCAAAAGAAAAACTTCAATATCATTCATAAGTAAAATAACATGGCTGTGTCCATGGAGTCACCAGAAGTTTAGATTGATTAAGTAGAAGTTTATATACTTTACTCATCCATTAACTAGTGTTAAACGAGCTTTATTGAGTTCCAAAAGAGCGCTGAGCTCAAGATAAATTCTTCATTATATTTTCCCACCCAAATTTTCTTTTTAAATTGTGATTAGAATAAATGAAGAAACTTTTTCATTCAGCAATATGGCCTTCCATAGACAAAAGTACTCCAACGAATATCCATGGATTAAAGAAATTTAATATAAATTTGATTTTGAATGCCATTTAAGTATAGCAGAATGGGATTTAGTTAAGTCTGGCCTGTAGGACTGAGAAATCCACTGAGAATTTTTTTTGCATAAGCTCTTTTTATTTCAGTCAAGCAGACATGGGACTTTTAAATGGTTTCATTGCCATACTATAAAGTGGGCATATTTGTAGTTTTTCTGTTATTTCAAAGTAGTTATATTTATTGCTGTTTATAAGTAAGGGGAGGAGCTATGCTTGCACATTCTTTTTTTGGCACTAAAATATTGTGGTTGGCTTTGCCGAGGCAAATAAGTTTTACATAGTTAAAACAGAATGTAAATTGATACATTGATTCATGTAGGGTTTCACATTGAGTTAAAGATTTGCGTTTCTTAAATTACTATTTGATGCTTCTTTCAAAAGCCAACAGACCAACCTTCCTTATGACATAACTTCTTTTGAAATCCATAAATTATACTGTCTCTCTGATCTTCTAATGACTCTTTTATTACCGTAGAAGGCCTATGTGCATAAAATAACATGCAGCTAAAATTTCTTCATATTTAGCTTGTTCTACATTTTTACCTTTCTACCTTTTTTGTGCACTTTTTTGCTATTGTTCAGTTTCTTTTTTTTAAAAGTCATAAATCTTATATAGCTAAAGATATTTAAAAAGACAAGCATGATAATATTCCTTATATTTCTAAAAATACTTCTATCAGTTGTAGGAAAATGTATTAGACCAGGGGTGTCAAACTTGATTTCATTGAGGGCCACATCAGGGTTATGTTTGACCTTGGAGGGCCAGTGTGGGCATGGCCAGCTTGACGTCACTCATGTCAGATGCCTGTGGTGACCCAAGCACTCTACCATCAAATACAGGCTCCCAAGCTCTGTTTTCAGCTGTGATGGCCTCCTGCACTCCTCTGCCAGTGAAAACAGAGCTCAGGAAGACTCGGAGCTCCATTTTCGCTGGCAGAGGCATCGTAGGCCGGTCCTTCACTGTTTCCAGGGCAGCCCTGCAGGCCAGATCTAAGCACCCTGCAGGCTGGATCCGGCCCATGGGCCTTGAGTTTGACACCCCTGTATTAGACTTTACTTTGTACCTGTCTCCTCAAAAGGGCCTACAACATTTACATCCCTAAAATTTTCAATAAGGATGGACAAATAAGGTATTCCCTGTTCTCATCTTTTAAAACCTGTAACTTTTGCAAAGGTGTCTCTCACAATTAAACTGAACCATGCCTGAGTTTAGATGTCATAGAAGCATTTGCCCTATTTGACAAATTATTATTATTTTTATTATTTTTTAATTTGATTTATATGCCGCCCTTCTCCGGAGACTCAGGGCGGCTTACAGTGCGTTAAGCAATAGCCTTCATACTTTTGTATATTTATACAAAGTTAGCTTATTGCCCCCACAAACTGGGTCCTCAATTTACCTACCTTAGAAAGGATGGAAGGCTGAGTCAACCTTGAGCCTGGCGAGATTCGATCTTACTTTAATTGCAGACAGCTGGTGTTAAATTACAGTGCTTCTGTCTGTTGAGCTAAACCAGGCTCATGGTTTAACTATGTTAGTTTTAACTAACTATGTTAGTTTAGTACTCTCAGACCATTAGGAAAATCCACAGGGAAGTGACTGTAAAACCCAAGTGGCTGATTTAATATTCCTTAGCCTCGAGACACATGAATTTCTTTCATTCCATATATTAGTTAAAGAAAAGTTAAGGGCAGAAAAGAATTTTTTTCCCCAAGCATTGGTCTATCCTGGCACTCTGACAAATCAGCCATTAACAGACACATAGACACACAAACTTACATACTGTTCAAAAGAGAAAATCAGCAAGCTGGAAAAAGAACAAAAAGACCCAAACACCTCCTCACACAATCAACAGCCAGATGACAAGAGATTAACACCGAGATTAATATTAGATTAACAATGAAGAAGCAAATAATACTCCAATCAAGGAACTGCCAAACAATAAACAGCCCAACTAAAGAACTACCAAGATCACTTCCATCGGCAAGGCATGCTACTAGAATATAAATTTAGAGCAAACCACACTCCCTATTAGTGCTGATGATAACGATAGTTCGGTAATGAAATTTTTGCAATGAGACAACCAAGCTCAGAGAGCACCAAGGACCCCCTCATTTGGTCTATTCTCTTAGTATTCAACTATCTTTTACTTAATGGCTATAAGGTAAATGTAAAGGTTCCCCTCACATATATGTGCTAGTCTTTTCCGACTCTAGGGGGCAGTGCTCATCTCTGTTTCAAAGCCGAAGAGCCAGCACTGTCTGAAGACATCTCCGTGGTCATGTGGCCAGCAATGCCAAAAGCGCATGGAACGCTGTTACCTTCCCACCAAAGGTGGTCCCTATTTTTCTACTTGCATTTTTTACATGCTTTTGAACTGCTAGGTTGGCAGAAGCTGGGACAAGTAACGGGAGCTCACCCCATTACGCAGCACTAGGGATTCGAACCGCTGAACTGCCGACCTTTCGATCGACAAGCTCAGCGTCTTAGCCACTGAGCCACCATGTCCCCTTAATGATTATAGACTGCCAGATATCATGGGCTATTCAGTATATTTTGTCCTAAAAATTATTTGCCAAGAGTGGAGTACTTTTTATCCTGAAAATGCTGGTCTAGGACTACAATGAAGATTTGGATTTGACATGATTTATGATGAAAAAACTGTTTCGGAAAATCATTTTGCCTTCCTTGCTGCAGTAATTCAACATCAGCATTCAT
This sequence comes from Pantherophis guttatus, assembly GCF_059756535.1. Lineage (NCBI taxonomy): Eukaryota > Metazoa > Chordata > Lepidosauria > Squamata > Colubridae > Pantherophis > Pantherophis guttatus. Next base: position 18,670,629 of record NC_142070.1, on the reverse strand, counting down.
GCATGGATTTATGTTAAATACAGGAAACCATATGCTTCATGATTCTTAACCGTAGCAGACAATGCATTTTACAAAATTTTGCTTTAGTTCATATTGACTTCATTAGTTCAGAGAAAGCAACCAATCATATTCCTTCCCTTTGAATATATTCCATTATAATTTAAGTTGCCTGAATTATTCATCATCATCTCACGTACACTGTAACTATAAACCCTTTGTTGTGATTTATTTCCCTCAGGTACATCATGTATTTTTCCATAAAAATTTTCTTCATACATTTCTTAATAGCAAGTGTCTGTAATTTTACACACCCCGTTCTTGTGTTTAAATAAACAGATAGATCTTATCTTCATCACTATTTTCTTACTCAGCATTTGAATTCTTGTTAAAAGAAACCGTTGATCATTCCTCTGGATGCATGGTAAATAAATGCATTTCTCAAATCAGTTCTGGATTTTCTGTTTATAAATTATAGGTATCAATTGCTGAACAATACATTAAAATCTACATATATACATATAAATACAATTTCATTTCTACAGTTTTTGTTTCCTCCTATTTGCTATTGTACTTCTACTCCTATTTCGACCATTATTTAATTTTTCCTTGCCTTTTATCTCTCTCTTCCAGCCATTCATACCATAATATTAGAAGTATATGTACAAAAGATACATTAGAATAAGGGAGAAAAAATGTATAAGTAAGAAATTCTTTACTGGCGCGAAACTCTTGAAAAGGAAAAAGTGTTAAAGCTTTCTTTTTGTTTTTTAATAATTTTTTTAAAAAAAAAATCTACATCATGCATTCCAATGAATAAATGTGTGCTAGTTTAGCATAATAATTAACTTGATTTGTTAAAAAAAAATAAAATAAAACAAAAATATTGTTTTGTCCTTTCTCTTCATAAAACTTTATCGAATTCTTAGGAAACCATAGATTTCCATGGAAAACAGCTTGGAAAACCCTGCCCTTCTTGCTTCTGAATGTGAAGTGCTGCACAACATTATGATTTACGTTATCAGATTCTTGAGGTAGAATCCTGAAAATACTACCATATGCAGGCAGGATAATTATTGTAATTTCTCACTCATTAATCTTACCAGGATCCTATTTCTTGCAGTTCCTTCCTCATCTTGCTGAAATTTTCAGATTCGAACGTCAGTTATCTAGTTAAGCCATTCTCATTTATTACTATAGGTGTGACAGCAAAAAGAATCTAATGAAAAATTAATTTCCTTATGAATTATTTTTTTCTACATGCAAATATTTTAAAAATAAAACACAAGGCAGATTAACCTGTATTTAATCTGAACAACAAATCTGTATGAACTAAAAAAATCTACTATGGAACAAAATAGTTTTATTTTTCTCAGTTCAGCCTTTTCATACCAGCAGGAAAAAAAGAAAAAAAAACCCACCAGTTTTTTAAAAAAGTTATTTTTCTTCACACTAAATTAGCCATATGATGTGGCAGTTGAATAGGCAAATGAAATGCATTATTACAGTTTTTAAATCCCCAGAAACAACCATTCCACTTTATTCTGTGTTGGTCAAACCTTGCCACAACTAATGCGTTTAGTCTGGGGCATCATAATTTTACTCAGATGGGGTTGTGAGTAGACAAAAACCAGTTAGTGGTAGTGGTTAGGGTGTCAAACCAAGTGAACCTGGTTCAAGCCCACTTTTAGTCATGAAAAATCACCAATCTTTTCTCATCATCCTACCTCATAAAACAGGGGTGTCAAACTGGAGTCCCGCGAGTCAGATGTGTCACATGCAGGACACTCCCAGCCGAGCTCCACGAAGGGGAAAAACATCACATGACGGCAATGCCTTGAGTTTGACACCCGTGTCATAGAAGATAAATTGAAGTGAAGCTCCCAGATTAGCTGTCTTGAGCCTTCAAGTAAAGAAATAATGTAGTTTTCCAGATACATTTGGTTGGACATATTCCGAAGTAAGATGCTGGGCTAATTTCATCTTTATTGTTGCATTAATGTACAAAGTTACTAACAGTTTTAGTAGTTTGGTAGTTAACTGAACAAAGAAGCTATCTCTTAATGATTGGGCAATAACTCATTGCTGTTGCTGAGTGTGCTTTATTTGTTAGGATAAAAGGCTGTCATGTGTGATATATAGCAGTGTTTGTGTTTACATTTTAAAGTAACACTTCATAAAGGAATATGAATGTCATATGTTTGGTAGGACAAAACAGATAGAAAAAGAATTTTGGATTTGAGCTTTGTACAATTTTCCGTGTTCTCCTCTTTATGTGTCATACCAAGGATGTCTTGGAATGATCTTAATTTCATTTTTTTCTTTGAATATGATTTCCCATAATTAAGTCTAAATTAATTTTAAATCGAATTGTGGTACACTTCTATTTCCCAAGGGAAGGGATTGCTACCCATTATTTAAAAAAAGAAGGAAAACATTCTACTGGGGAAATTTTTTGAAAGATTGTCATCAAATCAGTCTTGTCCTGGCAATTGTTTTCTTGGCAGTATTTTCAAAAATGATTTGTCATTGTTTTTCCTTGGGCTGAAAGAAGTTGATAGTTCCAAAGTCACCCAGAAGAATTTGTGCCAACATCAGGACTAGAACTCAAAGTTTCTTGGCTTCTAATCTAGCATCTTCCAGAATTACATCACAATGGCTCTTGAGGAAATATTGATTTAATGTTATTCTTCTTTTAAAGGATTCTTTATATGCAGGATTGTTTGAAATCCTGCAGTATCCTCAATGGACCATAATTAGTAACATTTACAAGTAGTCCACACTTACCAATTATAATTTGGATCGGAAACTTAGTCGTTAAGTAACACAGTCATAACGTATGATGTCATGTGACCAATTTAGGATAGCACCAATTTCTGGCAGTCCCAGTTGTTGTTAAGCAAATCCCATGTAGTGACAGTATCCCACAGTCACATGATGATCATTTGTGACCTCCTGCTGGCTTCCCCATTGACTTTGCTTGTCGAAAGCCCACAGTGAAACTTGCCAATGGTGATCATGTGATCAGAGACACTGTGACATATGCAACTGTGAGAACCCATCGTAAGTACTCCTCATTCAATGCAATCATAACTTTTAATGGGCACTGCCTGAGTAGATATTACACAAGGACTACATGCACAAAAAGAGGCATTTTTTTAAAAAAAACATAGCTCTTATTTCAAATGTAGTTTCTGAAAAATAGGAGGGAAAAAATCTACATTTGCATGAAATGCTGCTAAAGTGCTGGAAATTTCTGCTTTCTATTTCAGATTTCCTAGCATAGGTCACAACTTAACAAACGAAATAAGTTTTTTTCAATGTAGTGTCTGAATTTGAGAGCTTCACAAGTTGCACACCAAAGCAGAATTTGTTAACTCAAAGAAACCCAGGTTGGTTGTTGGGTACATAAAGAAGCCACAAGTTGTGATTATTCATTTGACAACCTGCTAACGATGCCTGCATCCCACCCCAATCCTGTAATCGTAATGATTCAGACTCCTTTATAGCAGTAGCACGTAGACTTACTGTATATATCACTTCATAATGCTTTATAGCCCTCTCTAAGTAGTTTACAGACTCAACATCTGTAACTCAACAATCAGCCCTCAACAATCTGGTCCTCATTTTACTGACCTCGGAAAGATGGAAACTGAGTCTTGATACCTCCAGAAGATGGATCTGTTATAAATTAGTATTTGGCTTAATTTTGATTCTAGTTTGTCCCATTAAGAAATGGGTTTTGAGTTTGTAGCAGCTTGTCTATTTCTACACCTGATAATTTCCAGTTTCATAGTAATTGAATCGTGGGACATAAATAATCTGCAAAGAAAGATATTTTTCCTTGCAGTGAGTAGAGTGAAATAACTTCCTGTGATTAACCATGCAGTCAAAGAAAGAGAAACACTGAGATTCTAGACACAGACGTCTTTGTGTCTCTGCTCAACACAAATTGAGAAACACAAATTCTTTTCTTGCCTTATGGGATTGGGGTTACGGGTAATGGAGAGAAGCATTTTATATAGGAAAGGAAAGGAAAAGTACATTTAGACAGCTCCGTTTGGAAAATTGCAGCCCGAGGGTATAATAAAGAGACTAATTCTATGAAGTCCAAATAGGCCTCAGACACATTAAATTGTGAAGTGTGAGAAGGACACCATCAATTATGGCTGCTCTACTTAAATGTAAATGAGACCTGTGGATAATGTTTTGGATAATAATTTTTGTAATAGTACAATCAGAACGTTTTGTGTATCTCACACAGAGGAACGATTTAAAGTAAAATGTTTTCTCAAGTCTAGAAGCAGTGATTTAAAGTGAGCTTTAATGCCTGTAATCATTATTTGGATGTTCTGACAAACCCAACATTTAAGATGACTTTACATAACACACATTAAGTGAGTTAATGTTGGGTGGTCATCTTTAATAAGAAATTCATTCCAAAGAGAAGAAATACATCCTATGGATATTGTTCATTCTTATAAAGATGTTTTCATGTGGTGAAGAAAACAAAACAAGGGGAAATGTCTTGTCCTCAGACTAAAACAATATTCAGAATGTTCCCGCTTGGATGCATTTCTTCATCGTTTTATTGCTTTCTTGAACGTGTCTGTTGTTTTCCTTTTCAATATTCTACTTCGACCAAAGTGTCATAAACAGACTATTTTCTCAATCTGTTTCTCTAACCCTGATGCAGTTTTGGCTGGGTTCAGCCCAGCAAGTATAGCTTGCAATCAGAGTTTATCACTTAACATTTTGTATGAACATGATCAACATTAGTTTACGCACTAAAACGTAAGTTAACTAAATGTCTGTGGGGATTCTCAGTCATCCAGGTCATAGTTGTCTCAAAGGTGCTTTTCTTTTTCTTCAAAAGGGAACTGCTTCAACCACAACAATACACGAGCACACAATAGATGCACAATGGGGGCAATAAACTGACTTTGTATAAATATACAAAAGTATGAAGGCTATTGCTTAATGCATTGTAAGCTGCCCTGAGTCTCCGGAGAAGGGTGGCATATAAATCAAATTTAAAAAAACAAACAAACAAACAAACAAACAAATAAACTTAAAGTGAACCGCTCCAAATTCGATTGCAGAAAATATGACTTAAGTAACAGAGTTGTTAATGCCTGGAATGCACTTCCAGACTCTGTGGTCTCATTCCAAAACCCCCAAAACTTTAACCTAAAACTGTCTACTGTTGACCTCACCCCATTCCTAAGAGGTCTGTAAGAGGCGTGCATAAGAGCACCAGCGTGCCTACCGTCCCTGTCCAAATGTTCCCTTTAATTGTATTCATTTTATGTATTCACTTCATGCTTATACTTATATATATTATCTAATATGTACTCGACAAAATAAATAAAAGAAAGAAAGAAAGAAAGAGAAAGAAAGAAAGAAAGAAAAAGAAAGAAGCAAAACAACTTGTTGCACCTTTGAGATACATAACTAAAGTTTGCTTAACTCAACGTGTAAACTTAGTTTCATGCAGAAGTTACTCGTATTAGCTGTTAAAAAAAAAAAAAACTAAGAACAGAGGAATGCATGTGGAAGGACAGATTGTGTTACCGTCTTTTCTGTCAGCTGTCTTAGCTTCATATCTTGGCAATTCAACCTGGCAGAGGGGAGATTAAGCCAGAACATAGGAGCTGACTGCCACTCCATGAATCTTCATAATGGCAATGTCAAGAAAGAAGTGCATCTTTATTATACTAGCTGGCTGTTTTGCTTTGATTTTCTCCTAGAGATAAGGTTAATTAGCTTTGTTAGGGCAGTAGGAAAGGAATGACTTAAACTGTAACAGCTGGTACATTAGAGAGGCCATATTACACAGCTGTTGTAGTAGAACCCCACCTAGATTTAACCTTTCCTGACCAGACAGCTAAAAGGGGGTGTTATTTTCTTGATTTATATTTTAATGAAGTCATTTTGATTAGAGGCTGCCAACTCTTTGAAATAAGAAAACAGCTTATATTTTCTAGCAATTTGCAATTTGCTTTTTTGCTTTTTAAAATAGAAACGGCCCACTAAGAGGAAAGAGAAACATTCATATGCATTTTTGTGTCATTTATGAACTACATTTCTTATAAAATAAACAAGTTTCTTAAGTATAACTAGTAATCTGCCAGCCTCGTGACATACAAATAGCTGAAGGACATTAAGGGAATTAATGGTGCACAGGTGAGTCAGGAATATGTTTATTAAGTAAGGAACTATGCAAAACAAATGACCTCTTCAATCAAGGATAAATTTTATGAAATGAAGGTGGAAGGGCTAATTTCTACAGGGAACCTATATACTAAACAGGGTCAAAGTAAAGTAGTTAAAAAAAATTAGAAACTTTCAAACTAAATTGAAAATACAGATTTCTTTTTGCACTGTTCTCACACCATAGGTGTATATACTGCAGTAAATAGATGTAAGTTATTTTTTTCTGGTTTTATGTTGAAATATATAAAATACATATGTTAAAATTAGCAACTCCATTTAATATACCATGTCAGATATATTTTTTATTCTAGCTTTTATAAATGTCATTCAACTTTCTTTGTTCTTCTCAAAACTATATCTACAAATCTTGAATTCTCCCATATTTCTGTTGATTGTTAGCATGCTTTTTACATACATACTGTTAAACAATTCTTCTTTTGTTCAGAAATAGCAGGAAGCTAAGCAGATATAACCACTGTGTTAACAAAGTGGTATAGCTTACAAACCTATTGTCAGGCTAAAAGAAATGCAAGTTCAAGGTTTTTTTCCAAATCTGTGGGTAAATTGGAAAGTGATAGAGGCAAAGTAGTGCCTGACTTAAAATCACAATTGTGACCAGAATTTCTGTTGCTAACCGATGCAATAGTTAAGTGAGTTGCATCCGATTTTGCTACAGTTGTTAAGCAATTCACTGCAGTTGTTAAATAATCATGAAGTTGTTAAGCAAATCCAGATTCTCCCATTGAACTTGTGAGATGCCAGCTGAGAAGGTCACAGATAGAGATCCCATGACGCAGGGACACTGTAACTGTGATAAATATATATCAGTTGCCAAGTGCCCAAATTTTTATCACCTGACCATAAGGATGCTGCAACAGTTGTAAGTGCCAGGATTAGTTGTAAGTCACCTTTTCAGCGCTATTTTAATTCTGAATGGTTCTAAATGATTGGTCGTAAATCGAAGATTACTTGTACTAACCCTTTAGCCTAAGAAGTTTAATTCATTTAGCCCTGGAGTGTCAAACTCTAGGCCTGCGGGCCAGATCCAGATATAGGGTGCTTAGATCTCGCCTGTGGGGCCGCCCTGGAGGGACCACCTGCGGTGCTTCTGCCAGCAAAAACGAGGCTCAGGAGGGCCACACACTACCCCCCCAGCTGCATTTTGGTTGGCAGAGTGCTAGCAAAACAAACTACTAGCAAAAGTGGATCTCCCAGCCCTGTCTGGGCCACCACAAGTGCCCCTGACAAGAGTGACGTTGAGCTGGACATGCCCCCCCCCCAAGGTCAAACACAACCCTGATGAGGCCTCAATGAAATTGAGTTTGACACCCTGAGTTATCCAGTAATCCCATTATATTTTCTCATCAGTTGTTTTACATGCAGAAACTGAACATATGGTAACCATTTCAGAACTAAACAATTACTTCTGCTAGAAATGTCTGATATTCCACAAACCCTTGTCTCATGAAGGTAATGACCACATTTCATTACATTACATGAACCAACTATAGCGCTGTCCAACAGTGAAGTATGTCGGCATGGATTCTTGACATGATGCTCTCTTTTAAACAGCATTGCCTGAACACTAAGGCTAAAGTTAGCTGGAGGAACAATATCATCAGGAAACTGATAAACTACACATGGGGAATTCAACCATCTATGTTGCATACATCAGCTTTGGCCTTGAATGTCTTTGCAGCAGAGTATGCTCACTCCAGTATGGGGCACATCTACATAGGCAAAACAAGTTGATATTGCTGTCTATGAAGCAGCACACTTAGGGACAGGATATCTCAAACTTATACCAATTAAGAAGTTATATCTTCTTGCCCCACTTAAGATCAGGAGAGAGGTAGCAGCAGATGCTGAAGAACAAAGCAAGAGAATGATCTGTGACATCTTCTGAGTGGACATACACCCCAAGCCCATTGATTTAGATCTAGGAACAATTTTATGGCAAGAACGAACATTCTTGAGGGCACATAATAACAAAGTCAAATCAAAAGATGGAGGAAGGAGACCGTCAAGCAAAGAATAGTTTTAAAGAACTATCTGGCTGGAGGATCTGACCTCCTTTACACTACTTAGAGGACCCTGAATAGGTTGAAAGTTGGAGTGCCTAAGTGTGAAACCAATATGCTGAAATGAAGACTCTTAGCAGATAACAACCTGTTGTGCAAATGTGGAATGATCCAGATCCCAGCCCATCTGCTGGCATGAAACATGTACAGATAATGACTCATTTTTGACCAACGTCAAGAAGGTGGCTTTATTCTGGCAGTTTAAAGTTAGATCTAGACATGGAAGAAAAATAAATAAATAAATAAATAATTTTATTGTCATTCTACATGTATACACAGTATACCCATACAACGAAATTCACTTAACACCCAAAGACCAGGCCCAACACACATAACAATCCCCAAACACATTCCCACCCACCACAATTCCCCACCCCTAAACCACCCAAACATCCACACAACAGACCAAGTAATACTGTCCAACAGCTCATTGATGGTGGTCCTTTAGTTCATTGTTGAGTGCAATTATAGCTCTGGGATAAAACTATTCAGAAAACGTGTGGTCCGAGTATTAATTGTTCTGTATCTTCTGCCAGAAGGCAACAGTCCAAAAAGATTGTAAGCAGGATGGGAAGAGTCTCTGAGAATGTTATGCAACTTCCTCAAACAGCGAGATTCGAAGATGTCGTCCAGGGCTGGTAGCTGGAGTCCGATGATATTCTGGGCAGTTTTAATGATTCTCTGTAGAGCTTTTTTGTCCACTGCAGAGCTGCTCCTATACCATGCAAGAATGCCGTATGTCAGAACACTCTCAATGGGGATCACATCAAGACACTCTCAAGAAGATCACATCACCTCACTGGTTCCTTAATGCTGGTCAGGCAGGAATCAGCAGGATTTGGGCACAGCAGCCAACCAAGAGTATTCATTGCTGTCAAATCTTGGCAATGAATTTGGTAGTAGAGAGACTTGCCTTTTTTAACTTGTTCAGATCTCCAACTTTTTTTTATGGGAATAGGGTTAGGAAGCAGGTGTTTTTACTACACAATTGACTAGCAAAGGGAAAATTAATTTAAATCTATATAAGGCAAATCCTTTCTTACCCCACTGCTGACAAGGTGTTGACGTTTGGATCCAGGGTGGTATTCAGTTACCTTTGCTACCGCAAATGTTCGTGCGTGATACTTCTGCACATGCGCAGGATCTTCTGCACATGTGCAGAGCATCAAAAACAGGACATGATGACGTCTGGGCAGGTGGGCGGAGCCTCCCACAGCCACCGCTACTGGTTCGCTCGAACCGGATAGAACCGGCTGAATATCACGACTAGTTTGGATGTGCTTTAGTCCCAGTTAAGCCATTTGAATAAATCTAGTCAATTAAAAGCCCTCTGTGTATTAACAATTATTGTCAGAACAATAGTTATCATTCCATTAAAATATCAAAAATCTGTTAGGATCCAGAAACAAGGAATTCCTTTCTAACGATGCAGGCTTTGGGCAAGTCCTCACCTTTCAGATAGCTCAGGATGGAACAGCATGATCGTCCTTTTTTTTTTCAAATCAAATCAAATCAAATCAGTATTCATGTTTTAACTTGGCCATGTCAACATCCTGGGAAAAGGGTCATTCAGCTGGTGTGAGTTGGGGGGATGGAAGCCAGCAGGCTTAATTTGAATGTTTGCCCTCTGAATTAATTCGAGTTGACCTATTTGAGCAATGATGGAAGAATTTTATATTTTGTTTGCCCTGATCTATCCCCTAGTGAGTCTATGCTTGTTATTTTTTAATGAAACCATTTTCAAGGCCTGTTGTTTTTGGTGCAGAGAATGCAGGAGAACGAATTTATCTATTTTTATATTGTTTAGAAAGATAGATGGTTGCCAAAACCACCCACTTGCAATATGGTGAATTATGTCTCTCTCTCTCTTTTTTGTGATTGTTGATATATATGTTCTTTTATTCTTGCAGGTGCCATTTGGTTGTTTTTAACTCTGTGCCTCATAATAAACTTTTAAAGATTCCTCTAAAAACACCAAAATTATTTTCACAAGGAAAGAGAAAGAGAGAACATCATAACAAAATATTTATCAAAGCCTTATGTTTTCATACTAGCATTTTATTTTAATACCTGATCCCTGCAGCACATAGATTACAAAGTGCTTCTTATTGTAGAAAAATAGGGAATATGATGGGAAAAATTGTCTTATTTTTCTCAATTGAGGTCACCCTTCATAACTGGAAAAAAATGATGTACTTACTGGTTCATCAGATATTCCTTCCAATATACTGAAGAATTCACTTCAAGAGGATTGGTGTTTCTATGTCTTGGATCAAAACCCTGTTCTTAAGTTAAAGTGCATAAAGTTAATAGTCTATAAATAATACTTCCTAAAACACAGATGTCTATACTATATATATATATATATAGTCTTCTTAAGTTTTCGCGGGTGTGTATATGCAAAAAATTAAAATCTCAGGTGTTTTCCTGCGTCATGTTAAATAAGTTAATTAAAATGTTTAAAATTCTGGTTAAAATCCTAGCTTAAAATCTTCTAAAAATCCTTACAGAGCACTCTGCAAGGTCCTTTAAAACCTTAGCTAAAATCCTACCAGAACCTTAAAAGTTTTTCTTTATAGCAACACCCACAGCTTCTAAACAAGATAAGAGCCTGAAGATGACAGGGTTGTGAGCCTGACAAAACGTTGCTATATAAAGTCAATGTCTATTCCAGGAGTAAAATCCAGCAGGTTCTGACAGGTTCTGGAGAACCGGTAGCGGAAATTTTGAGTAGTTCAGAGAACTGGCAAATACCACCTCTGGCTGGCCCCAGAGTGGGGTGGGAATGGAGATTTTGCAGTATCCTTCCCCTGGTGTGGGGTGGGAATGGAGATTTTGCAATATCCTTCTCCTGCCACACCCACCAAGCCATGCCCATCAAGCCAAACCATGCCCACCAAGCCAAGCCCACAGAACCAGTAGTAAAAAAAATTGGATTTCACTACTGGTCTATTCATTATCATGATGAGATAGAACAGTCCAACATTTTTTGACTGTTCATTTTTTACACCACACATTTTGTAACCCACAGTTCATATTTTTCATTGCACATATGGAAGCAAGCATCCCTTCTGTGTCCTGATCTCTCTGCTTATAAGATATAAGTTACTGACATTTCCTAGCCTACTCAAGCATCTAGATTAGCTGGATCAGCAGTGCAAACATAATTCTTCTTGTGAATGAAACTTGAAATCAAATCTTAGTAATAAAATAATATGCAGCTTACTGAGTTCTGCTGTTACTAGCAATGCACGATGAAACAATTTCATTTAAAAATATAATTATAAAATTATATATTAATTATATATAAAAATATATATAATTAAAAATGTACACATATGGGCTAGGATTCAGTGTGGGATTCAAATTTTTTTAGTACCGGTTCTGTGGGCGTGGCTTGGTGGGCGTGGCATGGCTTGGTGGGCATGGCAGGGGAAGGATACTGTAAAATCTCCATTCTCTCCCCACTCCAGGGGAAGGTTACTGCAAAATCCCCATTTCCTCCCAATCAGCTGGGACTTGGGAGGCAGAGAATAGATGGGGGCGGCGCCAATCAGAGGTGGTATTTATCAGTTTTCTGAACCAGAGGTAGGTTCTAAAATTTTTTACTACCGGTTCTGTGGGCATGGATTGATGGTCATGTGACAATTATTTAGGATTTAGCAGAGGTACTGGTCTACCAGGCTTTTAACTGCTTGCAGAGCTGTACCGATCTACTCATTTATTTTTTGCAGGCACTGGTTTACCATTTATTTTTGCAGGCACTGATCTACCCATTTATTTTTGCAGGCACTGATCTACTCATGTATTTTTGCAGGTACTGGTCTACTCATTTGTTTTCTTTTAACACTGATCAGCTGTAGGGTGGCCCTTTGAAGCCCCGCGGCAAGAGTTTAAACAGTTTTTTTCCCTCTAGCCATCAGCTGGGACTCAGGAGGCAGCAATAGATTGGGGATGGGGCCAAATAAAAGGTAAGAATAACGCAGGGGTGGGTAGGGGGCACGGGTGGGGGGGTGGGGGGGAGAACCGGTTCGGTGACATCATATCGTCACAGCTACCGGCTCGGGAGAACCGGGAGGAACCCACCACTGCTATGAACTATTCAAAATTTCCGCTACCGGTTCTCCAGAAATGGTCAAAACCTGTTGAATACCACCTCTGCTAGGATCGTACTTAAACATGAGATGTAGGTTAAGAGCTTTTTTTAAAAGGGGGGATAAGATAACCTTTTCCCCAACAGATATTAATGTAAATATTGTTGGGGAAGCAACTAGCCACCAACTATTTACTTTTGTCAGTAATATAAATGCTCAGAATTAATATGTAGTCAACATAAATTATATTCAGTATGAAAGCAGACAATAAAGCTTCCACTAGAAGAGAATATAGTAGTTGTGAATTTGTTGGAGCTCCAAGAACTCCACATAAAAGCCTTACTGTCATATCTCCCTCTTTCAAAGATTTCAAAGTAAAGACAATTCTTGTAAGCAGCTACTAGTCAACTGAAATTCCTGACACATTGTAGACTGATTAGATGGGGGATTTTTTTTTAATCAAGAAGTCCTATCTTAGTGTAATCTGGGAAAAAGGGAATATTTTTTTTGATTACTCAGATCCAACAATATATAATTCAAGAAACTTCGTACTAGTCTAAAAAGAAAATTTTGTGTCACTCTGAGCAAACCCATGAGAACTTCCTTTTTTAAAAAAATCAAGGGTTTTATCGGAAAAACAGGATTCTAGGAAAAGAAATGTGGGTAAGTATCACAAAGAATTTCAAATATTATAAGCTTAACTGAATCAAATAATTATTTCAGTTAAGCTCATAATATTTGAAATTCTTTGTGATTCTTGCCCACATTTCTTTTCCTGGAATTCTACCTTTTCTGATAAAACCCTTGATTTAAAAAAGGAACTGCTCATGGTTTTGCGTAGAAGTGGCACAATTTGTTTTTCTTTTCAGATTGGTACGAAGTTTCTTTAATTCTATATTGTTAGATCTGAGTAATCAAAAAATCTTCCTTTTTCTCAGAATTACACTAAGATAGGACTCCTTGATTTTAAAAAATCCCCAACTAAATACTTTTATAAGTGTAATAGAACATGTCACTGAAGATAGAACTGAAGAATACCTCAAGAGCCTGTGGACAAGGGAGCATTGAAACTATAGTTCGTGTCCTACTATACTGTATCTTCTGTAAGGACTCATAGACCCACTTTCTAACACCTCACCTAATAAAATACCCAGGGGAAAATACCGATCTCTTCTATGTACAACTGCTATCAGATCAGTATGAAGTATTTTCTCTGATGTAGCCAAATTTTGTTAATCTGGGTGCAAAACTAGGCCAAGTCTAACTGCTCACTGATAATCCACCATTAATGGTAATATATTATTTTGCCGCGGTGGCTCAGTGGCTAAGACGCTGAGCTTGTCGGTCAGAAGATCAGCAGTTCAGCAGTTCGAATCCCTAGTGCTGCGTAATGGGGTGAGCTCCTGTTACATGTCCCAGCTTCTGCCAACCTAGCAGTTCGAAAGCATGTAAAAAATGCAAGTAGAAAAATAGGGACCATTTTGGTTGGAAGGTAACAGCATTCCCTGCTCCTTCAGTGTTTAGTCATGCTGGCCACATGACTAAGAGACGGAGATGTCTTCGGACAGCGCTGGCTCTTTGGCTTTGAAACGGAGATGAGCATCACCCCTAGAGCCAGAAATAACTAGCACGCCTGTGCGGGGGAACCTTTACCTTCTCCTTATTATTTTGCCTGTTTCTTATTTTTATTTTTTTTAATTATTATTATTATTGATTTTAATGCTTCTATTGGTAATGCTTGTCTGTGACCTTAGTAAAAAAAAAAAATCCTGAAAAGCAACCATCGGCCCTTCTGATTGCACCTTATTCAGCAAATGTTCTTCCTCCTCATTCTCCTTTCTTGAACACTGCCAAGAACTATAGAATGTAGCAGAAAACCAGAGTAAGATCGATAAAACTGTTTAATTTCTGATCCTGCAAAATTTCATAGGTTTAACAAGCAAATAAAAAAAAATCATTTAACAGCTGAAGCTACCTTTTTAATGAGTCTGCAGCTGAATGATAAGGGTGCTGATTAGTTTTCACTAGTTCTGTTACTGTATTAAAGCAATTACATGAGAGAAGTTATTTTGGGAGATAAAATGTGAATTCTGTCTATTTAGGTCACTCACTTATGGTCAACTTGGCAGATGCTGTAGCAAACAATTTTCCTCCATATAGAATCAGTGGCCAAAAAAAAAGGCTTTTCAGTACACTATATTTATTCCATCATATCACTCATATTTCACTGAAGAAAGGGATAGTTTATTTAATGCATATTTAAAGATAAAAGAAATCATTGCATATACTGTGGTACTCATGCTTCTGTTTAACTAGTTAATAACATATGTAATAATGGGACAACATTATCATAATTTTAATCTTGTTTAAATTCACAATTCTGCCTACAATCCATCAGACCAAAAGGAAATAAATTGCAGTAAGCTATCTTAAGGCAGCAGATTGCATAAGAATCCATTCTGGTAATCTATAAAAAATCCTTTAGCAATTTCTGTAACAGCTGTCCTTAATAAAACAAAATACAATCCTCATTGTACTGTACTCTAAATCTGAAATAAATAACTCTTACAACAGAACAAAATATATTGCTACATGTTCCTACAATTAAAAATGTACTGGTTGTAGTTAATCGCTCTCTTATATTTATTTTTGAAAATCAAGGGGAAGAGGGACCTTCAATTTGGAAGGTACTTTTATTCTGCATCACATGTGGCTCTCATTATTCATAGTTCCATTACCACGTTTTTGTATACCTGCATTTGGTAAATACAGACCTGTCCTTATTGTCTGCACTAAAGGTTTTTGTGTATATACTCTACGACATGCAGATTAATTTGAAGGAGGACTTTTGGAGTGTTTGTGTATGTTATAACACATGTACAAAGAACAAATGAGCTTTTGTACGTGTACAAAGTATTTTTTCCAAGGTCTCCTCTGTGGCTTCCTTATACAGAGTGGTTAGATTGGAACAATTGCTCTTGAATGAGGGCCACTTATACCGGCCTTAGAAACAAATCAGAGGTAATTGATGCAAATCCTATAAGAGAAAGGGAACTCACTAGAGCATCTTACCCAAGGTCAAACACAACCCTGATGCGGTCCTCAATGAAATCGAGTTTGATACCCCTGCACTATCGAAATCGAGTTTGATACCCCTGCATTATCCAAATGGTAATGCATGAGTGGAACAGAAAACCAAAACTGAAAAACATATTTTCTGTTAAAAGCGTTCATTCAAGCCATTCATTTTCTGTTTTTTTTTTAATCCTTGGACTGAAGGAATAATATCAGGCATTCAGGCAATACCAATGATCACCACAATAAGGGATTCTCTGTCCAAATGAAAACAGGGGTATTGTTTGCTGTCCCATGCAACCTTCTTCATAAGTCTTTGGTTTATTAGAAATTGATAGTTCTTGATAAGAATCACTTAGGTAAGATGGGCCTTGTAGAAGTTTAATAAAGACACCAATGACACCCTGATGCAGGGGTGCAAATCTTTTCTGATACTTAATTGGGTCACAGAAAATTTCCTGAGTGTTAGGACAATGGCGAGCAAGTTGCTGCTGTTTGTATATACTTGGCTTCAGTCTTTGAAATGAAGACTGAGTATCTACTAATATTCTCTGTGCATATCCTGAAGTTTAAAACATCTCCATGGATTAAGGCTTCTACAAATAAGGAAGGATAATACTTCTACATAAGAAATTATGCTATCTTCTAAATATTGTTCTCTAACATGACACCTCCAACCTTTTTTTTCCCTCATGAGTTGATCTTCACAAAAATACGTTGTAAGGGAGAACGAGGTCAGAAGTAACATTCAAAAATATATTTATATACTTTCTGTTCCTGTAACTGTGATGTGGATTGAAAACAAAAGCAGATAATTACACATAGCTGACAGAGTTGGAAGAGAAAAATAACCACCGCTCTTGTCCACTAGGGCATAACACTAAAAGGAAATGCCAATTTTGATTAGTATTGGTGAAAGTTTTGCGCCAGAGATACAGGTCTAGATCATCTATGGCAGTGGTGGCAAACCTTTTAGTCGGCGAGTGCTGAACAGGTCAGTGCTTTGTGCACTTCGCACGCGTGCGTGTCACCCGTGCTAATGCGCGGCTCCTCCCCATGCACTGCGTGTGCAAGCACACTATCTGCGCATGTGCACAGCTTCTGCATGCACCCCCACCGTGCACTGCATGCACAATTCACCATCTGTGCATGTGTGTGGTTTTTGCGCATGCAATGCATGTGTGCAAATGCCATTTGTACATATGCATGCTGTGCAACAGTACTCGCGCACATGCGCAAATGCATGTGCATGCGCAGGAAAGTTCCAAAGACCAGCTGGGTCCCCTGAATTGCGTGCATGCGCACCGGAGGCCTAAACACCAGCTTGGGCGCACGCACATGCGCCACTGCAGGTGAGTTGGGTGACAGCTTGCATGCCCGGAAAAATGGCTTTGCGTGCCACTTCCAGCACGCATGCCATAGGTTCACCATCACGGATCTATGGAACACCATATTATTTAGGAGTGCCCTTTCTTCTTCAATCAAGTCAGTCAACCAGACTACAATCTGTTTTAGGACTGTGTGTACCTTCTCAGCCATGCGTTTCAGCTGCCATCATTTCCAACAGCGCTGTACTTTCACCAGTGTTCGCTCAAGCATGGCCCTCTGTTAAAGTGTGCAGGTGTAATAGCATTCTAGTGGAAAACGATATGCTGTTTGTGAAGCCTCAGGAATTTGCTCGAGGTGATTTTAGTGACATTTTCCAAGGAATGGTAATGCAATGCTGAGAGATAGAAAATCAGTTCTTCAGTTGCAATGGGTTATAAACTGAGTATTAAAAGCTTGGAAAAATCTACTGGACGAGCACCTTGCATACAAAATAAGAGGAGGGAATGTATATTCAGATGGAATAAAATTTTCCCAATATTATGAAGTAGACATGAATGGCATTTCATTTTCTTGTTGCCTAATGCACAAAAGCAGTTTTTCTCTGTGATAGAATCTGGCAGACTCAAAATATATTGGTCTTTGTATTTAAAAGATGCCCTTTTAAAAATTCTCTGTTTGAACTTCTATGGATATGCAGAGGATCAGAATATTCCTCTACTCCAATGTTTTTCAACCATGGCAACTTTAAGAAATGTAAGCCTCAGCTCCCAGAATTTTCCAACGACAATTAAGCTAGTTGGGGAATTCTGGGAGTTGAGGTTCCCATGTCTTAAAATTGCCAAGTTGGGAAACACTGAAGTAGAGGAAAATCTGAGCTGTGGGCTCAATTTGGAAATTTTGTTTTCTGTTTAAAAAAACAAGTAGAAAGAAGTTAATGGTAAACTTCTACATTATTGCCAAGAAAATAACATGGATGTGAAAAAATAGTCTGGAAAAAGGCAATACAAAGCACTTACATGGTTGAGTACATGTAAGTCAACGAGAGTTGAGTTCAACAAAAAAGGCAACTTTGCTTTTAGAAGTAAAGTGAATAAAAAAACTTTCTATAAATAGTTCATGACTTTGAATATTAGATTTAAAAAAAAATTGGTGATGCTAACAAAATGAGTCTCAACCCTTCCCATCACTTAGTAAATGTAGGGGAATTTAAGAGACAATGCACTTGGTAGGTAAATAATTAGTGTGCTACCTGAGTAATGGGGACAAATTTATTTTTTATTTATGTTCC
The DNA here is from genome assembly GCF_059756535.1 of Pantherophis guttatus. NCBI lineage: Eukaryota > Metazoa > Chordata > Lepidosauria > Squamata > Colubridae > Pantherophis > Pantherophis guttatus. Next base: position 18,652,549 of record NC_142070.1, on the reverse strand, counting down.
CCAAATTAATAGCATTCACCTGTTTTACCAAGCAAATTCCAATCCACATTCTGTATTGGCCAGCTTCCTTTGTTACGCCAGAGAATCCAAAATATACTGCATAACTATAACCAAAACCAGGTAAAATGCTCTGGCATCCTACCATGCTTCCCCGATAATAAGACCCTGACTTATATTTTTTTGAACCCTGAAATAAGTCCTTGGCCTTATTGCCATGCGCTCAAAAGCCTGATGGGGCTTATTATCAGGGGATGTCTTATTTTGGGGGAAACAGGGTAGATTAAAATGTACATGTTTGCAAATTACTCTACACCTTTCAGAAAGCAAAATAGGTATATAAAAATATTGCCTACTAGTGGAATTATATTGAAATGCACCTATCACTTCCGATAATTATTAAAGTACAGTTTTAAAAATAGCATAAATAGGCTACACTTTTATATAAGTATGAAGAATACATTTTATTCAGTGGTAAAGCAGTCACATATTGAAAGCTCAACTTATTTTGAAAGAAGCAGAATGAGAATTATACTGGAATTATTTAATTGCAAGTTGAAGACAGCAGACAGAATAGCAGAATGATCGAGTGGAACATAATAAAGCCATAAAGAATTAAAATATCTTTGTTCGTGTGTCTCCATCAGAGTTCCCTGACTAAAATTCTGTTCATCATGAGATATTTTGATAGATTACTTTATAAATCTTGGGACGTTTACTTCACAATGCTTTTAATAATATTTAAATTTTTATGCATTGCTATTCAGCTAGTATCAGTGGTTTTCCATAATAAATGCATAAATGCAGTAGCATGAATGAAAAATAATGCAAATTACAAATTACATTGATTCAATATAGGCGTGATCAACCAAAAATATCATTCTACTTTTGTTGTTGACTTTCATGTATTCAAAATACAAGCCCATAATGTATGATCTTGGTTCTTAATATACTAGCATTAAAATATTCAGATGGTATTTTAAAACAGCTGGCCAAATTCATACACCAAATTGATCTCTAAAATTGATTATCTATGTTTGGCTTAATGCAATGTATCAACTTAGCCACTATAGCATATTCCATTGTAGAATAGAATATTCCATTATAGAATATATAAATTTTGAAAACGTTTTCTTATGTAGTAATTTTTTTAAGTAGTTATAACCAGTTATAAACATTGTGTTCGGCTGTCAGTGTATTGTAAAATCTGTTCAAACCCTGATTTGTTTTAGTTTAATACGAAAAGGTAGCTAGAGATAGGGAGTTAATAACTTGACATTTTGCTTGACATATACAGCATCAGGAATATGCACTGGGTTAAGCAGCTATTAGAGAGTCAAATACATCCCAAAACAACTGCCAGTACTTAAGAGACTGTGGCTGATTCCATAAAAGCTAAAGAGAGAAAAATAATTACCACAAACAATACTAAGTGAAAATAGAAATATGTGTAGGATGAAGTGAAAACAGAATGTAAACAAAAACAAAAAATAAAAAGGACAAATATGGTATAATAAACCTACCCTGTTTCCCCTAAAATAAGACATCCCCTGATAATAAGCCCAATTGGGTTTTTGAGCGCATGCGCTAAAATAAGCCCCCCCCTGAAAATAAGCCCTCCCTGAAAATATTTAAACGCATGCGCAGCTGGTCCCTACCATTTCCTCTGATTAGGGTTAGGGAGACAGAGCTGGAAATCAGGTAAGACGGCAAGAGGAGCCATATCCTGCTCCATGTGCCCCAAAGTAATAAGACATCCCCAAAAATAAGGCCAAGCACTTATTTTGGGGTTCAAAAAAATATAAGACAGGGTCTTATTTTTGGGGAAACATGATATGTATAACAGAAGTCAAGTCCTAAATAAGTTAAATGAGGTTCACATATTGATCAGATGTTCCAAGTCATGAATTAATGTTAGTTGAGACGTTGAAAGTGCAGACTTGTCTTGATCCAAGGTTTTAAATCAGGTGTAGTGAACCTTTTTACTTGATGCCCATACAAAATAAGTCCACCGTTCTTAATAAAAGTGATGTGTTTAAACGTTTCAGTACGCAATTTAATATTGCGTTATCATACATCATATTAACATCTCATCATACAGTTTGAAGTGATATTCAAGGTCATTTAGTCCATCCCAATGTTCTTTGCAGCATTCACTAAAACATTAAAGAAGAAGGTGTCAATTGTAGCGTTAGGAAACATATCTCTTCAGCAAAAGCAGTCTCTTCCACCAGCTCTAACTTTCATAATTTTTTCCTTAATATGTAATCCTAAATCTACTTCGTCGTAGTTTCAACCCATTTGGTTCTAATCCTGCCCTCCACTCCATAACATCAACTCCATTCCATCTCTACGAAATAAACCTTTACTTATTATACAGATTCATGCTCTTTTCTTCTGCAGGCTAAACATAGCCAGTTCCTTTAACTTTTCCATACAATTTGATACTCAGTTTATTTATTTAGTTATTTATTCATTCATTTATTTATTTTATTAAATTTCTATACCGCCCTTCTCCCGAAGGACTCAGGGCGGTGAACAGCCACAAGATAAAACACATAAATACAAAAATTTAAAATAAATTAAAAAAGAATTTAAAAAATTGTCTGAATTTAAAATACCCCATAATTTAAAACAAATTAAAATTTACATTGAAAAAAGGGGAGAAGATTTAGGCCAGGCCAGCTTGATGAAATAAAAAAGTCTTCGCGCGCGACGGAAGGTACGCAGATCCGGGATCCTCCGTATCTCCGGGGGGAGCTCATTCCAGATCGTAGGTGCCCCCACAGAGAAGACTCTCCCCCTAGGGGCCGCCAGTCGACATTGTTTGGCCGACGGCACCCGGAGGAGCCCCTCTCTATGGGAGCGTACTGGCCGGTGGGAGGCTATTGGTGGTAGCAGGCGGTCCCGTAGATAACCAGGTCCTAAGCCATGGAGCGCTTTAAAGGTGATAACCAGAACCTTGAAGCGCACTTGGAAGACCACTGGGAGCCGCACTCTGCACCAGTTGGAGCCTCCGAGTGCACCTCAAGGGGAGCCCCATGTAGAGAGCGTTACAATAGTCCAGACGAGAGGTGACGAGGGCATGAGTGACTGTGTGTAGGGAGTCCCAATCTAGAAAGGGACGCAACTGGCGTATCAGGCGAACCTGATGAAAAATCCTCCCGGTCACGGCCGTCAAGTGCTCTTCTAAAGACAGCCGTGAATCCAGGAGGACGCCCAACTTGCGAGCCCCTTCCGTGCGGGCCAATGATTCGCCTCCACGGAAGTTCCCTAACTACCTTCAGCCCTCTTTTGAACTCACCTCAGTGTGCTAGTATTTTATTTCATTTTATGGTACTGGTCATAATATTCAAATGGGATTTGACTAGGATATAATGGATAGGAGAATAGCTTTTGTCCTTCTTAGCAGCTGCACCACCTTGTTTAACTGGAAACCAGATACTTTTCGCATGTACAATTCAGGTCTCCTCCATTGTCTACTTCTGTCTTTTTTTCCATCCAGATGTAGGACTTTAAATTTTCCCTTTTACATTTCATCCTCTTTGTTTTGATCCACTGCTCAAGCCTCCATTTTGTGACTTCGTTTTCTCTCCTCAAGTGTACTTTTGTGTCATTTGCAAGCTGGATAATTGCCCTTTCAACCCCCTCATTCAAATCATTAATAAAAATTAATAAAAATATAGTACAGCAAAGGGCCTCGGACAAGCTCTCTGGCACTTCACTTGATATGTTCACCAATGTGGTCTGGACCAATTAGAGTCCTTTCTGAGTGCAGTCATTCAGCCAATTATCCTCTATCTAATCATCTAACTGTGGTTTCATCCAGCTCATATTTAATGAAGATATCATGAAATAATGTGTTGAATGCTTTGCTGTGATCAAAGTAATTTATGTACAGCCTTTTTCCTAAGCTAACAAAAAGGAGATAAGTTTAGTCCAACGTGACTTGTTTCTGAAAGCTGATATTGGCTCTTACTGATTCTAATTTTCTATGGTTCATAAACATGCTGTTTAACAATTTGCTTAGGACCTGGCCCAATATAAACCATAACTGACAGATCCTACACCATTCTTTCATTTTTGAAGAGAGAGATATGATTTTTTTTCTCACTAGCCTATTTTAATATTAAACTAAAATGGAATCCCTAGAATGAGAAGTCAAAAAATTCCTAGAAGGCTGCAGCGATAAACTACTGTACTTTCATACTGTTGCCTGAAAAGCTAAATGAAAGCATCTATGGATTCACCAGAGGTTGAGCTCAACTTGAGGGAATCTTACTCAAGGTAACCAGGTAACTATTCCAGTTAGTGGTTAGAATGCAGTATTGCAGGCTAATTCTGCCAACTGCCAGCAGATCGACTCTGAGCAGCTCAAGGTTGACTCACCCTGCCAACCTTCCGAAGGTCGGTAAAATGAGGGCCCAGATTGTTGAGGGCAATATGCTGACTCTGTAACCACTTAGAGAGGGCTGTAAAGCAGTGTGAAGCAGTATAAAAGTCTAAGTGCTTACAAAATAATAATGATAATTTTGAAAATATTAAGTGAAAGGCTGCACTTTTTCCATAAGGATCTGCTCTCTGGGTAACTGAATATTAGGTCACATTGACAACTATATATAAATATCACTGCAATGGAATTTCAGTGCTGTGAATGGGCAAAATAGCATAAATAAGGTTTTTAGATGGAATATCCAAATCATTAACCTCTGCTAATTCACAATGTTTCTACCTAATTCTTAGTAGCTATTGTAAAGACAAAAACAGGCGGCTAAAAAAATAATGCACAAATGATGTTATTTTACTTCTTCGATTTTCATTTCTCTGACTGAGAAAGTAAGTTTCATTTTTATTTTATTTTTTAAACCTCAACTTGCCTTTTGATGGGAAGATCATGGCAGAGTGAACTGTTGTTCTTTTCTTTTAAAATATACCTTTTCATTATTCTGCAGCCTTCCTTGCTGTTTCTGCTTCCCAAATTGAAAAAGTTTATTGAGGGGAAATCATTTCTTGGGATTTAAGTGAACTTTGAAAATAAAAGAAAGAACAGACTGCTAAATAGAAGATTGTACAATAGACAAAAGGACACTCAACGCCCTTAGGAAGCTCCAAGTATAGGAACCCCAAATCCCACTCCTTGACTTATCAACTTTTTTTACTTCGAGAGGTGGGGGGGGAGAAATTAAACATTTTTGTTAATCAGATTGAATGTGACTGGTTAACAAAAAGCAGAACAGAAGTCATTCTCCCCAATTTTTATTCTGTGTCATGTTTCCTGGAAGTAAGGAAATTCATGCATAATAGTTAGGCCTGTGATGAAATTAAGGAACTGACAGTGCATGAAGAAGAAAAGATGGTGACAAAGCTGTTTTTAAATTCTTTTCGGAATATTTAAAGGGCGACTGTGTTTTCCAATTAACATACTGCCCTCTGAATTCATTAATACCATCTCTCATTACAGTTTGTTTAACTTGCTTTCAAAGATCTGTTTGGGTGGATAAATGGCAAGAGCATCTCAAGAGTGTTCGCATGTCTCTAGCAAGTCAATCAACTTTTGATACTTGAAAAAACTCCTTGGAAGACATGGTCCATAAGATGGATGGCAGAAAGCTGCAGTAAATTGTTTCTTAGCGGGAAATCTGCAGGAGTAGTGTAATTTGGACAATGGAGCATTTGACAGCTAACCTATCAAGAACAGTGCACCCTGGGGATGCCAAGCATTGATGAAGCAGAAGCTAAATAGGGAAATCATTTTCCAATCAGGCAACAGAGTGACTGCTTATCCCATGGTCCTGGGGGTTTGTTCTAATGCAGTTCTTTGGCAGCTTTGTGCATTTGGCATTTCTTCTTAAAGTCCTTTTTTTAAAAAACTTTAATGAACACAACAGGAAAAAAAAAAGAAACTTTGTAAGTTTTGGATTTTCTCCAGAGAATTTTTGGATGTATTTACTAGTTTACAACAAGGATGTGAAAAAGAAATTACATACATAGAGGGCTTAATAACCAGAGTTTTATATATTCAGTTACTTGTTAAGACAGTAAGTTGCTTGCGTGCATGAGACTGCTGCATATTTTACTGTAGTTCCTAAGAATTTGAATATTAAATGCGGTGGTACTTCAATTAATCATTGGGAATGCTTAGGAATTAAGAGAACTGCATCTAAAACTGAAGCCATTACTCATGTCCAGTTCTGTTCTCACTGTAAAGAATGTAAAAATTGGAATTCACCTGTTTTAATACTGTAATTTCTAAATTAAACTTTAAAATAAAGTGAAATGAAATTGAGAATCCATGGCTTTTTGTTCATTAACAATTTCAAGAAGAAAGACTTTTATCGTATTATTTTTATTCTTCCACATCCCATTTGTCCAAGGAATTCATTCATTTGTTTGGTATTCCCAATATACTATGTACTCATGAATGGATGCAAATATATGTGTCACACAATGTTGCAGGATCTGATCTGAGCAGATAACTGGGACCATAGGTTTATTCTTCTGAGCTTTTGGGCTCGTGATGAATCCCATCCTCAGGGAACTATTTCCAGAATAGCAGTAGCACTTAGACTTATATACCGCTTCACAGTGCTTTACAGCCCTCTCTAAGCGGTTTACAGAGTCAGGATATTGCCCCCAACAATCCGGGTCCTCATTTTACCCATCTCGGAAGGATGGAAGGCTGAGTCTGGTGAGATTCCATCTGCCAAACTGCTGATCAGATGGATCAGCAGAAGTAGTCTGCAGTACTGCACTCTAACCACTGCACCACCGCGGCTCTTATGCATGCCAATGTTCCGTGAAAATTTCCCTAAGGATAAGCTCCAGCATGAACCCGAAAGCTTAGAAGAATAAACCTATGACCAACTCAGATTGGATCCTACAACGCTATGTATTTGTAATGATGGCATCTTCGGCAGATATCCATATGTTCCTCCTGGAAGTTTTCAGAAGAAAAACTCTTTTTGTACAGAGGTACTCCTCAACTAATCATCACAACTGGAACCAGAACTTCTGTCACTCAGCAATGTGGTCTTTCAATGAGCCGTCATATGACTGTGCCTGATATTCCCTATTTTGCTGCAATTGCTGTGATCGCTGCAATCACTAAGCAAATCAGGCTCCTCCCCCCATCGACTTTCTTGTCAGAAGTCAACTAGGAGGGGTACAAATAATCACATGACTCTGGGACACTGTGACCATCATAAATACATGCTGGTTACCAAGCATCTGAATTGTGATCATGTGATTGTGAAGATGGTGTGATGATTGTAAGTGTGAGAACCAATCATAACTCACTTTTTTTGAGTGCCCTCATACCCTTGCTAAATGAATGAATGTAAATTGGGAACTATCAGTATAATTATACAAGGATTCTTTCACATATACCAGTATTGTGAATTATCCTGGGATATTAGAGGGATATTAATTTATTACAAAATGTTACAAAATGACCCAGCAGGAGACAATAAAGTTTTATGAAAAAATGTTAGAAATAGCGACAACTATAAGAAGTTGATGGGAATATTTAAAGATAAAGATGTGAAAGTAGAGGGCACTCAATAAATGGTGGGAAAAGATGAATATGCTATACACAGACGACAGCTTAGAAATTAGAAGGAGTAATGCAGGGGACAATGCAAAATAAACTACAAAAAAATAAAAATAAGTTAAAAGCAGAGAAAAATATAGAAAAGGCAGCAATGATAAATACTAAAAATCAAATAGATTTTAAGAGATTATAGATAATAGAACAGAGGGGGGGAAAGAGGAGCTCACAAAAACAAAGAAAGGGTTATGGATGGACATTTAAAAGATGCAGCAGAAGGAGATAAAGGATAAAACAGAGAGAATAATCAGTAAAAATGTTAGAAAGACATACAGGATTCCAAGAGACAAATATAAAAGAATCACCAAAATATCAATAAATGATGAAATTCTAGAAAGGCTGAAAAATGATGGATAGAAAAACAATATTTTGCAAGGTGGTAACAATATTGAAAACCAATAGAAATAAGTAGAAGGATTAAATTGGGAAAATAGTAGCACATATATAGATATATAATAGAATTTATTATAAATACAGATATATTAAGATTAGGAGATGGAAGACTAGGACTAGGTATATTTAAAAGTACTATTATGATTAACAGGATGGAAAAAATATATTGGAAAATATAGCTTATAAGGACTATAAATCCAAGGGACTTAGAGATATAAACTTGGGACTGATTAGATCTTACTGATAATTGGTTTTAATGGAGTTTATGGAAAGTTGAGATATTGAAAATGCACTGAGTGACATCTATAATATCAAAATGTTAGGAGTTAATAAGTATATAGAAGAATATATTACAATTACAATGAGCACATTAAGATTAGAAGTTGGAAGATAAAAATTTTGTACATGTAATTGGATTGTTACTGTGAACACTGTGTGAAAAATACGTTAACCCAATCATTACACTGTCCACAAAAAATGTCGGTTGTTAAAGAAAAACTGCAAATAAAAATTATACAAAAAAAAAAAAGGAATGTAGAAATAGGTAAAATGTACTGATATAATCCAGCAGTTTGTATTAAGTTTTTCATTTCTATTTTCTGTGGTGTGCTAAGTGTTACTTCTTTTATTTTCCTGTACAAGTTATTTTCAATGTTCAATTGTTTTTCAGGGTATGTTGATAAAGATATAACTTTTCTTTTGAAAAAAAAAAGAAGCTTATATATGTTCTGGACAATCCTATACATGATTCCTTTTGACAAATGAATGCTTAGACTGGCTATATTGGACTTAACTACTGTGTTTCCCCAAAAATATGGCCTACTCCAAAGTCTTTGCTTGATTTTTACACGTACTCTCAATATAAACGCTACCCCCCAAAATAAGCCTTAATTAAGACCCCACCCACTCCAGGGTGCACGGGTAAAAATTAAGTTAGGGTGGTGGTGGTGGTGGGATGGAGCTGTCCTGCTACTTATCTTCGGACAGTTGCAGCCAGGCCTCGCACACTTCGGCCCATTTCTTCTGTAGCTGGCAAGACTTTCCTGAAGGCCTCTGTAGCCAATAACAGAGCTCTGGATCAATCCGGAACGCTGTTATTGGCTGCAGAGGCCTTTAGGAAAGGCTTTCAGGAAAGGCCTCTGCAGCCAATAAAAGAGCTCCGGATTAATCCAGAGCTCTGTTATCGGCTACAGAAGCCTTCAGGAAAGCCTGGCTGGCCAAAGAAGTTCCTGAAGGCCTCTGACAGTGAAAAAGAGGCCGGGGGCAACACGTGCAAGTGAGGTGAGTCAGTGGACAACTCTCCACCCCCACTCCCGAAAATAAGACTTGGTGCCTCTTTTGGTGGCAAAAAAAATATAAGATGATCTTATTTGGGGGGAAACATGGGTATTTTTATTATTTTTATTTTATTATTTAGACTTCTGTACCGCTTCATAGTGCTTTACAGCCCTCTCTAAGCGGTTTACAAAGTTAGCATATTGCATATTAGCATATTGCATTAGCATTAGCATATTTCCCCCAACAATCTGGGTCCTCATTTTACCCACCTCGGAAAGGTGGAAGGCTGAGTCAACCTTGAGCCGGTGAGATTTGATCTGCTGATCTGCTGAACTAGCAGTCAGCTGAAGTAGCTGCAGTACTGCACTCTAACCACTGTGCCACCTCGGCTCTTAATTTTTATGAGTTATATTTATCCTAAAGAATTAAAAAAAAAACTTAAGGGGTATCCATGTATCTTGCAACTTCAGTGGGGATAGCTGAGAATTTGTTCTTAGGTCTCAGGGAAAAGATGCTATATGTAGGAAAAGAACAGGCAGAGCCCGAAGGCGGAGTTAAGAGAAGACTCAGCCTAGAGTTGTTATGTGTCCAGAAAGGCTTCAAGTCCAGCCTTTCCCTTTTTTTTAAAAAAAAAAATTGATTTATATGCCACCCTTCTCCGGAGACTCAGGGCGGCTTACAATGTGCTAAGCATAGCACCCTTGAATTCTGTTAACTCTTATCTAGCACCAATTTAGTGCTGACTGTTAGTTGACCAGATTCTTGTGTATAGGCTTGAGCAATAAAACTTCTGAATTAAAAAAATCCTGTGATCCTGATTCTTCATTCCTGGACAGTATCTCCTAGACAGAGTTCTGTTTAGGAGCTGTAATGGGTTAGACCAGTGATGGCTAACCTTTTTGCCGGAAACACTAGCATATTATACCCTACTGCCAAGATTTCTTTCTGGCATTTAAATATGAATATTATATAGTGTGTGTTCAGTAGTTTTGCAGCTGCAATCTCTGCAGTCAAGACCTTAACCTTTCTGACAAGAGAATCTATTTTGTCTGATCCCCAAGCGTTGATATCTTTTTCTATTTTGCATGCTCCCAATACTTTGTTCTTTCAAAGACAAGTACAGATTTCTATAATTCCATATGCAGACTTGATTTATTGTATTCAAGCTAATTATTTAATTACATTTTGTACATTTGTTTGTTTTTTTAAATGAATAACAAAGCGCAGAGAAATTGTAAATAGTTTAACACACACAAATACCCCTAGACATACTGTATGTCTCTTGGCATTTTAAAATGATTCTATCCAGTTCATATAATGTTTGGGCGAATCTAAGTATAATTGTATTTTGTTTCCTAGTTTGCTGGGTTATCTATCTTAAAACTCTTATATTCTATAGAAACATTATGGTCACTTTAGGGTTTTTATTTGCTGTTGAGTTACTTTTACTTTATATCATTCAAGAAATAAATCCTTGCTTTCTAGAAAGAAAGCTTAGACCTACTTAAAGTCTGAGTGAGTGAATTAAAGCAAAAATAACAGTATGCTTTTACTGATATTTTAACATTAAATAAAAAAGGTAAAAGATAATGATTTCTCCTGACGAGTTGTGACTCTAAGGGATGGTGCTCATCTCTATTTCCTAGCCATGTGAGCCAGCATTGTCAGAAGTGGTCATGTGGCCAGCATGACTGTATGCTGAAGCGCCTGGAATACTGTTACATTCCCACCAAAGTGATACCTATTTATCTACTTGCATTTACATGCTTTCAAACTGCTATGTTGGCAGGAGCTGAGGCAAGAACAGCTCACCATGCCACATAGTACTTGAATCTCAAACTCCCAATCTTCTGGTCAACAAGCCTAGCCACTAGGCCAGAGTTCCCCAACCTTTCCAGGTTGGTGACCCGAAATGGGGAAGGGGGAAAAGAGGGGATGACTTTGTGGGAGGGGCAAGCACATGTGCACATACATGCACCTGAGCGCCCATGACATTCATGGTGATGCAAGTGTGAGTGGGGTTGCGAGTGCCCACAAGGAGGCTAGCGCAAGTGGGGCCATGAGCACCCACAACAAGACTAGTGCAAATGGGGCCCTAAGCACCTGCAATGAGGCTACTGCGAGTGGGGCCATGAGCACCTGTGATGCTCACACAAATGGAGCTGTGAGCATCCTCAACAAGGCTAGCGCGAGTGGGGCCATAAGCGCCTGCAACAAGGCTAGTGTGAGTGGGGCTATGAGTGCCCGCAATGAGGCTCATGAGAGTGTGGCTGCAAGCACCTGCAATGAGCTCATACAAGTGGGGCCATGAGCACCCATGACAAGGCTTCCATGAGTGAGGCCGCAACCACCTGTAATGATGCTTACATGAGTAGGGCTGTGTGCGAGCACAGAGGCGTTCACACTGGCCGGCCAGTCATGTGGCCCGGTGGCAATTAGCCCGCAGCCTGGTAGTGGGCCGGCCCACAGGTTGGGGACCCTTGCGCTAGACCATCATACCCTTTTTAATATAACACCAGACTTATCAAATATCTGCCAAATATCATATCTCCCATTACCATCTCCCCCCAAAGGTTATCTCGCTCCCTTTCTTTCAATTTGAAAATTTGCTTATACATGAAGTAGTTCCAGAAGGTAAAAAATCCTAATCCCCAAATCAAGACTTTTGATATTAACGGCACGACTAAGAGAAAATGTTCTGTAGCTACTTTGAAGAGGAAAGGTCATCGATTTGAAGGAAAAATCTCCATACACTTCCGGACACATTTGTACTTTTTCAGATGATGTGAAGTGCAGATATGGGCGGCTTTATCTAAATGATAGCTGTATGCTGTTTACTGTCTGTCATAACCTTATCGTCTTAAAGGATTTTCCAATACTGCACACAGTGCATCTGTGACTGAGACAAAATCAATGCTTATGGATTTAGCTGTGTAATCCTATCACTTGTCCTGCAAGATGTGGTTTGAAATGTAAAGTTTGTTAAGGTTTGAATGAGGATCCAGGGTCTCTAGAGGAAATTTAGGTTTTTAAGTGAGTAATCTGTTTTCTACCTTTTCTTTTCTTTCTAGTTAGCTGTATTTTTGCTATATGTAGTTTAGCCAATTTCCTCAATTATTACAATATATCCTTTTTTAAAAAAAGGATATATATATATAAAAGCTCGCATATGAAGAAGAGTTCTGAAAGCATATGGAAATAAAATTTAACATCTTTGAAAGCCTTTGTGAGGAGTATGGGAAAGGCCACACTGAGAATGAAAGAAAAATTAGATGGTGGAATTAAATGGAATTATTCTTGCTCAGCTGCAATATTTCTGTTCTTACATTACCTGTTTTATTTTATGAGGTTCTAAAATACTGCATGTGTCTTATTAAATAGATGAGCGCTTTCACAGCTGAGCAAAAGCTATTATACTGGGGTTATTACTTCTGCAATCGGGAACAAGTTGGTACAATCTGTTGAAAAGCCTTCCAAATGAGCGTTTTTAAAACAAACGGCAAAAGAATACTTTCCGCAAAGCATGTTTCTACACATAAAGAGAGAGAATATTCATAACTAGTAATATGCAGGTATTTGCATTGGAAGGAGAAAACTTTTATTTGAAGCATCGAAGCACATGGGAACACTCTTTTCACACTTACAAAAAGCAGAATGACAGCTGGAAGGGATCTTCTAGTTCAGGGGTGTCAAACTTGCAGCCCACGGGCCAGATGCGTCATGTGCTGACGCATCACGCCCACACCTGGTTTAGCGAAGGGGGGGAATTCGCGATACGTCATGTGATGCTGGGAATTTGACATCCCTATTCTAGTTCAACTCTCTGTTCAAGCAGGAGACCTTACATCATTCTGGGCAAATGGCTATCCAATTCTTCTTAATTCCTTACAATCATCTATTCCCTTTGCACAAATTTCCAATATGACATCATATTTTGTCCCTAAAAGAAACAATCAAAATAATATTTTAAAGGCATATTGCTCAGAACCCCTTGCTTCAATCTTTAGGACATGTAACAGTAACAGAGTTGGAAGGGACCTTGGAGGTCATCTAGTCCAACCCCCTGCTCATGCAGGAGACCTGTACTGGGGATTTGAACCGCTGAACTGCCGACCTTTCTGATCGACAAGCTCAGTGTCTTAGCCACTGAGCCACCTGAGTCAGGTGTAGTAGCCTTCAACTTCACATTATGAAGTAGTAGCCTTTAAAGATTAGGTCTGTTCAGATTATTTAGGGAACTCTCTGAATTTTCTACAAGGAACTGCAAAGCAATTACAACCATTTATTTGCAAATCTTTTAAGAAACCTGTAGCTAAGGATACACTCAATCATGGAGGTGCTGACAGGTGTTTACTCTGTAAACTGCTTAGGGTTGTAAAGCACTGTGAAGCGGTATACAAGTCTAAGTGTTATTGCTATTTTTCTATTCTTAGTATCCTTCACTAATTTCAATATATTCTCCAGTTTCATCTTCATTATAACATTCTAGGCTATCTATATTCTTTTTCTGGGATCTGATCTTCTTTTCATTCTCTGTATGTGTCCATTTTTTAAAATTTGAAATCTTACATTGTTTCTTTTGCCATTCTCCATTTTTTTCTCTTAGTGTGGAAAGTTTATAAACGCCTAAGTACTTATTGGAATTGCCTGGGCAAAGGACCAATTCTTCATAAGTAAGGAAGCCGAGTATTTGGGGCTGTTTCAAAACATTACCTGGCATTAACCTGAGGCCATAAAAAGCAATAGCTAATTATTCATTCACAATCCAATCACTGAGATCTACTCTAACATGGAAATGTACTGCCTCGCTGAAACTAATGGCCTCTATTTAATAGACTGGGAGCAAAGATTGTATATTATGTTTGTCAAATACACATTTGCTTGAGATTTTTTTTTCAAAAATTAAAAATAGATTTGAACCATTAACACAGTTAGTTCCCTGCAGCGTGTGCTGGTTAATCCGAATTTATGTTGTTAAACAAAGCAGTTGTTAAGTGAGTCACACTTTTTTACCATGGCTGTTAAGCGAATCACTTGCAGTTGTTAATAATATGATGGTTAAGGGAATCAGACTTCCCCCATTGACTTTCTTGTCGGAAGCCAAATGGGAAGGTCACAACTGGCAATCATACATAAATACATGCCAATCGGGGTGGGCTGCTGGAGGTTCTAAGGGGTTCGGGAGAACCTCTAGCTAAGATTCTGTGCAGTTTGGAGAACCCCCAAATCCCACTCCTTGCTGGCCCCACCCACCCCACCCCACCCCTCCCAGGAGTCCCATCGCGGCCCATTTTGGATGCAGGCAAGTGCAGGGTGCGCGCGGAGGCTCGGAGAGGGCGAGAAATGGGCCTACCAGAAGTTTAGGAAGGCCGGAAATGGCCCATTTCCAGCCTCCAGAAGGCCCCTGGAGCCTGGGAAGCCTCCAGAGCTTGGGGAGGCTCCACACCCCAGCCGTGATGCAAGAGGCTGACTAGGCCATGCCAACCATGGCCACGCCCACCCAGCAACTGGGCAGAAAACCCCTTGCTAAAATTTTTGAAGCCCACCCCTGATGCCAATTGTCAAGTGTCTAAATTTTGACTGTGGGGATACTGCAGTGTTTGTAAGTGCAAGCACTAGTTGTAAGTCACTTTTTCAGTGCAATTGCAATTTTGAGCAGTCACTAAATGAATGGTTGTAAATTGAGCATTACCTGTAACCTTTTAACTACTTTGCTACCCTGTATCATCTAGTTTTATTCTAAAACAGGGAAATTCAAAATCAGAGAAATTCTAATGGTGAGATGATAGGCTAAAATGAACTGTGATACTAGCAGTGCTAAAAATGACCCAGGTGTAGTAGGAAGGTCTACTCAGTTACTTAATATTTTTTTTAATGGACTGTAGGCCTGTAGTTCCCCACCCCTGTTATAAGGCAATAGATCTTCTCTACAGCATCTTTTCCAGTAGAGAGTCTGAATCTCAGGGGTGTCCTTAACCCTTCAAAAGCTCTCCACATCTTTGTTATGGCAACCATCTGTGACCAATTTAGGTGCCCTTTGAATATATAGGTTTAATCTGCCAGAATTGACTTGCCAACATGGAATCTGTTAAGAATTCTGAAGGCCGGAGTACATGCTGATTTCACACACATTTTAAGTCACCATGTTTTGGAAGGAATACTGTGGAAACTGTTGGTGGTTATGGCTTCTATTAAAAAGAGCCTTTTAAAGAATGGAAAAAGGGAGAATAAAACAACAACAAGGTGTGGTTGTAGCAATGTGACCTTTTACACCACTCCGGGTAACAATTTAGCCTTGCTTTTTCATTAGATCTTCTGCAGAATTGATGATGTAGCATTCACACTTAATTAGCCACAGAGCAGTGTTAAATTAGTGCTGGAAGTTCTAGCACTTCTACTATAAAGACATGTGAACTGCATGCACAGCGATAAAATATTTTATCAGCAAATTGAATGGGAGAAAGAATATACTTCAGCAGGTTTCCCACCCACCCCAAATGGAGCTTTGAATATAAGATTATGTGTTTCTGCGCATGAATGTGCATGCATATTTACTTCTCAGATTCCCCCCCCCCCATTTGGAAGCCTTTATATACATAACAGGCAGGCACAGAAGCAAAACAGATAAGCATGCTTGATATAGTTAAATGTCTCATAAAGGTAAATCTAAAGGTTTCCTTCGCACATATGTGCTAGTCGTTCCCGACTCTAGGGGCTGGTGCTCATCTCCGTTTCAAAGCCAGCGCTGTCTGAAGATGTCTCCGTGGTCATGTGGCCGGCATGACTAAACGCCAAAGGCTCACGGAATGGTGTTACCTTCCCACCAAAGGTGGTCCCTATTTTTCTACTTGCATTTTTTAAGGGCTTTCGAACTGCTAGGTTGGCAGACGCTGGGACAAGTAACGGGAGCTCATCTCGCTATGCGGCACTAGGGATTCGAACTGCTGAACTGCCGACCTTTTGATCGACAAGCTCAGCGTCTTAGCCACTGAGCTACCACATCCCTAAATGTCTCATATAATGTATATAATCCTACCATTCAGCTCTCAGGTGTGATGGAAATTTTACAAAAAATATTAATAGGATGGCTTTGTTTCTGTTTTGTTTCCAGAAAGAGTGTGCAGATCGCTCAATAGAAAGCCTTAATTTGAAAATCATCAGTATGGGGATAATCTCATCAGATGAAATGTTAATACCATTTTATAGTGCCTTGGTAAGATCCCACTTGGAACCATATGGCATCCAGTTTTGGTCATTACACTGTTTTAAAAAAAGATGTTGAGACTCTAGAAAGAGTGCAGAGAAGCAGCAAAGATGATTAGGGAACTGGAGGATAAAACGTATGAAGAACTGTTGCAGGAACTGGGTATGTCTAGTTTAATGAAGAGAAGGACTAGGGATGATATGATAGTAGTGTTCCAAAATCTAAGGGGCTGCCACAAAGAAGAGGGAGCCAACCTATTGCTTCTTGTCTTGAAGACAAGACAAGAAGCAATGGATGGAAACTAATTAAGGAGAGAATCAACCTGGAACTAAGGAGAAATTTCCCAACAGGGAGAACAATTAATCAGTAGAACAACTTGCTCCAACACTGGAGATTTTAAAGAAGAAATTGGGCAGCCATTTCTCTGAAATGGTATAGAGTTTTTTGCTTGAGCAAAAAGTTGAACTAGAAGACCTCCACGGTCCCTTTCAATTCTATGATTCTGTTATTCAGGATGAATGCCAGCTTATATATACGAGTAGAGTAGAGTAGAGTAGAGTAGAGTAGAGTAGAGTAGAGTAGAGTAGAGTAGAATAGAATAGAATAGAATAGAATAGAATAGAATAGAACAGAACAGAACAGAACAGAACAGAACAGAACAGAACAGAACAGAACAGAACAGATTTTTTTATTGGCCAAGTGTGATTGGACACACAAGGAATTTGTCTTGGTGCATATGCTCTCAGTGTACATAACAGAAAAGATACATTCATCAAGAAAAGATACGTTCATCAAATATAGACTAGGCTCAATTTTTATATAGCAAGTTTTCACAAGGAGCAGTTCCCAGGATGATCATCAGCCTGAGCTCATCAATTTAAGAATAAGGCAAAGATTTACTGGATGAATCCGCATCCCCCATAGAACAAAAGACCACTTACATTTACCTTCATCTTACCTTCTTTCCCACTATCCTTTTTATGTGGTTATAAAATCGCTGCAGTGTAGAGGTAGAAACTATTTTATCTCCTACCGGTACTTAGCTCTAATTCAAAAGAATTTCTTTTAAAAAATATTAACTAGCAAATGTTTAATAATCCAAATTACGCTGACTGTGCATATAGCCACTTTGCTCCTGCTGGGAAAGAACAGCTAAGGAAGTTTTTATATGAGGAAACAATAGATACATGCATAAAAAGCCAAGATATTAACTTTTTAAAAACAATGCATAATATTATGGCTTGTTCTGAAACCGTAAATTGTACGAAAGGAGAAAATGCAAGATTTGATGGATTGTTTGTAGCCATAGGGAAAAGTTACCGTTGGCATGCCAAAAAGCTCATATAATTATCCAAATGCTACTAATGATGTAGGCTGCTAATAAATATAGATTTCCTTTTTGGATTGCTGAGTTATTGCTGGAGAAGGCACATATGTTAGAAAGAATAAATACAATTTAGAGGTTTCTTTACCTCTGTCCTATTATATTTACTTATTTAATTTAGTCACAAATTATGCCAAGCATCATACACTCCAATAGAGTACACATGATAGATGTAACAGTAAATGATACTGTTAAAAGAACAAGTCATAACAGTAACTCAGGGGTGAAATCTAACAGGTTCTGGAGAACCGGTAGCGGAAATTTTGAGTAGTTCGGAGAACCAGCAAATACTATCTCTGGCTGGCCCCAGAGTTGGGAATGGAGATTTTGCAATATCCTTCCCCTGGAGTGGGGAGGGAATGGGGATTTTGCAGTATCCTTCCCTTGCCACGCCCACCAAGCCACGCCCACCAAGCCACACCCACATAACCGGTAGTAAAAAAAATTGGATTTCACCACTGCAGTAACTGCACTAATAGAAATATCACTCTTCGTTAAGAACAGTCACTGTGAGGATCAATCATTCACTAATTCCTGAAACTTTTCTGAAACAGTGTCAGTCTTATGTGGTAGTCCAGACAAGCAGTATACTATGGAGCATTAGTTCTATCTTTATTGTAAGGTTACATTAACACTCTTGTAAGTTTAAAAGTACATTTCTTCCTCCTCACCTTTACAGTTCAAGAAATTACTGTAGGTAGGGTGTTTTCTGAGAAATTTACTGCCATTTCTTCTATGGGCTCAGCTGCCTCTTATCTGACCTTGGCCTAGTCTGTAAAACTTTTTTTTCCTGTCTCCCAAGTTCATTAACAGGTACCATTACAAATAACCAGATCTTAGCAGCTTTTCTAAATGGGAAAGCTCTTACTTGGGGATAGTATTCCAAAGATGTCCAACAGCAAGGAAAATAAAACATCCTTATGGTGTCTGATACACTGCTTCAAAGACAGGACAAGGGATGCTGTTCCTACTTAAACGTACCCCCAAATCCATAGGTCCCAAGTCATATAGTGCTTTAAGACTTAGAAAAACAATCTTGAACTTCACCGAAAGGCAAATTGAATGAAGAAATATACTTCAGCAGGTTCCCCCAGCCAAATGCAAGGAAAATTATGTTCCAAAAGGCAAGCCATAGCAAAAAAAAGGCTCTCTTCCTGAGTTCTTTAAGACGATGGTCTTTCATGTACAGAACCTGCAACATGTCCTCCATGCTGGACCTGATAAAATGGATTAAGGAGTCGTGATGGCACAATGGCTAGAATGCAGTATTGCAGGCTAACTCTGCCCACAGCCAGAAGATCAATGATTAATAGCTCAAGGTTGACTCATCCTTCCATCCTTCTGAGTTCAGTAAAATGAGGACCCAAATTGTTGGGGTAATATGCTGACATTGTAAACCATTCAGAGAGTGCTGTAAAGCACTATTTGGCAGTCTAAATGTGATTGTCATTGCTATTGATGAGATGGCTAGATATGATAGTTAGAGGCAGTCCTTCAAATGACTTGACTCCATGCCCTGTAGAGGTTTATAGATTTTTACCAATATCTTAAAGTAAACTTGGAAGCACACTAATAACCCATGTAGCTCACACAGCAGAGGTATAACATATGCTGAACACATTTGGTATCGGCTGAAACTTTCAGATGATCTTCAAGGGCAGTTGAGTGTGCTATAGGGTTGAGTGCAGTGGTGGGATTCAGCCAGTTCTGTCTAGTTCGGGCGAAGCGGTAGCGGCGACTGCGGCAGGCTCCGCCGTCCCGCCTGGACATAATACCATCCTATTTAGCCACATTTTGGAGGCCATGCACATGCGTGGAAGGTCCGCGTGTGAGCAAAGAGCATGTGCGGAAGGCCGAGCATGCGTGGAAGATGGCGCGCACCCACATTTGCAAACTGGTAGGGAAGGTAAGTGAATCCCACCTCTGATTGAGTGTGCTACAGTACAGTACAGAAGGTTACTAGAGCATGAGTGACTGAGTGTAGGGTTTTCTGGTTCAGAAATCGGCACAATTGATACATAACCCAAAGTTGTGCATAAGATCTGTCAGAGTTTGTTGCAGAAATCAAATCCAGAAAGCACACACAGGTAACTGACTCAGAAGGATTCATTAACTTCTCTTTATATACAATATAACCAGGGGTGGGTTTACTATCGGTACTCAACGGGATCGCTTCTGCATCTGCACAGATCACCGATGACTACATCAGGGGTGGTGGACGGAGCCTCCCACTGGTTTTACTACCGGTTCTTGTGAACCAGTCCAAACTCACAACTGAATATAACTCATGAAATAAATATACATTACCAACAGCAGAGGAGAGAACAGTTTCAGTTTCAATTCAGCAGACAGACTAGTTTAGCTCAGAGCTTAATACAGAGAACTTTCTCTAGGGCAGTTAAGCTAAACCTAAGCCACACCCAGACTCCCAAACTGTTTCAGACACCAATTAGCTCCCATTGGTTGACCTTGTTACTATGCCTATACATTGGCTGACCTTGTTACCATGTCTATTCCAGTCTATGAATATTCATACTCTGACAAGACCTTCTAGCCACAATTGCTACTTTCTTATCGAGGAAGTGCCCCTGATTGCTCAAAGATCCTGTCTTAATAGTACTAGATTTCCAGATTGGCCCTAAATCTCAAAGCCACTTTCCAGCCTTGGGAGCAGAAGGCACAATATTAATGGAATATCCTTGTGATATTTGGAGCATACATGAAGACGGGAAGTCAGAGAAACTGTGAATTATAGCAAAGACGATTGTACATTTAAAGGAAGGACTCTCACACTCTTACCCTTTAAATAAATTCAGGAACTTACGTTCCCCCTGATATTTCCCCCTGATAAGAATAATATTTTTAAAAAAAATTATTCCATTTAAAAACCTTTTATTAGAGAACTTAAGAAAACAAAAACCTTCCTAATGTATTGAGTTTACTACAATCTCAATAATGGAATATCTCTAATAGCAATAATAGCTATTGAATATTTAAATATATGCCTTAGTGAAACAGAGAAACATTTGTCACAGTTATATATTATTATATATTTAATAATAATTAAATATTAAATATATTTAATATATTTAATAATATATTTAATATATTATATATTTAATAATAATAGTTTATTTAACTAACTCTCTGTACCACCTTACACAAGGTGGTACAGAGAGTTAGTTATATAAACAATTATGCATTATTTTGAAAAGAGTTTAATAAACTTAACTCTCGATTTTTGTTGCTCTTTGTTTCTTAGAAATGATTTTCAAGGACGCTCCTTCTAGCAGAATTTGTAGCAGTAGTCCTTCATCTAAATATATTACATGCAATTTATTTTAGATAATGTAGCCAATAAAATTTTAATTTTGGATTAAATAAACCATATCTTGTGGCGTGCCTATTGCATCTTCACAGTCAAAGGATGATCTATGGGTGCATTTAGAGAATTTGGTCTTCCTAATGCTCCAGTGGAGCAGGGTCAATTGTTGCCTAATGAAAGGAATCGATAGCAATTTTTCTAGTGAGCTTAGAGAAATTAGCATTGGAGAACAAGCATTGGCAGTGTAGAATCTGATACAGTTACGTATGCCTGCTGCTGTAGGAAGTAACCTAACAGGTTTTTACAAATTAGTGGATCAATATAAAATTATTTGATTAAACTAGCTGGGAAGTGTGAATAAATGTGACTGTGTGCGTAAGTCAATGAAAATGGTCAGGAAAAAGCATGAATCCACTATCGAATAATTTCCACTATTGAAATTTTTTTCAAGTCCCCTGTACCTCCGTGTTATTGTAGTGATTGTAAAATATTTGTACAATGACTAAAAGTTATATATATATACATAAGAACAGGTAACAGGGTATAACAGAGTTGGAAGGGACCTTGGAGGACTTCTAGTCCAGCCCCCTACTTAGGCAGGAATCCTATACTAGTGATGGCTAATCTTTTTCTCGTTGTGTGCTGAAAGTGTGTGGACATGCGTGCTAGTGTACACACGTGCCAGCACCCATAATCTAATGTGCACCCCTGTGCATGCGTGCATGACCCCCCCACTCCCCACGCCTCCCATGCATGTGCACGTGTCCACCGACGCGACCCCTGCCCCAGCACATGCATGCGCAACCTCCCCGGCCCCCGTTTTTGACCTAGCAGGCCTCCCTGTGGCCTCCTGGGCCCAAAAACAGGCCGTAGGTTGACAGGCCATACCCTCCATTCTGGGCCTAGCAGGCCTCCCTGCAGCCTTTTGGGCCCAAACACGGGCCGTGGGAGGGTGGGCCGCTCCCCCCATGCCCCATTTTGGGCCTAACAGGCCTCCCTGCAGCCTCCTGGGCCCAAAAATGGGCTGTGAGGGGGTGCACCCAGCTGTGCTCTGCTCCCGCCCCCCCAACATGCACGTGTCACCCCCCCACCCCCCACCCCCACTCATGCACGCAACCTCCTGCACATTCACACGCATCTCCCACATGTGCTCCACCCCCCGCGCATCCCAAAAATTAGCTGGCTGGTGGGAGGGGCGCACACATGCACAGTGGAGCTGAGCTAGGTGACAGCTCGCGTACCCACCGAGAGGGCTCTGCATGCCAGCTGTGGCATGTGTGCCATAGGTTCGCCATCACGGCCCTATACTGTCCCTATACACGGCCGCCATTGCTACCGGATCGGGCAATCCGGTCCAAACCAGGAGCATTTCACCCCTGGATGGGGAGGGTGGGGTGTATTATTTTATTATTTTTCTTTTTAATCTTTTTTATTTCTTTTATATGGTGTTTTTATATGCTTGAGTCACCAAGTGCGAGTAGGCAGCAATATAAATTTTATAAATAAATATCAGCTTGACTATAGATAGTCTTTGACTTAACAACTAGAATTGAGACCAGAATTTCTGTTATTAGGCAAGATGATTGTTCAGTGAGTCACGCTCAATTTTATGACCAGAGTTTTTAAATGAATCACTGCAGTTGTTAAGTGAATCAGTGGGTCATTAAGTGAATCTAGTTTTGCTTGCCAGAAGTTGGCTGGGAAAATCACAATTGATGATCATGGGATACCAGGACCCTGCAATCCTCATAGATACAAGAAAGTTGCCAAGCCAGGTATCCTGATTGTTACATTTTCCCATTTTTGCTGTTTTGTGTGTGTGGGAGTGTAACCCAGTTTCAATATCCAGTTCTTCTGTAACCACTATGCCTGTGATGGCGAACCAATGGCACACATGCCAGAAGTGGTATACAGAGCCATCTCTCTGGGCACGCGAGCCATTGCCCGTTGCTCTTCCAGGTTCTGGCGTGCCAGCCAGGTGGTCCTCAGGCATGTGGGAGTGCCAGAAACCAGAAGAACAGCTGCCCGGTACGCATGCGTGTGCCCGGAAGATGATATTCCGGTTTCTGGCACGCGCATGCACACCAGCTAGCTGGTCTTCGCACATGCATGCCGAAAACCAGAAGATCATCTTCCTGTCATGTGCATACATGCTGGGTGGCTGCTCTTCTGGTTTCTCGTGCGCGCATTCCCATTTTGGCACTTGCTGCCGAAAAGGTTCGCCAACACTGCACTATGCTGTACTGTAGACCTGCTGATTGATCTGCTTCAATAGATGTTATTTTCATTCTTGCAAGCACCTTATTTCTCTCTTTCCTTATTATTTTCTCTATACTGTTATGAGTATTATCAATTACCATAATTAAATTAGATTTGTAAATCTACTGTTAGGCAGTTTTATTAACCTTATATTGTGATCACTTTTTAATGTTAAAAGAAGGTATGTCTAAGGCTCTAAATAAAGCCATTTAAGCTGAAGCATTAGCATATGAGCCCATTTATCCCTATTAAAGTGAACAAGAACATCTGACACTTTTGGCGTTTCATAAACTAGAATATGTGCCTATGTCGCTAGCTGTTTTCTCCTTTAATGAGTCGCTTAAATGATGTATTCATTTATTATATTTATTAAATGGCTCATAAACTAGGCATTATATAACAGTTAAAATACAATAACAAAAGAAAAGAAATAACAGTAAATCATTGTAATATAGAACATACAAGTATAAAATAAGCACTTAGAAATATAACACAATAACATTTCATCAAGTGTAAAACTACAACCACTCTGTCAGGTAGATCTAAAATATTTGAAAGGTCTAGCATTCCTGGAAGAAACAAGGGCCTTGATCCAGGGGTGGGCTTCAAAAATTTTAGCAAGGGGTTCTCTGCCCAGTTGCTGGGTGGGCATGACCATGGTGGGTGTGGCCTAGTCGGCCTCCTGCACCACGGCAGGGGGGGGAATGCCCTCCCCAGGCTCTGAAGGCTTTCCTCGAGCCTCTGGGAGGGTGAAAACTGCCTCCCCAGGCTCTGGGCCTGTTTCCGGCCTTCCCGAACTTCCGGTAGGCCCGTTTTTCACCCTCCCCGAGCCTCTGCGCATGCCCTGCACTTAACTGCATCCAAAGCAGGCCCATGGGGACTCCTGGGAGGGGTGGGGTGGGGTGGGCAGGGCCAGCCAGGAGTGGGATTTGGGGGTTCTCCGAACAGCACAGAATCTTAGCTAGAGGTTTTCCCGAACCCCTGCAAACCCCCAGCAGCCCACCCCTGCCTTGATCAGACAATCACAGGTGAATGTAGCCATTGGGCAAGCTTTCATACCTTCATAAAATGGTGAGGGACACCACCAAAAACATCTTTCTCAGAACGATTCTCTAAATCTTTTTCTGAGGCTGTCTTTAAATCTCCATATTGACAGTCAATGAGATTGTAAAACGTGAGTAATTTCATTAAAAAGGTTGATCTTTCTAACTTGAATAATGAGAAGGAACATTAAAGACAGAACAGAAATTATCCAGTCCAGAAATCCATGACAGACAGACAGACAGACAGACACTCCCTTTGCTGCTGGTCATCGATCCTTTTCCGAAGAGTTGACAAAAAGATACCTTAAATTTAGAAACTGCATGCTTCTGATTATCATTGGCTGTAGAATGATGATGGAGGAATATTATTGCACTTAAGATCTGGTCTTGGGCTTCCGTTTACATGCTATTGTTTAAAGAGAATTGTAGGGATAATTAACATCGTTGCGTAGTATGATTTCATTTCATAAGTTCAAGTTAAGTTTAAATACGCTAAGTTGTGGTTTTCATCTAACAATCACAACAGTGCCCCATAATGTTTTTGATCACATCTACAAGGCAATCAAAACTTTGAGAAATTGGGATAATTAATTTGAAAGATGAATGCAACACTTTAAAGCAAAATAATTCCCTAAGATCTGTTTTCATATTTGCTCATTTGCGACATTCTAATACTTACAATGAATTATTTTCAGAGAAAGTGCCATTCCGTGTCATAATTTTAACGAACATCCTGTTTTACTGGAATTTGAGCCACAAAAACCAAACATGGCGACACTTTTACTTAATATGTCTCAAAAGTGCTTTTTCATGAGGCAACTGGACTCGCTTATTTTTTCTTCGAAGACATTTCACTTCTCATCGATGAAGCTTCTTCAACTCTGATGGAAGTTATGTGGAATGGAAGGACTATTGGATAATGTGGAATGGAAGGACTATTATGATAGAGCTGAGTTTCTTGGATGAGAAGCGAAACGTCTTCAAAGAAAAAACAAAGTCCAGTTGCCTCCTGAAAAAGCACATTTGGGACAACCATGATCTGGATGACTGAGAATCTCTACAAGACTTTTACTTAATATGTTTTGCAGGCACTAGCAGTAACCAACGATATAGGACTAAAAACCAATAAATCCTAAAACAGCAATCGTTGCAATATGCCAATGATCTGATGCTTCACCATTCTGGTGAACCATCCCCAACCATCTTTAAACCATCTAAATATAAACCATCTTTATATTTAGAATCTGAATGTGGAAGGAGAGTATAAATATCCATGTCCACCACCGATAATTCCTTTAACAAAGGAATCTATATAGATAACATTCTCTCAGCAATGGAATCATCAGAAATCCACTTCCACCAGATCTTTCTGAACTTTAATGCAGTGTTGGAGATACCCAGGTCCTGAACCATGTAGAACTTTAACCGTGATGACTGACAACTTTCAATTGCACCTGGAAGCCAATTGGCAGCTAATGCACCCACTACATTCCCATCACTACACAGAACACTTCATGTTCAACCAGTTAAAACTTCTGAATGGACTAAATGGAGCCCCATGTAGACCACCTTACAGTAATCCAATTATGAAATGATAAAAGGTACTTTACTAAAAAGTGTCTATCATTGCACATTCTCAGATTTCTCGTGTTTGAGGTTTTTATAGGTTAGGACAGTAGCTGACTTGTTGTAAATTAGAAATCTGTCCATCTGCTGTAATTTACTATTTTCTTTTCTGGTTTTGCCAAAAGATTTCAGGATGTCCAACTAAAACAAGTCTTTCCATCTTCTGGTGATGCCAGAGATCTTGCAAAGCCTGTTCTCTCCTTATGAACTACAGTCCTCTTTCCTATTAATGTTGGAAAAAGGTGGTAAAAATTATGATTGAATACTTGGCTTAATCTCTTAAAGAATAAAGTGAGATCACACCACATATCTGTGAACAATATATGAGATTACATCAAAATATCTAATACTTCTGGACCATTGATTCCTAGTATATGGTTGTATCTACAGTATATATATAAAAGCAAAAACCACTCACGCTGTAATCACGAAATCTCCAGAACCTAAAGCCTACAAACTTGAAATTTGCCACGTATGTTCCTCTTGGCTTCTAGGTGCTCACTAAGAAAGGATTTTTCAAAATGACAATCGGAGCATTAGTATTTCCTATATTATTATTAACATGCTCTGATGCTAAGGAGTCCTACTCCGCCTTCCCACCTGAAAAGAAATCTGTTCCAAATGCAAAAACACAAGCGGAGGAGAGGAGTTTCACTTTCGGTTTTACTTTCACAGCAGGAAGCAGCTTTAATACAGAACACTTGAGCTAAGCCAAGGCCTTCCTGTCTCCTTCTTGCCACACAGCAAATGCTGTTTCACTTTCCAAACAGCCCTCTGATGCTAAGGAATTCTACTCCCCCGCCCCACCTCAAAAGAAATCTGTTCCAAATGCAAAACACAAGCCGAGGAGAGGAGTTTCACTTTCAGTTTCACTTTCACAGCAGCAAGCAGCTTTACTACAGAACAGTTGAGCTAAGCCACGCCCAGCCTCCTTCATGTCTCCTTCTTGCTCACACAGCAAATACTGTTTGAGTTTCCAAACACCCCTTAACTCTCTCACACACTGACAGGATGCTAGCCAGATGAATACCAATGGATGCTGCGGGTTGGGACATTGTACTCCTCCTCTGTTCCAACTACCAGTTGCATTATATTAATACACTCTGATGCTACTGAGTTACACATTCTACATTAAGTTTCAGGCTGTAAGTGTCAATTTAACAAGCCCGAGCACATAGTTTCGTAGCGAAACACGGGCATCTAACTAGTATTACCATGTTTAATACCAAAACTCAGTGATGAGATTTTAAATTATGTATTAATTTACTTGTCCCAAAGGTACTTTTCAAGACGCAAGTGGACTTTCTGGTTTTTCTTTGAAGACATTTCATTTCTCATCCAAGAAGCTTCTTCATCTCTGAAGCCTCTTAGATGAGAAGCAAAACATCTTCAAAGAAAAATCAGAAAGTCCACTTGCTTCTTGAAAAAGCACCTTTGGGACAACCATGACCTGGATAACTGAGAATCTCCATAGATGTTTAGTGATGCACTTTGGGTATTAATTTACTTGTGATATTGCAAACTTGTATTTATGAGATCTTATTAAGTTTTTTAAAAAATACCATTAGGTGTAAATATCTTTTGTTTCAGTGATTTAGAATCAGTACTCCAAACCTTTCCCCATATATTTGCTGACACATTGCATAACATTGCCTTATTCTATTAGATTGCAGAATACTGCATGAGCCTGAATGAGCCTGGCTACGCTGACCTTATATTTATACCACGTAGATTAGGTCCTTGTGGCTAATAAAGGACTACTTGACAAAGGTTATTGACTGAATGTTGGGGCTAGATTCTGATCCCAGAAATACAAGAGCTAAAATTAGATCATGCTACACAATGAAATTGTATGCTGATAGGCTCAGGATTAGCATCAATTTTTCATTTTAACATTATAGAATCTGTGCAGATAACTGATGTTTGGATAAATACATAGATAGATCATCATAATTTCCATCAGTCTTAGCTTAGTTTTCAGTCTATGCACTGGTGGCATAGAATAATTCTGAGTACAATGCTATTAAAATTAAAACACATATATCTGGTGGAAAACAGATCAGAAATATGTTGTTAATACATTCAGAGTTAGTATGCATTAATGACTTACTACCATTCTTTTCTAATGAATAAACACTTAGAATTTAGAAAAGAAGGGTGCCTAATTTTACATTTGTGTACGCTTCAGTGCCCTCGTACAGATGAGCAATTTTTTTGCAAGTTGTGAAATACAGGCTACATTAATTAGTGCATATTCCAAGTTTTCATATCAGATGACTGCACTTGTAGATAAGTAGCGATAGGATTTAGAAATCGCCTATATAGAAAGTAATTGCAAATATTTCCCAATAGAAAATGTATAATTTGTGAGCCATGTCTTATAGAACACAGTGGTAGAATATTATGTTCATAGGGTTTTTTTGGATACCCTAGATGAAAAAGATAAGGGAGCCAGAAACCTTGCTGCTCTTGAGAACTGTTTTCTTTTATATGATCTGGAGGAACAAACTGCTTAAATTTAAATTTTTTATCCTTCCCCATGAGAAGAGAGAGAGACATAGAGAGAGAGAGATAAAATATTCAAAATACAAATGATAGTTCTGAAACCACAGCGCTTAGCAAATCAGCTAACTGTTTTAGCTAAGTTAAGATCAAACTATGAACCAACAGTATCGTGTGGTGCATGCCATTTCACGTTTAAATTGCAGAGCTGTTTGAATAAACTCACAGTAAAATAGTCAGACTCTAGCACAGTAAAGCAACAAAAGTAACTAGCAATATGAGAAAGGATGGTAAGCTAATTTTCTTCCTGTCAACCTGCTTCTTACTGTGAGCATATATATTTCAGTGATATTTCTGCTAACATGTGGCTCAGCAGGGTTTGACCTTAGTTTATGGATACTCTCTCTTCAGAGCAAGTTATTAATATGGAAATATAATACTAATCTCAGTATTAGGTGATCCAGTACTATTTCCTTTGTGTATAGCTGTGCATTTCTTTACATATACATTAATATATAAGTGTTGTGGTCTGCCAGCAGCCTGCGGAGCTGGCAGCAGAGTCGGACAGTGAGGAGGCTGGGGAGGAACATGGGCCAGTCTTGGAGTCTGGGGAAGGCTCAGACGAGGGCTCTGCGTAGGAGGCAGAGGTGGGGCCTGGGCCATCTGGGAGTTATGTGCGGACTCCAGACCCGCTAGAGTCGGACATCAGAGAGGCAGAGGAACAGGAGGAGCCTGTTCGTAATGCGCGTATCCACAGAGCTGCCAGAAGGCAAGAACAGTTAAAACAAAAGGGATGACTCGGGAGTAAGGCTTGGAGATGATTGGCCCCTCCCATAAGACATAAAGGAACAGAAAAGGCAAATGGGCCTTTGCAGAAAGCAACGTTGAGGATAGTGTCGGTTTATACTTTGAAGCTCCATTTTTGACTCTGTATTTCCGTGTGGCCTTGCCAAGATAATTGCCAATTAGGTTTTTGGCGGCGTGTCAAAGAAGATAAAGCTGGGTGTTTACCAGCCTTATCTGAAGGACTGTGGCAGACTTCTGTTTGACTATTTATAAACTCTTGGTGATTCAGAATGAAAGGAATTCACAGCCATTACAATAAAAAAGGGGGGTTTGGGGACTAATTGTGTGCTTTTTACTACATCAGGAAGCCTAGGTCAGAACAATAGGGTCTCCTTCAGAGGTGGGATTCATTTACCTTCCCTACTAGTTCGCAAATGTGAGCACGTACAGTAGTCGCGCATTACATCCCCAGCTTCATCCTGGCCAGCCTCTTTTGCCATCTCTCACCTCAATGACTATCTTTAAATTTCGCTGACATCCAAGGTTCCCCTTTTCCATCTCATCATACTTGTATGGCTTATACCTCGGCAGATTTGCTTGCGCTGCGAGATGCCCCCCTCTCGCGGCGATGGCCTTCCACTCTATCGAAGGCCTACCTTAAGGACGGGCTTTGGAGCCCCGAGAGGTGGCATGTTTTAAAGCGGGGATTGAGGGGTTTTTTAATTAGGGTTTTTAATAATCTTTTAAGGGGAACTGGGAGGGCGACCAAAGCGGATGGGGGGGGTAATCCACCTAGGTCAGGGCCCAGCCTGGCACAGGGTAACGGTCTGGAGGGCGCAGGACAAGGGATTGGGGATGTCATCAGCACGGTGGATGGGAGGGGCAGATATGGCGGGAGCAGAGGACCTTATCTTGTGCCGGGGGTGCGCACTCGCTACTTGAGAGCGATTGCACGCCCCGGTCCTCAAGGCTCCCCTCGGATACTAGGTGGCTCAGATACTCAGGACCTGGGCTTCCGGCTGATGCTGTGCAACGCCAGGTCCGTGGTAAATAAGGCCCCCCTCATTTACAATCTTATTCAAGAGGAGGGAGCGGACCTGGCGGGTATTACGGAGACCTGGTTGGGCCCGGAGGGGGTCCCTCTGGTTGAGATGTGTCCACCAGGCTTCAGAGCATTCCATCAGCCGAGGGCCCAGGGGAGGGGCGGGGGGGTGGCGGTTATTATTAATGAAGGTCTGGGTCTGAGGGAGACCACTGTGCCACAGATTGCCGGATGTGAGTCCCTCTTTGTGAGATGGGGTCATGGGGTTCAGATGGGCTTGCTGCTTACGTACCTGGCTCCCTGCCACGTGGCAACGGCCCTGCCCGAGCTACTCGACGTGATAGCCACGGTGGCAGTTGATACACCCAGGCTTATGGTCATGGGTGATTTCAATCTGCCGTCCGTTGGTGAAACGTCAGAGATGGCTCGGGAGTTCATGGCTTCCATGACGGCCATGGACCTGACCCAGTTAGTTCATGGCCCCACTCACAGGGGGGGACACACGCTGGACCTGATTTTTGTCTCTGGCCAGTGGTTGAGTGGTCTTATTATAGGGGATATAGACATGAAAACCTTGTCATGGTCAGATCACTCACTCCTTCGTCTGGACCTTCGAACCGCTACACCCCGCTGCAGGGAGGCAGACCCAATTAGATGGATCCGCCCCAGGCGCCTGATTGATCCTGATAGGTTCCAGACGGAGCTTGGGCCAATTCCTGAAGATCTGGCACACGACTCGGCCGAGGACCTGGTAGCTGCCTGGGATCGGGCGGCTGGTGGGGCCTTGGATCGAGTCGTGCCTTTGCGGCCTCTGACCCGGTGTCGATCCCTCGCGGCTCCTTGGTTCACCGAGGAGCTGAGGGAGATGAAACGCCGGAAAAGACGCCTAGAGAGCGGTTGGAGGGCCAGTCTCGCTGAATCTGACCGAACACTGGTAAGGTCGCATATTAAGACCTACCTAGTGGCGATAAAGACGGCAAAGTTTAACTACTTTTCCGCCTCTATTGCGTCATCAGGGAATCGTCCAGCCGCCCTGTTCAGGGTAACCCGCTCCCTGCTCCATCCGGGAGCGCGGGAGGATCCCTTGGAAGGCAGGGCGGAGGATTTCGGACAATACCTGTATGACAAAATCGCTCAGATCCGGGGGGATTTGGACTCTGACTGGGTAGATCAGGGCAGGGTGACGAGGAATAGTCTTGAGAATGTTACCTGGGAGGAGTTTGATGCTGTGACTCCGGATGATGTGGACAGGATTTTTGGGAGACTTAGTGCGGCCACATGTTTACTGGACCCGTGTCCCTCCTGGTTGGTACTGGCCTCCCGGGAGGTTACACGAGGCTGGCTCCAGGGTGTTATCAACGCTTCGTTGAGTGAGGGTCACATCCCCGCCGCCTTGAAAGAAGCGGTGGTGAGGCCTCTCCTCAAGAAGCCATCCCTGGATCCGGCAATATTGGCCAACTATCGTCCTGTCTCCAACCTTCGCTTCCTGGCGAAGGTTGTTGAGAGTGTGGTCGCGCGACGGTTTCCACAATTCTTGGAGGAAACATCCTATCTAGATCCGTTCCAGTCGGGTTTCAGGCCTGGACACAGCATGGAAACGGCATTGGTCGCGTTGGTTGATGATCTCTGGAGGGCTCGGGACAGGGGTTGTTCCTCTGTTCTGGTCCTGTTAGACCTCTCAGCGGCTTTTGATACCATCGACCATGGTATCATGCTGCACTGGTTGGAAGAGTTGGGGATGGGGGGCACCGTATTACGGTGGTTCTCCTCCTTTCTCTCCGACCGGTCGCAGTTCGTGTTGGCAGGGGGGCAGAGGTCGACCTCAAGGCCTCTTATATGTGGAGTGCCTCAGGGGTCGGTCCTCTCGCCCCTCCTGTTCAACATTTATGTGAAGCCGCTGGGCGAGATCATCCGTGGCTTTGGGGTGAGATACCACCAGTACGCTGATGACACCCAGCTGTACATCTCCACCCCAGGCCACCCCAACGATGCCCTTGAAGTGATGTCCCAGTGCCTGGAGGCTGTGCGGATCTGGATGGGGAGGAACAGGCTCAGGCTCAACCCTTCCAAGACTGAGTGGCTGTGGCTCCCGGCATCCCGATATAGTCAGTTGACTCCATCACTGACTATTGGGGGCGAGTCGTTGGCCCCCACAGAGAGGGCTCGCAATCTGGGAGTCCTCCTGGATAGGCAGCTGTCCTTGGAGGAACATCTGACGGCTGTAACCAGGGGGACCTTTTGTCAGGTTCGCCTGATCCGCCAGTTGCGGCCCTTTCATGATCGGGAATCCCTGTGCACAGTCACTCATGCCCTCGTCACCTCTCGCCTTGACTACTGCAACACTCTCTACATGGGGCTCCCCTTGAGGAGCACCCGGAGGCTCCAACTGGTCCAGAATGCAGCAGCGCGGGTAGTGAGGGGAGCAGCCTGGCGCTCCCATGTAACACCGCTCCTGCGCGAGCTGCACTGGCTCCCAGTGGTCTTCCGGGTGCGCTTCAAGGTGTTGGTTATCACCTTTAAAGCGCTCCATGGCATAGGGCCTAGCTATCTTCGAGACCGCCTGCTGCCACCGACGATCTCCCATCGACCCGTGCGCTCCCACAGAGAGGGCCTCCTCGGGGTGCCATCAGCCAAACAGTGCAGGCTGGTGACTCCCAGGGGGAGGGCCTTCTCTGTGGGGGCACCTACCCTCTGGAATCAATTGCCTCCAGAGATAAGGAGAATCCAAGACCTCGGTGCCTTCCGCCGTGCCCTTAAAACCTTCCTTTTCCAGCAAGCCGGGCTGGCCTAATTTTTTAAGTGTTTTTAAGTGTTTTGTTTATTGTTTTTATTTAATGGGGCCAAATTTATATATGTATATTTTAACTGTATTTTAATATTTGTACTTAATGTTTTTACTTGGCTGTTCACCGCCCTGAGTCCTCAGGGAGAAGGGTGGTATACAAATCCAAAATACAATACAATACAATACAATACATCCGGGAGGGTGGGCGGAGCCTCCCACAGTCACCGCTACTGGTTTGTGCGATCCGGACAGAACCGGCTGAATCCCACCACTGGTCTTCTCACCAGGGGAGACATGATAGCAGTGTTCCAATATTTGAGGGACTGCCACAGAGAGGAGGGGGTCAAGCTATTTTTCAAGGCACCCAAAGGCCAGACAAGCAATAATGGATGGAAACTGATCAAGGAGAGATTCAACCTAGAAATAAGGAGAAATTTTCTGACAGTAAGAACAATCAACCAATGGAACAGTTTCTGGGAGCTTCATCACTGGAGGCTTTCAGGAAGAGATTGGACTGCCATTTGTCAGAAATGGTGTAGGATCTCCTGCTTGGGTGCGGGGGGGTTGGACTCAGTGGTGGGTTGCTACCAGTTCTCCCCAGTTCTTGCGAACTGGTAGTGGAAATTGAGTAGTTCGGAGAACCGGTAAATACCACCTCTGCCTGGCCCCGCCCCCCAATCTATTCGCTGCCTCCCGAGTCCCAGCTGATTGACTAGAAGGAAAAAATCAGGGCTCACTTGACAAAGAAGAGGGGGAAAAAACAAGACACTGTAGCTTTAAATTGAGAACCCAAGAAGCCTCCCAACTGATCGGCTAGAACCGATCCGCTCCTTGTAAACCGCTCAGTGGTGGTAGATTGGCAATTGAGGCCAAGCTGCCTGAAAGTGGTTTCCGATGCTCTCGGTGGTGGCAGAGCGGCAAAAAACTGTTTAAACTCTTGCCACGGCACTTCAAAGGGCCGCCCTACAGCTGATCAGCGGTAAAAGGCAGTGCGATGGTAGACCAGTGCACACCAAAAACAAATAGGTAGACCGGAACGCTCCAAACACAAATGGGTAGACCAGTATGCTCCAAAAACAAATGGGTAGACCAATATGGCTCTGCAAGCAGTTAAAAGCCTAATAGACCAGTACCTCTGCTAAATCCTAAAGAATTGTTTGGTCAAAATATTCTCAGTGACTCTGAGATAATCGAACAGACAATGGCTGAAAGCCAGATCTACTAGAGATGTTTCTCTCAGGCCAACTGAGTCGAAACTGGGCCTGAGAGGAAGGAACAAGGGGCGTGGTCAAAAAACTATGACTCCCCTTGACGTGAGTGACATTGAGTTGACCATGCCTACCCAGTCACATGACCATCAAGCCACGTCCACTGTCACATGACCATCAAGCCACACTCACAAAATAAACTACGGCCACAGAACCAGTAGTAAAATTTTTTAGAACCCAACCCTGGTTGGATTAGATGACCTACAAGGTCCCTTCCAACTCTGTTAATCTGTTAATCTTCTGTGTAAAGAATTCTGCATGCAGCTTCCAAATCTAATTCCCCTCTGCATCAACTTTTTTGTTGTTGTTTTACTTATATTCAACCTTTCACTAGAGCTCAAGACATGTAGCACTGTCTCCCCCCCTCCCCCATTAATAATTTGGATTGAGAGAAGAAAGACAGAATGATCCAAAATTACCGTATTTTCTGGAGTATAAGACACGCTGAAGTATAAGATGCACCTTAGTTTTGGGGAAGGAAAATAAGAAAAAAGCTGATTGGCAGGTGGATGGCCTCCGGAATACCCCCAATCAGCTGTTCCCAGAGGTGAATTTTAGCAACAGGTTCCTTGGTTGTGAGTTTTGTGCCTTGCCTTTTTTTTTTTTTTTTTTTTGCCTCTGAAACTTCTGCAACTCCATTTCAGAAAAAAACTTTTTTTTTCTGCCTCTGAAAGCCTCCGAAACAGCTTCAGAAAAAAAAGCCTCTGAAGCTCTGTTTGGAGGCTTCTTTTCTGAAGCTTCATTTCTGATGTTTTTTTTCAGCCTCAAACCTCCGTTTGAGAAGCTGGGTGGGGCTACATTCGGAGTATAAAACGCACCCAGATTTTCACCCTCTTTTTTGGGTTCAAAAGCATCTTGGCACATGCTGGGAAAAGATTCTGCTACATGATCTGAAACATTCAAGCCATCTCTAAGTGGATTCACACAGACATAAAATACAGAAGCAACAAGTAGAAGCTAATGCTTTAACCTATGGCTTTGTTTTGTCACAACTGGCTAGGAGAATGGATTGTGTTTTGAGCCACTATTTTTCTGATACATTGTTCTAATGTGTATAAAGAATTAAATAATTGTGTGAGGTTTTTTTTTTTAAAGTAGCAAGAATATGTTTTCCTTTTTCCAGCATTTTTCTTGTTTTATTAGCTCTGATGTCAGTCACAAAGGGATAAAAGTATCAAACTGGATAGAATCTTTAGCTGAACTTTGGAGTGCAAAGGGGAATGAGAAGCTAGGGAGCCAAATTTCAGAAATTCCTTTCCTGACCTAGTCTTTTAAATTAAATCAATTGGATGGCAGGGGAAATGGAATGAGAGAATAGCAAATCAGCAAGATTTTGCAAGAAAGAGTTGATAGAATTAGTTTCTGCAGGGAATAAAACATTGCAATATTTAACTAGATACTGTCACGTTTTGTGAACTCTTAACTTTGTGGCTATATATTGCTTCTGTAAGTTATAGGAGCATATGGAACTGTACTGCCCCATTGTGAGTCTTGAAATTAATCTATTGCTGTTTAAAACTGGGGAAAACCATGGGGCTTTTATATCAGTGCCCCAGTATATTGTTGAATGTTTTGCTGAGTTTGTGTACCTGCAAAGTAAAAGAACTATGAAGATATGTCTTGTAGATAAAATATATGAGCCAAAAAAGGAAGATGATATATATAGATCCTTAAAAATGCTGTTATCCATACAATCTTGGAAATATCTCTACTGTATTGGCATATTAAAACCACCTGCACATTTATGTTTACTTCTAATAGTAGAATAATAATAGTCTTTTGTCATTTTGTCATTACTCACGCGCTAGTCAACTCCCGTATTGACTACTGCAATGCTCTCTACTTGGGGCTGCCCTTGAAGACCACTTGGAGGCTTCAGCTAGTACAGAATGCGGCCACGCGGGTTGTGATGGGAGGGTCCCGATATTCGCATGTTACACCTCTCCTGTGCGATTTGCATTGGTTGCCGGTTGCCCTCCGGGTGAGATTCAAGGTGCTGGTGATTACCTATAAAGCCCTTCATGGCTTAGGCCCAGGATATCTGTCGGACCATCTGCAACCAGCAACAGCTCCCCATCGCCCGGTGCGTTCTCACAGGGAGGGCCTACTCAGGGTGCCGTCGGCTAGACAATGTCGGCTGGCGACCCCCAGAAGTAGAGCTTTCTCTGTGGGGGCTCCCACCCTTTGGAATCAACTCCCTCTGGGGCTCCGGTTGGCCCCTGACCTTTGCACCTTCCACCGCGAATTAAAAACATGGCTGTTCAAATTGCCCAGCCTAGACTGATGGGGTTTGGATTATTTTAATATATTTACCATGTGTTTAATATGTATTTTAACATGTTTCATCTGGTTTGATTTTAATTGTTGTGAGCCGGCCTGAGTCCTATGGAAATAGGGTGGCATACAAATCAAATAAATAATAAGAATAACAATAACAGTAACAATAATAATAATAATATTTTTTTCCAATTCGTTTTCATGTACAGGTAGTACAATAGCAATAGTGCTTAGACTTATATATCATCTCACAATGCTTTACAGCCCTCTCTAAGTGGTTTACAGAGTCAGCATGCTGCGTCCAATAATCTGGATCCTCATTTTACCGACCTTGGAAGGATGAAAGTCTGAGTCAACCTTGAGCTGCTCAGAATTGAACTCTTGGAGTGAGCAGTGGGTTAGCCCTGCAGTACTGCATTCTAACCACTGTGCCACCACAGTTCAGTTAAGTGAATATAAGTAAATAACTGCAGTTGTTAAGTCAGTAACAGGATTGTTACATGACTCTGGCTTCCCTATTGACTTTGCTTGTCAGATGTGATCACATGGCACCTCAACCTTCATAAATATGAAGTTGCCAAGCATCCAAATTTTGATCACGTGACTATGGGGATGCTGCAACGGTTGTAAGTGTGAAAAAGGGTCACAAGTCACTTTTTTTTCCAGTGCTGTTGTAACTTTGAATGGTCTCTAAATGAATGGTTGTAAGTTGAGAACTACCTGTACATCATCATCATCATCATCACACAACAATTTTTTGGATGATTCAGGGAGGCCATTAGCACATTGTTCAAAACTAAACCTATCACCCAAAAACAAGCAAATATAAGAAATTGATTTCATAAAATGACTTATTTATATATATGTTGGCTTTGAAATAACAATACAAACAGAGAAGGCAGTGATCAGGTGAATTTCTCAGTCAAGCTATTGATAGGCAATTCTTCTTTTTGCAGTTCTTACCTTTAAGATAGATTTGAAACTAGTATGTTTAATCAACCAAAAATTGACTTCAGACTGAAAATCTTTCTTTAGTAACTCTCCAAGTAGAATGTTATCTACACTAAGGTGAAACCTAGTAGATTGTACCTTTTCAGGTAGAGGAGGAAGAGGAAGAAGACATTCAAATAGGACATCCAAAATGAAAGTTTTTCCTATATAAATTATACATGGACAACTAATGTGGATCATTTTTGTTACGTAGGAGAGTGTTTATTAGAAGTTATTTTGATTTTGTTTCCTTTATGAAAGAGCATTCAAATATTAATGTGTTATTTAATCTTCAACTGACTTTCACTTTAAACTTCTATGAGCATTTTGAAGAAATAATGAAACCCTGTGCTTCTAAGGCAATGAATTCAGTGGGGCATACATCTTTCTAAGAATTACCTCTGTAGCTTAAATTTCTTTGAAAAACAGATAAACAAACATGCATGCAATGATAGCACTACTTGAATTTGGAATCAGTATTTGGGCTACAATGAATTAATGAGTTTTGTTACATATTTCTGAACAGAGATTAATTTTGAGTTTATCTTGGTTTTTACAAGTAAAACAGTGTTGCTTAAGGATCACTGCATAATAGTGATCACATAACCACTGGCCACGCCCATGTCTGGTTTAGCGAAGGGGGAAAAAGTCCCGAGATGTCACATGACCCCGCTGTAACGATGCGAATTTGACACCCCTGGTATAAGGCTGTTGTGGCCCGCCAGCGGCCAGTGGATCTGGAGAGTAGATTCGGACAGTGAAGAGGTTGGGGAGGAACATGGGCCAGTCCTGGAGTCTGAGGAAAGCTCTGATGAGTGCTCTGCAGTTGTCAGCTGCCTTCAAAGTTGGACTTCAGTGGAGCAGAAGAACAGCTGGATCCTGTTCCCAGGGTGCACATGCGCAGAGCTGCCAGGAGAAGGGAACAGCTAAGGAACAAGGGTCGACTCAGGAGTAAAGCCACAGGTGGACGGTGAATGGACCCTCCCATAGAGAATAAAGAGAAGCGAAGGGGAGGGGAGTTTGCAGGAGACAATTAGTTCATTTGGTGAAGATTTGTTCCTGCATTCTTAACCAAGTATTGTCTGTTACAGTGTGGGATCTGAAAGATATTGGCTTGGCCACTCCAAGCCTGATAAAGATCGGTTATTGTGAACTATCTTGAAAGACTGTGGTAGAGGAAAGACTTTGCTAGAGAGGAATTCACTGTAAATTAAATAAAGGGGTTTTTCGTTGGGACAAGGCAGTCTGCTTCGTGGAGTGGGGAAGCCTAGGTCAGAACAAAGGCTTGAGCAGGGGATTGGACTAGAAGAGATCCAAAGTCTCTCCCAACTCTATTATTCTGTAGTCTGCTATTAAATATTGTACCTAGTTCAGTATTCAAATAACTATATAGTTTTTAAAGTATGGAGTTTTTCATGCCCTCCTCCTCTTTAGAATCATAATGGACTTGTAATGAGGTTGGACATAAATCAGTCACAAAGTGAAGAATTTGTGATTCTTTGAAACTTGGCAAAAGTATTTGGCAAAAAAACCATGTACCATTAGGACTTGAAAAATAAAGTAATGGCTTGGCAGGCTTTGAACATAAGGATGGCACATTTATGAGCGAGCTGTTGTAATAAAGAGAAAATGTGCATTATGTGTTATGGTACAGAAAGTACAGGTAGTCCTCGACTTACAACAGTTCATGTAATGACCGTTATAAAGGCACTGAAAAAAGTGACATGACCCTTTTTCACACTTATGACCATTGCAGCATTCCCGTGGTCACATGATTTATATTTGGATGCTTGACACATGTATGACGGTTGCAGTATCCTGGAGTCATGTGATCTCCTTTTGTGACCTTCTGACAAGCAAAGTCAATGGGGAAAGCAGATTTGCTTAATAACCAGATTACTAATTTAACAGCCGCAGTGATTCAGTTAGCAATTGTGACAAGAAAGGTTGTAAAATAGGGCAAAACTCACTTAACAAATTTCTTACTTAGCAACATAAATGTTGGGCTCAATTGTGGTTGTAAGTCAGGGGTGGGTTCTACTTACCTTTACTACCGGTTTGCAGCGGAGGCCGCTCGCTTCACTCTCGCGCGCGCTCTCTTCTTTGCACATGCGCAAAAGCGTTTTGGTGATGTCAGGATCGGTGGACGGAGCCTCCTGTTGGTTTTACTACCGGTTCTATAGAACCGGTGCGAACCGGGGGCAACCCACCACTGTTGTAAGTTAAGGACTACCTGTATAAGTAAAATATTTTAATTCTATAAAGAATTCAGAAATACAAACTCTTATCGCGTCATGACATCTGAATATTATGGAGTTGGAAGGGGATGTTTGAAATAATTGATTCCAATCTCCTGCCTCACACACTTACTCAAATGATAGCATCCTTAATTGATGGCTGTTGTCTATGTCTGCTTAAATATATTCAGTAAAGTATTTCTTTCAATCCAGTGCACAGAATTAAGCCTTAATCATTTCTAAAAAGCTTTTTCGCCTCTTATTTTTGCTCCATTGTTTGTAGCACTAAAGGCAGACCTCTTCACCATTGTATTTATTAGGACAGATGTTATTATTAGGTTTGAAACAGTAGTTAGATGTCCTATATACTTTGGTGAGTATAATGTTTATCATACTCAGAAGAATTATTTTTTAAAAATATATATACTTTATTTAAATGCGTGTTTATTTAAAGTTGCATTTATAAGATTAAAAATATATTCCTTTTATCAGAATGAACCAGATATCTGGTAAAGAGAAATGTTCTTATTCTTAAGTGTAAAAGATAAAGGTAAAAGTTCCCCTTGCACATATGTGCTAGTCTTTCCCGACTCTAGGGGACAGTGCTCATCTCCGTTTCAAAGCCGAAGAGCCAGTGCTGTCTGAAGATGTTTCCGTGGTCATGTGGCCGGCATGACTAAACCAGGGGTGGGTTCTAAAATTTTTTACTACCGGTTTTGTGGGCATGGCTTATTTTGTGGGCGTGCTTTGATGGTCATGTGACAATTCTTTAGGATTTAGCAGAGGTACTGGTCTACCAGACTTTTAACTGCTTGCAGAGCTATACTGGTCTACCCATTTGTTCTTGGAGCGTTCCGGTCTACCAATTTGTTTTTGGAGGCACCAGTCTATCCATTTGTTTTTGGAGGCACCGGTTTACCCATTTGTTTTTGGAGGCACCGGTCTACCCATTTGTTTTTGGAGGCACCGGTCTACCCATTTGTTTTTGGAGCGCACCGGTTTACCACTACACTGCCTTTTAACACTGATCAGTGTAGGAAGGCCCTTTGAAGCCCGGCGGCAAGAGTTTAAACAGTTTTTTTCCTTCTAGTCAATCAGCTGGGACACGGGAGGCAGTGAATAGATTGGGGGTGGGGCCAAATAAAAGGTAAGAAGAACACGGGGGGGCGAACAAAAAGAACCGGTTTGGTGACATCATATCGTCACCGCTACCGGCTCAGCCGAACCGGGCCGAACCGGGAGGAACCCACCACTGGACTAAATGCCAAAGGCGCACAGAACGCTGTTAACTTCCCACCAAAGGTGGTCCCTATTTTTCTACTCGCATTTTTTACGTGCTTTCAAATGACCAGGTTTGCAGAAGCTGGGTCAAGTAACAGGAGCTCACCCCATTACACGGCATTAGGGATTCAAACCGCTGAACTGCCAACCTTTCGATCGACGAGCTCAGCGTTTTAGCCACTGAGCCACCACATCCCTTTTTTGCTAACTGTAAGAACACATAAAATAAATCATCTTCCAAGTTCAGTGCAAACTATGAACTCTAAGAAACTACTGCTAATATTTCTATAGCTAGAAGACATCTGAAGTGCTCTAATGAAGTTTTAAAATAGTTTGCCATTAAAGTTACATCTCTTATCTCTTCCCACTTGTTCCTCATGATAACATCGTCTTTATCTTGATGTAAATATAGGAAATTTTGTTCCAAGTGACAAAGGGTGCCTTAAGGGGGCTTGAATGAATAGGTTTATAAAAAAAAATTGTAACCTAGGTCTTGTCCATCTTTAATTAGTTACCAAGGTTAAAGGAGGGTCAAGAGCCTGGAGCTGTTTCAGGACTAATGTGTCAAAGAAAAATGAAGCTTTACAATGAGAAGGAAATGATGCTGCATAGAGCTGCAATAATTCTATGACCCCCATGTCAACCATTAGGGCTACTAATGGCCGTTGAAAGTAAAAATATTTCTTGCATTGCAGGTGATTCAGAAGCAAAGACTGTTTAGGCTTTCGGGAGCCTAATGGAATAAGACATTTTTGTTTTATGAAAAATTTGAAATAATAGCATCTGGTCTTTTCACCCTACATTTCTATGTTAGCTCCTGGATTCTCTAAATCCAATATTCAGTTATTCAAAAGAAGCAGGCAAGAGGTATGAACGATACTGAATTGCTCATAAACTGCCATTACAAACCATATCTAATTCAATAAGTGTTGGTTTGCTAATTAGATAAAGTGCCCCAAGCTCTCACTTTGAACAATTGTGAGCTAAAGACTGTGAGCTTTGTTATATGAGAAATGCTGAAGTGATCAGTTACCTACTCAGTTCATCATGCACTTCTCTCCCTCTCTCTCTCTTTCTCTTTCCGAAAAAAAGCTTTTTTTTTACATTTAAATAAATGAAAAGAAAAATTGACAGCACAAAGTAATCACTATTCAAAGCATTGTAATAATTAGAAAGAGGTTTCCATAACTTCTTTTCCTCAATCTTAAATGGATACTGCAAGTTTTATTTTCAAGGATAGATATGATACCATCTGAACCAACTATCTCAGGGTTTTTTTTCCCCCCAATCACTCATAGTCAGTTGTGTCTTTACCACCTGGCTTGATGAATTGCTTTCTGGTTCCAAGAGGGGAAACTCTATATTAGCCTTGTAAAGAATACATTATTAGTCTACACAGGGATGTCAAACTGGCGGCTCATGGGCCAGATGCATGACGTGCTGACCACGTCCCCCCACCTCCCCGAAGGGGGAAAAAACCTGAAAAATTGCATTTTGTTGTCATTTTGGTTGTTCATAAAGAACCCATTGCCAACATGCATAGAATATTACATCTGAAATTGTTTATTTTTAAACTTTCTCTGGATTAACTCTTAATTTATTCACTCATTGGATTTTAAACCAGGGGTGAAATGCTCCCGGTTCGGACCGGATCACCCGATCCGGTAGCGATGGAGGCGGGTGGTTTGGAGAACTGGTAGCAAAAATCCCTGTCCCCTCCCCCCCCCAGCTGAGCCGCACAATCATCAGAGGCTTTTTTTTTTACTTTTAAAAGCATTTTTTTCTACAACCTCTTCGGCCGAAAAAATGCTTTTAAAAGTAAAAAAAAAAGCCTCTGATGATTGTGCGGCTCAGCTGGGTGGGGGGGGATTGTGCGGCTCAGCTGGGATCGTCAGAGGCTTTTGAAAGCATTTTTTTACAATCTCTTCACCAAAGAGGTTGTAGAAAAAATGGTTTTAAAAGTTAAAAAAAAAATTGGCCACGTCCACCCAGTCACATTACCCCTACCACCACCAAGCCACGCCCACAGAACCGGTAGTAACAAATTTTAGATTTCACCACTGTTTTAAACCATTAAACTTGGAACATAGTAAGTGTGCTAATGCACAATATATATATTCTCACAAAAAAAAGCAACCTTTGACCCACAAATCTCCCACCTACCCATTCACCCTTCTCTCTCTTGCAAGTCTGAATTCAGATTTAAAATGATTGCTGAAAACCAAAAGTTCCAATAGCCCTAACAAGAGACAAAAAAATAAAACAGAGCGTGATATAATACAGTCTAGATATGCTACATTGTTTTTAAAGGAAGGAATTCTCCAAACTCAGACTGGTTCTCACACATAACATGTTGGAAGAAATATCCTTCTGGGTTCAGTTCCAAGTGGGGAAAAAGACACTGGAAACATGGAGACTGCTTCGGAAGATGGTTTATTGATGAACAGGATCACATGGTTTGAGTTCCTGAACAGAAAATGGGGCAAGATGCTGAGAGTGCCTGGGTTTTATGTCCTCTGTTGGCGTTTGAATTTGAGCTTGTATTCTGATTGGTTGTCAGACTCCCATGCAGCCATGCAGGGGCAACTCTGTAGGCTGCCCTGAGTGCCAAGCTTGGTTGAGCCTTGCTGGATAATGATGTAATCTTCCCAGGTGCCATGTGGCAAGTTCTGTTGCTAGATGGGTAGAGGGCTAATCCTACCTTTGTTGAATCTTGGGTGATGTCATTTGCCTATGAATAGACCTAGCTCT
The DNA here is from genome assembly GCF_059756535.1 of Pantherophis guttatus. NCBI lineage: Eukaryota > Metazoa > Chordata > Lepidosauria > Squamata > Colubridae > Pantherophis > Pantherophis guttatus. The sequence continues at coordinate 18,608,515 of NC_142070.1, read as the reverse complement.
CTCTTTATCTCTTAAGTGTGGACATCTGCTGTGGGCTATTGAGGATGGTGGGGACTATTAAGAGTGAATCTGTTTCCTGTCTAAAAACATGTTTCTTCATTTCTCATCCAGGGAAATACAATATTCTGCCTCTTTAATATTTCCTAGAATATTTCATTTTCCTAGGAGATGGTGGGTACTAACTTCCTACAGTGTCTTGCCTGACTGGCAATTCTTAACTCCTCCAAAAATATCCCATGGAATCCTGGGCCCTCAAAAACTAACCTTGCTCCTTTTTTTGTGTACTAATTTGTCTGCTTAGTTTCTGATATAGGTAAAAGACTTATGCATCCGAATCACAATGCTACACAAGCATGTGAAGGAAGGAAATAAATAAATAAACAAATTTAGAGTTTAGATTATGGCTCCTAAATATCCTTGTGAGTGTGAATGACCTGGGGTTTTCCCCCCTTTTGTCTAGTGATATATTATTTAAACTATTGGGTAGGGTAGAACAGATAAACAAAAATGAAATAGGAGCAGAAAGCTCAGGCTTCAGATTTCTGCTCAGCCATCAATATGGGTTAATTGTGGGGTCTGATTAGAGGATTGTTTTGTAGGGGGAAAAAGGGCTAAAAGATAAAAAGATACAGAATATGTTATTTTGCAGGGTATCATTTGCTGTGTAGAATTTCCACATTACCTTCGCCTATCTTGATAGAGCGTAAGATTTTTTTTTTTTAATGAAGTCATAGCAACAATAATGTATTATCTTTGCCCGATACAGTTATATGTTCAAAATAACACCTGTTGTTAATTTCATGCAAAATGGGGTATATTCTTCTAAAAGACCATTTAATCAAAACATTTAAAAACTGAGCTCAGCTCCCAAACATGCAGTTATTTCCAGCTGCCTTTGCTGTAATGCACTGTGAAGGTTTTGCTAAATGATTGGAATTCAAATGCGAACAGAATTAACTTGGCATTTATTCACTTTAAAATGTTTTCGAGTCATTCTGAAGTAAAAATTCTGTTTGAAAAGAATTTTTTTTATACATATAAATATGGCAGTAATTGCTTCTTCTTTGAGAGAGACAATGAGATGAGGAAAATACTAAGAATAATTTTCTGGAATTGTAGCATAAGAAGACAAACAAAATCACATGTATTATCAAACAGTTATAATAAAACTAGTTTCCTGGCTAAATTCTGCTTCAAATACATTCAATTAATACTTTGTACTTCATAGAACATAGAATGAGGTTATCATATAATAACCATGAGATATAAATGTATATTTTAATTGTCCTTGCAAATATCCAGGTCTTAATTCTCCTTCATCCCCTGTTTATCAGAGGTATATGTAGGAAAAGGACTTGTTAAAACATAGCTTGCTACCTAGGAGAGAAAGAAATAATGTTTTGTGTTCTTGCTGCAGGACATCTAATCACATCTGGGAAGTCAGAAAAGCAAACTGAATTTCCAGCATTGATTCTATCAGTTTGATAAGGCTGAGGCTATTACTTCTCAGTGGCGTGTAGCAGATGTATAGGATAGAGGCCTTGAATGCTGAAGGAGATGAGACAGGAGTCTTCTGTTGACATTCTTTTTCCTCCATAGGATGTGACAAAATCCAATCATCTTTTCATTGTTATATATTCTTTTTCCACATCACTATTATCTTGGAGAATAATGAAAAATTATAAACTCTACAAATTACAAATTACAAATCTGCCAATAGTTATGAGGAGTACAGGGTTAGGGTGTTGTTTTTTTCTTATCTGTGGGAAAAACGGATGCAATTTCTGTCCTTAACAATACAATTTTCAAACATCTCTTTAAGATATCCTCACACCGTCTTCTGGTTACTTTCCTTTTTCTTGTTTGGAGGAAATGAATTAGTGTATAAAGAAAATTTCAAGAAATATGGGCTAGCCCATGTACCTATAACTGTGAATTTTCCAATTCAGACATCATTTTCCCCCATATGAAGATAAATCAGCACTGCCAGGTGATTACTGGGCTGTCCTTGGCTAAATGTTTATGGAAATTCTCAGTCATCCAGGTCATGGTTGTCCCAAAGGTGCTTTTTCAAGCGGCAACTGGACTTTCTGGTTTTTTCTTTGAAGACGTTTTGCTTCTCATCCAAGAAGAGATCCTGGGTGAGAAACGAAACATCTTCAAAGAAAAAAAAAATCCAGAAAATCCAGTTGCCTCTTGAAAAAGCACTTTTGGGTGTCCTTGGCTAAGAGTCAATTGAGATGGGCCTAGTAAGAGATATCCAAGAAATAGCAAAGTTACATAGGTAGTTCTCGACTTACAACCATAATTGGAACCAGAATTTCTGTTGCTAAGCAAGGTGGTTATTAAGTGAGTCTCACACCTGATTTTACACATTTTTTTGCCACAGTTGTTAAAGAAATCACTGCATTTGTTAAATGAATCACATTGTTGTTAAGTCATGTGGGCTCTTCCCATTGACATTGCTTATCAGAAGCTGGCTGGGAAGGTTACCAATGATGATCACATGATTCCAGGATCAGGGATGGGTTCTACTTACCTTTACTACCAGCTCGCAGAAGGCCGCGCGCGCTTGCTCTTCTGTGCATGCTGATGTCGGGGTTGGTGGGTGGAGCCTCCCGCCGGTTCTATAGAACCGGTGCAAACCGGGGGCAACCCACCACTGCCTAGGATGCTGCAACCATCGTAAACACATGCTGGTTGCCGAGCGCCTGACTTTTGATCACATTTCACTGGGGATGCTGTGATGGTCATAAGTGCATGAACTGGTCATAAATCATGTTTTTCAGTGCTATTGTAACTTTGAACGGTCAAATGAATGGTTATAGAGCTCCCTTTATGCCAGACTGAGAAAAGAAAAGAAAAAAGTCACTTGAGACGGGGGAATGACAAACACGTCCACAGCAGACTGGAAGGATAAGATAAGGAAAATAATAAATTATTCGATGAAGAAGGGGGGGGGGTCAAGTTCAACCTATTTTCCAAAGCAAGACAAGAAACAATGGATGGAAACTAATCAAGGAGAGAAGCAACTTAGAACCAACGAGAAATTTCCTAACAGTGAGAACAATTAATCAGTGGAATAACTTGCCTTCAGAAATTGTAAGTGCTTCATCACTGAGACTTTTAAGAAGAAACTGGACAACTTTCTTGTCTGAAATGGTATAAGGCAGGGCTGTCCCATGGGCCGGATATGTCACGCGTTGGCCATGCCCATGCCCGGTTTAGCGAAGGGCAGGGAAAGCCCCAATATGTCACGTGACGCCACCGTGACGCCACAAGTTTGACAGCCCTGATATAAGGCCTCCTGCTTGAGCAGGGGATTGGACTAGAAGTCCTCCAAAGTCCCTCCAACTCTATTATTCTGCAATCTGCTATTAAATGATAGTCTACACACTGGACAATCAAGTATTTTTCTTTTTGCTTCTGTGGAACATGATTAGATGCAAACTGAATTGTTGATCTAGCATACATTGTTTATAAAATGGAAATATTTGCATTAATTCACTACTGTCTGCTTTGGTTATACAGAATATATTTCCTAACTATGTTATATCAGTGAGCAGGCAAATCTAACAGATCACAATATAGCAACTGATTTTAAAAATGAAAGTGTTTTAAAGGATCATTTGAACAACACCACAAAGGTCCTGATCAGTCAATTTGGATCAGAAAAACTTTAAATCTTTAAAAGAGAATTTTGTGTTTTGCTTTAATAGGATGTTGGCCATTATAATACGTATGTTGGGAGCCATTAATGAAAATGACCACATTTTTTCCCTGTTGCTAAGATCCAGAATTGCACTTTTGCTTAATTATAGAACACATGTGTACATCTATCTCTTTTACTGATTTGCTGTTAAGTTACCAGAAGAAAAGATGTGGTCTGGAAGAGAGATTACAAATTTCTGGTAGAAATTTGTCCTATGCATGTGAAGAGATTGTCCAACATCAGGCCTTAAAATGGAATAAATCCAGAGTTAATCATAATTAGAAGAGATCCAATACAACGAATAAGACTTGTTGGTCATATCATATTATTGTACTGAAGACTCTTCTGTTGGTAAGACTGAGCCTCGATCCCATTCATTATCTTTGCAGAGAATAACTAAAAGGTTGATTTATTTAAATCAAGATGATTTAACTCAGAAAAAAATTAAGTTTACCTTGATGTTCAATTTTATTCATTAATTTGAATGCTGCCTGTATTATTTTTACAAATAACTCAAGATGATGGACATGCCTATATTCCTCCCTTCCTCCTATTTTCCCCACAACAACGGTCCTGTGAATTGAGTTGGGCTGAGAGAAAGTGACTGGCCCAAAGTCACCCAGCTGACTTTTATGGCTAAGGTGGAACTACAACTCACGATCTCCAGGTCTCTAGTCTGGTATCTGAATCACTAGATGTTTACTCAAAATATTTTTTTTAAAAAAATCTACCAAAATATGTAAACACAAAGAACAATATTTCTTACTTGTTTCTGGTTGTTTTCTTTTAACGGTGCTTGGCTCAATGGCATTGCAAAATAGCAAGGTTCAACTTAAAGCAGGAGCTTATGCTGCCCCAACTGTTAAATATTCTATCTATAATTAGAAAGGAACAATCTGTATTTTTCCAATATAGTTCGAGAAACTCTGAAGGCCCATGAAACCTCAACCTTCTCAATTTACACTTTTCTAATAAAGACATAGTGTAACTGAAGCTATGAAGATAGATACCCTGATAGCAATCTATCCAGTCCCTTTCATCCATCATTGTTTGTTCTTTATCTGTCTTTCTACAAAAGCTGGGCCGTGAGGAAAAGTCTTTTCATATCCTTTGTAATTCTGGACACCGGAAAATATATGTATATCGTGAGCAAAGAAAGGTAGTTGTCTGACATTTAATCTTCATGAAAACTGACACGGAGAGGAGAGCTAACCTCCTGCATTATTTTTAGTTTGATATTCCGTGGTGCTTTATTGATCATCGCTGGCGTCCGTCACTGCGCATAACGATAACTGCTTCAGAAGCAGAAAAGAAGAGATTGAATAAGGCCTTTAGGACTATCAGCTTCTTACCGAGAGATATGTCAATAGTGACTGTTCCCTCATCCTTTTACCAATAAGAATGGTTTGTCTGGGTATTTCAAAAGCTTTTGCATATTGACAAGATATTTTAAAATCAATGAGAAGCTATGAACTCTTCCAATGAATTGCTGTATTGCTGAAGAAGGATTTGTTTTTTGTTTGTGTGTTTTTTTGGAGTCTTGATATGGGGAATAAATGGACTATCTTAAACCCTTGTTTATTTTCAACTATTTATCAAAGAAGTTTCTGTAAATCTTCCTTTGCAATGAAAGACATGCAGTGAAGTCAAAGAAGTCTGTCTTTACATCAGAAATAAGAGAATTGCTTTTAACTTTCCTTGGTTCCATGATATCAGTTGTTTTTCCAAGGCTAAAATCCTGTACAACATATACACACATAATGTTTCAAGCAAATGATTTGTGAATACAGAATTGGAACTAGGATGCAAGTATAAAACAGTAAGATTCCAATAGCAGGTTTTCTCATAAACACATTATATTTAAATGCATAAATCAGGGGTGTCAAACACAAGGCCCAGGGGTCGGATCCGGCCCGCAGGGTGCTTAGATCTGGCCCACAGGGCCGCCCTGGAAACAGTGAAGGACCGGCCTGCAGGACAGGGAAAATGGAGCTTGTGAGAGCTGCATGGGGCCCTCTCAAGCTCCGTTTTCCCTGGCAGAGGGTTGCAGGAGGCCGTCGCAGCCGAAAACGGGGCTCAGGAGCCCATTTTCACTGGCAGAGCACCAACACAAGTGACGTCATGCTGGCCATGCCCACCCCAGCTCCCCAAGGTCAAACACAACCCTGACGCAGCCCTCAATGAAATCGAGTTTGACACCCCAGGCATAAATGTTCATGAGCTAGAGTTCATTTCATCAGATGCCTAGATGGGATAGACATCACTAGTGGCAGCTGAAGAAAGCTTACTCCTTTGAATAAAATTTGTTAATCAGAAAAGTGCTACCAGATCCTTTCAGGTTTCTTTGTCAATGATTCTCCTCCTATTATGGATACAGCCATAGTGCAGTGGTGGGTTCCTCCTGGTTCTGTCCGGTTCAGCCAAACCGGTAGCGGTGACGATATGACATCACTGAACTGGTTCTCCCCCCCACCCCCCCACATTATTCTTACCTTTTATTTGGTCCCACCCCCAATCTATTGCTGCCTCCTGAATCCCAGCTGATGACTAGAGGGGAAAAAACTGTTTAAACTCTTGCTGTGGGGCTTCAAAGGGCCGTCCTACAGCTGATCAGTGTTAAAAGCAAACAAATGAGTTGGGTCGTAAGTGCGAGGACTGGTCGTAAGTGCGAGGACCTTCCAGAAATGACTCTGACCAGCTAGCCACGCCCACCTAGTCACATGACCTCCAAGCCACACCCACAAAATAAGCCACACCCACAGAACCGGTAGTAAAAAAAATTAGAACCCACCCCTGCCGTAGTGGATTATGTTTAATTTGAATGAAAGCCGATGCTCATTTTTTGTATATCTACAAAAGTGGAGCACTTATGATTTTACCCAATGCTGATGTGTTAGTTACTTACAGGTAGTCCTCGACGTACGACCATAATTGAGCCCAAATTTCCATTGCTAAACAAAACAGTTGTTAAGTGAGTTTTTTTGCCCCATTTTATGACCTTTCTGGCCACAGTTGTTCAATGAATCACTTCAATTGTTAATATGGTAGTAACATGGTTGTTAAGTGAATCTGGCTTTCCTATTGACTTGGCTTGTTAGAAAGTTGCAAAAGACCGTGACCCTGCAACACTGCAACTGTCATAAATACCTGCCAGTTGCCAAGCCTCTGAATTTTGATCATGTGACCACGGGGATGCTGCAAGGGACGTAAGTGTAGAAAACGGTCCATGAGTCACTTTTTTCAGTGCCATTGTAACTTTGAAAGACCACTAAACAAATGGTTGTAAATTAAAGACTACATATGCACTCTGAAGGTAATGGAGGCAAAAGACACACATAGAAAGGCACACAGATGCACACAGGTCTTTTATTAAAATTTAGACAACAGCACTCAGTAATATGTGTTGCGTTCTGGTTTTCATGAAGTTGCCTGATTAAATGACTCGTACTGTTAGCAGCATGTTCTTAATGATTAAGTTTGGCTTTCAGTGATGTTAACAGAAGAGCAGGAGGGAACAAACAGATGCAGCATTACAATGGAAGATCTGCCCCTTATCACCACGCACATTGCAAAATGATGCCTTAATACTGCTTTAATCATTCTGAAGCAAGATCCCGCAGACATCACTGTTGACTTCTGTAAGGAAACATCAGCCCAGAGTCTTCCTAATCGAGTTTTACAGAGCTCTTTTTTATATATAAAATAGGTCATAGAGAATCTAAAGAAGCCAGATTCTGGGAATTATTTATTTTATTTATTGTTTACGTGCCGTCCCCCCCAACCTCACCTCTGGGTGGCTTACATTATAATAAAAAGTTAAAAAGGTAATAATACAAAGCAGTTCAAATTAGTAGAATTAAATAGAAAGCTAAAAACCAAGAGGGGGGACGACGGGGGGGGACACAGAGGTGGTATTCAGCAGGTTCTGACCAGTTCTGGAGAACTGGTAGCGGAAACTTTGCATAGTTCAGACAACCAGTAAATACCACCTCTGACTGGCCCTGCCCCCATCTATTCTCTGCTTCCTGAGTCCCAGCTGATCTGAATGGAGATTTTGCAGTATCCTTCCCCTGGAGTGGGGTGGGAATGGAGATTTTACAGTATCTTTCTCCAGCCATGCCCACCAAGCCATGCCATGCCTACCAAGCCACGCCCACAGAACTGATAGTAAAAAAATTTGAATCCCACTGGGGGGGCATCTTTTCTACCCTTTCAGCCAGCCAGCATAGTGTGCCCCTATTGGACTCTGAGGCCAGTTGGCAGAACTGGAAGGCCAGGAGTTGTGGGGGCAGTCTTCCAGTAGAAGAACAATCCAGAGGGCAGGGGCCACAGCAGAAAAGTTTCTTCTCCTGGACTCTGGCAATGAAAATCTTTGGTAGATGGAATCCCAAGTAGGCCTCTTCTGTTGGAATGAGTGGGGGTGGATTAGTCCCATCGGGGTGAAATGGATCCACAGATATCCTGAACTCATATCCTTAAGGGCTTTTGAGGTAATTATCAACATCTTGAATTGGACCCAGAAGCAAACTGGCAACCAGTGTAGCTTATGTAACAGCAGGGTAACATGTGCCACCCAAGAGGGCTCCAGAGCTGTCTGTGCTGCTGCGTTCTATGCTATTTGTAGCTTCCGAATACTCTTCAAGGGTAGACCCATGTAAAGTGTGTTGCAGTAATCTAGTCAAGAGATAACCAGTGGTTAGCAATCCCGACACATGTAGAAGGCTCTGGGTGAGGAGACTGTTCTGCAATATGTATTGTTGGACTGATTTCTGATACATATTTTTAATTAGAGGAATATTCTTTCAGTAATTCACTAATATTCAGCCCACATAAGAAAGCTACATCTTAAGCTTTCATATGTTACTAATACTGTGTGATTTTTATTCCTGTCACTTTCTATGAGTACTGCTATTCCTGGGGTTTTAAATATTCACATGCATTAAAGCTAATCAGTAAGACCTTGACTGTAGATTTAAATAAAACATTTATTTAATTCCTTCAGTAGAGAAAAAATATATAAAGTAATCTTAATTCACAAGCTCTTGCTGTAGTCATAAACTGGCATGACCTAATCCTTAACTTAATATAATTTCACAAAAATACTCTTACCATTATTAAAGAAATAATTACATTATTACAGTAGTGCCAAGTAAGTGCAGCTGATCCAGAAAGATACATAAAATACTTCCAGATGAATTTACCAAGGTTAACCAAAGCAACTAAAACGCTTCTGAAGGAACCATGAATTGTTAATTAAAAAAAAATACTGTTGGCAAATTAAATCCACCTACTTGAAAATATAGTTGTGATTTTGCAATTACGGTTGATGGTCCGTGATTATCATATGGAAATCTGTCTACAAATTATACAATCTACAATCTGCAAATTATATGAGATAGTGACAGAATATGTGCCAGCTATATAAGGATTTATTTATTCATTTCAATTTATATGAGTGTGTAACTCTTATTCATGACTCTTAGTGGCTAACAACAGTTAAAAACACTATATGACAACACATAACAAGAATGCAAACATGATTTGCAGATGAAATAAAAAAATCAAAAGAACCTGTAAACAAATAAACACAATTATGCCGGTTCTGTTACACATTTCCCAAGCTTGTTGACACAACCATCTCTAGTTTTATGATTCTATGATTCTAGTAGAAGGGTCCTGAGGGGACATTAATACAATCGAATGAGTCCAGAGATATTTCAGGAAAAGAGTCCTCCACACCTCTGCTCGCAAGAAAATACCTTATGCCACCAGACTTGACATTTTGGGCTTAGACAATTTAGAACTATGCCATCTTCAGTATGACCTAAATGTAGTAGACAAAATTATCTGCTACAATGTCCTACCAGTCAATGAATACTTCAGCTTCAACCAAAACAATACAAGAGCACACAATAGATACAAACTTAAGGTAAACCGATCCAAACTAGATTGCAGAAAATACAACTTCAGTAACAGAGTGGTCAACGCCCGGAATGCACTACCTGACTCTGTGGGTTCTTTCCCAAGTCCCCAAAACTTTAACTTTAGACTGTCTACTGTAGACCTCATCCCATTCCTAAGAGGTCTTTAAGGGACGTGCTTAAGGGCACCAGCGTGCCTACCGTCCCTGTCCTAATGTTCCCTTTTATATGTATCCATTTCATGTATTCATAATTATGTTTACACTTGTACCTGTTATCAAATACATGCTTGACAAAATAAATGACTGACTGACTGACTGACTGACTGACTGACTGACTGACTGAATGAATGAATGATGTTTCCAGAATGGGCACCATGACAAGGTCCTGCCAGATGTCTTCCTGGGTCCTGCCAGATAGGACCCAAAGCAGTTCTCTTCCGCCTAACAGGATGTTTTTATTATTTTTTTAATGAAAGTTAAAGGAAAACTAGATTTTATTTAACCGTGTTTTAATGTTTCCTTTTCATTCTTTCCTACAGATGATGATTTTTTTCACGAACTCCCAGAAACCTTTCCTTCTGATCCCCCAGAACCTCTTCCTCATTTTCTCATTGAGCCGGAAGAAGCTTACATTGTCAAGAATAAGCCGGTGAACCTCTACTGTAAAGCCAGCCCGGCCACTCAAATCTACTTCAAATGCAACAGCGAATGGGTTCATCAGAAGGACCATATTGTAGATGAAAGGGTTGATGAAACCTCTGGTGAGTTGCAATTACTTTGGGGAAAAAAATGTATAATAGCTTTGGTAGATAGATTGCTTTAAATCCTGTTGCAGTAAGGTGATAATGGGAAGTCCATAGACTACTTATAGTAAAGGCAACCTTTTTGTGGAACCCTAAATAGGTAGAACCAAATATTTTAGAAACATATTTTGGAGAAGGCGATTTAAAGGGTGACATTAATGCTTTTATATTTATATTTATATTTACAGGGGGCTGTGAGTTTAATCCTAGGTAGAGGCAAATATTTCTCTCCCTGGGCACAATGAGAATATATCTGCTGAACAAAACTCTGCCTTGGCGACAGGAAGGGCATCCGGCCAGTAAATACTCTGCTAGCTCCATTTAGTTGCCCAGATTCCACCCTGCAAGGGATTATGGGGTCGTTAGAAGAAGAAGAAGATGATGATGATGATTAATGCTTTTATATTTCCATACTATCCCTTAAGAATTCTAATAATTCACAAGTAAGGCAGATTTTTCTCATGGAAAGATTAAGGCTAAAGCCTTAACTGTTCAACTGTTTGTTGTTTTTCATTCAAAAAATCTTACTTCTAATCAAATAGAGGTACCCTCAACTTACAACCATAATTGAGCCCAGAATTTCTGTTGCTAAGCAGGATAGTTACCCCTGTTTTCCCCCGAAATAAGACATCCCCTGATAATAAGCCCAATCAGGCTTTTGAGCACATGGCCATAAGGCCAAAGGCTTATTTCAGGGTTCAAAGAAATATAAGACAGGGTCTTATTTTTGGGGAAACACGGCATTAAGTGAGTTTTGACCCCATTTTACAACCTTTCTTTCCACAGTTGCTAAGTGAATCACTGAAGTTAAGTTAGTAACACGGTTGTTAAGTGAATCTGGCTTCCCCATTGACTTTGCGTGTCAAAAGGTTGCAAAAGGTTGTGACCCTAGGACACTGCAATCATCATAAATACATATATCACAAACATCCAAATTTTGATCAAGTGACCATGGGGATGCCACAACAATCGTAAGTGTGAAAAATGATTATGTCACTTTTTTCAGTGTTGTTGAACTTCGAACAGTCATTAAGTGAATGGTTGTAAGTCGAAGACTACCCTTAAGTATAATTTATAGTCACCCAAATTAGAGATCAACATCTATGGCTTTTCATCACTTAATAAGAATCAAACTTTGCTGGAGGGTAACTATTGTCAGAACTATATAGAATCAGTTTCAAAAATATTTTTTTATATTGAATCCACATACAGATATATGATATGTACACTCTTAACTGCTTAGGGCACAGAAACGCTACTTATCTACATTTAGTATTCTATTTTTATTATATTAAGTATTCTGAAATATTTTTTCTGTCTGTCTGCTTGTCTATCAATCAAGAGGCTTGAAAAGGCATCCCCTGAGCTATAAACCTATTTGTGTCAATGATGTGCTTCTTATTTTCTGAAAGATTAATAATCAATACTTGGGATCACATTCAAAAATGGAAGATTGAAGCTTGTGCTCTTTGACAGCAATGAAAAATAACTTGCTAGCAAGCAATTTCTTTCACAGGGGAATGGAACACTTTGTCTAATTACTCAAGGAAAAAAAAATCCACTCGGTACATGGAATGTATAAAAATTTCATATAAACTCAGTTCAATACTAAAAAAAAATCTCTTATCTTTTTAATATTTGAGAATACAGATTTGTAAGCTGTTGTAGCAGGATCATTCTTGAATTAGAGAAAAAACCACAGTTTTTTTGTTTGAAATAATAATATTTGGGGGGGTGGAATTTTCAGAAGAAATTTTCACAATTCGGGAAGACAGGTGGCTGTTTTGAAGAAATCAGAGTTATTTTCTACTTTGTCTAATATTCATATTCCATGAGTCCTTTTGCCCAAAAGGTACTGACAAGGCTTTATTACATGAGTAGTCCACTTCTACATTGACTAACTAAACAAATAGCTGTAGGTATGGCTATTTTAGCTGCTGATCCTTAATCATGAGTTCTTTAAGGAGACCCATGTTTTTTCAGCGTCTCTAATTTGGAGAAATGGTTGGGTGGACATTAAACACCACCTAAGAACCGAATCAATTTCATTATTCACAGAACAGTTGGATCAGGAAGGGATAGTTTCTCCAAATCAAATAAACTAACTAATAAACTAAACTAAACATTGATGTTTTCACCTAAAGTTGTATATCTCCTGTCCAGGACAATTTTGGATTTTCTATTCATACAATATTTCCTTGCCATGATTATAGGAGTGTGTTGGGCAATAGCCAGATATAATCTGAAGGAATGACAAAAGAAGAGAACTAAAAGCCCATGAGTTTTTAGTCAAAGAATACCACGTTTTCATATGTCTATTTGGATAATGACATGGTTCTGATAGAACAGGGCTGTCAAACCCGCAGCCTGCGGGCTGGATGCGTCACACGCTGGTCATGCCCATGCCCGGTTTAGCAAAGGGGGGGGGGAAAGTCCCGATACATCATGTGACACCACCGTGACAATTCGGGTTTGACACCCCCCCACCCCTGTAATAGAATGACCTCCTGTCATAAAAAACGTGGTAGATCTTTCATTGTCTATATACCCAGGATTGTAATCTCACCCCACTGATTGTAATCTCACCCCACCCTCATAGATAGTTTTACTGTGTGAGCAAGAAAGTATATTATAACATTGTATACAGAAGGACTTTGCAAAACAGGAAAAAAACTTTCCAGAGAGAAAAAAAAACTACTTCCCTGCATTATTAGAGCAGCAGCATCCTCTGGAGCTAGTTTGGTGTACTGGTTGAGACATCAGGTTAGACCTGGGAGACCATGAGCTCTAGTCCTGCAGTAGCCACAAAGTCAGCTGGTACGATAGTATATGGGAAAGACTTGGCAAGGAGTCACGAACCAATTAAGTGAACTAATTGTCTCCTGCAAACTCCACTCCCCTTTCGTTCCTCTTTTATTTCCTCTGAGAGGGGCCATTCATTGTCCACCTGTGGCCTTAGTCCCAAGTCGACCCTTGTCCTTTAGCTGTTCCCTTCGTCTGGCAAATCTGCACATGCGCACACTGGCAACAGGCTCCAGCTGTTCGTCTGCCTCACTGATGTCTGACTCCGAAGGCAGCATATGGCTCTGGCCCCCACTCTGCCTCCGACACAGAACCCTCATCACAGCCTTCCCCAGACTCCAGGATTGGCCCATGTTCCTCCCCAACCTCCTCACTATCCGAATCTGCTGCCAGATCCGCTGGCTGCTGGTGGGTCACAACATAGAAAAGAGTTAACATAGTTAACAGCTGGTTAGTGAGTGGGGCAAGACTTCATAAGAGACCCTCTCTAGTATCACAGACGTAAAAGAAACAAGGGGGGGGATGCACTTTCAAGAGCCTGCTAATATAGCTTTACAATAAAGTAAAATTAGATCATCTGATTGTGATTCCTATCAGGTTTACCCACAAGACCAACAACAATCTTGCATGTCTGAAAGTACAGTTCATCCCATTTCTTTATAGCCTGAGAAATTGCCTCTAGACTCAGTCTCCCAAGGTTTTTCTCACATATCACCACAACAATCTTCCAAGCAGCCATGTAAGCATTTTCTAGTGCTAGCAAGCTTTGGAAAGACTGTCTTTCCAATGATTGCAAAGCCCTAGTAGCCAGTCAGATCACATGAGTGGTAGAAATAAGAATCCAGATTATGGGGGCAATAAGCTGACTTTGTATAAATATACAAAAGTATGAAGGCTATTGCTTAACACATTGTAAGCCGCCCTGAGTCTCCGGAGAAGGGCGGCATATAAATCAAATTTAAAAAAATAAATGATGAAAAGTGTCGTTTTATGGTCCTTTATTTGAATTTTTTTTTCTTAAACTGCTTACAAATTTTCCATAGAAATCATACCATTCCCATAAATAATTATTCACATTGTCATGATTTTACTTCTGTGTAATATAATCTAGCAGAAAAGCATCATGCATTAAAATCTTTGGTCTAAACCGTATGTGAAACCCAGGGAATAATACAGGTAGTTATTGCTGCTGATGTATTTATTTTTCTCATTTTATGGTTTAATTCTCAATAAACAATCTTGTAAAGAGCTATTGAACCTTCATGTTGGTTGTTGGTATGTGAAAGAAGATAAAATTCACATTCTCCCCAGTCCTGTTGCTATAGTTGCACCGGCATTCAAATATTAAGAAGTCAAGTGCATTTGTACTTGATTTGATCTTAGAAACAGGTTTTTTTCTCCCTAAACCAGTGTTTCTCAACCTTGGAAGCTTGAAGATGGCTGGGGGATTCTGGGAGTTGAAGTCCACCCATCTTCAAGCTTCCAAGGTTGAGAAACACTGCCCTAAACCCTCACATCTTAAACAATGACCGAAAACAACGCAAATCCATATGAGGAATAGCAAACTTTGGCCATGGTACTGGTAATAAAAGGCATCTGTTAGGCTGAGATTACAGTGATGGAGGATCAGAAATGTGAATGAAAAATCTAATGTTGCATATCTGAAATTGTAAAAATGTAAAGAGATTAAAGAAAGCCATCAAAGGACTGTAAGAAAATATGTTCATCAGTGCTGGAAGGGCCAAACCATATATAATTGTGGACTCGTGTTTTTTTCTCTTGCTCCGTCCTTGACTCTGTTTCTGTTCACAAGAATGGATTTTTCTCATTGATAAACATGGCACAGCAGTATTTTATAATCCAGGAATAATTGAGGATGCAGAAAATAACAAGGCTGGGTTTAGTTATTCCCATAAAGAATAACTGGAAAAACTGTGCCCTCAGAGGCTCAATTATTTTAATAGAAACAGGCTTATAATCTACTTGCTGACTAAGGTGGAAAGTTAATATCAGTGTATATGATGAAATATTTCTGAGCATCTTAATGCTGGCAGATGTAATGTAATATTACAGAGTTGAATGCTATAAAGGATCAATGAAGCCATGGATTCTTCTTTTTATTACTGCAAGGACAATGACAAATAATGAACAGTTTTTAGATATATATATCTAAATATGTGTGTGTGTATGTATGTATGTATGTATGTGTATGCATATATATATATGACTCATTTCATTGAGTTAAATAATGTATATGGCTACCTATCTCATAGCAATGACTCCGGGTACCACACAGAGGGTTAAAACTGAACCACAGTAAAATAATCAATCAATAATCAAGGTCCAAGGTCAAAATAGTCCCAGGTAGCAACAAAAAGGAGCAATCAAAAGAGCAACTAGCAGAGCTTGTTAACTTGCCAGGTGAAATGTTTGTTGAAAAAGCCAGATTTTTAGTATCTTATGGAAGGCATAGTGGGGCTCATCCGAATCTCTTGGGGCAATGCTATTTCATAAGGCCCTATAGCTCAAATAAAATTCTTCCCTTTTTGCCTTTTCAAATTAATGAAATAAAGGGGCCTTAATATTGAAGTAAGGGACATGGTGGCACAGTCGCTAAAACGCTGAGCTTGTTGATCGAAAGGTTGGCAGTTCAGCAGTGTGGCTCCCATTACTTGTCCCAGCTTCTGCGAACCTAGCAGTTCGAAAGCACGTAAAAAATGCAAGTAGAAAAATAGGGACCACCTTTGGTGGGAAGGTAACAGTTTTCCATGCGCCTTTGGCGTTTAATCATGCCGGCCACATGACCACGGAGGCATCTTTGGACAGCGCTGGCTCTTCGCCTTTGAAATGGAGATGAGCACCCACCCCCTAGAGTCAGGAAGGACTAGCACATATGTGCGAGGGGAACCTTTACTTTACTAATGTTGAGGTAGAATATTCTTTGCAATTTTTTTTCCTCAGAGAAAGGGCTTCTGGTTCTTTATATTTTCAGAATTTCTGGAGAATTTCTTTGAGATTTCTCTCATAGTACTTGATAGTTGAAGGTGATAGAGGGGTTACTACTGGTCTGAAAATTTTCTTTCCCTTTTTCTGAAGATTCCATGCCTGCTTACTCATAGGAATATTTCAAGATTATTGTCCTTTAGGATTCATTTAAAATATGGGAAGACAGGATGGCTGCAGACTGTATTATATATGATAACACAGATTTCCAAACCTAAGTGCCATGATTCTCTCCTTTGCCCTCTTTCAATAAAAGTATTCTTTTTATGGCATTTCCAAAAACAATTCTGTTTTATACTAAATGAGAACTGACAGGAAAAGGGCAGATTTTTTTTATATTTGTTCCAACAGAATTTAGAAATGAGGGTTCACAATGTCGGTGATGCTTGTAATTTTGATCAATGATTTCAATAGCCAAGATGAAATAAAGTTTCAATTAAATTATAGCATAAATTTACTTTTATTTTATTAAATTTCTTTAACATATTTGTTTAACTTTTATAAACTCTTCCCTAGTCCCCATGAGAGTTATTTGGGTTGTTTTGAGTAGATTTCACTGCTTTAGAATTTCTCGGTGAAGCAAGATACCCTACTTTTCGGAGTATAACACACACTTCCCCCGCCAAAAGAGAGTGGAAATGTTGGTGTGTCTTATACACCGAATACAGCCATTTTTGGCCTCCCGAAACCCCGCCTTGTGCGTCCTGTTTTTGCCAAAAACAGGCCTATTTTTCGCAAAAACGGGGCCTGCAGAGGGTTTGGGAGGCCTGCAGAGTGCCCCTGGGGGCCAGGGAGGGCAAAAACTTTTTTTTTCTTCGAAATCTTGATGTGTCTTATATTCCAGTGTGTTTTATACTCCGAAAAATACAGTACTTTTCAAAATAACTTTAACATGGAAACATACCACAGAGCCCAAGCAAAGTTTAAATGATGCATGTCCTTTCGAGAAGCATTTTGAAAAAATTTTGCTGCCCTATTCAGACAATCAGTTCACAATTTGACAGTGAGCTAAGCTATTTCATCATCTTTCTATCGGAAGGAAGTTAATTTAGTGTTCTTTGAAAATCTCCTTGGTTGGAATTATAATCAGATGCCCTTCACAACAGTATAAATGGTCCTGTTCTTGAGGACTGTACTTTTTCTCAATCATTTTGGAGTCTGGGAGTTTGTCATTCCAGTACCTATTACTGAACCATGCAGACTGATGCCATCATTTGTTTTAGAAAACAATGCAAATGCTGAGGCAAATGGCCGCTGTGATGAATTTATGTAGTTCTGAGTTGAACTATTAGGTTCTTGGAGTCCTCTGAACTTGGTAGTTTTCCCTGAAGACATTTTGTTACCAGTAGTAGTAAGGTCTATCTCTAAAACTTTAACTGTTTTCATTGAAAACCTGAAGAACTGCTACCAATCAGTATATTAAAATTGAACTAGGTAGCCCAGTGTTCTAAGCATAAGGTAAATTTTAATCTTCCTACATTTACTTTGTTAATCAGATAAATTCCAGGCAGACCAATTTTCAAGAATTCTTACATTACTTGATAAAATGACTTATTATTGCATTTTTTTGAGAGATGTCTGAAGAAAGTTATAACTTTTTAGCTTTAATAATAGTGTTCATATAGGCTCCGGGAGCATTGATTGTGCTTGTTGACGACCTTTAGGGGATTTAGAATAGGAGAAATGTATCTGTCCTGCCCTTGTCCTGTTCTTGACCTCTTGACCTTTCATTGATCTTCAGTAGTTTAATCAGGGGTCTTTTTAGGCCAGCTTAGGCAATTAGGAGGAGGAGCCATGATGGCATCATGGCTTTCTTTCTTCCTCCAGGGCAGGGATGTCAAACTCAAGGCCCAGGGGCCTGATAGCAAAAATCCCTGCCCCCACCCCCCAGCCTCCAGCTTGTTTACCTTAGCTGCTGGTCGCAACGCCTGCCTTGCTTCGCTTGCTGTAATCCCTGCAATCCACTGCATCAGCAAGCAACTGAATCTCCCTGCCTACAATCAAGCTCATCGGTGAGCAGCTCTATCTGCGCCTGCCTGCCTGTAAGTTTTTCTCCCCTTTGGGAGCTTTAAAAAAATAGTTAATTGGGTTTTTTTTAGTTATTCTTTTTTTAGACCTAGCCATTTAAAGTTTAGGAAGTTTTAAATTTAGTTGCTTTTATATAAAAATAAAAATAAAATAAAATAATATTTGTGCAGCTTTCTGAGATTTGGTGTGTTTCTGTAGTGTTTCACTCTAACTACACAAACACACAAAATCTCACAAAGCTGTATATGGAATTTTGTGTGTGTAAACTGTGAAAGTTGGTTTTTTGGGCTTTTTGTGGCTGTGTGAGGTTCCTGCTTGTTGCAGGGGCCATTTTGGGTCTAGCACAGCTTCTTTTACCTTGTGGGTGAGCCAATTGTGTTGTGTTGTGTTGTGTGTGTGTAAAGTGTGAAAGTTGGTTTTTGGGGCTTTTTCTGGCTGTGTGAGGTTCCTGCTTGTTGCAGGGGCCATTTTGGGTCTAGCACAGCTGCTTTTACCTTGTGGGTGAGCCAGTTGTGTTGTGTTGTGTTTTGTAGGTTAAAAAAGGGCAACAAAGTGACGTCGACCTGGCCACGCCCACCCAGTCACCTGACCACCAAGCCCCACCCACTAATTAAGCCACGCCCACAGAACCGGTAGTGAAAATTTTTAGATTTCACCCCTGCTGCGGGCTGCTTAGATCTTCCAGGGGGCCACCCTGGAAACAGCAAAGGACTGGCCTGCGGTGCCTCTGCCAGAAAAAAGGGAGCTCGGGAGGGCCGCGTGCTCCGTTTTCACTGGCAGAGGGTTGCAGAAGGCCATCCTAGCCGAAAACAGAGCAGAGAGGGCGACAGCAGCTTCTCCTGATTATGACAATCTGCCTGATGTCATCAGTGCGCAGCTGCCTCTCAGCTGTGCAGTGGCCGCACTACAGCTCCATGGAGCAGAGGGATGGGTTCAGGCGATTCCGTGGCTTCCCCAGGTAGTCGGTCACGCCGCATAGAAATGTTCAGCCCTCCCAGGACTTTGGCAGGTAGGTGGTCGCCTCCCCTCCAAATGGCAGCCCCGGGCTGGCTGGCATGCCTGGGATGACAGTTGCACAACTCTTCCCAGGGCTAATCAAACAATGCTACTAAGGTCCTTTCTAAGTGCCAGGAAACTATGGTGGTAAATTGTGTGTAACCAGCCATAAGCTAAATAAATAAATAAATTATGGTGGTTGAGAATAGATTTTGGCTAAACTGTGGAAAAATTATGTGGCTGTAAATTTTAAGCTCTCTCCCCCAGTCTGGAGATCTCCTATCATTAACTCAGTTTGGGGTTTCATTTTCTCAGTTAGTTCTGGTATGAGTTTGAGGGCCCTCTTGGACTCATGGCTGGTGCTTGAAGAGCAGGTGACAGCCATGATAAGGGGAATATTTGCACAAATTTGTCTTGTGCACTAATGGTGCAGGAGGCCCTGATCATGGTGACTCACGCTTTAATCATATCCCATTTGGTTTACCATAATGTGGTCTAGCTGGGGCTGCCCTGTTCTGACCTAGACTTCCCAAGAGCATGAAGCAAACTTCTTGTCCCAATAAAAAACCCTTTTCATTAAGTTACTGTGAATTCTTCTCCTTCACATCCAGCAAAGTCTTTCAAGGGAGAATTTACAGTCACAGTCCTTATCTGAACTGCCAGGCTGATATCTTCAAAACTTGGCAAGGAGTCATGAACCAATTAAGTGAACTAATTGTCTCCTGCAAACTCCACTCCCCTTTCGCTCCTCTTTTATTCCCTTTGGGAGGGGTCATTCATCATACACTTGTGGCCTTACTGCCAAGTTGACCCTTGTTCTTTAGCTCTTCCCTTCGTCTGGCAACTCTGCGCATGCGCACACTGGGAACAGGCTCCAGCTGTTTGTCTGCCTCACTGATGTCTGCCTTCGAAGGCAGCTGGTAACTGGCATACAGCCCTGGCCCCCTCTCTGCCTCTGATGCAGAGCTCTCATCAGAGCCTTCCCCAGACTCCAGGACTGGCCCATGTTCCTCCCCAACCTCCTCATGGTCCAAATCTGTTGCCAACTCCCCTGGCGGGCCACAACATGCCCATGCAAAACATTTGGAAGCAGCAGCTCATTCAAAATGCATTGGTACAAACAATTATGTTATATGAAAATCTCTAGGAGATGACCAGGCTGAGCCCGAGAGAGGAGTTAAGTGCATCATCAGTCTCGACTCTGTTAACACACAAGAGATGTAAGTCCAGCCCACCTTGAATTCCATTGACTCTTATCTACTGCCAGTTTGCTTTGATCATTAGTAGTTCAGATTCTTTTAGAACGTGTTAGCATGTATTAAACCTGTATTCATGTGGTTCCTGATTGCTTGCACAAGACAGAATCTTTACTCTTATACTCATATAACATCACAGTGAGTTTCACTGGCTTCCAATGGGCTTCTAGTTCCAATTCAAAATGTTGGTTACAACCAATAAAGCACTAAATGGCATAGAAATAGGCTTTTTAATGGGACTATCAGTCGCACCACATCTACCACAGAAAGTATGCTCTAGTTCCCTCTGTTAATCACTGCCATCTTGCTGGAGCTTCAAAGTCACATCTGCTAGTTTAACAGCGGGTTCAATAGAAGAGGTACTGCATAAGAAGTAAAGCCAAAGATATTCACCATTCTTTCAGTATGTTAAATGTGGAATATATCACCCTTTTGTCTCTTCATTGGATAGTAGGATTTCATAGCAGGGCTATTGTTCTGCAGCAACTTCTTAGGACATAAAATATGGAAAGCATCTTCTCCTACCAGATTTTATAAAGTAGGTCCATACACTTTTTTCCTTTATCATATTTGACACTTATATTGCTATCATTTTCAGTTCTCACAAGATTTGTCCATGCTTCTTTCATCTCTTTTCTGTCTCTTCGCTGTTGGAAAATTAGAAGAGAGAATCATCACTATTTTTTAAAAAAAGCTCTAGGGATTGTTGTTTTTTTTTTTTTAATCAACTGGAAGAAAGGTAGAAAGCAGCGAAACAAAATTGCGCCTCCGTCATTTAATAATAAGTTCCAGATATAATGAGATTAACAGTATATTTATAATACAATAAAGTTTTCAATTTCCAATTTAAAAAAAAATGAAAATATGCCAGAAGTGTAGATTAGGAAAATAAGCAACTCAAAATGAAAATATTAAAATACCAAGAGAAAATTGTGCAAAGAAAATATCTATACCACATGTTATGAAGAAATAGTGTAGAACAAATCTAGAATTAGAGAAAAGAGAAACTAAACCAAATCATATATAACAGATTTATTCCCCATTTCACTAGTGAAAGAACTGCCAGCGTTCTAAACTGGAAAACAAGGCTGGAAAATCATTCTGGTTAATATTTTTCCATTGACCCACAGCCCTCTGCAGTGTGCAGACAGATTTGAAAGTGCCTTATTCTCACTGGATTAAATATCAGTTTTCTTATAAAGAACTAACAGGGCTATTGATGCTTAAAAAAGGGACACTAATGAATTTAACCAGGGTTTCATATGGCATACGAAGATAAGCAATTTTCTGAAGTTATTGAAGTTGTCCAGTAGTTTTTTTTACATCCTTCAGTGACTCACTTTCCTGCCCAATTTTTTCCCCCTTGTGATAATCATGTCAAGAATTAAAAACACCTTGCCTCTCAGAAATTAAAGTTAAATCTTTAATCTCTCAGAAATTAAAGTCAAATCAAAACTTTAACCTTAAACTGTCTACTGTTGACCTCACCCCATTCCTAAGAGGTCTGTGAGGGGCGTACATAAGTGCACCAGCGTGCCTACCGTCCCTGTCCTAATATTCCTTTTTACTTACTCTTTTCATGTATTCAAATTATGTTTATACTGTTACCTGTTATCTTATATATTCTTGACAAATAAACCTATGATTATGAATTTGAGTATGCTTAAAATTTGGGAGCAAACATTACATTTCCCAAGCTATGGCCTTTCTGGAAGAAGTCGATTTGCTGGAAAACAACCTTAGGAAAAAGCAAAAAGCTAGGCAATAAAGAAACTTTTGAGACTTATTACATCTTCCTTCCTTTCAAACTTAGCAGTGGGATAGGATCTCCAAACAGCCCAGAAATGTGTGTATGTGTAGGGACTCTACCAGCTATTTTCTCTTTATTTTCCGGCTCTGCATTTCATGAACTAAGAAGAAGCAAACACATTCAGTAAGGCTCCCCACTGACCCCTTGTGTCACTCTGTCGATTTTACTTATTTCTATCGTGCCTTCACCATTCCCTGAATCGTCACACGCTAATCAAGCCATGGGAGTGATGCATTTTCCATCAAAATGCTACTTTCAAAATGTATGTGGTAGAGGGGTTTTGTTTTGTTTGGGGGGGGGAGGAGTTGTAATAAATAAAAATCTTTTTCATTTTCAAAACCACATTTTGAAAATAAGATAAAATAATAAATAAGATATATAACCCTGCTGGGCAAATTTTTAGTGAGTTCACGAATGGCCAAATAAGCCTCCTTACATTTCTAATTTTCTCAGTGTGTTTCTGGCAAGCAGTACTAAAGGGCTCCTATGCTTTCCCTAGACACTCTGGGATTCTTTGGCTTTCCTTAACTGCTTCAAAGTGTTTCAGTTTTGCGTAAATGCTAAGATACATCTGGGATGTATTCCCAGGTTCCAAACAGCTGTATCATTAGAAACAGCATGTATATCCACTGAACCAGGAATAAGAGACTGAATGTATTTTTCCAGAAGTTTGCTCAAGGCAGTACTCTCTAGGAAACTCAATTTCGAAACTTATTTCCTTTCCCCTTCCTTCTATGTCATTTGCAGCTCTATTTTAATCTATGCAGAACATCCATGCTGTCAAATGCAAGAATAACCAATGTAAGAATAACTCTTGGCACCTTCTGTCAAGATTTCTGTCACAAAGAATTCTTCTTTGCTTCAGAGCTCAGCTTGGACCTTTCCTCCCCTTGCTCCTTTATATTTATAACAATCCTCCAAAGCTCTGCATAGGGAATCCCCATATGTGACAATAAAGAGCCACTGAATTACTATTATTATTATTATTATTATTATTATTATTATTATTATTATTATTATTATTTATTGAATTTCTATACCGCCCTTCTCCCGAAGGACTCAGGGCAATGAACAGAATAAGATTTCATATACATATTATATATATATATATATATATATATATATATATATATATATATATATATATATATGGGTCTTTGGTTATTCGGGTCTTCTCCCACGTAAAATTGGAAGTGTCTTGGCGACGTTTCGACGAAGTCTCATTCGTCATCTTCAGGCTGGTGTTCTCGGCTTCGTGCTTCCAGGAGCTATTGGTAGATCTTTGCAGCACTGTAGATCACCTGGGTGCTTTCCTGATGTATTATACCACAATCCCCATAATTCCAGATGATTGTTTATAAGCTGCATGGGATGGGGAGATGTATCCCAAAATGTATGCTACTCTGTTTCCCTGAAAATAATCGGAAAATCTTATCGGAAAATAAGTCCTCGCATGATTTTTCAGGATGCCCTACCCCCAAAATAAGCCCCAATTAAGATTGTCAGCCAGATGCATGCATTTAGTACTGTATTTCCCCCAAAATAAGACCGAACCAGAAAATAAGCCCTAATGCGTCTTTTGGAGCAAAAATTAATATAAGATCTGGTCTTACTTTCGAGAAAACATGGTACATAGTGAAACATTGGGAAGGATGACATATTAAATTCAGTTCTATATGCAAGTAAATGTATACAGTGTCATTCTATACCAGGGGTATCAAACCTGTGGCTGGCAGGCCGGATGTGTCATGCTAGCCACGCCCACCCCCAGTTTAATGAAGGGGAAAAAAGTTGTGATACGTCACGTGATGACAATATGACACCACAAGTCTGACATCTGTGTTCTATACCATTATCAAAATAGTACATTTCCCTAATTAAACAAGATATCCAGTTTCAGGTTTCCAAGAATCTTGAGATTGGAAATATATGGTAGAAACCAAACTAAGATTATTTATAATGATTGATAGATAAATAGATAGATAGATGATAGATAGATGATAGATAGATGATACATGATACATGATACACTCCACCATTAAACTTCATCAAATTAAATTCACTTATTTTTTATCTACCAGTCTAAACTGTAACAGCACGGTGTCTGAAAAATGTTCAGATTGTGCTTTGAAAACTAGCAGTTATGAATCCCAGTAGTTGTATTAGTATCCTTGATATTGTTTTAAGGCCATGAGGTGAACCTATGGCACGCATGCCGGAAGTGGCACACAGAGCCAGCTCTCTGGGCACGCCAGCCATCACCCGTTGCTCTTCTGGGTTCCGGCGCGCACATGTGCACTGGCCAGCTGGTCTTCATGGGGGAAGGTGTACCAGAAACTGGAAGACCAGGTGACCGGCGCACATGCGCACTTCAGAAACTGGCAGCTCAGCTTCCCCGCGCGTGCATGCGCACTGGGAAGCTGCTCTTCCAGATTCTGGCTCTCCCGCACGCAGACTCAGGTTCGCCAACACTGTTTTAGGGTGTTATATGTTTCATAAATGATGCAAAGGATGCTTAAAAAAACAAAAAAATGTTTTTATTTTCATAATCATATGAATTTTAATTTTATTATTTGATTGCATTAGTAAGATTCAACTCTACTGAACAATTTTTGTAAGGTCCCAAATGGACTTCCTTGTATATATTTCTTTTTATTAAATACCTATGTTTTCCTCCTCATTTTGGGATAAATCTGCTTCCTTTAAAGCAAGAACATCACTGCAATTCCTCTTGAAAGAATTGGTGCCCTTTTTCAGACTCCTATCTAAAATCCAAAAACTGAAGTTTCTTCAGAGAGTTTGTTAATTAAAGGATTATGCCTTTAATATAACTCATTTGGTATCATTTTCAAAGCATGCAAAACCCTATTTTGGATGCTGTCATTTGTTTGATCTTCGCTTGTCCTGCATCAGATCATTATCTTCTCATTCTACATTAGCCTTGAAAATGATATCCCTAATGACTCAGGACTAAGAAATGAATATGAAGTTATTTAGGAGCTAAATATTAAATTCCAGATGTGGTAAGATAGATAATACCATGTATCATAACTACATAAGGAAGTCTTCATATCCCTCCAGATATACGTTCTGACTATGCTGATTAGAATTATCAGAGTAAAATCAATAATAAAACATAACTAGGGCAGATCATGTCAGCAGAAAAATGAGATAAGAATGATTTGGGATTGGAATAAAGGCTACTCAATTTTGTATACACCACCTCTACAAAGTTTTCTCTAACAATATATTTATTTATATGGTTTTTCAACTCTTTATCCCAAAGTTTTTGGAATAAAGTTCCAAGTTATTCTCAAGTTTTAAATAGTGCTGATAGGAATGAACCAAATCAACAACAATGGTGACAGAAGCAGAGCTCTTGAGATCACGGAATGATTTGCTATTCAGATAATTAATTACACAAACAACACTAATGTTAACATGTCAAGTGACGAGATTTCTTGCTTGCTATCATTTTAGTAGTGCTAAATTTGCCCCATATCACCCCTTTTTTTGTTTCACGTGAAGCTTCAAAATAACATCTGAGGAAATATGCTATATTTTATTCAGGTTTCAAAAGAAGTAGTTATTTTAAAATACAAACATATCACTTACAAGGTAATTCGTGAAAATCTATCTTAAAATGGTATGTCAGCATTTCAGCATTTCATCTGAAATTTTACTTGCTTCAACTATTTTGCTTTCTTCAGCCTAAATGACAAAAATGACAAAAAAAGAGAAAGTCCTAGCCTGAACATTATAAGCATTGTATGTTTGAACATTTTAGGCATTTCCTCCAACTACCGAATGAAAATAAATGTTTGGCTTCCATGTAAGTTTACACTAGAACTTCAATTACTTCACTGTTTATTGTATATTCCTGAATGAAATCTCCTCAGGTCTATTTATTTAAAAGTTTGATTTCATGTTTGTAAGAAATCATTTTCAACATTCATTTGATATTCTATTTGACCAGTAAAATCAGGGGTGAAATCCAGCAGGTTCTGACAGGTTCTGGAGAACCAGTAGCAGAAATTTTGAGCAGTTTGGAGAAGCAGTAGCGGACATTTTGAGTAGTTTGGAGAATCAGCAAATACCACCTCTGACTGGCCCCAGAGTGGGGTGGGAATGGAGATTTTTCAATATCCTTCCCCCGGAGTGGGGAGGGAATGGGGATTTTGCAGTATCCTTCTCCTGGAGTGGGGTGGAAATGGGGATTTTATAGTATCTTCCCCTGGAGTGGTGTGGGAATGGAGATTTTGCAGTATCTTTCCCCTGGAGTGAGGTGGGAATGGAGATTTTGCAATATCGTTCCCCCAGGAGTGGGGAGGGAATGGAGATTTTGCAGTATCCTTCCCCTGGAATGGGGTGGGAATTTTGCAGTATCCTTCCCCTGCCACACCCACCAAGCCATGCCCAACAAGCCACACCACGCCCAACAAGCCATGCCCACAGAACTGGTAGTAAATAAAATGAATTTCACCACTGAATAAAATATACAGATATGATGCATTGATAACAACAACTAAGGTTGCTATTTATGTAGAACTTTATTTTTTACTTGTTTTGTTAATCCCAAGGAACGTTAGCACAGAAAGAGATGCAAAGTCATAGCTAGCTTACCCACAGTTTAAAGTTGATTGGGTTTCTCCTCTACTCTTAGGTATACAAATATATTCATCACAATTGCTAGGTTACCATGGTGCTCTGAGTATAGGTTGTTTGGATCTGAATAATTGTGATAAACCAATGTGATTTGTAAGATGTCATTTATGGTTTAGCATTTATGTGAATCCAACCCTTCTGATTTATTGTTGGTTGCCATCTTTAAAGCGCTCCATGGCTTAGGACCCGGGTACTTACGAGACCGCCTTCTGCCACCGATAGCTTCCCATTGACCAGTATGCTCCCACAGAGAGGGACTCCTCAGGGTTCCGGTCGGTCAAACAATGTCGACTGGCGACCCCCAGGGGGAGAGCCTTCTCTGTGGGGGCACCTGACCTCTGGAATGAGCTGCCCCCGGAGATTCGTTGGATCCCTGACCTTCGCACCTTTCGCCGCGCCCTCAAAACACTATTGTTTCACCAAGCAGGGCTGGCCTAAATGCTATTTTAAGGGGTGGTTTCTATTTTAGCTTTTTCGGCCAAATTATTTAATATTTTTAAATTGTCTTTTAACTTTCATATAGTTGTGGGTTTTATTTTTGGCTGTACACCGCCCTGAGTCCTTTGGGAGAAGGGTGGTAGAAAAATTTAATAAAATAAAATAAATAAATAAATAAACAAATGGACAATTTCAGCAAATGTATAAAGCCAAATAGTAGCTATGTTATAGCAATCATTTTGTTTTAGCAAAACATTTCTATTTTTTTCTAATGTGTCCACTAGAATATTTCCAGAAAACTTCCATAAGTGTAAAAATAGTGTGTAACTGTAAAAAAAAAAAATTATGCAAGACATATTTTTATCTATAACTAGGTTCTTTGGATTTAGACTCTTACGTCATTTGTTTTCCTTGGAAGCGTCTCTTCCCTTTTTACACATGGACCCTATTTACTAATTTTTGTATAGCAAAAATATAGTGTCTACTTTGAAGTGCTTGAGTAAAAGCTCTTTGAAGTGCCTGAATAAAAATGGGATCACATTCTAGAAGCCCACAAATATGTCCCGTTCCCCCCCCAGGACAAAAAAATAATAATACATACCCACTCAATTTTGTTTCACAGTAAGCAACATTATGGAGGAAAAACACAGGAAAAAAGCAGGAAACAATAAGGCAAAGAAATTAAAACATAAAATAGTGAGAGGTGGAGAAATATAATTAAATATTATTCACTATTATCCTGCATGGTGAGGAGAACTGAACTGCTACGTTTATAGCTAAGGCAGTTTGCCAAGGACCCATTATATCAAACAGATTGTAAAGGTGATATATTTACCTGAATGTTGATTCTTTGTATTTAACACACATGGTTCCTTTTATACATGTTATCCTGGACTTCTACGCAGTATTTTATTTTTTGTATTGCATTTGATCTGATTGTCAGACTAATCAATCAATAAACTATCTGTTTTCCTGAATATTTTTTCCATTCTTGCAAACGATTGTTTCTGTCATATCCATACACTGATTCATATATTATTTTTTGTTTAAATTTCTCATCTAACCCTTGAGAATCACATCGTTCAATCCATTTTAGTGACCTTCCCTTTCCTTTTAACCAATACATATTTCTGTCTTCATTGTTTGTATGTGAAAGAAATAGAGATAAATTCAATCTTGATTAGATTAGATTAGATTAGATTAGATTAGATTAGATTAGATTAGATTAGATTAGAATTCTTTATTGGCCAAGTGTGATAGGACAAGGAATTTGTCTTTGGTGCATATGCTCTCAGTGTACATAAAAAGTAAATGTTGCAATATTTTCAGGATCAGACTCAATAAGATCAACAAGAGTTAAAGATTTAACTATATATTCTTTATTTACATTAGGCATTCTATATTCACTGAATATTCACAGATAGAAGCAAGGGAAATGGTGTAGGTAGCTCCTTATATATACAATGGGTGGAGCTATATGTGGGAGTGGTGAATTATGAATACATTAAGAAGTGAAGAATAAGTTAACCCCTGATACCCTGTCTGTACACTATTTACACATTGGAGAATAAGGCATTTACATCTGACAAATCCCCCTCTAAATGCCGATTCGTTATACAACACCAGTTACATTCAGATTCAGGACAATACAAAACATACAACTTAGAGGTTAAGTATTTATGCTGTTTAGAAGGTAAAGGCTTCGTTAATATATCAGCTAATTGTTCTGAAGTGTCGCAATGCACTGCTTTAATAAATCCATCCTGAGATAATTGTCTCACATGTTTAAATTTTATATCTATATGTCTGGACCTTTGTCCAATGGCATCAGATCTAGATATTTCAATGGCTGCTTTATTGTCTTCGTGCATAACAAAAGGCAGAGCAGGTTTTTTCCAGACATCTGAAATTAAATCATTAAACCATACAAGATTATTTGCGGCCTTGGATAAACAAACATATTCCGCTTCTGTTGTTGAAGTAGCCACTAGTTCTTGTTTACCAGTGTACCAGTAAACTGGACAGTCATTTAAGAGAAATACATAACCAGATGTGCTTTTTCTGCATGAGGTGTCTCCAGCCCAATCTGCATCTGCATAACACGTAAGCTTTGGTTCTTTAATATCATTAGGTTCTAACATTAAACAAAAGTCTAGTGTACCTTTTAAATATCTTAAAATTCTTTTAATAGCTTCCCAGTGGTACATTGTTGGTTTGCTGACATGCCTAGATAATAAATTGAGTGGTAAAGCGATGTCCGGTCTAGTCCAATTAGATATGTAAAGGAGTGAACCTATGATTGATCTATAGAATGTATTGTCCTTGAACTCGGGAGAAGATTCATCAGAATTCCTTAGAAAGTCAGTTTGCATAGGGGTATCACAAGGTTTGGCATTGTTTAAGTTGCATTTATTTAAAAGATCTATGATCTTATCTCTCTGGGTAAGTTTGAATCCCCTTTTTGTCTTATTAATTTGGACACCAAGGTATTTGTTTACCTTGCCTAAAGATTTCAATGAGAAATGTTCATTTAGTTTAGTTACAAAAGTTTCTCTTCTTTCTTTATGTTTTCCTATGTATAAAATGTCATCCACATAAATCAATACAAATTCAATGTAATCATCACCCCTCTTGACAAAGAAACAATTATCAGCAGTGGTAGCGTTGAAGTCCATGGTCTTAAGTACTTTTACTAAACAATCATACCACCGTTTACCAGATTGTTTTAGCCCGTATAAACTCTTGTTTAACAACCAAGTCTCATTTTTGTTTGTGTATGGACTATGAGGTGCTCTCACGTATATTTCTTTATCTAATTTTGCGTGTAGGTACGCAGTCTGTATGTCATATTGGAATACATCTAGATTGAGTGCTGAAGCTACCACTAGAGCTGTTTTGACACTCTCTGTTCTTACAGTGGGGGAATACGTGTCAGTATAGTCCTCTGGATATTTCTGTGCATAACCCTGTGCAACCAATCTAGCTTTGTATAGAGTATTTCCTCCCTCTAAATTCTTAATTTTATATATCCATCTGGTACCAATAATCGTCTTATCTTTAGGTGCAGATGTAGGTGTAAATACATTTAGTCCTTGTAAACTTTCCATCTCTTTCTTCATTGCTAATTCCCATTTTTCTTTTTCTTCGTGAGGAAGTTTTAACACTTCCTCGTATGTATTGGGTGTTGTTGGTTCACCATTCATGTGCATTACATAATCCTTGTATTTATTTGGCATTTGATTTCTGGTGTTTCTAATGATTTTCTCGGGTTTACTATCGTTATCATGCAAATATCTTGCTTCCTTTTTTGTTAGTGTGTCTGTCTTTATTTTGAGTTGGCTATTTGTCCAAGTTTTAGTTTTGTTTCTATATTTGTTGATATTTTGTTTTTCTATAGTCCCTTTCTCATGAGATTTTGTATCTTCATGTTTATTTGGGAATATCTCATTAAGATGTAATTTAGACCAGTTAGCTTGTTCATGGAACACAGCTGTTCTGGAGACTATAAATTTGTTGTTACTATCAATGAATCTATATCCTTTAGTGCCAGTCTCATATCCCATAAATCTGAGTCTCCTGGACACATTTTCTCCCTTTCTTCTTAATTGTTTAGGTATGTGTACGTCTGCTGTGACTCCAAATATATGCATGTGTGCTAATTTTGGTTTTCTATTATACATCACTTCATATGGTGTCTTATTTATAATGCTGGACCATGTTCTATTTTGTGTGTAATTTGAATAATGTAAGGCTTCTGACCAGAATTGTTTGCTTAAGCCAGCATCTTCCAATGTGCATCTAATCATGGTTTGTAATGTGGAATTTTTTCTCTCTGCAATCCCGTTTTGGAACGGAGAAAATGGACTAGATGTGTAATGTAACATTCCTTTGTCTTTTAACCATTGTGAGAATTCT
This sequence comes from Pantherophis guttatus, assembly GCF_059756535.1. NCBI lineage: Eukaryota > Metazoa > Chordata > Lepidosauria > Squamata > Colubridae > Pantherophis > Pantherophis guttatus. Next base: position 18,577,164 of record NC_142070.1, on the reverse strand, counting down.
TTAGACATGAATTCGCATCCTCTGTCTGTCATAATTTGTTTTATTTTGATGTTGTGTTGTGTTTCTATGCGTTTGTAAAATTCTTTAAATTTTTGAAATGTTTCATCTTTGTGTTTTAATGTGTAAACAAATCCATAGCGGCTATAATCGTCCACTATTGTCAGGAAGTAACGTTTCCTATAAGTGATTGATGGGGTTAATGGACCAACTAAGTCCATGTGTACTAAATCAAAAATTTTGTTAGTTGATCTGGTAGATTTTTTTGGCCTGGGACTAGTTTTTAGTTTTGTAGATTTACATACTGAGCATTCCAGATAATTTTCACAATTTTTTATTTTGACACCTTCTGCGTGTTCAGTCATTTTTTGCACTACAGGAAAACTGGCATGTCCTAACTTTCTATGCAATATGTGAGCACACTCATCATGAATTGGTTTGCCTATCTTTGGCTTCTTATCGTTGTGTGCATCTGTGTGATCATGAGATATTTTACATTCATCATTGTCACTGTTGCTAACATTCTCATCATCTATCTCAATACAATCTTCCATATTTGAATCAATGTTATGTAACCATTTTTCTTTTGTTATTAGGTAAGGTAGTCCTCCTTTAGTCACCACAGTGCCTACATTTATTTTATTCTTTTCCAAAGTTGCCTTTCCTTTTGAAAAGACAATGTTAATGTCAGAATCTCTGCTTAGTTTTATGGCACTTAATATGTTATGAGGTATTTCAGGTATTAGTAATACCCCCTCTATTTTTCCTAAACCAGGTAAGGTTACATTTCCTCTACCTAATACTTGAACCTTTTCTTGGTTAGCTACCTTAATTACAAATTTATCTTCTGCAAATGAAGACAGTATACTTTTGTTATTAGTGGTGTGATTAGTTGCTCCAGAATCAATAAGCCAATTATTGTTCTCACTTTGTTGTGTGTTAGTGTTGTCTTGTTTATTTAATCCATTCAGTGAACCAGACTTTCTATCCTTTGAATTGTCTCTGCCCCCTCTATTCTCTCTGTGATTTGGTGGACTCCTATATCTATGCCTTTCTATGGAAGGCTGTCTATAATCGTATTTGTTTCTGTATTCTGATCTATATCTTTCTTTTAAGAATTTTGGGCAATCTCTTCTATTGTGTTCCCTGGATCCATAATTATGACATTTAAATGTTCCACTATATTTTTCTTGGAAAGCTACTTTCCTATATGGTTTATGTTCTGTGTGATTGTTAGAACGATTCCTTCTAGAATTATCTTCTGTTATCAATTTGTTAGATAGACTTTCTATGGATAAATACCCTAGATTGATTGTGTCTAAATGTGACATAAAATTGTCCCATGATGGATCAAGTGAGTTGATAATGACACTTTTCATTGTTTGGTCTGAAATCACCTCCCCCCTCAAATGCAGTTCAGCTCTTATTTTGTTCAAAGATATTAAATGTTCACTTATGGAAACCCCTGGTTTTATCCTAGATGAAAAGAAGTCTTTAGATATCCTTGTGGTGGTGGCTACACTGTCACTGTGAAACAAATTAAACATGCATTGAATAATTTCTGAAACAGTCAAATTTGGCTTAATGCTGTGATACATTGCAGGAGACACACTAGATATTATTAAGAAAAAAGCTCTATGGTGTAAACAATCTATTTTTAGTGTCCAAGGTCTTTTTGGGGGACTAGTGATAAAAAACAGTAAGTTTTCCTTCATAAAGGCAACCTGGAGTTGCTGATACCACTCTTGCAAATTAATGCCATCAATTCTAAGTTTTGGAAAATCGTTAGGTAAGTCCCCAGTATTATTATCCCCACTACTCACAACTGAGGGTAGTCCATGGTCTCGTAGGTGTTGAAAGTCACAGGATGGAGTGGGTATTCTGTGCATTAGTCTGAGTGGTCTTTCATCTTCATAATGTTCTCTGTAGTTCTCTGTATGCATCTGCGCGTGTGCGTTGTTCATATCTCTGTCGGAGCTGCTGTAGGAAGCCTCTGTCGCTGTAATTCCTTCGTAAGATTCCTCCTCCGACGATTCGGTCTCCGTCTCTACCTTGATCTTCTTGTTGATAGCTGACGCTTGCCTCCTTTCGCCAAAGCCGCTCCGCTTGAAGCTCTCCATCTCTGGAACCGTCTGCGGCGTGGGATAAAACCTGCAGGGTCCTCTGGGCTCAGGTGTTGTCATCCTTTCTGCACGAGTTGATCTGGATATGTTCTGGTTTGTCTGTTTGCTTGCTTGTCTTTTTGTTTTTGGGTCATTGACTTCCGTTGATTTTTTTGCCATTTTTAAATCTGGATCAAAAGTTTTAAATAGTTGTTTCTTGATTGCTTCGACTTTCAGTTTGATAGATGTTTCTTCTGCGTCCGTATTTGATTCTTCTGAAGAATAAAGATTTTCTTTACTATTTTTTGTACTGTGTGATTCTTTTCGCGCCAGAGATTTTGAATGGTGTATCGTGATTGGCTCTGCTTTGCTTGCCTCAGTGGCCGGTTGAAGACAAGATGGCTGCCATTCAAAATTTTGAGCGGGATCTCTGTTCTTTCTTCTTGTTATTTTTTCTTTTATAGATGGGTCGCTCACCGTTTTTGTTTCTTTGGATTCAGTTGTCTCGATGCTATTTTCTCTCGCTGCTTCGTTTTCTTTCAAGAAATTTTGAAGGTCCGCGATGAGATCGTAGTCATCCTTTTGTCTTTTTAGTATTCTCAGTATCTCTGATCTGAGATTGTTGCTTTCTATTTCTTTTTTATACATGTTTATTTTATTGAGTCAATTAACCATCCTCTGCTACCAGCTTGTTGCAATATTTTCAGGATCAGACTCAATAAGATCAACAAGAGTTAAAGATTTAACTATATATTCTTTATTTACATTAGGCATTCTATATTCACTGAATATTCACAGATAGAAGCAAGGGAAATGGTGTAGGTAGCTCCTTATATATACAATGGGTGGAGCTATATGTGGGAGTGGTGAATTATGAATACATTAAGAAGTGAAGAATAAGTTAACCCCTGATACCCTGTCTGTACACTATTTACACATTGGAGAATAAGGCATTTACATCTGACAGTAAAGATACATTTGTTAAGAATCATAAGGTATGATTCGTTAAGAATCATAAGGTACAACACTTAATGATAGTCATAGAGTACCAATATGCAATCAAATCATACTAGGAAACAATCAATATAAATCATAAGGATACAGCAACAAGTTACAGTCATACAGTCATAAGTGGGAGGAGATGGGTGATAGAAACGATGAGAAGATTAATAGTAATAGTAATGCAGACTTAGTGAATAGTTTGACAGTGTTGAGGGAATTATTTGTTTAGCAGAGTGATGGCGTTAGGGGAAAAACTGTTCTTGTGTCTAGTTGTTCTGGTGTGCAGTGCTCTATAGCATCGTTTTGAGAGTAGGAGTTGAAACAGTTTATGTCCAGGATGCGAGGGGTCTGTAAATATTTTCACAGCCCTCCTTTTGACTCGTGCAGTATACAGGTCCCCAATGGAAGGCAGGTTGGTAGCAATTGTTTTTTCTGCAGTTCTAATTATCCTCTGAAGTCTGTGTCTGTCTTGTTGGGTTGCAGATCCAAACCAGACAGTTATAGAGGTGCAGATGACAGACTCAGTAATTCCTCTGTAGAACTGTAGAACTGAATTTTCTCTGTATGAACAAATAATCTCAACAAACTTCTGTGGTCTCTTTTGTATTCAATGCACATTTGTTAGGTATCTCTTTATTCTTCTTCCAATCTTTCTTGTTTTATCTCTTCTTAATATAACATTAACATAATTCTAACATACCCCAATTCCCAATACACATTCAACTTTTATTTTTGTCCTGTTATACTCATTTTCATATAACAAAATGGGCTGAAGCATTATCCTATGCAGTTCTATTGACAAGCATTCATTTTTCACAACAGAATACATATTATCCACTATCTATCTACCAGCATGTGCATGCCTTAAACTTCTCCATTTTTCATCCTTAGTAAACATTCTTCTCAAGTATATACATAGGCATCAATTTCAAAACAGCATGCAACCTTCAAATGCACGTAAGCATTATGGCAGCATAGTCCGCAATCATTTGTATACCATTGTTTGATTTCAGTCAGAAATACTTCCCAATCCCACTAAGAAATACTAGGATAATAAATATGAAAATCTTAACTATGACCTTTCCCCAAGGAAAGAAAATTCTGTTGTGTCTTTACATCATTTTGGAAATAAAGATGTACGTCTTGGATGAATAAGTCCCAGTGCTACCAAATTCTGTGGCTTTATTGTTTTCCACCATGGAAAACAACCAAACCAGAGCTGCAAATGAAAATACAAGGCATTTCATTAACAATTTTAATTACTAGCTGTTTATACAGTACGCAACTCTTGTTGAGCGTTCTGTGAACTCCTACAATTAATCCCCTGCAATTAAGTTTGTTATGACATAACTTTAAATGAAAAGCACATGCTTCTGAGCCCTGGTGTTTGAATTTATGCAAATTTATTAATGCATGCAAATTTGCAATTTCCTGGATTTTTCTCAGAGGTTACTGGCAGTTATTCATTTGTGAGTTTTATGTATAAAAATGGATGACTGATGCCAGTACTCATCTGCTAGGCACTAGATGAAACAATTATCTCATTTTTTTTTACTTCTTTTTGTTTTCATATTAGTGGTTTCATAGTGTGCAAGGAATGCTCAATTTGATAACTTTTTTCCTAGCAGACCTGTTTAATGGTATACTATTATAATCACTCAGCATGTAGAACTACCAAGCTGACTAAAGATGTTAAGTTTTCCCAGCAAGTACACATAAGCTTGAAACTCTGGTAAGGACATAGAAGGACAGTTTCCTTCCCACTTCCCAAATAACAACTATGATTTCATGGGGTGAAACAAATCATGTACCTTGACAAGCTGCCCCAATAACTAGATTTATGTTCTTAACCTAGCAGACACATTTCTACTGAGGGAAAAATAGAAAATATAAACTAAATTAACCATAACATATAAAGAAATGCAGATATAGGTAGTCCTCGACTGATGACCAAAATTGACCCAAAATTTATGTTGCTAAGCGAGACAGTCAAGTGAATTTTCCCCCATTTTACAGCCTTTTTTGCCACAGTTGTTAAGTGAATCATTGCAGTTAAGTTAGTAACACGGTTGTTAAGTGAATCTGGCTTCCCCGTTGACTTTGCTTGTCAGAAGGTCACAAAATATGATCACATGACTCCATGACACTGCAACCGTCATAAAAATGAGTCAGTTGCAAAGCGTGTGGATTTTGACCATATGACCATGGGGATGCTGCAACAGTCATAAGTGTGGGAAATGGTCATAAGCCACTTTTTTCAGTGCTGTTGTAACTTTGGTAACTACATATTTTTTCGGAGTATAAGATGCACCTTTTTCCCCCCAAAAAGAGGGTGAAAATCTGGGTGTGTCTTATATTCCGAATGCAGCCCCGCCCAGCTTCTCAAATGGAGGTTTCAGAGGCTGAAAAAAGCATCAGAAATGAAGCTTCAGAAAAGCCCCCAAACCGAGCTTCAGAAAAGAAGCCCCCAAAGAGCATCAGAGGCTTTTTTTCTGAAGCTCTGTTTCAGAGGCTTTCAGAGGCAGAAAAGAAAGTTTTTTCTGAAATGGAGTTTTGGACGTTTCAGAGGCAGAAAAAAAAGCAAAAAAAAAAAGCAAGGCACAGAGCTCACAACCAAGGAACCTGTTGCTAAAATTCACCTCTGGGAAGAGCTGATTGGGGGTATTCCGGAGGCGGATCCACCTGCCAATCAGCTTTTTTCTTATTTTCCTCCCCAAAAACTAAGGTGCATCTTATACACCAGTGCATCTTATACTCCTAAAAAATATGGTAAATGAACTGTTGTAAGTCAAGGATTACCTGTAATAGGAAGGAAAGAGAAAGGTGTTCCATGTAATATGCTTAGGATGTTCTCTACAAAGGATCTCATTCTCTACAAAGGTGTTCATTACCCTTAAACAGTATATAAAGAGTTGAAGTGATTTTTAAATTCTAATTAAGCGGAAACTCTAATTAATGGTCAGCATTATTGATATCTTGCTGATATACTTTCAGTTTATGAGAACCAATAGTTCCTGGTTTGTTTGGTTTTTTTCCTGACCTTCTCATCACCATCACCATGCTCACAGAGAGGACATCCCCCTGGAGTTCATGCTAAATTTGATAGGTTCTTGAAGGACACAGAGGACATTGATGCAGAGTGAAGTGGTCAAAGATGCAAAAGAAGATTTAAATTTTGGAAGATATTTTGGATGGTTTTAAATTTTTCATGTTTTGAATCTCCATTGCTGATTTTTAGCTATCATTCCTTAAAAATCCAATGATCTGTAAAATTCAGGGGGAGGAGGGCTTCAAGGACCCAGAAAAAGATATTGAGGCCCAGATCAAAGTTTGCCTACCTGTTTTGTGAAACTTATTCAAGAAGAGTTCTGAGCAGATGGTATGTAGACAGGTTTTCTTTTTTTGTGATTGCGTATATACAAACCAATCAGTGGTGGGTTGCCCCCGGTTCACACCGGTTCTATAGAACCAGTAGTAAAACCGGCGGGAGGCTCCACCCACCAACCTCGATGTCATCAGAAAGCTTCTGCGCATGTGCAGAAGAGCGCGCGAGCGAAGGGCGCATGTGCGGTCCCGTTGCGAACAGGTAGTAAAGGTAAGTAGAACCCACCCCTGAAACCAATATTAAACCATCTAATCAGAAGCAGAAAACATTTTTTCTAAAGAACAGGGATAGAGTTAAGATGATGCTTGAATAGGTAGGTCTCTGATCCATTTAAAAAAAGAACCAGCATAGCTGCTACTACTAAATCAAAAGTCCTTTTGTTTGTTTCTATAGAAGCAACAATAAAATAATCGCACAAGAATGTCCTTCACAGATATAATTGTCTGTATGAAGCATTCACATGAAGAACAAAGATAGGATTTTTACAGGATTTGCAAAGATAATCACAAAGGAAAACATATCCTATATAACCTACAATATCACACTGTAAAGATGTTTTATTAAATTCAATTTTCGTCAGCACACCAAGGAAGAGTTGTCGTATTAGTGCAGAGGTGTCAATCTCAAGGCCCATGGGCCGATCCGGCCTATGGGGTACTCACGGGGCCATCCTGGAAACAGCGAAGGACTGGCCTATGGTGCCTCTGCCAGCAAAAATGGAGCTTGGGAGGGCCGCATGTGGCCCTACTGGGCTCCACTTTTGGCTGTGATGGCCTCCTGAAGCCCTCTGCCGGTGAAAACGGGCTCCGAGTGCTAGCAAAACAAACTAAAAACAAAACAAAAGGAGAAATGTTTCCCCTTTTGCATTTGAGCATCCAAGAAGGGACAGGAAAGGAGAAAGAGAAAGAGGAATGAAAAAGAAAAAGATGGGAAGATGGGAAGAGACCAAGGAAGGAAAAAGAAGGAAAGACGGGAAGGAAGAAGAAAGGAGAAGGAAGAGGGAAGGAAAAAAGAAGGGAAGGAAGGAGGGAAGGAAGGTAGGAAGGAAAGTTATAATGAGAGTGAAGGAGGGTCTGAGGGAAGTTCTGCCTTAGGAGTTGTTCACCACAGGTGCTCCGGACACAAGTAATGTCGAGCTTGCCACGCCCGCCCCAGTCATGCCCCCCCCAGGTCAAACACAACCCTGATGCGGCCCTCAATGAAATTGAGTTTGACACCCGTGTACTAGTGGTTTCAACCTCATGGACAAATGGTGATAAGTTTTAGTTTGCTGATTTGGGAATCAGATGAAAAAACTCTCAGCCCTAGTTACTGAAGTGATATATTTGCATTCAGTCATTTAGTTTGACTTGCTGTTTTTCGAATCAAGCAAACTACTGTGGCAAGACCAGAAGGATGCTATACATGTTTTGCTAACACATTGCGATTGTAAGCCAAGTTTATGTTCTCAGCAGAGATAAGTTGAGACTTGTTAACACGCTATATTTGTATTTTAAGGAATATTGCTAACATTAACAAGTTTACATAACATTTTTAAATATTAACATACCATTTGAGCTAACTCTCTTTATACTGCTTTTTGCCGTGATTGCCTAAAGCTGCATAAAGAATTACATACAAGCAGGTAAGCTAGAAATGAAGCAGTTCTTTAATGGTGCGATGAGTATCTTGGTGGGTTGAAGCAACAGCAGAGCAAGGCCTTGGATGCTTCTGACAGCCAGCCTTCCTAGCACTACTAATCAAAAGGCATTGTGTAGTTTTTCTAAAGAGGCTCATAAAATTCTATGAATAAATCATGATGTTTTCCAATCATAAATACCCATGATAACTGAGCCACAGCACTGGATGCACTGACTACTTTATACTGATTGGAGCTGAAGGTCTTAATTACTATTGAAATTTGGCTTTTTGTCAAAATGAAAGCTGGTTTTTGGAAATGCAGCGAACGTGCAAGTGGATAGGCTTCTAAAGTTAAGTAGCACTACGCACCTCGTTCAAAACAACTGATGATGGTAGGATGATACGTTGCACAACTGAAGATTGTACAATCCAAGACGTTCTCATAGGGCCTATACTCCAGTTTATGCAGGGTATTAAGGACAACTTTGTGCAATGATTGTTTAGCCTACGCTTGAAAATTTCTAACAAGAAAGAGCCCAGCAAGGAAGAGAAGAGAGATAATTTGTAACAGCTAGAAGGCAACTAGTGCTTAAAAACACTAAAAAGCTGTTTCTTGTTGTAATGATCTGAAATAACCCCAACAAAAAGCTGAGAGTGGAACATTTAAGGCATCATAATGCTATTATTATGGACCATCTGTCCGTCTGTTTCTTGTCTTGAGCAAATAATTAGAAACTGCAGTCTGCATAGGAAAAATAGCAAGGCCATTTCCCAACATAGTTAGGGATCAGGTTTGTAGCCATAAGATGTTTCTTATTGAATTGTTGCTCTCACCTTTTAAAGGTAGTTCTGGGAAAATAGGTAAAAAGCATTACCTGAGAGACAACTGCCGTTCTAAATAAAACCGTACACTGAACAGAAGAAATAACATACATGGGACCTTTTTTGGAATCAAAATAGCTCTTCAGAGGAAAGCAGGGTGTAACACCGCACCTTCTTAGGTTTTTCAAATGTACTATATATTCCTTTAGTTTTTCTTGTGTTGCTTCCTTTAAATCACAGCAGCACACTTTGAGTGTTTTAATTTCACAAAATGCTATTATGAAGTATTATTTATGCAAAATAGTTCACAGCTTGAAGGATAAAATGCCAAGAATAATACATTTTGTTGATTTATTTGTTTGTTTTTAGAAAAAGGAAATGAAATGCAAGCAAAGCCGCAACCGAACAAGATGTTACAAGCTGTGTTCACACAATTTGTATTAAGTCAATTGAATAAACCATAGTGAACTTTATTGCTGCAGTCTGGTAAGCCATAAAAAGGTCTTTAAAAAACATAATGGCTGGCTTCAGCAACGCAATACGTCTGAGTCCAAACAATGCACACTGTGTTGTATCACATTGTGTGAGCCCAGGCACTATCTGATGATTCCGCAAGTTGTTGCGGAAAACTGTCTCTCTGTTTGTTTCAGTGTTAGAGTTTGAAATTGCTACTGTTTTTAACAGAGTTCATACTGACTTACAATGTTAGTGTAATGTGAAATTGTATAAATATAACAATTAATTGTGTATGTCCTTAAAATTTGGTGAGGCTAGAAGCCGAAGTAAGGGACAGTGTGGTGGCCTAGAGATGAAGATGTTTGCCTCCCATTCAAAAGGTTGAGAGTTCAATCTTAGTGAGTGACAGATGTTTCTCTATCAGGGTGCAAAGAGAAAATATCTACTGTGAAGTCTACATAGGCATCAGGAAGGGCATCCGGCCAATAAATGCTCAGTTTTTTCAGTTGCTCTGACTCCACCCCAATAAAAAAGGATTACAGGGCCGTAAAAAAAAAACTGGATCCCATCTTGTTTTGTTTTGCATAAATTATTGCTTGTTATATTGTGAATTGCCCAGAGTCAGCTTGAAGTTGAGTACAGCCTAATTTTAAATAGGGAAATGGTTACCTAGTTGTATTGTATCAAGTGCTTGAGAAGAATTTTCTGCTAAATTCAAATCTAGCAATTAAGTTAAGCAGCATAAAATAAAGGTGTCTGTGATTTACACAAAAGTGTGGTCTACCTAATAATGTTAATTAACTGTGTTACGTGCCGCCAACAATTCTCACAATACAGTTGTTCTGCAAAGAAAGCAAATCTCATGATCCGGTATACCACCAAACCAAAATAATCAACATTAACAGACAAATATTTCCCTGAAAAACTCAACAGCTATGAATTAAGGTAAAATTAAGGTTACATTAGGTTAACATTTTTGAAAAATGGGTGAATTAACTACTACCCTCTACAATAAGAGGGTTTTTTGTATCAATATCTGGGTCTGATCTTTTGTTCAAATGACAACTGATTTGTAATTATTCATCTCTTAGATGATGCATAAACTGTCTACATTTCTGATGTAGAGAAATCTAACAAAAAGATAAAATAAATATACCCTTTTTGTGTACTTCTACATCTATTTTTACATCTACTTTAACGAAAATGACATTCAGTATTTTCCTGGGGAACAAAAATCTAGTGCCAGAAAATTCTTCCTATTTTCATCAGACATTAGAATCTGGCAATAAATCTTCTTGCCATCTCCCCCAACCCATTAGTTCTTTAAGGTATTTTTACTGATACTCATATCTTTTTGAATGTGAATAACTCTCTAAAATGTGTTTCTAACTTTACTCCTAAAACATCTTCCATGCAACTTCCATGAAACAGATGCCAGTGGACGACAGTATTTTACAAGGCTGTCTTAAGATAATGTCATAAGATTTCTGATTCTGGTAAAGATTTGGCAGGGAAGTTTGCTACATTAATTGCTTTATTGCTCTATTTTATTTCATCTAGATTTTTAGTCTTAGTTCGCTAGTGGGTTTCACTTACCTTCGCTACCAGTTTGGAACTGTTAGCGCATGCTTCATGCGCACACAGCACTTCTGTGCATGTGCAGAACCTTCTGCGCATGCATAGAGCGTCCGTGATGACGTCCGGGCGGTGGGCGGAGCCTCCCGCCACCGCTACCAATTTGCCTGAATCGGGGCAAACCGGTAGAAACCCACCACTGACTTAGTTGTTAGGAAGGTAGCTAGCTAGCCTTATATCATAACGTGTGTGTGTGTGAGAGAGAGGGGGGGGAGGGAGGGAGAGAGAGAGGGAGGGAGGGAGAGAGGGAGGGAGGGAGGGAGAGAGAGAGAGAGAGAGAGAGAGAGAGAGAGAGAGAGAGAGAGAGAGAGAGAGAGAGAGAGAGAGAGATCCGGCCATGAATGGCGTGAATGAGTTTTTAATGTTTTTAATTTTTCAATGTTTTTTTATAATTATTTTTTAAAATGTATTGTGAGCCGCCCTGAGTCTTCGGAGAGGGGCGGCATATAAATTTAATTAATTAAATTAAATTAAGTGTGTGTGTGTGTGTGTGTGTGTGTGTCTGTTATCCTATTAGAAGTGGCAAGTTTCAGGATGCATCCCTGCTTTTTCTCTCTCTCTTTTGTCAACTGTAATAATCTTTATTTCCACTTCTGTGACTACTGTAGCCTATGAACCGGAGACACATTTACTGCCAACACATTTATGTGGGTTTTGATGCTTTTAACAATTCTACAATAGTCTACTTCACACTGTGTGCTTTTTGTAATCAGTGCTTTTGCAGAACACAATTTTCCAACTGTAAAGACAGACTTTAGGCCCTTTGTCTTTGGAGCCAGGGGCAACAAAACTTGACTCCTGAACTCCGAATAAGAAACCCTTGTACAAAAGGGGGGGGGGATTGCGAACACAGACTAAAATAGCTTAAGGTTAAATTGTGACCTAAAACATTTGATTCATAGGATCCAGAGCATATGTCCAAGTACTTCTGGCTTGTATCATCTATCTGGGGACTATGAATTATCATCTGGCACACTCACTCATGCATGCAACATAATACACAAGCAAGCAAAGTATTTCCTTCATAAATACCTTGCTTGCTTTATATAATATGAGAGCAAGCAAAGAATACATTTAAATATATAAATGTATATTATTATATGTAAATATATATTAAATATATATTTACTTAGCTTTATTTTAGGAACTTTGCAAGTGTTAATTTGAAGAACTTGCTGTATAGGCAATAAAAGTGATAAGAATTTTTAGAAGAATATACCTAGATGCAGATACATCCATTATAGTGCCAGTCCCTAAGCAGACAGTAGTGGTATGCCTTAATGATTATAGTAGCTTTAACATCTGTTATCATGAAATGTTTTGAAAGGCTGGCGTTGAACTACATTAAGGCTAGTTTTCCATCTACTTTGGACCCATACCAATTTGCATATAGGAGTAATAGATCAACTGACGATGCTAGTCTATTGTTGTCCATACTGTACTGAATCATTTGGGAAAAACAGGGGACATATGCGAGGTTGTTATTTGTGGATTATAGCTCTGCCTTTAACACCATTTTACCCAACAGGTTGTTTCTTAAAATGTCCAATTTGGGTATAAATCAGAGGATTTGTTTGTGGATAAACAATTTTCTGACAGATAGGCCACAGTTAGTAAGGATGGGATCTCACCATTCCTCTACTCTGATACTAAGCACAGGAGCCCCTCAGGGTTGTGTGCTAAGCCCTTTCCTTTATTCCTTGTACACACATGACTGCAGCCCATTGTATAACACCAACACAATTATTAAATTTGCAGATGACACAACAGTGGTGGGGCTCATTAATAAGAACAATGAGTCTGCTTACAGAAAGCAAGTACAAGGGCTGACATTGTGGTGTAAAGAAAATAATCTTACACTTAACACCAAAAAACCTAAAGAACTTATAATTGGAGGAAGAGAGATGTACATTTACCATTGTACATAAATGGTGAGGAGGTGGAGAGAGTTGGTAGTTTTAAATTTCTGGGCATTTATATCTCGGAGGACCTCTCATGGACTATGAATGTTAACATACTTGTGAAGAAGGCACAGAAGAGGCTGTACTTCTGCATCCTGAGAATGTTCAGGAAGATAAATCTATCTCAGCATCTACTTCTGTCCTACTATCGCAGCACCATTGAGAGCATCCTGACATACTGCATTCTTGCATGGTATGGGAGCAGCTCTGTAGCAGACAAAAAAGCTCTACAGAGAATCATTAAAACTGCCCAGAATATTATTGGGCTCCAACTACCAGCCCTGGACGACATCTTTGAATCTCACTGTTTGAGAAAGTTGCATAACATTCTTAGAGACTCTTCCCATCCTGCTTACAATCTTTTTGGACTGTTGCCTTCTGGCAGAAGATACAGAACAATTAAAATTCGGACCACATGTTTTTTGAATAGTTTTTATCCCAGAGATATAATTGCACTCAACAATGAACTAAAGGGCCATCATCAGTGAGCTGTTGGACAGCATTACTTGGTCTGTTGTGTAGATGTTTGGGTGGTTTAGGGGTGGGGAATTGTGGTGGGTGGGAATGTGTTTGGGGATTGTTATGTGTGTTGGACCTGGTCTTTGGGTGTTAAGTGAATTTCGTTGTATGGGTATACTGTGTATACATGTACAATGACAATAAAAAGAAAAAAAAGAGTTGTATGTCTAATCTGCTCTGTGCTCGTCAAGTATGCCTTATATGAAAAGATGAAGTAGGTTAAAAAGGCTATTGCTAAAAAAAGAAAAGGTATACATTAATCTGAAAGGAAGGGACATGGTGGCTCAGTGGCTAAGATACTGAGCTTGTTGATTAGAAAGGTCGGCAGTTCAGCGGTTCGAATCCCTAATGCCGCGTAACAGAGTGAGCTCCCATTACTTGTCCCAGTTTCTGCCAACCTAGCAGTTTGAAAGCACGTAAAAAATGCAAGTGGAAAAATAGGGACCACCTTTGGTGGAAAGGTAACCATTCTGTGCGCCTTTGGCACACCGGCCGGCCACATGACTACGGAGATGTCTTCGGACAGCGCTGGCTCTTCGGCTTTGAAACGGAGATGAGCACTGTCCCCTAGAGTCAGGAACGACTAGCACATATGTGCAAGGGGAACCTTTACCTTTACTTTTAAGCTGAAAGGAAGGGCCACATGTCAGAAAACATCCCTTCCACCAAGCAAGTCTTCCATTCCCTCAAAGGAAGGGAATGCTTTTGAAGACTCTCATCACATTGGTTTAGAGTGTAGACTCACACCTGGATCCTCATTTAAGCTTCAGACAGGACACTCACAGCTTGGCTTCATTCAGGCAACTCTCCAACCTTAGGGTTTTTTCCTGATTGGCAGACAGGATGCTGTATCCATGCCTTCTCTTCCCTATTCCATTAGCTTTGTTGACATTATCTAGGCTCTAAGCTACTTATGACTCCTCACTTACAGAGAAGACAGCATGTTAGCAACTGTTGAGGGCAATTCAAGAAGATCACAAGAATATAAACTAAGCAACAGCAATTACAACAGTTCATTTCTTCTAAAAAGAGAAAGCCCAAGAATAGAAAAAAGGAAGTTCAAATTGTCACAGGCATTTTAAAGCAAATATAGGCTTTAATGTAGACCCAATACCTAAAAATATAATAAAAAATAAAAAATAGACTCAAATCTAATAACTGAAACAATAGCAACTGTCTATAGCAAACCCTTGGATATGAAATGTATGAATAAATATTTTATCAACAATGGGAAGAGCTGTGTTTTTTCTTTGTCACTCAGTATCCCACTGTAATTTAAAATCACAGTATGGATCAGTAAATGAAGGCTACTCAGCATGTTGTAAATCTTGTGTAGGTTCTAGAAGTTATAATTAAAGTGCAAGCTTGGGATATATTATATTAGATATCTATGATCTTTGCAATCGGTAGCATGACTTTACACTATGTGAAAAGTATTGTTTTTTAAGAATGAAAAAAACATGATCCAGTTTAAAAGCTATTTGATGCCCAACTAATGTAAGTGAGCATAACTTGATTAATTTTATATCACTGGCAATAATCTACTACTTATTTTAACTTTGATTTATAATTATGTGCCTAACTACCCTGTTTTCCCCAAAATAAGACATCCCCTGATAATAAGGCCAATTGGGCTTTTGAGCGCATGGCAATAGGGCCAAGCGCTTATTTCAGGGTTCAAAAAAAAATATAAGACAGGGTCTTATTTTCAGGAAAACATGGTATGTGAAATACATCTTTTATAAAAATGCATATTTTTCCCTTCTTCTTACCTTCGTCACTTCCTCAGTAAGGTACCGTGTTTCCCTGAAAATAAGACCTATCCTGAAAATATCCCCTAGCATCTTTTCTGTGCATGTGCCCAATATAAGCCCTATCCCCAAAATAAGCAAGCTCTACTTACTTATATTTTTAAAAAGTATATGTGTTTCAAAGATGTCTTAAAAACGCTTGCTTGTCATGCAACTGCTCCCTTTTCCATACCAATGAGTTACTTACATACTGCTATGAAATGTCAAATTCTGAAATCAATATAGACATATTGATTATGTTTTAATAGGACTCATTGTTCGAGAGGTAAGCATTGAGATTTCACGGCAACAAGTTGAAGAACTCTTTGGACCCGAAGACTACTGGTGCCAGTGTGTGGCTTGGAGTTCTGCAGGCACAACCAAGAGTAGGAAGGCCTATGTCCGTATTGCATGTAAGTATTTCCTTCTTAACTTTGCTAGAAAGCTTTTTTTAAATATTGTAATGAAATTAAAGTTATTTCATTATTTTGCTTTGTGACAGAATCTAACTCAGTAGAATTTCATTAAACTTTTATTTGTGTTAGCATTTATGTTTGTGTAGAGTTCTAAAAAAAATTGTATCCCAAATTACGTTTGATAAGTGTAGCATGTATACTGTATTAGCGATTTTGCTATTGCATCACAGATATACTTTTTGTACATACAGAAAATTTTACTACCGGTTCTGTGGGTGTGGCTTGGTGAGTGTGGCATGGCTTGGTGGGCGCTTTGTGGGCATGGCAGGGGAAGGATACTATAGAATCTCCATTCCCTCCTCAATCCAGGGGAAGGTTACTGCAAAATCCCCATTTACTCCCGATCAGCTGGGATTTGGGAGGCAGAGAATAGATGGAGGCGGGACCAGTCAGAATTTTTACTACCGATTCTCCAAACTACTCAAAATTTCTACTACCAGTTCTCCAGAACTGGTCAGAACCTGCTGAAACCCACCTCTGATTCAGATATTTACTTTAAATCTCTTGTTTAAAGTGTTCCTTCCTGAAAAATAAGTGAAATTATCAGGTTTTTTAAAATTCTGCCTTTATTACTTTAGAAGCAACTCAAGGTGATGAACATACATAAAACTCCTTCCTCCTCCTATTTTCCACACAAGAATTCTGTGAGATAGGTTGGACTGAGAGAGAGTGAAATGAATAAATTATTTATTTATTATGAAATTTATTTGCTGCCCATCTCATGCCTAAGACAGACAAATTTCATGCCTAAAACAGGAATAGAACTCTTAGTCTCTTGGTTTCTGGGCCAGCGTATTAACCACTAGACCAATTGGCACAGACTTATTATCTCTTCTTTCAAAATGATTATTACTCCATTCATCCGCCAGTAAGTCTTCTTGTTTGTTGTCTATTTTTGACAAACGTTATTTCTGAATTTGGAAAAAAAGGCTACTATAATACACTTTTATTGCTACTGCATCTAGTTTTGTTATTGTTTTTAAAGTAATAATATATGTAGCCAATACTTTTGTGAAATTTCTTTTAAGATCAAAATTTCATCCACGGCACAAAGTAATTCAAATCTAAGTGAAAAGGAAAACCATACTTTAAAAAGTATACATTCAACATTTTAGTGTGAATGGGGAGATAGGTGGCTATATAAATTTGATTAATAATGAGTAGAGCCATAGTCTAGAAGTGAAGGCACTCTTCTCCCACTCAGAAAGTTGACAGTTCGATCCTAGGCAGTGGCAGATGTTTCTCTATCAGGGTGCAAAGAGAAAATATCTTCTGTGAACTCCGCATAGGTGTCAGGAAAGGCATCCAGCTAGTAAACGCTCAGTTTCACTCAAGTCACCCTGACTCTACCCCAAAACAAATGAATTAAGGAGTAGTAAAAAGAAAAAAAAATGATTAAGAAATAAATATGTGACATTGGAAAGCCAAGAAGAGCAAATAATAGTTCAGTACATTGAAATTAACAGAAATATTATGACCTGGCAGCTGAATGAATATTTCCAGTTATTAACATCAATAACTGCCACTTCAGCATAATGGTTTCTCAAATGTAGTGTGGTACATCAATTGCCAATGAAACTGTCATCAAGAAAATAGAAGAGCCAAGTTATAAAAGTTGTGACGTCAAAACCAAGCATGGTCTCCAGAGCTCCTCCAAAAATTTTAGCTGAATTGAATTATTAATGTGACAAAGGTGAAAGTATGAAATGCATAGAATTTATTGTGTTAACAATATTGGAAGCAATTTCTGATGCTTTTTTGTGCTGACTCTACTGACATATGTAGGATTCTCAAGTCATTCAAAAGATAAATGTTGTTCCAGTTCTGAAAAGCATTGCACCACTTGGCAATAAAACCTCTTAAGTTTAGTCACTTGATTCTCCATATTTATTTATTATGCTGAACATAAATTGCAAAAAGTGGGAATAAGTCTTGATTGTTAAACATATCGTGAATACTTCTTTTGGTGCTGAAGATTAAATGAAAATGAATAAGGTTTTATTTTTCTCAAATTCACAATTCAACTTTGGATATTGATTTCCCTTGATGGATTCGTGAACTTTAGAGTTGCACCATGTAGGTCCATTAATGTGTCAGAACTGAAGTGTGCTGCGACTAATGGCCTTCCATCTAGAGAAACTGTCTGCAGTCAAACAAATAGTTATTTTATCCAAATAAAGCTTTTGACAGGATAAATATAATCCATGGTAGTAGATTAGATCTGTGTAATCATTTCATTCCACTGCTTTTAATAGGTTGAAGAAAGAATGGATAACAGTCTATTTTGCTTTAAATAGAGAAGAGAATAAGATTGCAAAAAGGTCCTTAACTTACATCCATCTTAATAGTATATTATTTCTTCTACTCTGTTCTTCCCTACTTTCCTGGGCATTATTCAAGGCGAACAGAAACACAGATACTCACCTTACTATACAAATATTTAATTTCCATTAATTTTCAAAGCGAAGACTCTCTTCTAAAGCAGTATTTGCACTGGAGATTCTCATTCTACCATCATGTGGATAAAATGAGTTTACTCTGACTTAACAATGAAAGCCAGGCCATTACTCAGAGTCAGCCTTTCTTTGCCTTTGGGGAAGTGAAATAAACAAGTTATGGTGAATGCTCACTGGAAACTGTCTATCAGTCTGGCATTTAGCCTGACATTTTAGTGAAAGAGAATCACACTTCTATGAATAAATTCCGAAACCCTTTTATCAGAATGTGCAATTTTTCCATGAAACACTATAAAACTATTAAAATAATTCCTAAACAAGAATTCTTAAGAAACATAAAGAGTGTTGAAACAGAAACATATTTTGTTTCAGTATCATCTACTAAATCCTAATTTCAAATTTCAAATTAATGCTTAAGGTTGGGGGTTTTGTTGTTTCTTTAGTTTAGTGAATAGGTTTGTTTGATTTTTTTGGGTGATGCTTGCCAGTGCAGGAAATTAAGGTAAACAAGTGATTACCAAGTTTTTTTTCCCCAATACCAAAGTGCACAATTTTTTTAAAAAATTCCTAAACTTAAAAGCCAGAGCTACATGTTTTATCACTTGACTGCCCCATCTAGAAATGGCATTCACAGATGAATTAAAACCATCATGTTTATTCTGATTGGAGCATTTTTATTCCATCAGTTGCATAAGAATTGCATTTCATCCATTCTATCCTATTTCTAGTAAATGGAAGTCAACCATATTGAAATTAAAATATGTTAACTTGACAAGTTATCCTGGTGCTATTCAACGCAGCATATTTTTAACACATCTCATTTTTTCCAGCTAAAAACCTGAATCAGCAGTGCATTTTTTGTCTTCTGTTAACCATATATTTTCCAGATTTAACATACTTATTTTATACGTGAAATAGACTAGGGTGGTATAACACATGTTTCTTTTTGTGGATATAAAGTTATGGATAGAATATGACTTTTTTTTATGAAGGGACAGCATTGGCAATCAGCATTTGTTATAAGTTTCTATCACTGAATACATTTGAAAAGAGTACTGTAGCTCAATAGCTTTATCTCAATAGCTTCTGGGGCCTGAGTTTTTTCATTATTATTTTATAGCACTTATAAAAAGCAGAAAGCTGGCTAGGAATATCTGCACTGATATAAAAAAGTGCTTTTTACAGATTTTTCATAGAACAGAGAACAAATTTTATAGAACGGAAAGAGACTTCACAGAACAAATCTGCATGATTTACCTCATGTTCAGTAAATCAATCATCTTGTCTACTAAAACTGTGCTGCCCTGAGTTTAGTAGGGCTTATCGCTGGATGTATATATGTAATGTTTCTGTGATATTTAAAGCTCGAATGGATAAACATCTGCATGTTAACTATGCTTCCATATCTTCCAGTTACAATTATATAAGTATTTATTAAGTAAAAGATGCAAGCTCTAGCATTTTACTGAGAGTATGTTTTTGGCAACAAGCATATATTTAGCCTCTGGGGAGCTTTCTGACTGTTAAATGTCAAAATAACTATTCATTTAAAGTACTAGTAATGAGTCCAAGACAAATTGAAAAATGCTGCATACGTTGTTTTAAATGCTGAAATGAATTAAAAAAAAAAAACTACGGTAAAATTATGGGATGTATTTGTTTTTGGTTTTTTGCCAGGGTACTCATGATAGATTGCCAGCATATCATATTTAAATTTTTAATTGAAGTTATTGTTATCTAATGTATCAGGGTTATGTATCAGGGTAGTTGGTGTGACTGTAATTAGCTTCCTACAGCAGGATTTATGGATGATATCTCCTCCTCTCTATGTTGAAGTTCTTCAAATACTTCACTTAAGTGTGATGGATTGATTCAAGCTAACCTGGAAAATATCAAAAAATTGTGGCTTATTAGCTAATTGGGACACACTAGCTTTTCATGTCATTTGATCAATATGCAACTATGAATTCATGGACTTTCATGTAATGTTGAACCTTTTATACAACTTCCTAGTATGGTTTATAATTAATATTTATTACAACAACAACAACAGCAGCAATGTCATTCTGACTAAAATGAGGAATCTTTGAATTTTTTTTTTAAAGGAAGATTGGAGAAAAATTGCTTCGATAATCCAAATAAATATACTACAAAGTGCTTTTAGAAGCAGCAGTTTTGAATTTTTAAATATCTGCTTTTGGACTTCTATTTTTAGGTAAATAGCTACACTGGTTACTTTGGAGAGTTAGGCAATGTGAAAATCCTCTAATTTATGTTGGCAGAATAATTACTGTTAAATGATCAAACTCTTGGCCTGAAATGAAACAGTAGCAGTGGTAGGCTTAGTGCTGAAAACTTAATCTTACTAAAATATGCAGAATGTTCACCACAGGTCATTCACAACATTTAAATTACAACAAGGGTAGGTTTCTTATAAATACAGAGTGCCCTTTCTAAGCATATGTTGGGTGGAGAAGGAAAAGGGAAAAATCTGGCCCTGCAGACTCTACAGGATAGCGGGACACCTTCGCTGCCTCCCTTTATGTCCAAAGTTTCATGATTTTATCACTATTCTGTTCACATTCAATCTAGATAATAAATCAAGGATTTGTAAAATAATAATAATAATAATTAGCATGATCCAGTGGTTAAAATATTTAAATTCCAAAGCCTGATGAAATGTGACTTCAGAAAGTAATTACGGCAAGGTATTTAAGTTATTATTTCTAATGAGAGCTTAGAAACTTGCAATATCATTCATTAACCAAATCCAAATATGCACAAACCCTTGATTGTGGCATGCATGCAAACCAGTGGCGGGTTTATTTATTTATTTTTATTTTCGTCAAGCATGTATTTAATAACAGATACAAGTGTAAACATAATTATAAATACATGAAAAGGATACAAATAAAAGAAAACATTAGGACAGGGATGGTAGGCACTCTGGTGCGCTTATGCACGCCCCTTATGCATGCTCCCGGTTCGGTCCAGTTCTGTAGAACCGATAGTAAAACCGGCGGGAGGCTCTGCCCATCCGCCACAACATCGTCATGGGTGATCTGTGCATGCGCAGAAGTGCTCGTGCGCGCTCCCATTGCAAACCAGTAGTAAAGGTATGTAGAACCCACCCCTGATGCAAACATGTAAAAAAATCAATTTGCCTGGTCCAGTGGTTAAAATATTTAAATACCAAAGCCTAATGAAATGTGAAGTTTGTGACAAACACACACACAAACAAATCAAACAAAATAGAAACAGCAACAATGCTGATTAATACTTTCGGGGGAAAGACATGTAATTGTTTGAAAGTAAGAAAATATTTTCACACAGTTCTAAGTCCTTCCCTCCAAGTATTTTTGTGATTCCTCAGCCATTACCTTGAAACTTTAGAACAGGCAATGAATATTCCAATGTATTATGTTCTTATTGCTTGAATATTTTAAAATTGCTTAATTTTTTTATTACAAAATAATCATACATTGATTGGAGGAAACAGGTTTATTATTTGAATGAATGACCATCTAGAAATTATTAGGATGAATGACCATCTAGAAATTATTAGGATGAATGACCATCTAGAAAAACTGTGAAAGATTTGGAAAAACTAGTGAATATATCTATGATGACTTACCTGTTTAAAGTTGTTAAAATAATTTCGCTAGAATGTCACTCTAGCCTAACCTATTTATATATCATATTTATATAGCCACCCATTTCACATGAAATTATTGATTCAAGTTTAACACTTATTCAGTTATCTTCAACTTGTGAAAACCAGCAATGAATCAGACAGATTAAATAGAAATTCCTTTCTGTTGAAAACGATTCTGTGGGAATCTTGTGAAAAATATCATCATTTGAGAATGATTTCTTACACTAAATAAATTACAGCAAATCTACCAATGTTTGCCTATATCAATTACTCTTACTTTTAGTGAACTTTATACAACATTTACCAAAGGTGAGGCCTCTTAAATAAAAGCAGGCCCCATATACAATTATTATATAAATTACATTAAATGTTGAAATTGATTGACATTTTCTTCTTCCTCCTCCTCTTCTTCTTCCTCTTCTTTCTTGTGTATATATGTATATGTATAGGATATATGCATTCAATATACATAAACATTTACTGGATACATATATCCTATAGATAGTTTTCCAGATATAAGCCTTATTGGTTTCTGTAAGATACTATCAGTAAAGTTTTCAATCTGAATGTTTAGGGGATTTATATATATATTATGATATAATTTGGTGTGGGATGTTTAATAGAAGCAGGAATCAATCTGTGTTTCCAATGCTCATGTAAATCTAGTGATACTGCTTCTATCATAGTTGTATCTGTCTGTGTTACAGAATAAAGCTTTGTCTAAAAATAATGGGCTATATGTATCTTCATATCATCATATATATACATTTTAAATATCTTATTGTCTTATAGGAAGAGAGCCATATTACTTCATGGTAGCTAGTCATAAAACCAGAAATCTGGTGACAACTTTTCCGACTAACTTATGCATTTAATAAAATCTGTTATTCAGAAAAGGGGCTACCAGATTTTTCATTTTTACTCTCACCCTGGAATCTTAACTGCCATTGCGTGTCCATATCTGAATTTGAAAACTCAAGTGAATGATTTCCATGGTCTTTAAAGTTGAATAATTTGAAATTATGTATTGAAGGTGGTGCTTACGCATAGCTATTTTCCTCAAAATCAAGATTTCTGTTGCATAAAAATATAACTACAAACTATCCCAGTTTTTCATAGAATTCTGCTTCATTTGTTTTAGAAGTCTTAGCTAGGATTACTGGCAAGTACATGTGAAAGAAATAAGTCCTTAAAGTCTACCAAGGGCAGAAATCCATATGCTTTTTTGATAATAATGCAACATAGTGTAGTATGTTCCCAGTTTATATTTAATTCCTGACGGACAAGTGTCTTTTATGTTTATACATTAGTCACCCTTGTATTACCACTGCCTTGAAGGCACCTCACCTAGCTCTTATCACATTTTGCAGAACATGATAAAAGATATCCTTTCACTTTACCCATAAACAACTTCCATCATAGTAAAGTCCAGCAAAGGTATTAGAAGGAGATTAAGTGACCATTTTTAGGGGGGAAATGAATTATGAATTTAAAGTAGAAGTGGTAAAGCAAAAATCTGATCTTAACTGGCAAAGAAATTTTTTTTTGTTTTTATTGAATTTATATACCGCCCTACTCCCGAAGGACTCAGGGCGGTGAACAGCCATAGAATAAAACATATAAATACAAAATTTAAAATAAAATAAAACGAATTAAATAATTTGGCTGAACAAATTTAAAACCCCAATAATTTAAAAACAAATTTAAAATTTCCATTTAAAAAGGGGAAAGACTTAGGTCAGGCCACCTTGATGAAATAAGAAAGTCTTGAGCGCGCGACGGAAGGTACGCAGATCTGGGATCCTCCGTATCTCTGGGGGGAGCTCGTTCCAGATAGTAGGTGCCCCCACAGAGAAGGCTCTCCCCCGGGGGCCGCCAGTTGACATTGTTTGGCCAACGGCACCCGGAGGAGCCCCTCTCTATGGGAGCATACTGGTCAGTGGGAGGCTATTGGTGGTAGCAGGCAGTCCCATAGATAACCAGGTCCTAAGCCATGGAGCGCTCTAAAGGTGATAACCAAAATCTTGAAGCGCACTCGAAAGACCACCGAGAGCCAGTGCAGCTCGTGCAGGAGAGGTGTTATATGGGAGCGCCACATCGCTCCCATCACCACCCGCGCGGCCGCACTCCACGCCAGTTGGAGCCTCCGAGTGCTCCTCAAGGGGAGCCCCATGTAGAGAGCATTACAATAGTCCAGACGGGAGGTGACGAGGGCATGAGTGACGGTGCGTAAGGAATGCTGTGCTTATTAGAAAGTGTTATTGTTTCAAATAGAAAAGAAAATAGATAAACTGAGTGGCTACTTGTTAGAAACACACTACATTATTTTATTTGATAAAACTTCAGTTTTACTTCCTGTGGTTCTCAGAAATATATCTGTGTTTTTGTAAGATTGAGACTTTCTATATGATATAGGAAATCATATTTCTGACTTAATCTATTCCATTTAATAGTAGACTACAGCAGTGATGGCTAACCTTTTCCGGACCGAGTGCCCAAAGTGCGCACACATGCATGTGAATGCGCACGCGTGCACCCAAACCCCCAAAATGCAATGTGTGTGTTGCCCCTACACATTCTCCCCACTCTGTGCAAGTGCACATGCGCCCTGCCCCCTGCACATGCGTGCATGCTCCCTTCCACATGCCCTAGCTCCCCACCGGCGGGAGGCTAATGCGCATGCATGGTGGAGCTGAACTGGGGCAATGGTTCGTGTGCCCAAATGCCATAGGTTTGCCATCACGGGACTATAGTATAGTCTATTACTAAATGGAATAGATTAACTCAGAAATATGACTGCATCTTGTGTGACCCAAGTTTATTATGGAATAGCTGTTCCTAACTTGAGGGCCTGGAGATGTGTCCTTCTCAGCCATTGTCACGAGTGGCACGCTGGTTAGGGAGACCATGTCAAACATATTTTGAGGGAACCAAACTAGGGAACTATTAAAATGCACTGGATTAATATTTTAATAGCAAGATTTCTGTATGTGAAATGACTTTGCGTTTAGTCAACCACCTTGATTTTAATGAATTTAATGCCAGGATATTTTTAAATTATTAAGTTTATTTTAATGAAAATTAATGGAAGAACTGTGGATGAATTCACTGAGAAAAGAACAAGCAAGGTGAGATGGAACTGCATATTTTTAAAAAGAGAACTTTGGGTTGTTTTTAATTTATGCCATAAACAATGAGTTGTGTCTCACTGTTGTTGGGAGTTTTTCAGGCACAGGCTTGTATTTACAGAAACTTATTCTGAACTTGCTGTCTACAAGCTGGTGTACCTCCCAAGAGTTTTGCACAGAAGTTCCTAAAATTCTCAATAGCATCTCCGACAGCTATTTCCCAACACAACTGGAAGGTATCAGTTTAGGGAAGAGTACTTTAGATATGTAAATACATTCAGTGCAATAATCATAATAATCACATGAACCCTGGAGGATAACATTGGATCTGGATTTTAAAAGTGCCAACAGAAAATTGAACAGGGAAAAAAAATCAGATTTAATAACTTCCCTCCTCTCCCTCCCTTCCCCCTCCCTCTCCTGATTGGTTCACTAATGGAATTGCCACCAATAAGCACATATCACAGCTAATCAGTGTCTGTTAGTGTAAGGGAATAGTAGACTACCATTCTAAGTACGCAAAGTTCCCGCCTGGACTACTGTAATGCTCTCTACATGGGGCTCCCCTTGAAGAGCACCCGGAGACTCCAACTGATCCAGAACGCGGCCGCGCGGGTGATTATGGGAGTGACTTGGCGCTCCCATGTAACACCTCTCCTGCATGAGCTGCACTGGCTTCCGGTGGTCTTCCAGGTGCGATTCAAGGTATTGGTTACCATCTTCAGAGCACTCCATGGCTTAGGACCTGGGTACTTACAAGACCGCCTTCTGCTACCAATAGCCTCCCACCGGCCAGTACGCTCCCACAGAGAGGGGCTCCTCCGGGTGCCGTTGGCCAAACAATGTCAGCTGGCGACTCCCAGGGGGAGAGCCTTCTCTGTGGGGTCACCTGCCCTCTGGAATGAATTGCCCCCCGAGATACAGAGGATTCCCGACTTACGCACCTTTCATTGTGCCCTCAAGACGCTTTTATTTCAACAAGCCGGGCTGGCCTAATTTTTAATCTTTTAATTTTTAACTTTTAATTTTTTAAAACGGGTTATTTTATTCTAATAGATATGGGCCAAATTATTTAATATTTCTTAAATTGTTTTTTAAATTTTATATCTGTGTGTTTTATCTTGGCTGTACACCGCCCTGAGTCCTCCTGGGAGAAGGGCGGTATATAAATTAGATTAATAAATAAATAAATAAACAAAAGGAAGCAACCAACAAGCTGCCTTGTAAATACACAATTACGCCCTTTCTTTAAAAAGGATATTATTCACTTGATAATCTCCAATGGGTACTTTAAGGACATTACATTTTATCATGCCAGTCCTTTTAGTTTGTAGATCACTGACCTGGTGGAGACGAATGATGTCATTTCAAATGTTACACCACATCGTTCCATGCTGAGGGAAATAAACAAAAAGAAAAGAAACTCCTTCCGAAGTGTGTGTGAGAAAAAGAAATATTATATGTGGCTGGCTGTGTCACTTTTTTTCAGCAGGCAAAACAGGGTTTACAAGGAAGCAGTAACAACAAATTATCACTATTACAAGTTAATAAACTTTTAATCAATTTCTAGAATGATTCTTTCATAAACATAGTGTGTTAGGAACGGAGAAGATTAAAAACTTGTACGTTAACTTCAAGTTTGAATTAATGCTTTAGAGAGCCAAAACCAGACTCCAGGAACTAGCTTAGATTTTTATCTATTCCAAGTATACTCCTTTTTCTTTCACTGCAGTAAATATAAATGTTCCTAGTTTATTATCTTGAAGTTCTTTATCACTGTATCTATGTATGCTACTGCAATTATTACTGTATTTTTCTTTTTGTCATCCTAAATTTAAAATGGCACGGTGCCCTAATAATCTTTAGAGAGAGAGGGAGAAATGCAAGCTGTGTGAAGCGATGAAGGGTTTTTAGCAGATTTTGTGCCTGAATAAAAAGTTCATTTTATTTCGTGTATATTCTACCTTTCTCCCTGAGACACAAATTCATATAAGGGGAGGGGATTATCTCTCATCAATTTATTTCTTAACTGTGGCATAAACTAAGCTAAAAAGGAGATGGATCCAAGTCAGCGATTGTGTAGTTAAACTCACGAGTTCTCAGTCCAGAATAACAGATTTCGAGGGGACCTTGGAGGTCTTCTAGACCAACTCCCTGCTCAAGCAAGAAACACTACACCATTTCAGGCAAATGTCTGTCCAGTCTCTTTTTAAAAATGCAGTAACGCAGCACCCACAACTTCTGAAGCCGTTCCACTGATTAATTGCACGGTCAGGAAATTTCTCCTTAGTTCTAGGTTGGTTCTCTCCTTGATTAGTTTCTATCCAGCCCTTTAACCCAAGATGGCTGGCAGGAGAACATAAATTCAACAGCAGATTAAGCTAATACAGAACAGTTCCAACTACACACTTTAAGGCAGCAGGCTAATTGCTCTGCCCTCCAATTTCTTGCTGGTTGTTCATTTCTCCATTGGAACTGCTGGCTGGTTGTAGCAACGAATGCCGCAGTGCACCAAGATGTATCATGGGAACAGAACAACACATACTGTAGGTATTTGTCCTGCTGGTGCATTTGTACTGGTGGCTTTCAGCTCATACAAACAGAGAAATGCTGTCAATGATATCATAAAGGAAAATATCTGGAGAAATTAAAATTGCTGCTAGCTAAGCACTGATCGAAAAAGGAAATATTAAAAATGGAGGTGATTGTCAGGGGCGTAAGATGGGATTCTGTTTATGTTGTCATTTGCAACCCAAGGCAATTACTTTATTCTTTGTGATGGTTGGACCACTTCTAACCAACGGGACAGCTTGAACTTAATTTAGAATAGAATAGAATAGAATAGAATAGAATAGAATAGAATAGAATAGAATAGAATAGAATAGAATAGAATAGAATAGAATAGAATGCCATCACTTAATGATAGTCATAGGGTACAAATAAGCAATCAGGAAACAATATCAATATAAGTCATAAGGATATAAGCAACAAAGTTACAGTCATGCAGTCATAGTGAGAGGAGATGGGTGAGAGGAACGATGAGAAGATTAATAGTAATGCAGACTTAGTCAATAGTTTGACAGTGTTGAGGGAATTATTTTGTTTAGCAGAGTGATGGCGTTCAGGAAAAAACTGTTCTTGTGGCTAGTTGTTCTGATGTGCAGTTTCCTAACGGTCGTTTTGAGGGTAGGAGTTGAAACAATTTATGTCCAGGATGCGAGAGGTCTGTAAATATTTTCACACCCCTCTTTTTGACTCGTGCAGTATACAGGTCCTCAATGGAAGGCAGGTTAGTAGTGATTGGTTTTTCTGCAGTTCTAATTATCCTCTGAAGTCTGTGTTTGTCTTGTTGGGCTGCAGAACTGAACCCAGACAGTTATAGAGTGCAGATGACAGACTCAATATACTGTCCACATACCATTGGACATACCAGTATGGACAGTATACCTCTGTCCTACCATTGAATCCTATCAACAACTGACCACAAAGTGGTGCATTTTTCAATGTTACTCCGAATCGTCCAAAATTGCAAATTAATATATCATAATATATCTTTTATGTAAGTTTGGGAAGCATGGAAATAAATGAACCATCTCAACTAGTAATATTATTGCTAGTAGACACTAGGTATATTGTTTTATTAAATAAAATAATGGATGTCAATCCCTAAGGAGAAGTAAAGGAATAATAAGGAGAATAAGTGATTTTATAAAATATTAGCAGTCAATTATGTTACACTTGATTACAACTGAATTTGATATTTATGTTTCTATAAAAAAATGTTTTATAGGGAACCTAAAAGATCCTTCAGTTTCAAGGGTTTGCCATGGAACTTCCTTGACAGAAGTAATCAAATTTTTAAGAGACCTTGGGTCATCTCTTTGTTAACAGTAATTACATCCATCAACT
This sequence comes from Pantherophis guttatus, assembly GCF_059756535.1. Lineage (NCBI taxonomy): Eukaryota > Metazoa > Chordata > Lepidosauria > Squamata > Colubridae > Pantherophis > Pantherophis guttatus. The sequence continues at coordinate 18,548,251 of NC_142070.1, read as the reverse complement.
TTGTTCGGTGCCTTCTGGATTCATGCACACAAAGCAAAATGGCAGTGTGCTATTTCAACAAATGACTGGCTAAGAAATTATTTTCAATTAACTTTTCAAAACAAGTTGGAAAAGCAAACCATAAAATAAATACCTGATTGTAAGAGCCTCACATGCTCCGTGTTCATCTGTATATAGAAATCCAGACTCACTTGTCACATTCTCAATTGAACAAAGACAGATATAATAAGATAAGCAGATAAAAACACCTCCTGTTTAAAAAAAAAAGTCAAAGCAGTTTTATCCTCAAACTGCCTTGGTCCTTATATCTTCCCTCCCCATCTCTTACTTCATTTGGTACAAGTAATAACTGGAATTCATTCCTATAAAGCTAAGTGCAGAGCAGTAGGAGCAAAACATATTGTCTAAGATTCCACTCTCCATTATTAATAAGATAGTCATAGCAAAGTATAATGGGGATCTTTCATTAAAAATGCTACTTATACATTTTCTTGGTACATGGCCATCACATCACCTTAATGCTTGGTGCTTTACTGGTATTCTAATTAGGAAAGGCTGAATCAATCACATTCTGGTCTATGCCAGTTCAAACTACTGAACCACAATTCCATTCCATTTATATTTGCAACAATTCCTTCCTTCCTTCCTTCCTTCCTTCCTTCCTTCCTTCCTTCCTTCCTTCCTTCCTTCCTTCTACTTTTTGTATACAATATTTGTATACCTTAGAAACCTCACAAAACTTAAAGAACTGCAATCCATGTATCAGTCCTGGAGATTCAATTTCGGGGAAAAAAATCTCTGTCTTTAACAAATAGTACATTTAAATATGTTTTTGCTCCCATCCTAGATTTACGGAAAACTTTTGAACAGGAACCATTAGGAAAGGAAGTATCTTTGGAGCAAGAAGTCCTACTTCAGTGTCGCCCACCTGAAGGAATCCCAGTGGCTGAGGTGAGTGACAGGAGTCTTTGAAGGGTGGGGAGCTGACGCTGTTTTCCTGAGACCTAATCTGTGGCTAATGGTGCAGTGAATTAGGTGATGGCATGATAAATGGAAGGTAATGGACATCTAACTGCCTGCTGTTGGTAGAATAGATTGATTGGGAGCTGATTAATGACTTCAGAGTCAATTAGAATGCCCCACTAGGCAGAGTTACAATGGGTTGCTTCCTTCCACTCTTATGCTTCCTCTGATGAAACAAGAACACAGCTAACATCAGTCTCCTTAAGACAGTCATCATGTAGAACGTATGAATATAACTCTTTTCTTCCCCCACCAGGCCATGCCAACATTCTAATACTGAGATAACCAGCTTTCATATATATTATTAAAATAATTTTACTGCTGCATTTACTTTTACAGCTATGATTATACATATGGTGACTCATTTAAACTGCATCACGATAAGTATGCACCTGCTGTGGTCTGATAAGGATCTGGAACAAAGGAAAACTACAACCCATCTTTTAATGTTCCATGTCTGTTTTACTTAAACAGCAATTAAAAACACATGAAATAAGTATCTTGATATCCATCTTGAGGAAGTGACCTACTGAGTAAAGGGAAAAAAACTATAAATGTTCTGACTAGGGAGCCCATCTGTTAAGAAAAACCTACCCTCCAAACTTGGAGGTCATGCTGCTTTTAAAAATGCTTGTGGGGTTTCTTTTAAATTGGACTGAAGGACTTCCATTTCATCTACTTGTTGAGTTGACTTGTAATACTTGTTTTATATTGAATAAATAAAGGCTTTAAATAAATAAAGATGTTGCTCAATTGTATAAAAATATATGCATGCATGTTCTCCTACCTTATGTGGTCTGTTTTGGGTGTAGCAGTGACTTGGAAAATAGGAGGGTTATAATTATAACAATACTGAGTTGAGTTCAGTGGCAGTTGAAGTGAGTGACTACAGGTGGATTGCATTTGCATATATTCAGACATGCTGTTATTACAATAGCAGCACAAAAGGAGGTGTATAGTTAGAAGCAACACACCAGTCGCAAAATTAAGAATACAAAATTGCAGGTTGGACTTCTAGTCCAACCTCCTACTCAAGCAGGAGACCCTATAACATTGCATACAAATGGCTGTCCAATCTCTTCTTAAAAACTCCAGTGATGGAGCATCCACAACTTCTGAAGGCAAGTTATTCCACTGATTAATTGTTCTAATTGACAGGAAATTCCACCTTAGTTCTACGTTGGGTCTCCTTGAAAAGTTTCTGCCCATTACTTCTCTCCCTCTCTCTCTCTCTCTCCCTCCCTCCCTCTCTCCCTCCCCTACATTTCCATCACAATGTATTTCCTGAAAGATAGAAGGCATTTTACAACCTAGTAATAAAACATTGTTTATTCTTAATCACACCTCATATTTTCTCAAGTCTACCACATGCAAAAGGACTTCCAGATAAGTAAATCCAAATGTATTGCCATCATTTTGGTAATAGGACACTTGTCATTCTCTTTGCTGACCGATTTCTGAGGTGTCCTATAAATTAGCTGAGCCAGTCTGTACGAAGCATATCTCAAAGCATATCCTGATTTCTTAAAACAGCAGCAGATAAATATAATTACATGGTTAATGTATTTTACTCCTTTTCCATTTTTATTTTATAGACTGGTGCAATGAGATTAATAATTTAATGCGGAGATAGGTTGGAAGCCAGCGCTGTGATAACGGTAGAATTAATCAACTACTGTTCTCAAGAAGAACTTATCAGTTTCCTTGCTTCTGAATTGCCTAACAACCAGCTGTTGCATAGTGACAAGAATATTTATAACGGGGCACGTCATATCGCAATTGCATGATGGTATTTAGGGACTTCATTACCTTTGCTAGAAGCTGAGATTATTCAGGACTGGCAGATTGACTGGGTTCTAAATTATGCACAAGACACAGATCGTCCCTCCCAATGTTTTAATAGTTTTGTCCCCGCCAGGCAAAAGGGAGAAGAAACACAATTAATAGAAAGAGAAGTTCTTGGGGGTTTTTTGTATGTCAAAGTCAACCAGTTACAAAACACCAGTTTTTTGACAGGGGAAAAAAGGTAATTAAGACTAAATGGTTTAAAATATTCTATAAGGTCACCCCCCCCCCCCAAAAAAAGACTTTATAGCAGTGGTGAAATCCAAATTTTTTTACTACAGGTTCTGTGGACGTGGCTTGATGAGTGTGGCGTGGCTTGGTGGGCATGGCAGGGGAAGGATACTGCAAAATCCCCATTCCCTCCCCACTCCTGGGAAAAGGATATTGCAAAATCTCCATTCCCACCCCACTCTGGGGCCAGCCAGAGGTAATATTTGCTGGTTCTCGAAACTGCTCAAAATTTCCGCTACCGGTTCTCCAGAACCTGTCAGAACCTGTTGGATTTCACTCCTGCTTTATAGTCAGAAAAGTTTTTTAAAATCTTCTTGGTGAATGCTGCTCTCTTAAATCAAACAGTCTGAGAATTGCACACATAGACAGAAAAGGATATTTTTATTTAAACATACGTTTCGTTGTTGATATTTCTGGCTGTGCTTTTTTTCAAGAGACCTAAATACATTTCATTATAATATGAAACATTTAATTTCTAATTAGAAAGAGTCTTATTTGTTTTGATCATACCAGGCAACGTGTTTGTGGAAAAACTAACAAAAACTAAATAAAATATTTGGAAATACCTGTACGTTTATTCACACTTTCTTAAATCTAAGTTTATAACAATTGTCTAACTTTTATATAGTGACTGGGATCCCCTTGAATTGAATCATGGTTTACTTTAACAATGGTTTACAAAGACAACACACTCAGCCATAAATATGGTAAGCTACAGATGAGCTAAACAAGATAATTATTTAGATCAGGCATATTCAACCCATGGCCCCTGGGCTGCATGCGACCCTGAACAGCTAATAACATGGCCTCACAATGTCATAAACTTTTAATATTATTTTGTGATTTTTAGCCATAGTTATATTATATATTCTATATTCAGCACCATGACAATTCCTCTTCACTCAATGGATGCCCAGGCAAGCCAAAAGATTGGAAACTTGATTTAAAGTAATATGATTACTTACTCCAAGTAATATTTTGTTTCTATATAGAGAGACTACATATGTGTTCACATATGTATCATATGTGCATGAGAATTTATTAAATGCCAATTGCTTTGCCTCATCTCTTTACACAAATAATCTTTCAACATATATACCTATCAGTAAAAATTATTTATATTTTAGCAAACAATGTTTACAGCAAAAGGGAGGCATTTGTTGACATGAAGATTTTCAGTGCTGTTAATACGTATCGTTTCAATGATTGCTTTCTAACTGAGTTAAAAAAAACAATGAGAAAAATATTTGTGTGCTTGTATTTTATTTATTTATTTATTTATTTAGGGAATTTATATTGCCACCTATTCACACGTGGTGACTCAAGGCGGCTTGCAGAATATAAAACCTCATATAAAAACAATAAAACTGATTAAAAAGAGTCATATAATAAATTAATATAATAAAATCACCTCCATCCCCGCCACCCCAGCGACAGCACCTCACATGAGCCATTTAATGGGCTCCACTCCTCTCTGGATTCCCCAGGCCCGCTGACAGAACCAGCTTTTCAATGCTTCCGGAAGAGGAAGAGGAATTTTATCTTTCATTTCACTGTATTGTTATTTAAAAAACACCATATTTCATTAAGTTGAAGATGCTATATATTAGGACAATGGTCGGCAAACTCATTAGTCAACAGAGCCAAATATCAACAGTACAATGATTGAAATTTCTTTTGAGAGCCAAATTTTTTAAACTTAAAACTATATAGGTAGGTACATTGTTGTTAATTTTAAATTGGGTGTTTTAAATTTTGGGTTTTAAATTTGGGCCGAAATTGTTTAATATTTTTAACTATTTTAAAACTGTTGTTTGTATCGTGTGTTTTTAATTGGCTGTACACCGTCCCGAGTCCTTCGGGAGAAGGGCGGTATATAAATTAAATTATTAATTAATTAATTAATTAATTAATTAATTTAATTAGTTCTTTTTAACTACAATTAGAAAGTAGGGGGATGGGGATGCAACACGCGGAGGGCCAAGTCCGCTCCCGTTCACCTCCCCACACTTGTTTACCCATCCCAGAGAGCTCGGGCTACGCCTCCCTCCGACCCAGCCGCCTTCCTTGCTGGTGTCGCTCCTGAGCGAACTCTTCTGTCCTCGGCTGTTGTAAAGAAGTGGCAACTCTGGGTGCACCATGCCCGCTTCGTTCTCTTTGAGAGCTGCTTTGCACCTTGTGGCTCACCCAGAGCTGCCGCTTCTTTGCAACAGCCGAGGACTTCTTCCACTTGGAGCTCCAAGCTGTGGGGAGGGGGAGGCGGCTGCAATGCTGGCAGTTCAGTGGGCTCCTTCCCTCAGTGGTTTGTTTTCTTTTACCTAATTAAAGGCTCCTCCGGGTCTTTTGATCTTTCTCGGGCACGGAGAAAAGTGACCCTGTGTGAAGGGACTGACCTGCTGCTGAACTTGGAAGCCAAGAGGCTTTTTTTCTACCCAACCACTGGCGCACAGCGCCGAAAAGACCTCCGGTTACTGCCGCCATCTTCGCACATGCACAGCTTTTTTCTCACTGGCTGAAGGACTTTTCGGCACTTTGTGGACTTTTCGGTATTTTGTGGAAGAGCCACACTCAAGGGGCCAAAGAGCCGCATGTGGCTCGCGAGCTGTGGTTTGCCGACCACTGTATTAGGACATGCAAAGCGCTTAAATTATACTCTTTCCTCCTCTTTTTTTTTTTTTTTTTGCATCAGCATAAATTTTGTATAAATATTCTAGGATAAATATGGCAAGTCAAAATTTGGGTTTTCTTTATTATGAAAAATAATTGAAGAAGTGTTAATGTAAAAGTTTATAATAATTGGAGCATCTATCCATTCTAGAAATGTTTAAAATGCTGTTAAAGAGAACAGGTCACTCAATATTACACACTCTTTCCATAATTGCTTAGCAATTTAAGGCTGGTTTTCAGATTTCACATCTAGGGTTAAATGGTGAAGTTTTGGGATACATTCCTGATGAGGAAGCTGGACTTTCCTCTTTTTTGTCATGTTGGAAGAAAAATCCAATCCGGTTCCAAGCAGGAGAAAGGTGCTGGAAATAAAATGGAGGCTGATTGGAAAGAAGGAATCTGTTTATTGATGAGCAGAACCAACAACAGCATGTAGTTCTGGGGCAGCTGACAAACTGGTTTGATGACTGCATGGATTTTTATAGGGTTCTGGGATTCTGCTAGGGGGTTGTGTGATATAGTGAGCCTGGTGTCTTTTGATATTCTAATGGTGGTGGGTTAATCCTATTATGTCCTAAAGGTCCTGTTACAATTTCGGGTGTGTGTGTGTGTGTAAATTCTTAATCCCATCATCTGGACCTGAAGGTGTTTTGTTTGTGAAAAGGTTGGCCTGGATTTCCTAATGGGTACAAGATATCCATCTCTAAATATTTCAGGCATCTGCTGGAGGCTTTTGGGGCTGCTTTCTGACTTAGTTAAGATTTTTCTCCAATTCTCATTTGAGGAAATATAATATTCTGCCTCTTTTAATATTCCCCAAAATATTTCATTCTTTTGAGGAGTGGGTGGGTGATTACTTTTTACAGTCCCTAAGTCAATTCTTACAGTATCTTCTCTAGTATTTTCTAAATTGTGTTTATATATTTGAGTTTACTAGCTGCCTAACTCCAATGGACTGTGGGCAGCAAATCTTTCAAATAACAGTAAATAGGACAAGCTTTGTGTTACTTCAACAAGAGATGGATGATACTGTGAAGGTTTACATCACTAAGGAAATAATACACACTATCTCAACTTCTGGAATGTCATCCTTCTTGGCATATTAAGATTTTGGCTATCCCTTGATAACATCAATGGCATTCAGAAAATGCTAACATTTTGATGCTATTCAAAAAGCAAATTTTTGCAGCTGATACACTGTCATTCACAAGTTGGTCTGTTAGTAACTATTGTGCTTTGAAGACTGAAACATATTAATTCACTTTGTCAAGCAGAAAAGATTGATGACCGCAAGCTAATTGGCTGTGAAGCCTATTTGTACTGCCGTCGGGGCAGACACCAATTAACACTTGGCAGGTCCAAGAATCCTATCCATAAAGCTGTTTAATGTCTTCCACTCCACACAATTCCCAATTGCCTTTTTTTACTTTTTTTTTTTTTATTTATCTTAAAATCAGGAGGGAGGTCAAACATTCAAGAGAGGAGATTAGCCTAAGAGAGCTTCTGTATAGATTCCTTCCAACATTGTTAGAAGAACAAAATACAGAAAATTAATGAGTGTGAATAACTTATTTTAGTATTTTATTTACCAGCAATGAACAAGATATAAAATATTGGGGGGAGGGCAAGGCAAACCAATATAAAATAATTCAGCTGAAGGATTAGATTATTATTTTAATTTAAAGATGTGTGTGTTCTTTGTTTAGATTCCGTGTGCTTGAAAGGTATTATAATTGCCAGACTGGAAGTTAGAAAGTTGGCTGCAACTTTCCAAGTCAAGTTTTTTAATACAAATAAAACAAGCAAGCTTGAAATTGCTCTGTTTAAAAGAAAGATAAGCATATCCAGCCTTTTTAAAGATTTTTTCCCCTTAAAATACACAAGTATGTATTTACATTTAAAACCTCTATGAGAAAATTATCTCATCAACATCTTACAGCCTGTGGTTCAGAGCGTGTGTAATCTGCACATAGTCTGCACATTAGTTTGAAAATGTGGATACGGTCATTTTTTACAAATGAATATGCAACTCTTCCTAGACTTTAGGATCTTATGACTGATTAGTGGCAATCACTGCAGATAAATAGTAAGATCATTTTGTTTATTGGGAATATTTTATGGCATAGAAAGGATATTTGCTATGCTGTTTGTCGTTAGCAGGAAGAACGCTGTTTTAACCTACCACACGGAAAGCTGTCCATCATCTACAAATTTAACTGCCTACTTAAGACTGTATATAGCTGGATAGCTTAATGGCATGCAAGTTATCAGCCTGGTTCAACAGATTAGAAATTGAGTAGAACAAGAAATTTAAAAGAACTGATTTTAAATGTTTTGACTTTAGTGGAGATTACATTTGTGGCATCAGATTCTATTAGAAGCCTTAGGACAGGGCAGCATGTGAAACTATGCCCCTCCAGTGCACGGAAAAATCTTTCCCCACAGAACCAGTCCCTGCTGCCCAAAAGGTTGGGGGCCGTTGCCTTAGGAGGAAAAAGTCAAACAAACAGGTATAGGTCACACCATGCAGTTTGTAAAGCCCAAAGCCAAAAAACTAGATACATTTTTCTTGGAGATTTGAATCATGGAAATGTAGCCCCTTAAATTTTTAATTGGTTCCAAAACCAAATCATTATCTTTTCAAACACTATTAAAAAAATGTGGTCCAGCACTTGATGGATGGAAATGTATAAATACAGCAAGAAACCGAATAGCAAAATACAGGCGGTCCTCAACTTACGACCACAATTGAGCCCAAAATTTCTATTGTTAAGTGAGACATTTGTTAAGTGAGTTTTGCTTCCTTTTACGACTTTTCTTGCCACAGTTGTTAAGTGAATCACTGCAGTTGATAAGTTAGTAACCCAGTTGTTAAGTGAATCCGGCTTCCCCATTGACTTTGCTTGTCAGAAGGTCACAAAAGGTGATCACGTGATCTTGGGACTCAGCAAAGGTCATAAATATGAAGCAGATGCCAAGAATCTGAACTTTGATCAAGTGATCATGGGGATGCTACAAAGGTTGCAACTATGAAAAATGGTCATAAGTCACATGTTTCAGTGCCATTGTAACTTTGAATGGTCTCTAAACGAACTGTCCAATCCAAAATTCCAATCTTTCCTAACTCTGAAAGCTTCCAAGTGTTGTCATAACTTGAAAATGGAGGTAGGTATAAAAATATTAAAAAGTCAACTGCCTATGTTCTCACACTATGCTTCTAGTCTGGCACAACATCATAGGTGGGAATTTATTATTTTCTTTCACCTTCCTTCCAAATTACCATCGTAACAAAGTTTCAGGCATTTGAACCCAAAACTGTATGTGAAAATTAAGGTGTGTGTGTGTGTGTGATAACAGTTTAACAAAGAATTTCTGAATTAAACAATAGAGTCCTGGTGAGGCTTTAAAAGAAACTACTAGCACTAGGAATTTTCTTTTTTATTTCTAAATTCTAGAAACTGTTAAGTTTACATGACAAATTAGCTTTTGTTATGCTGCTATGGGAAAGTCTGTAATTTTAATTTGGTCCTTTTTAATTTCAACCAATAGTTGAAATAGTTGAACATTTGGGAATTCATTTTTCTTTCAGAAAAGTGACATGAGCACCCATGTTCTAGTAGTAGCCAAAGATGTAATTCCCAGAATCTGTTTGGAAGTATAACTCTAAGTGGACCAGTTCCGATATAACTCTTTGTATTGTCAACATTTGCAGTTCTCTTAGGACTTCTTCTTATATTTCAACGTAATTGAGATCATGAGCATTTTGATGTTTGAAACATTCTTCTTCCCAAGAAGAATTCAATTTATCTTTGATTCTTCGAGTTGTCTACAGTTCCCAACACATATTTTACAGATTATGATCACCAGTTGCACTAGAAATGCCATTGTAATCTCTGGTTTTGATTACTGCAATTTGTTCTACATGGAGCTGTCCTTGAAGACCATTCAAAACCTTTAATTAGGGCATTATGTGGCTACATGGATAGTAAATGGCATCAGATATTTAATATACAGTATGTAATGCCACTGCTATGGAACGTCATTGGTTGCCAATGTGCTTTCAAGTGGAATTCAAAGTTATCACCTTTAAAGCACTTCATGATGCAGGATTGAACTACCTAAGGGACTATCTTCTCCCAGTTGTTTCTAATCCATCCAGCCCAATCTGGTAGGTTGGGTATGTTATATATCCATCAGCCAAAAATGTCGGCTGGAAGAAACTAGAAGATAAACCTTCTTTGCTGTAGCCCATGCCCTCTGGAACATTCTTTCTTCAGAGCTTAGAATCATCCTGATCTTGCTGGCTTCCTATAATACTATGAAGACCTGGTTAGGAGTTGCAGCCTGGGGTCCTGAATGTATTAAAAGTCCAGTTTCTTGGCTATATTAACATCTATGGCAATATGTCTGACAGTGAGAACAATCAACCAATGGAACAGCTTGCCCTCAGAAGTTGTGGGAGCTTCATCACTTGAGACTTTCAAGAAAAGATTGACTGCCATTTGTCAGAAATGGTATAGGATCTCCAGCTTGAGCGGGGAGTTGGACTAGATGACCTATAAGGTCCTTCCAACTCTGTTAATCTGTTTAATCCTCTTTTAATGACCCCATAATCCCTTGTGGAATGGAATCTGGACAACTGAATGGAGATGAGTGTTTACTGGTCAGATGCCCTTTCTGTCGCCAATGTGGAGTTTTTTTGTCTCATGGAAATTCTCAATCATCCAAGTCATGGTTGTCCCAAAAGTGCTTTTTCAAGAGGCAACTGGACTTTCTGTTTTTTCTTTGAAAACGTTTCGCTTCTCATCCAAAAAGCTTCTTCAAGTCTGTAGTGTTTAGCTAAATGTCTATGGGGATTCTCAGTTATCCAGGTCATGGTTGTCAAAAAGGTGAAAAAGCACCTTTGGGACATATATGGCAATAGTTTCACTTGGTAACCATATATATTTTATTTCAAATCATTTTAATTGTTTTATGATTTTTGATATACGCTGTTAAGGATATTGTTGTTGTGTTAGCAACCAGCAGAGTGTAGAGCACAGAGAAACGTTGCTGAGAGCAATGAATAAGAGATGTGCAAACTGATTTATCAAAAGTTTACTTTATAGTGAAAAAACAATCTCATAGTCTTTAAATCAATCCAAGTCTTTGCCAGTTAAATCAGTCCAGTGATACAAAAATCTTCTTACCACACAAACAGTAGTTGGTTAGAATAACAAACTCACTCTGGTTCACAAACCACGATGGTAGCAGATCCATCCAACGATGATAGCACAATGATAGCAACTCCACACACTATGGTAGCATATCATCAACTGAATACTTTACAGTACCTTTCTTAAATACGTTTACAACTAGTGATTATCTAATTACAGCATGACTCAGCATTACAATGAATCAGCAGTAAAACTTTAAAGTCACACAATACATATTCATATTAAAGTCACAGAACACATATATTGCCTGGACAACTTGTTAGGCTCAAACCATATCCTAACATACGCTTATCACTTGAAATGGATGGCTATAGAAATCAAATAAGAATAATTCAGAGTACAATTATTTTAAATGCTTCAGAACCTTTTGGCACAAACAGACTGCTGTGTCTCCCAAGATGTTGCCTTCATTTGATCCCAACTCATGACTCAGTCAAGGTTAAGTTCTAACACACTCCAAGAGCAGCCACAGCGCACAGAATCTGTTAAGCATTGTTATCCATTATTTTGGAGGGAAGTAAGATGTCTGCAGGGACCTAAAAGAAAAGCTATAGAGGCAGGATAGGAATTGACGATGGGGACAGCAATTTCATGCTAGTATAGCTTCCTGCTGAGTCAAGGATGGATGAACGGTTCTTCGACTCATACAGCTCTCAGTGGATATGGATTTTTTTTTTTAATCACATTTGTAGTTAGTTTTTGCAGTTCTAGATAAGCTCTTGAATCATCATAAATCATGTCCGGAGTATGCAGTGTATGTAGAAGAGACTTTGTGTACTGACAAAGTACATCACAATCGGCTGTAATTTTTTTTTCCTTGGGTGAAAAATAAAACATTTTGAGACAGCAGCAAACATTTAACAAAGCATCTGTATGGGGGTTACTGGGATTCTCCTGTAGTAAAGAAAAGACAATTATTGGTAGTTAATGATTTTTTTTTTCTCAATGCTGCTTCTGTTTTCAAAGATTTCCCACTATCCTTAGGAGAAATGATCTCAGACTGAGGCAGCCTCATCAAATTAACTTCTCACTCTAAGGTTATAGATCAACCCATCACTGATATCTGAGATTACCTAATAAGCTATAAGCAGTTGAACAATTAGCCTTGCTGAGTATAGAAGGAAGTTTCTAAGAATTCAATTCAACAGCATCAGCTCTAACATTTGATGACCCAGTTGAGCTTAAAAACTGTTGCATTAACTTCAATCAAGTTAGGTACCAACTGGGGCTGGGGGAAGCTAAGTAAAGAGATTGTTACTGTGCTACCAAGTGATTACATTATGCTTGCCAACTCAAAAAAGAATGTGACACAAACGCTACTCAGCTGGGCAAAATGTACAGAGCACATGGGACCTATACAAACATGTAGCATCAGGTGGCTGCTGCATCTAATTGATTGTTAATATAACCGCTGTTTGCTTTGTTTAGCGAGAGTAGTTCCTGATTTTGCAGCCGTTGCCTTTAATTGGAACTCCTGTGTGTACCTATTTCCTTGCAGGTACTTTATCGACCTGACAGCATTTTGCATTCTGTTCAGAAAAGGGAACCTTTTATACAGCAAGAATAGGGAGCTGAAGAAGGAGAATGGCTATGCATACCAAGAAGAGACATAGTCACTCTCGGTGCTTTGTGTTGTATACTGGTGTGATTTATCTTCTGGAAGGTATCTGAAAGGTTGGAAACGAGGGATCATAAGAAAAATTAAGTGCATTTAAATAGTCAGATTGGGAAAATATACGAAGTCTGCTATAGAGATGCATTGCGATTGAACATCTAGGCAGAATGCCAGCTTCCATTTTTCTTGCTTGAAAACAGCCTGCCTTCTTTTCTTTCTTTGTATTTATTCAGTCTTAGGCTTGGTTTTGTACACAGCTGGTTCCTTGCCTGCATTGGTTGGATGATTGGATTAGGACTCTTCTGTTTTCTCCAGTTTCCTTCTCTGGTGTTTCTGCATTTTCTTCCCTTCAAGGAACATCTTTGTTTTTTTTTTATCACCTGTGTGATAAATTCTAGGTCTGTAAACTCTTTGAAAATAGTCCAGAAGTACTTTGAACCTCTTTCTAAAACAACAGTTCTTTGCTATTGCTTTTTATTATATTCGTGAAAAAATATGTAAATACATTAAGCTAGGGATATCAAACTCATGTCACAGCGGTGTCACGTGACATATCAGGACTTTTCCCCTCTCTGCTAAACCGGGCATGGGCGTGGCCAGTGCATGACACATCCGGCCCGTGGGCCAGGAGTTTGACAGGCCTGCATTAAGCAATCCACTCCTTAAATACTTTAAGGAATCTACTGCTTAAAATTTCAGTGACTGTTTAAGCAGGTGCATCATTTTTTCAGGCTGACATGGAAGCTTGCAAAAAAAAATATGGGCTGCTTTAAAGAAGAGCATAGAGGTCCTATGCTTGACCAAGCACTTCTTCCAAATTAGTTTTGAAGCATGTACAGTTGTAATGCATTCATTTTAAAATTACAGTAATGCATTCATAAATTAAGTTTATGAATTTAATAAATACTAATTGCTATGAACCATTTGTTTTTTTATTGCTGTCCTACTCCTCCATTCTGCCTTGTGTGAACTTAAACTATCTTAATGTTCCTTAAACATTAATAATTTCAGGTATTTAAGTAGTTGATCAATTAATATTTGAAGCCAAAACTTACATCTAAAAAAATGTTATCTGTTTGTCTGCTACTATTTGTATATAGAATGCGTTTTAATCTTTGAGGATAATGTTCTGAAAAATAGAGATTGGTTTAGGACTGTAACAAAGAGTCATTGTGACAATGGTGTGTTTTCTCTCTTCTTGAGGCAGTTGGCCTAACATTTCACATTGGGTGACATGTGGCAGGTTCTCTTTTCTAATTAGAACAAATGCCCCAATTATGTTAATATATCTCCTGATGCCAATCAGTGAATAATTAGAGACAACACATCTGTCTCCCGCTAAGGGAATGGGATAAAAAAAAGATAGAACAAAGTGCAAAGCGCTCTAAATTGCTGCCGCAATTGGATTGCGCATTTTTTTCCAAATATGAATGCACAATATCTTGAACAACTTTTAAATGTGTTAACTATACATTATATTTTTGTTTGACTTATTCTAAAATACCATTAACTGCGGAGACCCTGAGCATTTTATAGTAAAAATATTAAATCAAGGCATTAAAAGCATATATTCTTTGAGGACTTTTTAAAATAATATTAGTTGCAGAATCCAATCTGGGTCGGTCACTGGGACCAGAGGTTTTGTCTTCTAAACTTTCAGAATTCTGCTGGAACCCATCCTCAGGGAACTTTCCTGGACTTCAGTTCCCTGAAGATGGGCTCCAGCGCAAGGCCAAAACCTCTGGTCCTGGTGATGTACCTAGATCGGACCCTGCAACATTATCCTGGGACCCATATATTTGCCTTTATTCGTGAATATTGGTTCTTCAATCCAGCCAGGGGTGGTATCCACTTACCTTCACTACTGGTTCCCAAATGTGAATGCACACGCCACTTCTGCACATGTGCAGGACCTTCCACGCATGCGCATAGCGTCAAAAAAGGGACGTGATAATGTCCAGGCGGGTGGGTGGAGCCTCCCACCACCATCGCTACTGGTTTACCCGAACCAGATAGAACCGGCTGAATACCACCACTGAATCCAGCCCATTACTGATAGTAAACAGATAACAGAGAAATAGATCTGGGTGCTCTCAGATTATATGTATATCAAATTTATATGCCATCCATCTCACTAAACACACACACACACACACACACACACACACACACACACACACACAAATTCAAGTCACTGTTGGCTATTGATAACTACCTAGGCCAGGGGTCTGCAACCTTAAAACTCAAAGAGCCATTTGGACCCGTTTCCCACAGAAAAGAAAACCCGGGAGCCACAAAACCCTTCCCATGCCTGACTATTCCTTGAGTGGCCACAAAACTGGCATATGTAGTTGAAATAGAACATACCTTCTGTTTTCTTCTGAAACTTTTCTTTTCTTGGATTTGTCCATGGTTGGCCTACTGGGGGTTGAAAAGCTCAATAAACCGCGTGCTGGCGGGTGTCGCCCATTGGCGGTTGTGACGTATATTTTGAGTGACAGGGAGCTGCAACAGAGGGGTGAAAGAGCCACATGCGGCTCCAGAGCCGCAGGTTACTGACCCCTGACCTAGGCTAATCCTGCAGTTTTCTTGGCTAGGTTTTCAGAAATGATTTGCCACTGCCTTCTTCCTAGAGCTGAGACAGAATGAATGATCTAAAAGTCACCCAGCTGGCTTCATGCCTAAGGCGAGACTAGAACTCGGGTCTTCCGATTTCTAGCCCAATATTTTAAACACTACACCAATCTGGCTCCTGTACTGATTAATAGTACAGAGGTATACAGAGAATTGCATGCAAGAAAGATTTGTGCCTGGAGGAATAATAATATTAAAGTCCAGGTTTTCTGTTAGATCTGGATATATGGGTACCTCATAAATAAGTACAGGTAGTCCTCGACTTTAGACACAATTGAGCTCAAAATTTATGTTGCTAAGTGGCACATTTTTAGGTGAGTTTTACCCCATTTTATGACATTTCTTGCCACAATTCTTAAATGAATCGTTGACATTTTTAGTTAGTAACATAGAAGGTTGCAAAAGGTGATGATGTGACCCTAGGATACTGCACTTATCATAAATATGAACCAGTTGCCAATTACCCTAATTTTTATCACATGACCAAGGGGATGGTGCAATGGTTTCAATTGCAAAAAAC